>NW_004524581.1:9163303-9166905 GCF_000260255.1 Octodon degus | reverse complement strand
CTTTCTAATTGTTATTTGTTTTATTCTCTCTTTTCTAATTGCTCTGGCTAATGTTTCCAGAACTATATTGAATAGCAGTGGTGACAGTGGACATCCTTGTTATGCTCACTTTAAAGTGAAAGCTTTCAGGTTTTGTCCATTTAGTATGATGTTGGTTGTTGGTTTGTCATAGATGGCTTTTATCAGATTGAGGTAAAGACTTTCTGTTCTGATTTTCTGTAAGGTTTTATCATGGATGAGTGTTGGACTTTGTCAAAAGCTTTTTCCGTATCAATTGAGATGATCATATGATTTTTGTCTTTGGCTCTGTTGATATGATGTATTACATTTGTTGATTTGAGTATATTGAACCATCCTTGCATCCCTGGCATAAATCCCACTTGATCATGGTGTATAATCTTCTTGATGATTTATGGCATTATACTTGGTAATGTTTTATTAGGAATTTTTGCATGTATGTTTATTAGGGAGATTGATCTACAGTTCTCATTTTTGGATGGGTCCTTCTCTGGTTTTGGTATCAGAGTAATACTTGCCTCCAGGAATGAGTTACAGGGAATTATTTTCTTTTAAATTTCATTAAAGGGCCGGTGAGATAGCTCAGCAGACTAAGTGCCTGATTAGGCAAGCACAGGAACCAGGGTTTGGTCCCTGGTACCACATGCCATGCTGGCCTCACCCTTGGGCATGCTGAGCCAGTGACTGACCTCCAGGCATGGTGGCACAAGCCTGTAATCCCAGCACTGGGAGGTTGAGAACAGAAGGATCACAATGAGTCTGATCTGCATGCTGAGAGACTGTACCAAATACATTTTAAAAATTAAAAATTCAAAAATAATAAAAAAATAAGTTTCATTAAAGATTTTGAGAAGAATGGGCCTTAAATCTTCCTAAACTTCATGTAGAATTCAACTATGAATCCATCATGACCTGGGATTATCTTTGTTTGTAAGTTTTTGATTACAGTGCATTTTCAATTTCATTGACTAATATTGGACTATTCAGAATTTTTATATCTTCTTGATTCAGCTTTAGAAATTCATATGTATCTAGGAATCTGTCCACTTCTTCTGTGTTTTCCATCGTGTGGGAGTAAAAATTTTCCATGTAGTTATTGATGATCTTCTGCATTTCTATAGTACTTGTAGTGATTTTACCCTTTTCATTCCTTATTGCATGAATTTGAATTTTTTCTTTCCTTTTTTTCCACAATGTTAGCTAGGGATTTATCAGTCTTATTTATTCTTTCAAAGAACCAATTCTTTGATTCATTAATTGTTTATATTTTTTTTTCATTTCCACTGTATTAATTTCTGCTCTGATCTTTATAATTTCCTGCCTGCTTTGAGCCTGACTTGCTCTTCTTTTTCTTAAAACTTGAGGTGCAGCATAAGGTTGTTTATTTGGGCTCATTCTATTTTCCTGATGTGAGAATTCACCATTATAAATTTCCCTCTTAGGGCTGCTTTCATTGCATCCCACAGTAAGTTGTATCTGCACTTTTGTTTGATGGTAAATATTGTTTAATTTTTTTCTTTAATTTCATCTATGTCTCATTGATTGTTCAGGACGGTGTTATTTACTTTTCACATGTTTATTGGAGTTTTTGCTGTTTCTTTTGTCAATAATTTCCAATATTTTTGCACTATGGTCAGAAAATCTGCATGGGATAATTTCAATTTCTTTGCATTTGCTTACACAAGTTCTATGTTCCTACTAAATGATCTATTTTGGAGAACGTCCCATGTGCAGCCGAGAAGAATGTGTATTCTGATGTTGTTGGGTGGAAGACTCTCTAAAGGTGTGACAAGTCCATTTCTTGAGAAGTTTGGTTTAGTTCTATTATTTCTTTGCTGATTTTTGGCCTAGTTAAGCTATTTCTTTGTCACAATGTGATCTTAAACTCCCCCATTACAGTTGTGTTATTGTTTAATTGATTTTTATGTCTTTTAAAATTTGTCTTATATAATTGGATCCTCCTGTATTTGGTGCATATGTTTATGATTGACAATTTTTTCATGACACATGAAATAAACAAGGTAATGACCTTGCTTATTTCTTTTGATCATTCTTGGTTTGAAGTTCCCATTGTCTGCAAATAGAATAGCTACCCCTGTGTGTTTTTTGTTTTGTTTTGCTTTTCTGGGTTCCTATCCAATGGAGTATTGCTTCCTATCCTTTCACTTTCAGTCTATCATTTTTCCTTTTGAGTTAAATGTGGTTCTTATATACAGCACATTGTTGGATTTTGTTTCTTGATCCACCCTGCCAGTCTGATTCTTTGGATTGGTGAACTGAGGTCATTTACATTGATGGTTATAATATATGTATTGGTTTGTCTTTGTCATGTTATTTTCCTGCTGTTGGGCAGGTAGGACTTTAAGTGGGCCTGATGAGGACCCCAAGGTCCATCATGGCTCAGGTAAGATTCCTGTGCCCAAGGAACAATAGGAAGTGGGAACGTTGCTATGTGAGAAAGGCCAGGTACCCAGGCATGAAGGCTGCTGACCTTCATCCATGGACAGGTAAAAGACTACCATCAAGGTTGGTAGAAGTGTTTACACTACCAGGAAACTGGAATACCTCACAATAGCTTGTTTATGTGTAAGTCCCCTAAGACCTAGACCTAACCTGGGGTATATTCATTTGAGTACATCAAGTGATGCACAGAATCAAATATACAATGACTCAAACAAGTAGATAGGCACTGTCCCTTCAGTATAAGTCCAGTGGGAGGCTCTGCTTTATCAGCCCAGTCTAGGATACACACTCCTGTATCACTGCTCCCCAACACCATGGGGTATTACCCTTATTGGCATGGTCAAGTGGCTCTCCAAGTTCTTCAACATGACCTCACAAAAAGGAGGCAGGAGAGGAAGGACTAGGGATTTATTTTAAAGAATGTTTTGGGCCTTGTTTTGTTTTCTTTTGCAGTATTGAGAATGGAATTGGGGGAAGTAGGCCATTGAACTATACTCCCAGGTCTTCCTATTGTTTGTTTTGAAACAGGGTCTCATTATGTGGCCCAGGCTGGCTTCAAACCTGTGATCTTCCTGCCTCCAGCCTCCCTCGTAGCTAGAATTACAAGCGACTATGTCATTCACCAATTTTGAGAAGTTACCCTTATTATTTCTTCAAATTATTTTTGGCACCAATTTCTCTTCTCCTTCTGGAACTTTAATATTACAATATTAGGTCTTTTGTCACAGTCCCTCGGGTCTCTGAGGCTCTGGTCACTTATTTCCCCCATCTCTCTTTGGCCTGTTGCTCAGATTGGGTAATCTCTATTTTTTTAAATCTTACAGTTTCTTGTTGTTATTCTGCTGTTCAACTGACCTAAGTCATTTAGTTTGATTATTGCTGTGGCTTGTACCTAGATCACCCCGAAAGCCTCATGCAGTCAGAGGTGGAGCTCTCTGGAGGTGGCTGGATCTGGAGTGGGATGCTGGGATTAAGGATGTGATGCTGGGATTGATTCATGGTGCAGTGCTGTGATTAAGGATGCCCCACCCTGGGTGTGATTAGATATAAGGGACAGAAAGCAGGCTGGACTGGATAGGAGACAGAAAGAGGGCCGCTATGGTAGCTCCTTGCCACTTGCT
>NW_004524581.1:9161009-9162798 GCF_000260255.1 Octodon degus | reverse complement strand
AATGATTTTCTAAGGGAACTCAACATTTTCATGCAATGATTCTTCAAGATTTTTTTTTTAATTTTAGGGAAAGGTCTACAGAGTATTCAGGGTCTCACTACTAGATGGGACTCATAGTAATCCGCCTGTTTACAGCCTCCCAAGAGCTGGGATTACAGGCACGCACCACCATGCCCAGTCTCATGCAGTGGTTCTTATTGAAGACTTCTGTTTCAGGGGGCTTATCTGTCACTGCTCCATCAGAGGAAACTGAAGTACCACCCGATTAATGATGCAACATGTGGGAAGTCCAGTTCCTTTGTCACCCAAGTTGGGGGAGGGATTCTCCCATGTGGTCTCCACTGACACCTTGGAGGGGAGAAGCTTTTTACCATCTGGGGGGGTTAAAGTCCTGAATCCTTATTGGCCTTACTGGACACAGGTCTACTGGGGACACTGACCTCATATGTAGCCTCACAAGGGTGGAGTCTAGTCTCACCATGTGGCCATTGTGGGAGTGAGTTTTGTCTGTGATGTTTGGCTGGAGCAGTATGGCTACTATCTAAAACTTCACGGGATTGCTGAGTACCTTTCCTAGGATTTTGGCGCAAGAGTGCAGCCTTGTAGAGGGCTTCTACCATCTCCAGACTTGGCTAAGTTCAAGTTGCCAGCTTCTTTGGCTCCTAATCAGGGACATCTGAGTCAAAAGAGAAGCCCAGGGAATTCTCCCCTCCCCTAGGTGGTGCTGATCCCCAACCAGTCTGCCATCTTCTGTCCACCCTTTGAAGTCTTCTGATGCTTGTTTCATACACACATGCAATGTCTGGGAATTTTGTTACAGTTCACAGAGCGATATGGAAGATTTACTCCATCTTCCTGGAAGCAGACACCCAATCGTAAAGTGACAGAAAGTGAGGCAATGTGGTGGTAGTACAGAAATAACAAGATAACCAATAGGTACATGGAGTCTAGAAACAAATCTACAAATTAGAGTTTATGAGAAAGGGGAGTACAGAACAGTAGGTAATTAACAAAGCTAAGATAATTGGATATCCCTATCAGAAAAAAAAAACATGACATTGAACCTTTATCTCACTTATTCACATATTAAGAAGAACTAAATTCACCATACCTGGTGGCACAGGCTTGCAATCCCAGCACTCTGGGAAGCTCAGGCAGGAAGACTGAAGGCTTGAGCCTAGCCTGACCAATTTAGCAACTTAGTGAGACCCTGTTTCAAAAATTTAAAAATTAAAAGGGTGGGCGTCAGGGGATATAGTTCAGTGAGAAGGTACTTGGTTCAAATCCCAGTACCACAATACATACATAATACATATTACATACATACACAATGCATAATACATACATACTAGACATTTTACAGACCTAAATAAGAAAGGCAAACAAAAAAGATTTTAAAATATAAATCATATATATACATTAGACTTCAGAGTATTAATACATTATGCCAACCATAAAATGATTGATAACTTTTATTATATTACACATAGAATTAAGAACTATTTATCAAGGCACAATTTCCTAAAAACTCAAATATATATGCAAGAAAAGATATGTTTTTCCAATACATATAGCCAAGAAGAGACTCACATCTAGAATCTGAAGAATCTCTGTAAGTGAGTAGGATAAACAACCCAATAAGCAAGCGGACAAAAGATTTGACGGGGCACATAGTAAAAGAAATCCAAAAGTCTTATACAGTTTGAAAATTATTCAACATTATTATCAGAAAGGCATCAAAGCATTATGAGGTATTAGTATGCACAGTACACAGACTGTATTGACAGGC
>NW_004524581.1:9151447-9159894 GCF_000260255.1 Octodon degus | reverse complement strand
TTTGAATCCTCCGGCTCTGCTACCTGCTTGCCAACTTGCTTAATTTCTCTGTGCTTTTTTTTTTATATATATAGACTTGTGTATAAAATGGGATGTAATGTGAGGATTAATCCTAATGTGTGGATTAAGAGCTCTCAGACACGCAGTAAATGGTACAAGAGCTTTGTAAAAAGGGTAAAAAGTGAGGCATTCATGCAACGTTAAAAACAGCCAGGTACCCCGCCTGCCCTAGATCCTCTTACGGACCTACATGGGTCAGCGAACTTCACACACACGCACGCACGCATGCACGCATGCAGGAACGCTCACACGCACGCACGCAAGCACACGTCTGCCTCAACACTCTCAACCCTCCCCCCACTTTACAGTCAGTGTGGCCACTTGTGGCAGAATCTCCCTTTAAGGTTTCAGTCAGACTGCAGACTGGGCTAGGCTGAGCCCCAGCTTAGGCAGAGTCCGACCTCCTGGCCCTCGCCCTTGCCTGCTTCTGCAGCTGGGGCTGGCACATTGGGCAGGCTGGCACAGGAACCCAGGCAGCCTCCGCAGGGCTCGGGAGAGTGGAAGGAGGTCAGAGTGTGAGAAAAGAGAGGCAGGGAGTGCAGAGGAGCCAGTGTGTGCTGGACTCCTTTCACCGTCCACAGAGGAAGGAGCAGAAACAGAAGGGTGGGGGTGGGGTGGGCAGAAAAGGAACCAAAAGCAGCAAATGAGGCCAGCCTGGCCAAGAGCTTTTTGTGGGGTCTTAATTAAGCCTTGAAGCCCCATTGTTCCTTTCAGGGTGAAACATATGTTCAGGGCCTGGCTGAGGTTTGGGACTGGAATTTCAATGGTGCCGGGCCCTATGGCCCATGGGGGAGGGGGAGGGGTAGACAGTGCCTAAGTCACACAGGAGCTGTCATCTTCTACTAATGAAACAACCAGAGCCCCCACCCCAAGGTGAGAAAGGGTGGGGCACAGCTGAGCCACCTGCATCTCCCAGCTTTGCCCTTAACAGTCAGTGTGGGCTTCAGTGTGACCTCAGGTTGTCATTGTACCATTCAGAGAAGACTCAGAATGCAGACATCAGGAGGACCATGAGCAGGACCGTCCACCAGGTGGCCCAGTCAGGAGCTTCAGGTCACCATGTAGAGTTGGACACGTGTTCCTGGAGCTTTGGACAATGCAGAGCTGCTCTCTAACTCACATCTGGGTGATCTGAAGGAAAGGAGCTGGGCTTGCAAATGCCCCGAGATGGAAGAAGAGAAGTGGCTGCCCCAGGAACAGCTGGCCCTTGCAGAGGAGGCAGGATAGAAACATCTGGGAGTTCCTCTGTGGGATGGAGAGCCTGGAAAAGAGGAAGACAGGCTGGGTCACCAGGATGGTATGGCAGATGGGACTCCCCGGAAGCCAAACAGTAGAGGAGGCGTTTATACAGAGACAGCAAGTGGAGAGGACTTCCTTGCTGAGGGAACTGAGAGACGCTTAGTGCTGGGATGGTGCTGTAGTTTGCATCTTAAATGCATCCCAGAGGTTTGTGTGGTTAAAAACCCCAGCCGGTGGCACAACTGGTAGGAGGTGAAATCTTCAGAAGGTGGAGGTCTTAGGTCATTGGATGTGCGCTCCCGAAGGGGATCCTGGGACCTGGACCCCTTCCTCTTTCTGCTTTCTTTGTGGCTGATGGGGCTATGGATTGCTCTGCCATGTGTTCCCACCACAAGGTGCTACCCTACCACAGGCGCCAAGCCATGGAGCCAACTGCTGATCATGAGTTAGAACCTCCGAGGCAGTGAATCAAAATGAGCCTTTCTTTTGTTCAGTTAATTATCTCACCCACTTCTTTTTTTTTAAACATATATTTATTTATTTATTTATTATTTATTTATGTGTGTGTGTGTGTGTGTGTGTGTGGCCAGCTCAGCGCACCAGGGGGCGGGGCTGGCTGGCATGTGGTGCTGGGAGATTGAACCGCGGTCCCTGTGCTTTGCGTAGCTTGTTCTGAGTAGGTGCTTTAGACCACTGAGCCATCTCACCAGCCCCCCCCCCACACTTCTTGACAGTGATGTAGAGCTAGCTGATAGAGATGGTCTTCAAAGAACCCAAAAAATACTTGAGGAGTACAGCAATCATCAGTTCAGAGTGTCCATGCCCAGAGGCCACCAGCACCCGGTGACCACAGAGGAGTCAAGCAAGAAGCATCCTGTGTCTTCCTGCTCTGGGGTGTAAGACAGAAGCGGGGGACATGGGCCAGAGAGGAGCAGAAGCTAATCAGGCCTCCTGCACAAACTTGTCCTGTTGCAGGGAGCTCAGTCTGCCAAAGCTGAGCTGAAGAAACCTGAGGACAGCCAGAGGTTCTACCCACGAGCAATAAGGAACAAGATGAAAGAGCTGGTGTGAAAGGGAAGGGGGAGACATGACACAACTGCTCTCCATTTTCTTCTTAATAAATCTGAGTCCAAAGATTTATTAAGATTTACTTCTCCAGAGTCCAAGACTGGAGATATGTGGTCCATCCAATTGCAGACACACAATGATGACCAAATGGAAAGGAGCGAGGGACAGAACAAAGGACAGTATAAATATGAACTAGCAAATGAAAAAGTAAATTTGTTTATATTTTTAACAAAGGAAGGAGAAATTTCAAAAACCAATAAAGTCATTTTATATAAAAGAAAAAAGATAGAATTAGAAATTAAATTTCTCTGAAAGTCCATTGTTGGGGCAGGTGAGGTAGCTCAGCGGACTAAAGCACCTACTTAGGCAAGTGCAGGGACTGAGACTTGGTCCCCAGCACTACATGCCATGCCAGCCCCACCCCCAGGGCAGGCTGAGCTGGCCACAGCGTCTGGTTGTGGGGGCTCACACCTGTAACCCCAGCACTGGGGAGGCTGAAAGCAGAAGGGTCACTACGAGTCCAAGCTGGGTAGTGAGACCCTGCAACAACCAAAGACATGAAAGAAAGAAAGAAAGAAAGAAAGAAAGAAAGAAAGAAAGAAAGAAAGAAAGAAAAGAGAAAGAGAAAGAGAAAGAGAAAGAGAAAGAGAAAGAGAAAGAGAAAGAGAAAGAGAAAGAGAAGAAAGAAAGAAAGAAAGAAAGAAAGAAAGAAAGAAAGAAAGAAAGAAAGAAAGTAGATTCTGTTGTAGTTTTGACTCTGGAGCTATGTAAATATCCGCCATAACTACTAAGATTAAATTTAGAATTTTAAAGCAATAATTAAAAATAAAAAATAAAATGAGCTGTAAGAACTGAGAATATATCCAAGTAGTATGGCCTAGCTACACTGGATTAGTCCAAGTGATCTTAAAGCACAGTGATGTGTCACAAGGGCTAAAAACTACTTCAAAAACATCAACCTCAAGCTCATCTTGTCACCCCAGATATCAGGGAACCAGACTATGAGGTGTGGCAAAAGGACAGAGGAGCTTTGATGATGTTTGTGTCATTTTTTCTTTTTTAATGTACTTGGTACAGGATCTCACTACACAGCTCAGACTTGTAGTGATCCTCTTATTTCAGCCTCCCCAGCGCTGTGATTCCAGGCGTGCGCCACCACGCCCGGTCTCAGTGGCCTGCTCAATGCGCCTGGGGAGGGCCGGGTGTCTGTGCTGCATGTGGTGCTGAGGATTGAACCCTGATCCCGGTCCCGGCGCTTGCCTAGGCAGGTGCTTCGGCCCCTGAGCTACCTCTGCGGCCCCGTGACATGCAATCTTCATAGCGGAATGAAGCGGACACGTCTCCCAGGAGTTAGGCAAGTTAAAAAGCACTTGGGAGGATCCAGAACACAGCTCTGTCCTGTGTGCACAGCTGAATAACATGCGGCGATAATGTACACAGGCTCTCTGGTTCTTGTCTTGATAATCTGAGTGTAAGTCACATATGGCTGCTGCTTCACCTTGCCTTCAAAGCTTCACGCGCAGTGTCCACCATGGCGCACGCAAACAAACCCTGCCGACGAGAATTTTAGAAAACCTGGCTGCAGTTTCACTAAGTTAATTGCCTTTGTCATTTTCTCATCTCTGGGACACAATACCTGACAAACAGAATGTAAAGGATCATGACTGGGGTCATGATTTCAGGGGCTCTGTCCACAGTTTACTGGCTCTGAGGCAGAAATGGCACTATAGAGGGACATTGAAGGGGAAAGGGGCTCATAGCCTGGTGAGCAGAGAGTAAAGGGGAAGCCAGAGAAGGAGAAGAACCTTTCAGGCAGCACCCAGTTACCCGCTTTTGACAAAGGCCTGCTGCCCAGGAGCACATCCAGCTATGGATTCATCAGGGGGTTAAGCGGATCAGCCCTATGATGAGTAGAGCACTCCTTTGATCCAATCACCTCCCCCAGGCCCACCTCTGAACATGTGAGGATTTGGAGAGACATGTAGATCTCAGCCATAACATTAAACCAATACAAAAAGCACCAAGAGAGGACACTGGCTCATTATTCTGAGAATGGGTAAAGGAAAGCGTGCTTACCCTGCGTTTCCCATGCACATTTGACGTTGGGGCAATCTGCTGATCGATGCTCATTCAGTCCGTCGCTGACAGTTGACAGGCATGTGGCAGGTTTTTGGCCCACACACTCCCCAGCAGGCTCACTCAGACTTGTTCACAGCCTGGCTTCAGGGTTGTGAGCCTGAGGAGCAGACCAAGCCCTAATGAGCAAGTGCTTTGTAAAATAGACTTTATTTCTCACATGAATTTTTGGTTCCAGAAAAACCGAGCAGAAATGACAGATTAGCCACCATATACTCCCTGTCCTGATACATGCCTGGCCTCCCCCTTTACGAACATCCCCCACCATGGAGTTACATTTGTTACAGCTGATGAATCTTCACATCATTACTATCTAGAGTGCATAGCTTATACAAGGACCCACACTCATTGCACATTCTGTGGGTGCCAACAAATACTTAACAGCATGTACTCTCCACTGTAGTATCATGCAGAACAGCTCTGATGCCCTAAAAATCCTGAGAGCTTCACTATTCATCCCTCCTTGCCACATCAGCCCCTGGAACCGCTGATTCTATTGTGTCTGTCGTTAAACCTTTCCCAGAATGTCATGAACTATAGTTGGAATCACGTAGTATGTAGTCTTCATATACACATTGTACGGTATACAGCACATGGTTAATAAGATTAACTTATCAATATGCACCTAGTAATATGCATGTAAGTTTCCTCCAGGTCTATTCATGACCTGATAACACACCAGTGTACTCGCAATGAATGCATTCAAGATTCCAAGTCTTCATTATTGCAAAAGATGTTTCCTGTAGCCATTGTATAGCCACGGATACCCCTTAATCCTTGCCAACCACCCATCTATTTCTATCTCTGTAATTTTGTCATTTCAAGAACACTGTATAAAGGGATTCCTTTTGTATGTAGGAAAGTGGCCTTTTCTCATTCAATATAATTCTCTCAGATGCATCAAGATTTTTGTGTCCATCATGTAACTCGGTAGTGTCCCAGATTTTCTGATCAAGGAGATTATGGGGCCAAAGAGGAAAGTGATCGATGATGTAGAGTGTGCCTAAGGAGAATCACATGGAGAGAAAACATTCTCTCAGGCTTTCACAGAGAGCACATTGGCCAAGCAATGGCCGTGACTCATCCACATGGCTGACACTGACAAAAGTTCTACAATATGAGGTACGGGATCTCAGGATAAATTCTGAGGGAATTTCACTGACCTTATCAGACCCAAAAGCTACAACTCTTGTTGCATAGGTCCTGCTTTACCTTGGTCTTAACCATCCAGCAGAAAAGTATAAAAACAAAATATAAGAAGTAAAGCCATGCTGTTATGTTGAGCTGTGGGGGACTCAGGTCAACAATTTCTGACATTGCCAGTCAAGTGGAAGACCCAATACTATTATGGATTACTGGACTCTTTTAGAATATTTTGCTGAGTTTACACATGTATAATATTCAAATAACAGAACTTAGCAAAAAAAGGGGATACAGATGAATGTCCATTTTGTATCTGTGTATTCAAAGTGGTTAGGATAGATATATAGTTACATTCTCTTAATGAATAGAGGGATTTGTTCTAATGGTGTTTATAAATAGGATATAATGTCTGCATCTTATACAGCAATTAACCACTAGGAAGAATGTATGCAATGTGTTAATTATTGAAACGGTCCTACCAATTTGATTTGAAACTGTCTCATTGCTATTTGTTTCTCAATAAAATTATGAAAAAAAACATTTTTGTGTCCATCAGCATAGTGGTTTGTTCTTTGTATTGTGTAGTATCTCATTGCATAGATCAGCAATGGCGAAGCTTTTAGAGACAAAGTGCAAGACCGAACTATACCCCAAAACCCACTTATTTATTGCAAAGTGCCAACACTACAATTAAATTTGAATGCTCAGTCACTGTGGTGATGCTGGGGTGACTTGGCTCATGTGGTGACAGACAAGGCTCTGCACACCCACTGTGGCACACATGCCAGGGGTTTACCACCATCGGTATGGACACACCACCATTTGCTTAACCATTTACCCATTTGAAGACAAATGGCTTGTTTCCAGCTTGGAACTCTTAGAAATAAAGCTACTCTAAAGATTTATCTCTCATTATGAAGCAAAAGAGTAAGTAATTCCTAAATAACAGGATGAGCAAAATTGATTTATTTTTATGCATTTGATTAAGGAATGTGCTTCTGTAGTTTCCATTTAAACAAGGATGTACATGACATTCTGAGAAAAAGAGAACATTCGCAGATTTTTTGTGTGAATAGGAGTCTTTACTTTCTGATAGGATTGTTAGGTTCTTGTTTAGTTTTAAGAGTCCTGAATTATCCTAGATACTTGCCTTTTGTTGAATGTGTGCTTTTACAAATGTGTTCCCACATTCCGTAGCTTGTCTTTACACCCTTTACTAGCTTTTCCAGAATAAACATTTTTAATCTTAAAATCCAATTTACCTAATTTTTTTAATCTTTTAAGTCTTGCTTTTGATATAAGATCTAAATTGGTTTATCTACTCCCTAGATCATGAAGAATTTTATTATCTTTTTTTCTACAAATTTTATACTTTTATGAGTACATTTAAGCCTGGGTCTATCTTTGGTTTATATCTATAGAATGTATGAGATGGAGGTTGAGTTTCTTTTCACTCTTTTGTGTGTGTGTGTGTGTGTGTGTGTGTGTGTGTGTGTTTCTTCTATGAATATCTACTTGTTCAGTCATCATTTGTTGAAAAGTTCTTTCCTCCATTGGATTATCTTTGAACATTTATCAAAATATATATATATATATATAATATATATATTATATATATATTATATATATATTATATATATATATATATATATATATAAATTTATTTGGCACAGGGTCTCACTACACAACACAGACTCGTAGTGATCCTCCTGTCTCAGTCTACCCAGCAATGGGATTACAGGTGTGTAGCACCATGCCTGGTCTTGGGACTGGCCCGGTGTGACTGGGGTTGTGGCACAACCTGTGGTACTAGGGATTGAACTTGGGTCCTTGTGCTTTCTAGGCAGGTGCTTAGACTGCCAAAGTTTCTCCTCAGCCCTATCACTATATACTTTTAAGCAAGTAAATAACATCAATCTGCTTTTTCAAAATTGTTTTAGCAATTTTAGTTTCTTTGCTCTCATATATACATTTTAGAATACTGTTACGTGTGCAAAAATATTAGATTGTGTTTTAATAGAAATTAGATTAAATCTGAGGGTCAATTTGGGGGACACAGCATCTTTACAGTGCTGTATCTTTCAATTCATTAAGGCGATATTCTCTATTTCCTTAGGTCTTCTTTACTTTCTTTCACTATGTAATTTTATGCACGTAATGTAGCATTATATAGTTTTAGCACAAAAGTTCTGTGCATTTTTTGTCAAATTTGTACTTAAGCTGGTTTTTAAAAAGTAATTATAATTGATATTGTATTTTTAGTTTAGTGCTCACATATTCATTGATAAAACATAGAAATATGATTTTTCTATATTTGTTTTGCTTCCTGCAACCTTACCAGCTGGTCCTAAGAGACTTAGTTTGTCTTTCTTTCTTTCTTTCTTTCTTTCTTTCTTTCTTTCTTTCTTTCTTTTAGGTTTCTTGAGATTGTCAGCATATACAGTTATCTGAAAAATCTGAGCAATTTCATTTCTTCCTTTTAGTATGTGTGCCTTTCCCTTTGCTTTATTGCAGTGGCTATGACTTATAATACTGTGTTGAATAAGAGTAGTGACAACAGACTTCCTTGCCTAGTTTCTAGTTCTTGTCTACAATTATTATTAGCTGTAGATTTTTCATGCATTTCTTTTCTCTACTTAAGCAAGGTCTCCCTCATCCTTAATTTGCTGAGAACTTTTATTGTGTAAAATACTGGATTTTGTCACATGATTTTTATTCTTTAATCTGTTGATGTTGTGGATTCCATTGATATATTTTCTAATATTGAATGAAGCATACAACTAGCCAGAGTGTATGCTTTT
>NW_004524581.1:9127795-9130373 GCF_000260255.1 Octodon degus | reverse complement strand
GTTTATAGCAGCGCAGTTGGTAATAGCTGTGTTGGAAACACCCCAAATGCCCATCCACATATGAATGCATAACAATATGCTTTTTCTATGCAGTGGAGTGCTGTTCTGCCATAAAGCAAGCTAAACTTGTGACATGTCTAAGGGAATAGATACATCTTGAGACCACACTCTTGAGGGAGATGAGCCAGATACATACATTCAAATATCACATGGTCTCTCTTGTTTAAGAACCTGAAAGTATTAATAAGGACCAAAATGCATAATAAGGGGCTGCAGAGGTAGCTCAGCAGTCTAAGCACCTGCTTAGGCAAGCACAAGGACCCAGGTTGGATCTCAGTGCTACATAATGTGCCAGCCCCGCCCCACACACGCCCAGCCAGCCACCGAAACTGGGCATGGTGGCACATGCGTGCAATCTCAGCCCTGGGGAGGCTGAAACGTAAAGGTCACTACAAGTCCAAGCTGCATAGTGAGATCCTGTACCAAATATATAAAATCAAAATGTATAGTAGGTATTGGAAATAGGAAAAGATGTTCAAATGCGGAAGGGAACTAGGGAGGGAGGAGGGGGAAGAAAGGGAAAAAGAAAAAGAAAATAGAAGGAAAAATGAAGACAAAGCTTTAGTAAAGGAGGAGGGGAAGACAGGTTGAAGGCAGGGATAGGGCATGGGAGAAGAAATAATCAAAATATATCATATACAGGAACAAAATCCATATGATGAATGTCATCCTTGTGTATATCTAAAATGTACCAATAAACTTAATTTAGAAAAATACCTCTCTAGGTACTAGTTTAGCTGCATCTCACATATTTGGGCATATTATATTTTATTTTCATTCATCTATATATTTCTGTTTCCTTTACTACTGCTTTGACTTATGGATGATCTAAAAGGGTGTCTTAATATCTGAGTCTCTGGAGATATTCCTGTTGACTGGGTTAAGATATTTTATATCTTTGCTGGTTTTCTGTCTACTTGTTCTGTCTATTGCTAAGCAAGGGCTGAAGTCCCCAGCTGTAAATACAGACTCACTTCTCCTGTCAGCTCTATCAGTTTTCATTTCATGTTTTTGAGACCCTGTTGGTTGGTGTGTACACACTTGGAGTCCCGATAGATGGATGATTTTATCATTATGTAGTGCTCATTTTGTCTATTAAATTTCTTCAATCTAAAGTCTACCTTAAAAAAATAAAGTCTACCTTTTATGATATTAATATAATCCCTCATGTCTTCTTGTTAGTATTTACATATCTGTTCTCATCTATTTTCTTTCAGTCTACTTACGTTTTTCATTTTTATTTATTTCTTTTTGTATTTTAAGGAAGGGTCTACAGGGTGTTCAGGGTCTCACTACTAGATCAGATTCGTAGTGATTCTGCTGTTTACAACCTCTCAAGAACTGGGATTACGTAGGCACGCGCCACCACGCCCTCTCAATTGCCGGCCCAGCATGCCCCGGGGGGCGGAACCGGCAAGGCAGGCCAAGGGATCGGACCCCCAACCCCTGCGCCTGCTTGCCGGTGCTTTAATCCACTGAGCTATTTGGCTGGCCCTTTATTTATGTATTTTAATAGTGATTTTCTTGTAAACAAATTAGATTGTATTTTTTTGCCCACTCTGATATTGTAATTGTTATGCTGGTTCATTTATCTTTTAATTATCAATATGTTAGCTCTTGCTCTGGTGTTTTAAATTTTGTTTTCTATTACCTCTTTTTCATTTCTTTGTTTCTCTTTCTTACATTCTTGTGTTATCGGAACATGTTCTAGGATTCGTCTTTACTTGTGTATAGTGGTCTTTTTTATTCTTTGAGACAGGGTCTCACTGTACAGTTCAGGCTGGTCTTGAACTCACTCTATAGCTGAGGCTAGCCTCAAACTCATGGCAATCCTCCTGCCTCTGTCTTCCAAGTAATGGGATTACAGGCATGCACCCCATACCCAGCCCTACAGTGTTTATAAGAGTATCACTTGGTATAGTTTAATAATGGCCCTAAAATTATAATATATATTTCTGACCAAAGATGATTGATCTCAACATTTTCTCACTTCAGGTAAAGGGTGAAAACTCTCTCATTTTTATCTGTCTATCCTCCCCATCTTTAAATATTATTAGCTTAAGTATAATAAGATAATATTAGGACATTACATGTTTTGTTTCAATCATTATATATGATTAATAAAACTCATAAGAGAAAGATAGGCCAAGGGCAGATGAGATACTCAGCAGACTAAGTACCTGCTTAGGGAAGGGTGGGACTGGGGTTCAATCCCCAGAACTACATGCTGCAGTAGCCCCGCCCCTGGAAACGCTGAGCCAGACACCAAGGCTGGGCATGGTGGCATATGCCTCTAATCCCAGCACTAAGGAGGCTGAAAACAGAAGGATCACTACGAGTCTGAGATGCATAGTGAGACCTTGTACCAAATACATAAAATAAAAAGAAAGATAAACTATTGTATATACCTATACTTCTCCATGGACGGGATCCTTGGAAGGCTCCCTGAGAAGGTGATGCTTGAACTAAGTCCAGAATGATCAGAAGGACTTGCCATTAGCGTCAAGGGCAAAAGCTT
>NW_004524581.1:9125251-9126520 GCF_000260255.1 Octodon degus | reverse complement strand
AAGCCATGAATCTCTAAAATCAAGCTGAAGTTAGAGCAGGACTCAGACTGCCTCCTTCTCAGAGCCTTCTCCTCAGAATGATGATGTGATGCTTGTCTTGCCGGTTTTGTGCTTGCTGTTCAGCTTTCCAAACTAAATAATACATTAAGGGGAGACACAAACCATCAAAGCAGAAAGAATAGCACAGAAGGGAATGCAATTGGAGTGTTTACATTCTATCCCTTAAATGATGGAGTCTGTAACTGTTTGTTTTTCTTCAACTGCCTATCTGTATACTCTTCGATATGTATTTAAAGTTACAAGTGAAAAAAAGTACGCTCCACACCTTTTTTATCAAAAATAACTGGATGAAACAAACATCTTACAAAACGATCATTGCAAGCTTTGTAAGTAGGAAAAGAGTTCAAAAAGGATCCTGCACCAGCTTCCAGCAGGAGCAAAGAGAACACGCATGCACATTCCAGCTGTGCCTTTGAGTGGCCACAATGTCAGGCAAGACTTGTCCTCTCTGGATCCCAGGCTCTTCACCACTGTCTGACTTCTATTAGTGACCCTATTGTCAAGAACTGTGAGAAATATAAGGAATCTTCTATTCATTGTGGGACTCTCTACACATTTCCATAAAATGAGGTCATCTGCCTGGACTGCCATAATAAAACACCATAGACTGGATTGCTTAAGCAACAGAAATGTATTTATCACAGTGCTACAGGTTGGAAAGACCAAAATCAAAGTCCAGCAGGGTAGATTTTACTCTGAGACTGCTCCTTTTGGCTAATAAGTGGCCGCCATAGAGCATGTTCATACGACTTCTTTTATATAAGTGAAGGGAGGGAGAGAGGGAGAAGGGGAGGTGAAGAGAGAGCAAGAACTCTAGTGTTTGTTTATAAGGGCACCAATCTTGTCATGAGGGCCCCACCCACACCACCCCACTTAACCTTAATTATCTTTCAAATTCCTCGCCTTTTTATGGCTCTACACTGGAAGCAAGTCTTCAGCATATGAATTTTGAGAAAATTCAAGCACTGTAATACGATATTATAAATGGCTGTTTCAAACCAAGCAATAAAGAGATTGCTTCATGATCTGACAGTCTAGGGAGGATGTGGCATTAGAGTTGGATTTAAAAAATCTAGCATGTCTTCTTTTCCATTGGCATCAAGTTGACTTATCGCTCCTTCTTCAGTTTTCATTAGATCTGAACCATCTGTTTCTGCCATATCATGCACACTGAGAAAAGATTCAATTGCATTTGCCAGCAAGCTTGGA
>NW_004524581.1:9122363-9123911 GCF_000260255.1 Octodon degus | reverse complement strand
TAGAAATTAAAATGGCATGTTACCTGCCATCTTTACATCCATCTCTGTAGTTGCTTGAAATTCATATTGGCAGATATTTTATAATTGAGTGTTCATCAAAATATTATGTTTTTAATCAGCTTGAAGTAGTTTGTGTATAAACCATTCCTACAGCAACATTCATTTTTACCCATCCAGAGAACACCACAACACTTAAACTCCAGATCATCTGTTTAGTAGAGGAAGCATTATAAACCAGGGACAAGATTTCTGGTTTTGAGAAACTTCAAGGCAAAATTTTAAGAGATCAATGTGTGCCACTTTTCTACTCTTTTATTCCCTTCTACTAAACTCTGTCTACAAATATACTAATTTTATGCTGCTTTGAGTGCACAAAGTTTCACATGTGCTTCCATTTAACTCATCATCAAAGGAAAGGAAGAATTTTATCATTGTTTTCAGCCATTACACCTTAAATATAGTATGTTTATTTAACTACGATGCTTTATACATTTAAAATTATTTTTGGTTTTGGATGAAAAAGATGTGGGGTTTTTTGAAGTATTTTAATATTTTATTCTACTTTATTTAAATTTTTTTTTTGGTGGCTGGCTCAGCCCACCCTGGGGGTAGGGCTGGCGCAACATGTGGTGCCAGGATCCAACTACTGCAGTCCCTGTGTGTTTGCCTAGGCTTGCCTAAGCAGGAGTTTAGACCGCTGAGCTATCTTGCCATCCCTTAAAATTCTTAAGAAACTCTTGATTTTATTGAGGACTGAGCATTTATATATGGAGTGAGCCTGCTGTAATTTAAAATTGAAAAAATTGCTGTCACTATGTTATTTTACATGTTACATAAAGTTAATAAAGAATTTAGCATGCAAAAAAAAAATCTAGCATGGAAGGACTTTCATTTGTGGTGGAAAGAAAAGCTTCATGCAAGGGAATGGTATCAAGTGACAAGAAGATTCCCACAGTCAGAGAGTGTTACTTTTCCCTCTCCACATTCAGAACCTTCCAAGGGTCAATGCATAGTAGTCTTTGCAGTCTTTTTTTTTTTTTTTAACCAGGGATTGAACTTGGGACCTTTTGCTTACCAGGCAGACACTTAAGCCCAGCAGTTTTTACAATCATTCAGACTGAGCTAGCTATGAGTAAAAAGAGTTTGTTTGAAGCAAAAGTGGTGATAAACAGCAATAAGAAATCCCTGTGAAAAAACAAGGGCAGACAGTGAGGGATCTTTGAAAGGTAGCCCATGGCTTCAGTCCAGCCAGCATTCTATTGATCTCTCCAACCAACATGCCAAGTTCTTATCTGAGGACACTCCCACACTACTGGTTCATACGGTTCACTCAAGGAATGTGTCTTTGTCAGTTCTTCATCACTGGGCTACAATACCTGACCTCTATGACTTAATGGAAGAGAAGTGTATTTGGGCTTATAGTTTTTTAAATGTTTCAGCCATAGTTGGTCAGCTTCAGGGCAGAAATGGCATGGTGGAAGGGCGTGCTACAGAGGAAAGTTGGGTGCATCAGGGTGGCCAGGAAGCAGAGAGAGAAGGGAGGCACTG
>NW_004524581.1:9119629-9120512 GCF_000260255.1 Octodon degus | reverse complement strand
ATAATGCAATGAAATTAGAAATTATTCACAAAAGAAATCACAAAAACTCATACATGCGGGGAAATCAATGGGTCACAGATAAAATTAAAGGAGAAATTAAACAATATTTATAATCAAACAGAAATGCACACACAACTTGCCAGAATCTGTGGCATGCAATGAAAGCAATCTTAAGAGGAAATTTATAATGGTGAACTCTCACATCAGGAAAACAGAATGAACCCAAATAAACAACTTTATGTTGTACCTCAAGCTTCTAGAAAAAGAATAGGAAGTCAAGCCCAAAGCCCAGAAAAGGCAGGAAATTATAAACATCAAGAAGAAATTAACATAATGGAGACTATGAAAACAATATAAATACTTAGTGAATTGAAGAGTTGGTTGTTGGAGAGAATAAATAAAATCAATAAACTTCATCCAATAAAGAATGAAAAGGGTAGAATCACTGCAGATCCTATGGAAATTCAGAAGGTCATCAATACTTACATTGAAAATCTTTCCTCTCACAGGATGGAAAACACAGGAAAAATGAACAAATTCCTAGATACATATGAATTACCAAAGCTGAATCAAGAAGATACAAAATTTCTGAATAGCCCATTATTAGGCCATGAAATTGGAAATATAACTAAAAGCTTACCCAAAACGATAAGCCCAGGTCATGATGGATTCACAGCTGAATTCTTCAAGAAATTTAGAGAAGATTTAAGATGACTTCTTCTCACACTCTTTAATGGCATTGAAGGGGAAGCAATTCTACCTAATTCATTCCTGGAACCAAGTATTGCCCTGCTAGAAAAACCAGACAAAAACCCAAACTAAAAGGAGAACTATAGGTCAATCTCCCTAATAAACATAGATGCAAAAATCCTCAATAAAATGC
>NW_004524581.1:9109555-9117154 GCF_000260255.1 Octodon degus | reverse complement strand
CAATAACAAATGCTTGAGGGGCTGTGGGGGAAAAGGAACCCTTCTCCACTATCGGTGGGAGTGTAGACTGGTATAATCACTATGGAAATCAATATGGAGATTTCTCAAGAAACTAGGATTAGTGGTCACACTGGTCCCAGTATTCACCTCCTGGGTAATTTTCCAGAAGATCTTAAAACATCATACCACAGTGATAGTATTTTTGTTTGGGAGGATTCTTTTTCCTGGCAAATCACATGCATTGTTGACATAAGTAGAGTATCTGATGAAAGAAATGTCAGAACCATTATTGTGAAAATGTTTTAGGATAATTTGATCCCTGCCTAAAAAATGTATTGTTTTATTCCCTCAATTTAAAAAAGGTTCCACAGATTTAGATTGTACTTACCTTACCCATGTTTGTATGCAATGGTCCTGTAATGAGCTTTTATTTAGTAAATGTCAGCGTAATGCTAGATTGCACTCTTGTTGACATTATGCACTAGGTGATTGGATTTCATTATGCTTTTGAGATGCTTATATCCTTATCAAAAAATTAAACTAATATTTAATGTTTTGAATTGCTATAAAATACAATATCCTAAATTTAGGCATGAGGGCTTATTTGTTTTTGGCCATTGTGCTATGGAATACAAATGAAATTCTCTTAACTTAAAAAAGGTTAGTACAAATTAAATTTTGAAAACGGCTGTGATGAGCCACTCAGTTTTTTTACAGGGTCTCGCTACTCAGCTCAGACTCCTAGTGATCCTCCTGTTTTCAGCCTCCCCAGCGCTGGGATTACAGGCATGTGCCACCATGTCCACACTCAGTCGCTGGCTCAGAGTGCCCAGGGGTGGAGCCAAGGCAGCAGGTGGTGGCAGAATCGACTGACAGTCCCTGTAGTTGCCTTAGCAGGATCTTAATCCACTGAGCTATCTCGCTGGCCCACGAAGCTTAATCTATGCAATATAAATACTGCTCTTTTGACAAGCAGCTTATTTTTTGATGACTTCTCACTTTGTTGAAATTGTTTTAACTGCTAATCACTGTTGTTGCAAAATATTTACTTCAGGAACAAAGATTTTCAGGCAAGTATGTACTTGATAAAAATACCAACCTGGCTTCTATTTTTGTAGATTATTCAGTCTCTTTACTGTTTTTGTTTTACTCATATTAGTCCAGTTTCCACATCAAAGCAGAATCCTATCTCGTATGGGACTCACACACACACCTTTTGCAGGGAGTTATGAGGCCCATGAACAGCTTTCCTGCCAGAATTTCTCATTTTTGTTTACTTACTTCCATGTGGAAAAGGATTAATTGCTTTCTTAAACATCTGTGTAAGGCAGGTTAAAAACATTGAACTTCGAGTTTTGGGTGATGATGGTCTTTATCAGGAACAGATTTTGCTTGTTATATCTGGGTTCAGTCTGAGGCCTAGTATTGATATTAATAAAGAAGTGTCCTCCAGAATGGTAGTACATTTTATGCAGATGTGGAAGAAACAATGACTTAGGGGCTGGGGATATAGCACAGTGACACAGTGCTTGCCTAGCAAGTACAAGGTCATGAGTTCGATTCCCGGTACTGAAAAAAAGAAAAAAACAAAGAAAGAAAAGAAGCAATGACTTATTAAAATTGCTTTTTATTTGCATAATTTTGAAATTGATGAGATATCTTATTATTATTCCAATAACAACTTTTAATTCAAGAATGTAATTTGATAGAAAATTTTTAAAATTCTATTCAGGTTATTGAAATTAGTTATGAAAAGAAAAAAATTAAACAACCAAAAAAAAAGTCTAAGTTCAAAGTCTCCTCTGAGACTCCAGAAAACTGTTTAGCTGTGAGCCCCTGCCAAAAAAAGTAGACAATCATAAACACTGATGACATACAATGACACAGGGAAAACATTTCCCTTGCAAAAAGGAAATAGAAAATAGTGGAACCAAAGAAAGACAAGACTTAGCAGGACAAACATTAAATCCCATAGTCCTGTGTGTAGCACCTGGATCAAGTTGCAGCAAGATGTGAGCTCAAAGGATTCGGCAGCTCTATCCTAACAATATTGCCAGCTGAAGCCCTCGCAGGATCTCTCTTAGGTTGCTCACGGGTTTCTCTCAAAGATTATACTATGTCCAGGTTTCTTCAACTTCCTGGTCTCAGCTTCATGCACTCCTCTCTCAGGAGCACACTGCCTGGCCTCCTAGATCTTCTGAAATCTAGATGGAAGCCTTCCATGTCCTACAATCCTTGCATTCTTGACGCCTGTAAAACCACCACTACATGGGTGATACCAATTTCTACTGCTAGCTCAAGCAGTAGCTACACTCCCTTGCATCATGGCTGCAGAGGCTTTCAAGTGCCCAGATAGCTAAACTCTAAGAAACACTCTCCTCCTTAGCCCAGAAAGAGCAGAACACCATGGGGCTCTCTTTTTGTAAAACCTTTACAGTTTTCCATCCTTCAGCCTCTGAAGGAAGGCTTTTTATTGATTCATGAAACGCTCTCAAGATATCTTTCTTGTTTCTTTATATAAAGTATTTGGTTTCATTTTAATACCAATCTTTTTAGTAACTAAGCTCTCTTCTGCCTCAACTTTGCAGGAACTTCCCTTCTAGCAAAACTGGAAACTTTTAAATAGGTTTTTTTACTCCTGTTTCTCAGGTTAAATCTCACTAAAAACAGTAAACAGTACCCATGCCACAGCCTGAACGTTGGTCTACCCTGAGAGTTCTTACACTAAAATAGTTTGCCACTCTTAATTTCAAGTCTGAGAACATGAGCAAAACAAAGACAAATTTTCTTCCAAAGCAGAAACACACATGGTTTTGAGTCCAACTCTCAATGGGGTCCTTGCTCCCAAATGAAACCTCCTGAGCTTGGTCTTTACATTTTTTTCAGCATTCTGACCTTTTGAGCTCTGACCATAAACTGCCATTAAGCATGGCTCACAGCATTTTAGGGCTTCTCAATCTGGCATCCCTAAACCTTTCCAAATGCGTCTTTCAAACCAGTGCCAAGGGCTTCTCAACCACATGGTCAGGTAGTGTCTTGGTTACCTTTCTCTCATTGCTGGGACAAAATATTGAGTGCTCAAAATTTAAAAAGGAGAAGTTTATTTAGCTCACTTTCTGGAGGTTTCAGTCCATTTCCAGCTGGCTCCAAGGCAGAGTGGCATGGGGCAGTGGACAGCAGTTCATGGCAACAGAAAACAGCAAAGAGCAAAGGCAAAAAGGGAGGAGCAGCAGCTGCAGTGGCAGAGGCAAGCCTCTCTTCTTTCCTTATAGTTCCTTCAGGCTATCTGCCCCAGGGCGGGTGTAGCATTCACACTCATAATCTGACAACAAAAGGTCACTCAGGGGACACTTTGCAGGACCAGGGCTGGGGATCAATGATTTGAACCAGTTTAATCTAGATGAGTCTTCCTCAACATTCCTTTTAAAAAGTATCTTAAAATAATCCTTACCAAAGAAGCTGTGTGTCAGGCATGCCATCTATAGTAGAGCTATCCATATAGTCACATTTTCCCTAAGTAGATTTCAAAAGAAAGGACGTGCCTTTGATTTTGAAATTTTAACCAGGAAATGAAAATGATTCAAGCCTCTTATAAGAGAATGGTTATTAAATTCATTATGGGGACTTATTGCAATGTGTTGGTTTTGGTTTCAGACAGTAGCACGAGATGGCAAGGATCGTTTCAGATACAAACATCTAGGCCAGGAACCAAGAGAGGAGCCTTCTTTTAGAAACTCTTTGTAAAAGAGAGAATGCCTTCCTCAGAATTCCCTCAGCATGCTCCCCCCCTTCTAGCACTGGCCAGCATTGCATGACATGACCATAAGCATATGGATTACTGACATGGAAAAACTGCTAGCATCCTCTTGAGCCTGGAAAACGGTAACCTAGTTTTGTGTCAATTTGACTATAGTCCTTTACCATCAATAAAACCTGTAGTTGAGATTCTGAAAGATTTTTGTAGTTTTGATCAAAGCCCATAATCTCTTCACTTTAAACAAGGGAGGCTGTCCTACACAAGATGGGTTTGAGCAATCAGCAGAAAGGTTTGAAGAGCAGGTGCTTTCCTAGCATGTGAGAGGCCCTAGGTTCTATCCCAAGACTGAAAAAAAGCAAAGGTAAGCAGAATGAAAAGTTCTCAAAGAATAAAACATTTTTATTGTATTTGAGGGAGGGAGTATTCTAGCAACTAACAGGTATAAGGCAGGATATGCTACTGACATTCTACAATTCACAAGGCAACCCCCACATCAAAAATTATCCAGCCCAACTGAATTGGGGTTGAGAAATACAACTGTGTTAAAAAGATGATAGATAAGGGCCAGCCAAATAGCTCAGTGGATTAAAACACCTACAAGCAGGCTCAGGGGCCAGGGGTTGGATCCCAGGGCCAGCCATGCTGGCTCTGTCTCTGGGGCATGCTGAGATAGCAATTGAAACTGGGCATGGTGGTGCGCACCTGTAATCCCAGTGTTTGGGAGGTTGTAAACAGGTGCACCACTATGAGTCTGATCTAGTAATGAGACCCTGAACACCCTGTATACCCTTCCCTAAAATACAAAAAAGATGATTGATAGATAGATAGATAGATAGGTAGATAGATAGATAGATAGGTAGATAGATAGATAGATATAGATAGATAGATAGATAGATAGATAGATAGATAGATAGATAACCAAAAAAAAAATATATAGGGGGAAATCCATGAAATAACTGTCTTTAGATCTAGACTGATAGCACAGGACTGAGACCTCTGAGAGAAGACAAACTCATGTGGGGAGCCCCATAATGTCCCTGGCTCTGCTAAAAACAACCTCTGACCCACAGTGCAAGGAGCTGAAGTCCTGAAAGAGTGTAGTCATTCTGTAGAACTGACAAGGCAAAAAGTTGAATGAAGCTGAAATGACTGGAATGTGCAGGGCAGAGCCCCAAGGAACCCTGGCAAGCACAAAGGTCTGAGTTCAATCCCCGGTTCTGTCAAAACAAAAAACAAAACAACCCCCAGATCTTGGGGGGGAACTACCCACTCGGGCCCCCTCTCCTGTCCCTCTCTTGGGACAGGAGCTTTCTTTCTCTTAATAAGTATATTCTGCTCGTTAAAAAAAAGAGCCCCCAGGAAAGGAACTATGCAGAGAGGAAAAACCAAGCTCCCCATTGGGTGGCCCCTGTGTATCCCTATCTAGGGGCTGATGGTGCACATGTGCAGGACTGGGGCAAGGACATCAGGAAATGAACAACATAAAGGAACATTAGAATTCTAGCCCAGCCAAAATGTGGAGATCTAATTAGCATTTTACTGACCCCCTCAGCATTCAGCTGAGATGCCTGAAAGAGCTACCCAAGGTGTAAATAAGGGGTATATTCTAGTCCAGACAGAAACTCATTCTAAATCTCTGCAACAAAACTTAAAACAAACTCCTAACAACATTTTCAGTAAAGACAAGATTTGTAGGCTGAATCTGGCCAAGTTAGAAAAAAGGTCTTGAGAAATATTTTGGACTCTATTCCCATCTGGCCTAACAAAATACGAAGCTAGTTGAACACAAGATAAAGACAAGGTCAGCTATCTATGGCCCGTAGACCAAAACTGAGCACGACTTGTTTCTATATATTAAGATATGGGAAGAGTAGGTTTCTCTTTGTGGAGTCTGTGTGGTAGTGGAGTGAGCTGAAGGATAGGAGCTGTGGCAGGACAGGCATTTCGAAAGTTTCTCCTGCTGTTTGGCTGCATATTGGTTGAAAGGAGCACAGCCAAAACTGGCACCAAAGGAGGCATTATGCTTCCAAAAAAATCTTAAGGCAAAGTACTACAGGCAACTGTGGTAGCTGTGGGCTCCGGCTCTGAGGGAAAGAGTGGAGAGACCCCACCAGTTAGTGTGAAAGTCGGAGATAAAGTTCTTCTTCCAGAATACGGAGGCACCAAAGTAGTTCTAGATAACAAAGATTATTTCTTACTTAGAGAAGATGACATTCTTGGAAAATACGTAGAGTGAAGTGAATCACCGTTGAAGTGGCGTCACACAGTGCTGCCCATTCCTCTGAGGTTCTGCTGTCTTTCATCATGTACATTATTTCCATGTCTCTTTTATAACAAACTGATGATATCTAAACTAATGACATCTATTCTCTCGAAAGTTTAGTTTCACTGTACTGGTGCAAACACTTCCAAATAAAATATGTAAATGAGTGCTTAAAAAAAAAAAGTTCTGCTGGGAAATGGCAGTACCCACTGCTGTGGTCAATAGCCACAGCCATACTCACACATGGCCTGTGACTGCCTTTGTGTTTCAACCACAGAGTGGGATGGTCGCGGCAGAGACCATAAAGTCTGTAGTCTATAAATCCTAAAATATTTACTACCTGGGCCTTTATAGAAAATGTTTGGTAGTTCGCATTCAAAGTGATTCTCCTGTAATTAAACTGTGTGCTAGAACAAAAGGCAACATTTTTCAGGGGAAGATGTAGAAAGTCAGAATCTCCACAACGCATTATCCACAAGTCCAGTGCATAATCAACAGCATGTGACATACAACAAAGTGGGGCCTAGAGACAGGGAAGAAGAGAGCAATCAGCAGGAATTGACCATGAGACAGCCCAGATAGCAAGTCTTAAAAACAGAGGCTCTTGCTGGGCCTGGTGGCACATGCCTGTAATCCCAGCACTCTGGAAGCCAAGACAGGAGGTTTGCCATCAGGTTGAAGCCAGCCTGGTTACATAGTGAGTTTAAGGCCAGCCTGAACCACATAGTGAGACCCTCTCTCAAAAAACCCCACAGGCTCGATTCCCAGCATGCTGTGTTGGCCCTGCCCCTGGGGCGTGCTGAGACCATGATTGAGACTGGGCACGGTGGCATGCACCTGTAATCCCAGCGCTTCTGAGGTGAAAACAGGAGAATCACTATGAGTCCAATCTAATAGTAAGACCCTGTACACCCTGTGCTAAATACATAAAAAACTCCAAACTTTAAAGCAGTTATTACTGATCTATTCAAACACTTAAGAAAAATATGCTTTAAAAAGTAAAGAAAAGCTCTGCTCTTTGCTGCCAGCAGGAAAGGTTGCTCTCTGTCATGTGTCACTCTGCCTTGAAGCCAGCTGAGTATGGACTGAAATCTCCAGTAACTGTGAGCTAAATAAACTTTTCCTTCTTTCATTTTGGGTGTGAGGTATTTGACCCAGCAACGAGAGAAGAGTAACTGGCATAGCCTCATGGATTTGAAAGTTGTCTGCATCTCTTGGTTTGTTATTAGGGAGGAGGCTTTTTGTGTTGGTACCAGAGATCGAACTCAAGACCTTGTGTTTGGCAGACCAAGATAAAGCAAGACCAATATAACAAGAAATGTAACTTCTGTATCGCGTGAAGCCCAAACTCCTTATCAAGATCCTTAAGCCTGACAGCGCAGGCCTGGTGAGTGAGTGAGATGACCGGGGCCGCGGGATCCTGAACAGACCCAGAGCACAGGCCCTGTGAGTGAATGAGATGACCCGGGGCCAGCGGATCCTCATTCGACCCACAGTGCAGGCCCAGCAGGGATCTCTTCAGCAGAACTCCCTGCAAAGAGGCTAGAGGCAAGACCCACCCAGCTGATTCAGGAGCAGA
>NW_004524581.1:9077301-9107887 GCF_000260255.1 Octodon degus | reverse complement strand
TGTTTATTTATTATTTCTTGCCTATATTTTGTAATATGAGAAACTACTTTGGCAGTAACAATACACAATGTACTAACCATTGTTACTCTCCTAAAATCTTGTTTTGAGATTTTGTACCATTGTTTTTATTTTTTTCTTTAAAATAAAAATAACTGATGTCAAAAATAAAAAAAAGTGAAGAAAAATTGCGATCTTACCAAATTAACAGATGGTAGATAAATACAAACTAATTTCTTATTATTGGAGAGAAAAGTCACAGATAAACAAAGGGAAAAGTTAGAAGATACATATGGTACTAGAATACAGCTGAAGAGATCAGTATAAACCCATAATTAATTTAATATAGTCACAGATGATAGAAATAATCATCTATAGTACAAGTAACAATATGTTTCCTAGCACTGCCCATGAACATAGCCTGGCAGCAGAGGTACCCCAACAGTAAGCACACACAGAACCCAACTTTTGGTTTCTAAGATCATTCCTAATAAAAATAAGCAGGGATCTCTGGCAAAATGGTGGATTCTAGGCTGAAATTTTAAAGATTATCTTGGAGCATCTTGTAATGTAAGAATGTAAGCCAGTGCTCAAAAAGTAAAATCATGATCATATGTCAAAACATAGGAGATAACACATCACCTCAATAGATAAAACTAGAACAACTGGGGCAATAAAAAAGATACCACAGTATTGAGTTATTACCTGTCTGAGTCTGCTCAGGTTTCCATTTAAAGTACCACAGATAGTGACCAGAGAGATAGCTCAGAGGATTAAGTGCCTGCTTAAGTAAGCACAGGGACCGGGGTTTGATCCCAGCACGATGTGCCGCACCAGGTCTGCCCCCTGGTGGGCTGAGCCGGTCACTGAGACCAAGACTGGGCATGGTGGTGCATGCCTGTAATCCCAGCACTGGAGAGGCTGAGAACAGGAGGATCACTATGAGTTCAAGCCATGTAGTGAGACTCTGTACCAAATACATTAAAAAAAAAGTGACCAAAAAAGTCCCTTTCAGACTGAAGCTCAGTAGACTATAGAAACAATACAGCTATGCACATCAGAGTCAAACTGCTGAAAATAAAAGATGAAGCAAAAGTCCTAAGAGCAGAGACATGCCAAGTTGCTCATATGGAATCAATTATATGAATGATGTGTGACTTTTCATTGTAAACAGTAGATGCCTCCCCCAAAAACAAAGCAATGAAATGACTCACTTAAGGTGTTGAAAGAGAAGAATAGAATATCAAATAAAAATCCTACAGTCACCAAAATCATTCTTCATTTAGAGTAGGATTCAAAACATTACCAGACAAATTAAATCTGAAATAATTTGTCCCCAGTGGACATGGACTATAAAAATGCTAAAATACATTCTTCACACTAAAGGAAAATGGTATCAGATGAGAGCTATGATCCTATGATCTTCAGGAAAGGAGAAGAAAGAAGATAGGAGATAGAAGAGAAAAAGAAGAGAGAAAAAGGAAAAAGGGCATCAAGAATGGTAAAGAAGTAGATAGATATTTTTAAACTATGGTATTTTTTATCATTGTACTTCCCTTAAAAGAGAATAAACTATTTAAAGCAAAAATAATAGTAATATAAGGAAGAATGATGATAACAATAATGAGGATAAGATAGATTTATAACCATTTTTTAAAGTTATATCAGAAAGGATGGAGGGGAGAGGTAAACAGAATTATACTGTTGGAAGGATAGAATAAAAATAACGAAAATGTGCAAAGGTGAAGAAGCAATAGAAGGGCTGGCCAAATAGCTCCGTGGATTAAAGCATCTGCAAGCAGGCGCAGGGGCCAGAGTTTTGATCCCCAGCTTGCCACGTTGGCCCCGCCCCCCGGGGCCTGCTGAGATGGCAATTGAGACTGGGCGTGGTGTCGCGCACCTGTAATCCCAGCACTTGGGTGGTTGTAAACAGGAAGATCACTATGAGTCCGGGCTACACAGTGAGACCCTGTACACCTTGTACACCCTGTCCTAAATACAAATAAATAGATAAATAAATAAATTTTAAAAAAGAAAAAGAAGCAATAGAAGAAATGACATAGAACACTATCAATACTTGATGAACCCAAAAGAAGGCAGCATAGGAGCAGTGGAGGAGCGAAACAGTGAAGAAACGGGTACACACACTAACAGCAAGACAGTAAACTCAAATTCAATTGCACCAATAATTACATTAATCTTTGAAGTTGTCAGAAGATATTAGATAAAAAACAAGTCCAATTTATGTCATCTATAAGAGATAATTTAAATATAAAGACACAAATAGATGGAAAAGGGATAGGAAAAAAAAAAACACACAATGCAAACACTGTGAGAAACCTGGTGCGATGGTGTTAATGTGAGACTCAGCAGACTTCAAGACAGAACTCCCTAAACAAAAAAGCATGAGGGCCATTTCATAAAATTTTTCAAAGCACAAATAATTAGCAGACATAACAATTTCCAAAATGTTCATAACAGAACTTCAACATTTGTGAAGCCAAACGTACAGAACTGAAGTAGCCAAATCTACTTCATAGATGGATGTTTTAACACTTCTCTTAGTAACTGATACAAGGAGGGAAGTAAAAATGGAGGCAACCTGAACACTATCAACCAAGATGACCTCACTGACATTTGCAGAATGCTACACCCAATCATCGCAAAACGCAATTTCAAATACAATTCCCCATGGATGGCTTTAGAGGTGAAATATGTGGTATTATTAGAGATCCTACAGCTTTTGTCTCATTTAGTTTCACTATATCTTTGCTTATTTAGGTGCTAGGACTTCAGGAGAACTCCTCCCCCATTCTGAGTCCTGCAGCTCAGGTGAAACAGACCCATATTTCCCTTACTCAATCTTACACGCAATGTTTCCAGGGGTTGAATAGGGGACTTAGGCTCAGCCAATCAGAGCATCTCAGTCCTCTAGTCTAGTGATGACTTCAGAGATGCGCACAATGCCCCAGTCAGGTGACCATAGCTGAAGAGACTCTCTTAGAAGCTTGTGCTGTAAAGGAAGCAGATACATCCGGAAAGACATCTCCTGAGGTGCAAGGGAATGCTCTTTGACTGCCACATAGGTGTATCCATCAGACCTCCAAGTACATCTTTGACTCAAATCCACAGGTTAAACTATCTCCACTAGGACTCTTCCTGCAAATACCAGAGGATCTCCAGGTGCTGTGTAGGGTGAAATCTGTAGGGCTCCAGCTTGTTTTCTGGGACTCTATTACGGACTCTCAGGAAGCACTTGGAACCTCAGCTAACTGGTGATGCTAACTCCGTCCTTGCACACAGGACAGGTAATTGTAGGTCTCTGCTCTTGCTGTGCTATGTTCCGTGCGCTAAGATTGGCTACCCAAATCATGCAATTGCTTTGTCTGCTGACTACCTATAAGGACATACAAGGACACTAGAAGGAGACCCCAGAGACAAGAAGGGATGGGAAGGGATGTGGTCATGTGTACCCAATCACTTCCTTTGCTATGACTTGACCCACATGCAATGCAAAGTGGACATTCTACAAGATTTACATTCAGCTGGAAATCTTGGGAAGACCTCTGCAAAAGAGGAAACAGCTCTTTACAGTTACAGTACAGGGTTACAGTACAGAGCCCCGGAACTCTTCCTGAAAGCCTTGGTTTCCACATTGTGCCTGCAGTCACCCAACAAAAGGTTTGGACCTCATCACCTAGACATAACCTGTAACTGTTGGCCTGGGAGCCTGCCTTCCCAGATACTGCACTCTGGAGGCAAGGACTCAGCCTGCTGGTCCAGATTTAAGTGTCATTGATTTGTTTTGCCCTAATTTTAATTCAATTTTTTCATTCAGTAAAAGTTTTAATACACATCTGTAAAAGAAAGAAAAAAACTAAAAAAAAAAAAAAATCATAATGGAAAAGTTGTGCAACCTTGCCTGAAACTGCTCAACAACCTTCAGGGCACTACTTCTTAATATTTAGAGAGGACCCCTTAGAGACCCAAAGAAATTCTTACAAAATGCTGCCCATCAACTCTGAGCTTTACAATCCTTAGTGGGGCTGAGGGAAGATGTTAAAAATCACTACTTAATTTAAGGAGGAAAAGTTCATAATTTCCAATGACTAGGTGGGGCAAAGACCATTGTTAATAGATGTCCAATTTACAGCTGGGCTTAAAGCCAGACAGACTACATTTCCGAGACTTCCTTGCAGCTACATGTAGCTGTTTTTAAGCACTAGCTCTTGGAAACATGAGTACAACCTTCCAGGTTGTGTCCTTTTTTAATTTTTTTTTGTGGTACCAGGGATTGAATTCAGGACCTTGCACTTGCTAGGCAGGTGCTTATCAGTTAAGCTATCTCCTTAACCCCCTTATTTTTTAGGCTGTGTCCTTAAAGAAGGATGTGCCTCTTCTTTTCTACCTTCCCTATAGCTAGAATGGTGACCATAATGAGTCATCAGAATAAAGCAAATGCCCTAGAAATGTCAGAATACAAGAGAAAGGGTGCTCAATAAATGTGGGATAGGTTGAGACAACCCTTAACTTTGTGTTCTCTTTATCTGAGTGAAGAAAACAAGATAACTCTATGGTGAAGATCACTAAATTATCTCATCATCCTTAACATTCTGTAGTTCTTTAAAGGCCATGTTGATGCCTTTATAGGCCCATGTTTACCAGTGCTCTGGTAAACATGGGCCATATTTCCTTTTGGCAACAGTCAGCTCCAGCTGAGCAGCTGAACCCACCAGAGATGTGGTGTAAGGTCCCCACTGAGTACTCCTCATACTACACTGGCTACTTCCCTCTTTCACATGACCTGACCCCATGGTCATTTAGCTTCAGTTGGTCATTAAAATGTTCGCAAAGATTTGTGTCTTCCTCCCTACATTGGTTTGGGTAACTCCAGAAACACCCTGAGGCAAGGACCCAAATGTAGGTAGTTTACTTGGGAGGCAACCCCAGGAAATGGGGTAGATATGAAAGAGGTCACTAAAGGATGTATTACAAAACCAGTTTCCACTGTGGATAATGAGCCTAGTCCCCCTGGGAACTCTAGGACGCAGTGAAAAAGTGCCTCAAAATTATTCCAACTTTGGGGTACTTATTCACCAAACCTCTTCACTCCCTAGTGGAAGTTATTAACTGCTGTACTTTTCAACTTGTCATGTGCCTTGGTCAAGCAAGGCCAGAAAAAGCCCCGAGGTACAGAACTACAAATGAGCATAAGAAATACCTTTCATGGATTCCCTATGTGCCATGCCAGCCCTGGCCCCTGGCACGCTGAGCCAGTGATTGAGATTGGGTGTGGTGGCACACACCTATAATCCCAGGGCTTGGGAGGATCACTACAAGTCCAATCTGTATAGTGAGACCCTGTAGACCTTGTACTAAATACATTTTTTTTTAAAAAAAGAAATTCCTTTGATAGGTCAGGGTACATATTGAATGGACAGTGTCCATATAAATGGACAATGACATCAATGCTACACTTTTTTTCTGGCCACACAGTAGGGTTGCACTTCCAAAACCTTTGTGAAATTGGACATGGCCATGGGATTGCCTTTAGCCAATGAAGTGTGAACAAGAGTGTCTTAGTTAACTTTGGTCATCAACTTGATTGAATTAAGGAACATTTAGGAAATCATTAAAAGACATTTTGGGGTATGTCTGTGGGGTGCTTCCAGAGATGATCAGATCTTGAGGGCTTTAACTTCATCTCTGGATCATAATTTGATGGCATTATTGAGAGGTGATGGAGACTTAGAAAGAAGTGCCTTCTTGGGAACTACATCGGGCCCCTGGTCCGTCCCTCTCAGCTATTTCTCTCTTGCTCCGTTTTCTCACTGCTAGGAAGTAAGAAGCTCTCTCTTGTCCTTATAATGTTTCTGGGACAACCCACCCAGGCCTGAAACCTGTGAAACCATGAGCCAAAACCAACCTTTCCTCCTCTAAATTGAAGTCTGGTCACAGCAACAAAAAGCCAACTAAATGAAAAGTTATGTTTGCCACATTTATAGAGAAGCTTTAAGAGCTTGGGTGCAACTTACTACAGTCTTCCACAGCACCATGATTGTAGAAATGCCTGTGAAGACATAGACGCCACTATCCTGGGTCCCAAGGGACTACAAAGATCAGACTGTGATCTTTCTGCCCTGTGACTCTGGTAGAAATACACTGGGGACAAGAAGTAAAAATTTGATTTGGTGAAGCTACTGAAATTCTGGGGCTGTTTGCTCCCACTACTGAAAGCAATCTCTTCTGATTGATGCAATTGATTTAACCTACAATGACAAAGCTGGCCAGCAAGTCCCTAAACTAGATTTAGCAGCCCACAGATAGGTTTTATATGATCCATTAAATGCAATCTTACACAACCAAGTCCACACGTTTGGCTTCTGTTTCTAATAAAAATGCACTAAGCTCTGGTAAACATGGACCATATTTCCTCTTGGCAACAGTCAGCTCCAGCTGAGCAGCTGAACCCACCTGAGATGTGGTGTAAGGTCCCCACCAAGTACTTCTTATACTACACTGGCTACTTCCCTCTTTCACATGACCTGACACCATGGTCATTTAGCTTTGAAACCAGTCCTTGTTGTTCTGTGCAAGGCCATAAGGGAATTGCTGATGTTCAGGACCGCCACAGACTTGGCTCCACCACTCATCACAGACGTTAGAGCAGCCAAATTGGTCTAGCCAGCCCCTTCCACTTACTTCAGTCCTTCCAAACTGGCTGCCAGATGCCCAGGCCTCACACAGCTTTCCCACATCTAGGCCCATCCATGCGAGCCCCAGTGGAGACCTACAGTAACTTGCAGCTTCCTTGTTAGATTCTCAAGGTGGCTCTGCTCCTGTTGTGAAGGAGCTTGTCCTGCCTGGAGGCATACACTCACACACACATTGGAAAAAGACGCTCCCCTACAAAGCAGAGCTTGATGGGTATCAAAGGGAAGCAACTCAAAGCACAGGTCCTGAGATCAGCAGGGGCACCAGCAGGGGTTCTGGTCTTCTCTCATGGTGTAACCCTGGACAAATTCCATCTCATTTCTGAGGCTTTTTCCCAATTATTTGTCAACTCAGAGGTTCAGACAACATGCTGTAGTAGGTGTTCCAAAGCACTCCTCCTCAAGTTCCAGCTACTTCCCATCACACTTAGCATATCACGGGTTTGTGCTGTTGGACCAAACTCTTCAGAAGTTCTCTTCAGGCTGATATTGATTTTAAAGAGTTCAGGCTAAGTACTGTAGTGATGAATTTAATCCATGTCCTTGAAGAGCTTTTATGGCAGGTGGACGAATGTCCCTCGTCTATGTTTCCATCTTATTTGGATTTCCAATTGCTGTTCTGTATGACTGAGGACTTCCTAACTATTCATGATCGTGAAGTCATGAACAGTGCGCTAGTTGGTCTGAGTAGTCAGTCTGATTGGATTAGGAGACTCTTGGGTTGATGACCGGATCGTGAGGGTACTAACTTCATCAGTGTTCCCAGCTGAATGGGTTGGCAGGAGGTAAGGCCTAGCCAAAGAAGTGGGTCTTGGAGGTGTGATCCTAGGGACTACATCCAGTCCTGGCCCCTTCTTCTCTGAGTTCCACCTCTGTGCCCTGCTTCCCAACCCCCATACAGTGAACAGTTTCCCTCTGCCATGCTTCCACCATGCTGCTGCCTTGGGGTCAGCCAGCCAAACCAAAACGCAACTCTGAGTTAAGACGATGCTCTCCTCTTTTAAGTTGTGGCAGTCGGTTATTTTGTCCCAGCAACAGAAATCTGAGCAATACAGGGGAAATAGGACCTTCTGTGGTCATCTGATCCATCCACCTGCCTATACATAGGCTGCACAGGAATTTGGGCTAGAATAGGTTTTTGCAGACAGAAATCAACTTCATTGGAAGAGGACTCATGCTCATCAACATGTTGCTCTCAATAACCCAAATCCCTGCTTTTCCATTCAAGCCTCTTCTTTGGGGTCTGATCTCAGAGACTGTGGGAACAGCTGGCCACCACCTACTTTCTGCTAATGACGCTTCATAAACATTAGTGGGACCAAGGCAGATTGTGCCCAGTTCTTCTTGATGTCTGGCAATTACACTGATACAACCTGACTTGTCCTTTCCTGCACAGACCAGAAGCTCTGTCTGAAGCTCATGTCTAGAAGCATGCCCCTTTCTACACTTACATCTTCAAAGTGTAGCCCATGACTACATAAAGTCATGTGCCGGACTCCTCTAGGCCCTTTGGATTCCTGATAGAAGAGAAGGAATGAGTCGTAGGCACACACTGAGTTTTGGTTTAGGTCTATCGTGTCCCTCAACAGACTGTGCTCAGACATGAGGTTTTGGAAGGCGATGTGACCTGGGGGCCCTGTAGCTGCTGTTAGGACTGAGGGTCTGGCTGGAGGTGGGCCAATGGAAGTGTAACCTGGAAATACATGTTTGCTTCCTCTCACCTCTCTGCTTCCTGGCTGCTATGGGTTGAACACCTTTTTGCTACACCTTGGCCTTCCGCCATGCCATTTCTTTTTTTTTCTTTTCTTATCATTTAGTTAGTTAGTTAGTTAGTTAGTTAGTTACTTAGTTAGTACAGGGTCTCACTACACAGCTCAGACTCATGGTGATCCACCTGTCTCAGCCTCCCCAATGCTGAGATTATAGACATGCACCACCACACCCAGTTTTGGTGGCCAGCTCAGCACAAGGTCAGCACAGCATGCAGTATTGGGGATCCAACCTGGGTCCTTGTACTTGCCAGGCAGGCACTTAGACCACCAAGCTATCTTCCCAGCCTCCATGCCATTTCTGATAATAATAATAACAATAATAACCATAACAGAATGCTCCTCTTTTAAACAGTGGGTGCTGAGTGTCTTGTTCTAACAATGGGAAAGTGATTAAGACATCCCATCAGTGACCAACAAGATAGCTCAGCATACTAAAGTGCCTGCTTAGGCAAGGTTAGGCAAGTGCAGGGACTGGGGTTTGATCCCTGGCAGTGCAACACGCCATGCCAGCCCCGCCTCCAGGGTGAGCTGAGCCTGCCGCAAAAAAAATAAATAAATAAAAATAAAACACCCCATCAGGTAACTTCATTGACCAGCCTGTTCTTCCTTCTCTGCTGATTGTTTAGCAAAGGCCTAACAAGGATTAGTTTTACAGAAAGGTCGCAAGTGGGACCCACAGTGTGACACAGAACTAGGGTGGACAGGACATGGATTTGAGTCAGAAGAACTATTCTTATTCCCAATAAGAATATATTGAGAATAATATATATGCATATGTATCATATTCATATATACTACATAAATATATTCATGTTTCTATGATATGAATTAAGTGCTCTAGTGGAAGTTACATCATCTCTCTCAGCCTTGGTGTTTTCCTTGATGCCTACTTCAGACCAGGATGTTTCCCTATGAGAAATGTGCCACTACTGTGGATGACACCACAGCAGTGCAGCGGACCACACAGTGGATGGAATGCAGGGAGAAGGGCAAGAAGAGCCACCTACCCGAATTTCTAGTTAGACTTATGGGTCCTTCTGGGTGTAAATTTCTTTGACAGTATATTTTATTATGAACATATTTATTCATAAATGAGTACTTGCTACATGCTATTGTTGATCACTTCATACGTATTAGAATTAGGTTGATAATTTACAACTGTCCCTTTTTATAGGAGAGAAACTAAGGGCATTTTGAGAAGGGTTGAGCTAACCAGTCAAGGCTGCACAAGTATGAGGTGCAGAAGTCTAAATTGGAACCAAATTCAGAATTCTATCCTTTTTTCTAGTACTTTATATTGCCTAGTACAGAAGTACATCTGTGATTTATAAACAAATCATATTTTGCATAAAATTTAATCTGCACATTATATGTTAGAAATCAGAAATCATTAACACATTTTGAAGGATGTACCCAAAGTAGTTTTTCAATAGAGCTATATAATCAAAAATGTTAGGACTACCTGCTTTAAAGTCTAAAACAGAAGAAGTAATGAGGTTTGTTGTTTGTACAGTAGGGCAAGGACTGGCTAAGACCTAGCCCTGCCATGGGTGCAAGATTTCAGGGAGACCTCCGCTCAAGGCCATCCCATCCTGACCCTGCAGAGAGCCTTGGCTGACAGCATCAGGAAGCCAGAGCTCGCCATGGAAAGAGGAGGAAGCTTCTCATTATTTATTGCTCCCCAATCCTTCAATCTCTGTGCTTCTAGATCCTCCATGAGACTTTCTTACCTCCAAAGGTCTCCTGGAAGTGGCCTGGTGGGGACCTGGGAGAATGACAAAATGAAATTCCCTGCCAGGTCCCTGGAGCGATGCAAATGAAGCTGACTGAGCATCACTCTCAGTGCTAGGACCCCAGCTTCAGACTGCCCAGGTGAAACTGGAAATTTTAAAAATCCCTTTCTCATTCCTTCATGAACTCCATGGCTGTGAGAAATCAATCCACCTCTTTTTAAAATTCCACATGAATATTAGCATTACTAACTACTGCGTGGAACATTGAGCTGCATCCCTTCTGTTGCTTTTCTCTGGAGTGAGTTCTTGCCTCACCCTACTGACCATCTCATCCTCCTCCTGCCTTCCTAGCCTGATAACAAGGGAGCAGATGAGTCCATTGCTGGTGACCTAAAGGAGGGATGTGGGCAGATGCCCTGTTTCTACTCCCAACTCACAGCAACTCTGAGAGCCTTTGATCCTTACTGCTGCTCCTAAACAGAGACCTCAACAGAGCAGGAATCTGTGGGGAAGAGGCATCAGGGTTGGGAAACTGAGAATGAACCAGGCACAGAGTTCATCTGTTATCACAAGCCAGGTTTCCATGGAACCATCCCAACAGATAAGGGCTGCTGACCTGGTGCAGCACACCTGAGAAATGCAAGTACATCCAGCAAAATAAGAGCAGACACAGAAAATGGGCAATTTGTACACAGCCCAAAGACGCTGCCCCTGTGTTTAGAAATGAGAAGAGCTGCTCCGAGTTCACAGGGGTGGCGGCCACACAGTTTCCTCCAGAAACATGTAAGGGGCTCAAGCAGTGGAGCCACCACACAGGTCACAGCTCCATCCCAGCTGTGGAAGAAGTAAAGGTCCAAAAGTTTGGTTCAGCAGACTTGCCTGACCTGTCACCTGTCACAGTGACCCAGGATTGCATTTCAGAACAGAAAGATGGCGAGGGCAAAGGAAGGCTTCCTAAGCCCCCAGTACCAAACTTTTCTCCCCACTTCTGCCATTGCCCCAAAAGCTCAGATCTAGAAGGATGGAGAGGGCTATTGGGGGAAGGGTTTCCCCCGCTCACCTTGGAAGGCTCACAACAGCCAAGACTTTAAAATGCATGCCCACCTCCAGGTCCTCCAACTTGGCTTTTGTCCTGGGAGATCTTGGCTGAGGGGAAAGGCTTTTGGAGAATGGGGACTCTGGCAAGAGCTGACAGATCCAAAGATCTGGGGGTGCCTGCTGGGCATTGCCTGACCCCTGGTCTCCCTTGACTTCTAGGCTCCTGAGCTTCCAATGGGTGAAGATGCTTGGGTCCTCCAGGTATTCCCAGGAAGGGGGTCAATTTTGAAGGCCAGAGGCCAGGGATATACAAGCTACCTGCCTGACAAGAGCAAGGTCCTGAGTTCAACTCATTGTGCCAAAAGAAACAAAGAAAGAAATTCTAAGGCACCCTCCATATCCACCCATACACATAGAGCCTCTCCTTGAATAGATGGGAAATGAGGTCTCCAGAGACAAAACAATTTGCTTACAGTGGCGCAGTCATAGTTGCAGAGCCAGGCCTCCTTTCCAGTCACACACACACACACACACACACACACACACACACACACACACACACACTGCTCTTTCCCACTGTGTTTGTCACTGAAGCCCAACTCTGTAAACTTGCATCTCACCCTCCAAGGAGATGCATGCTCAGCAGTGTGCCAGACCAATTCTGGCACTTGAGCAGTCCCAAGTCAGCCAGATGGGTATCAATACCTGGAGGACCCAAGCATCTTCACCACTTAGAAGCTCAGGAGCCGAGAAGTCTAGGGAGACCAGGGATCAGGCAATGCCCAGCAGGCAGCTCCAGACCTTTGGGCCTCTCAGCTCTTGCCAGAGTCCCCATTACCCCAAAGCCTTTCCTCTCAGCCAAGCTCTCCCAGGACAAAAGCCAAGTTGGAGGACTGGGAGGTGGCCTCCTGGCCCCTCTGGCTTCCGTTGTTTATTTCTTTCTGGGGAGGGAAAATCACAGAGCCTGTTTGCTTCCCCAGCCTAGGCGTGCGCAGAGCTGGACACATGGGCATCTTGTGCCCTGCATCTGTGTGTCAGCCGCATTTTCTGTGCATGCTTGCGTGCGTGCGTGCGTGCGTGCGTGCGTGCGTGTGTGTGTGTGTGTGTGTGTGTTTGGGGTGGGTGCTGGGAACAAATGTGCATCTGTTAAATTTGACAATAACGTCCTACAGCAAAGCTGCCAAGGTTGGGGGCGAGGAGGTGGCGGAAGAGAAGGGGTGGGGGGAAATCCGTGCCTCAAAAGGCGAGGCCAAAGCGCCCGGCCCAGGTATTATGTCGGAAGAAGGTGAGGCGAGCAGCTGCTCCTTCTCCCGGGGTGTGTATGGGAGCGAGGGCGCGTGTATGCCTGTGAAGAGTACACACCGACCTGCTCAACATATGTCGCCACAAATCACAGTATCTCTCCCTCCTCCCACCCCCCACTCCCTGCCTAGCTCCTGACCGAGCGCGGAGCAGAGAGGCGCTGAGAAGAGGCGCCTTTTCAACAGGTGTCTCGGTGCGCGCAATGCACCTTTTCACGCATTCACGGTCTCAGCCGCCGGCCGCCAATAATGTGGACACTTTGTTTCCAGGCGCAGAGCGCGAGCTGAGAACGCCCGGGGGGAGGCGGCCCTAGGCAAAGAGGAGGATCCTGGAATAAAGACCTCGGGTGCTCCTGAATGTAGGGGCCCTCTCCTCTCTTTGTTCAAGGACTCCCTGAACCGAAGCTCCTTCGTGCGCCCTAGGGGGGGCGGGGTAACATATGGCGCCCTCTCACCTACCCAAGAAAAGGAACCAGCCACCCACTCAAGAGCGCACGAGGTCCCGGGCCTAGGGGAGGGGGAACTTCTAAGGAAACGGTTTCTCTCCCAAAGCCTAAGAGGAGCCTGCCTTATCTCTCCCCACCCAACCTCCACCATCCCTCCAACTGGCTCAGCAGCTGGTGGGGAGCAGCGCGCTGGGCAGCACCAGCCTGCGGAAGCGCCCCAGCCCCTGGCAGATGAAATATGGGGCTGGTGAGCCCCTGGAGACCATATGCTTTCAATAAAAGAAGACAAATAGGACCGAGATAGGCCTTGCAGCCAACCTGTTATAAATGAGTGGCAATTGGGCCAATGTACACGGGGGCAGGGCCCCCGGGGGGGAGGCCAGCTCGGTGCCAAATCCATGTGTCAGCTTCTGGGACAGGTGTGTCCAGGGGCCAGGGGCCAGGTCGCCCCCCCTCCGGGTTTATCACGGCAAAGGTAATATTGTGCTAACTATGAGTAAACAGTCATTGTGAAAACGAGGGAGAGTTTATCAGAGGCGAACTAGTTGGGGGGTGGCGTAACAATAAAGTTGTCCGCCTCGGGAGCAGGTGACGGCTGGCTGCGCTGACTCCCGCCGTAGATGTTTTCCAAAGCACTCCACTTTACAATCTCTTGTAATTATTTATTAAACGAAATCTATTTATTATTATTTTAGCAAACACTGGAGACAGGTGGGGCTTTCTTTTCGTCGTCTCCTTTTGTTTGAAGGGCTGTTTGAAGTGGCCATTCTCGGCCGGGCAGCCCGCTCGCCAGATTTTTGTCTTCCCCTCTTTCAGGGCAGAAGCGAAGGCGAGAGAAAGAAGCCCCCTCCTCTGGCAAGCCATTAGCTATTCAACTTCTCCAGACCCCCTCCCCCGTCGATTCTCAAAGAGCCCCCAGGCAATGCTAAGATTCCCCCCACCCACAAGAAGGCGGCAGAGCAAGCCCCTGCCTTCCTTTTCCAATCTGCCCACGGGTTTCAGGCGTCTGGCTGTCGCCTCTCTCCTGGACCCCCTCAACCTTCAAGCTCGTGCAGGTCCCTGAAGGTCCAGGAGCACCGGGGTCCTAGGGATCTTAAAGGTGGTGAATGACTCGGGGCTAAAAGAAAAGGCTCTGATTCCAGAGGGAAGAGCCATTTTATAAAAACAGCTAGTGCGCACTGCGCGGTGAACGCCTGCGCCTCTGCCGCCAAAGCACAGGAATTAACTTTGGAGAGGGGGTCAGTGCCTGCGCTGCAACTGGGATACCCGGTACGGATTCTGGTCTCTAAACCACCGAGATTCCTGACCATCGGATCAGCGCCACTGGACCAGAAGCAGGGCCGCAGAAAGTCCTTTGCGTCTGGCAAGGACAGCTTCTCCGGCTGCGCTCCTCGCCCCTGACAGCTTTTTGCGCAAAGGAGGTAGTGCTAGTTGGAGAGCCCTTGAGGCCCCGGAGCCGGTGCAGTGTTGGGGAGTCTGCATAAGAATTCCAAGCCAGTCCCAGAAATCACTGTCAATTAGGAAGTTTTGGCAAGAATTCCCAGATTTTTCTCTGGCGCAGGAGACTGGCCCTGCGCCCTGGCCAGTACCAACTAGTTTCTCAAATGAGACACTCTCACCAGGACAAGCTCCACTGCCACTTGACATTCACACCCAGATGAGAGTTACTAAGGCGGGCTGCTTTCTAGGTTTGCAGGATACCAGAGGGGTACTTGGGTCCCTCAGTCAAGGGTCTCTCCACAGAGTCCAGACACATCCCAGGGCCCTAGGAAAGCATGCTCTGAGATTCCTCTCCTGGTTCCTACTGTGCTGGGGGGTATAAATGAAGCAAGGCTGGAGTGTGGAGCTGAAGAGTGGAAGGATGGAATGTGAGTAGAAGCAGCTCTCCTGCCTGGGAGTCTGGACCGTTACTCTTTTCTAATCTGATCTTGTCATTTGTCACAGATTCAGGACTTCTGTTTTCTGCATTTAGGAGTCTCTTGATTTCCCCCATATCAGTAACAGGCACCCAGTGCATATGAAAACCTGGACCTAGGAGTCTTTGGCTCGACTTCCATGTGGTTCTGGTAGCACTTGCAGTGCAACCCTGGATGAGTCACTTTTCTTCTCTGGGCCTTGACTGTTCCATCTGTGAAGAGGGCAGGCAGCTCACACTTTTAAGCCTAGAAGACAATCTTGATGCAAGTCTTGATACAAGGGGACAGCTGCAACAAAATTGAGGATGCAAGAATCACATGAATAAGGTGTTCGTTGGTCCAGACCTTGACCCCAGACTTCATTTCCAGACAGCCAAGAAAAGACCCTCTGTTCACAGCTACAAACTGAGGTCACAGGTCAGCAGCCCCACCTAACTCAGTCTTAGAGCCTCCTCCCACTGGTTCCCAAATGCACCATTCTCTACCTCGATGGAGATTCCACCCTCAAGCCGACTGGGCAAGCAGAGCCCATCCCAAGGATAGAAGGGCAGATCTACCTGGCCCCTGGCCCACCCCTTAGTCTCTAGGCTGAGTCTGGCTGTCGGGCCATTGCTGGGAGGCTTAAAGTATCTGGAACTGTTAAAAGCAAGCCTTGCTGCCTATGCAGGCTTAACCCCAACTTTGGCTTCCTTCCCTAGGGGATGGCTAAAGCCATGACCCCTCACCCTTACTGATCAGAAGCCGAAGACTGCAGGGTATCTGAGGTGGTGATGGGGGATGGTGTCTTCAGACTCACTTGGAAAGATTTCCAGGCAGTGTTAGGAGAGGCAAAGTGGGGCCTTGAAGAGTCCCTGCTCTGGGCTGCCCCTGAGGACACCAGTGGATGTGATGGGGAGAGGGGGAAGCTGAGCTAGGTGAAACCTGAAGCTCTTTCCTGCCACTGGGCACTCAAAAGGCACAAGGGCTCACAGTGAACTCCTGGCTCCCTGCTGACCTCTCACACTTCCCAGAGCTCTCCCACCCAGGCCCTCCCCTCAACACCGGAAGCTGTCCTTGACTGGCCTGGGTAGAATACATCTGGAGTCCCAGGCAGCCACTCTGATCTCTGTGGTGGGCTCAAAAGTCTTAGGTTTTGAATGCGAGTAGGTGGGATTCTAAGTGCCTGCAGAGTGAGAAAGCATTGGGGGGGGCGGGGTGCTTGGACACCCTGGGGATAAATGCCCCTGAATGGAAGGGAAACCCGTAGGATCTCTTTCTGTGGCTACCCTGTCATTCCTTCCAGAACAGAGTGAGTGAAACATGACCCCACGTAGTTCATAGTTTGACCCACAGAAGAGAACACATGGCATTTAGATTTAGTGGATGCTCCTTCATGCTGCTACATGGGACCATGGCTCCTCCTTCTGTCTCTGACAGTCTTGCCTGCTGATTTGGGGTGAGCTGCATTCTCTTTTGAGCCTACATTTCCCGCAAGTAACACTGAGGGCTTGACCCCGACAGGCTCCTCAAAGCCCCCTCCACAGTACCAAGAGGGACCTGGACAGGTACCCGGGAAAGATGGGAGGGGCGAAGCGGTCCAGGGCGGCCAGACGCTCGCCAGACGGGGCTCTTCTCACTGGGCGAGGCTCTTTGAAGAACCGAGAGTTGCTGGGACCGAGCCCAGAGGACAGAGCAAACAGAGCGGAGCTCGCCTCCCCCGACCCCGGCCCTTTGTCCGGAATCCAGCTGTGCCTCGCGGGGGAGGAGCAGGCTCGCGTGTCGAGGTCCCGGGGCCCAGGCGCTGATTGGCCAGTGGCGCGGGCAGCAGCCAGGCAGCCACGCTCCTGGCCCCGGGAGAGCAGATAAAGCGTGCCTGAGGGCACACGACTTGTGGCTCTGGAAGTCCAGTGGTCTCAGCCCCGTGACAAGAGAGCTACAGACGTCCGGTTCGCACTTCGCGCTGCTCTTCTCCTCTAGGTCTGAGGCAACTCCCAGGCAGGGCGCTTGCGGCTAGGCACAACTTGGGAGCCAACGAGCGCGACCCAGCTCCCAGCTGCTCTCTGCGACCCACTGTTCCATTCTTGGCTTCCGCATTAACAGGTAATAGTGGCGTCCGCCAAGGGGCCAGCCAGGGAAAGAGGTCCTCCGAGGGGGGCGGGGGAAGGGATCCTGGATAGGTTTTTCCACCTGGCCTCAGAACTGGGGACTTTCTGGTTAACTGATCTATGCTTACCCTTTCTTTTTACTTGGCCTCAGGATGGCACCTCATCCCTTGGGTGCGCCCTCTATCCAAGTGACCCGCGAGACCGAGCAACCTTTCCCTGGAGCCTCAGACAACGAAATACTTAGCGCGGCGTCTGCTCCACCCAGCCCCACACTCACGTCCCGGGACTGTGCGGAGCCAGAAGCAGGTGGTTGCCGAGGGGCTGCGAAGAAGCTACGCGCTAGGCGCGGAGGGCGCAGCCGGCCCAAGAGCGAGTTGACTCTGAGCAAGCAGAGGCGGAGTCGGCGCAAGAAGGCGAACGACCGTGAGCGCAACCGGATGCACAACCTCAACTCCGCCCTGGACGCGCTGCGCGGTGTCCTGCCCACCTTCCCGGATGATGCGAAGCTCACTAAGATCGAGACGCTGCGCTTCGCTCACAACTACATCTGGGCGCTGACTCAGACGCTGCGCATAGCGGACCACAGCTTCTATGGGCCAGAGCTGCCCGCAACGTCGTGCGGGGAGCTGGGCAGCCCGGATGGCGGCTCCCCCTGTGACTGGGGCTCCCTCTACTCTCCAGTTTCCCAGTCTGGTAGCCTGAGCCCCGCCACCTCGCTAGAGGAGCGCCCCGGGCTGCGGGCGCCTACCTCCCCTCCCTACCTACATTCCGGCTCCTTGGTTTTCTCAGACTTCCTGTGAACCAGTCAGTCTCCGGTTTTTTAAGAGAGGGAGGGAGCCAGAGCTGTCGGGGTTGAGCGGCTCTTCCTGCCTGTTGCTAGCTGACCCCTGCGGGTCTTCCGCTCTGCAGCCCCCGGCGCTGCCCGCGAGGAGTGAGCGCGGCAGGTTGTGCGTATTTTAGGTCTCCTGTCTTTGTCCACTCCAAAATCTTGTTCAAAGAAGACGAGAATGGCAACACTACACAAAGGAGACGGCCACGGTCTTCTGTCTCCTAGCCCTCACTCAAGTTGTCTGTCTGGCTCCCCTTTACCGCCCCTCCCCCAGCGTGTTTTAACGCAGTGTTTGGCTTCTCCTCGCTTGCTCTCTTGCCTGCTCCAGACACGTCACTGACCTCTGCTCCCTACGAAGTCCGGGTTTCGGGCTGCTCCATTCTGCCTTAATCCATGAAGGCGATCCTCCGCCTTCTCCTGCTGCACTTTTTGGAGCCGTTGCCCACCCGGAAACGCGAGAGCGAGCTGCGTACCGGGAACTCGCTAGCCGACCTCCCCAGCTTCCCTGTGCCCTGTAGGGGAAACGTGAGCTGTGCCGGCAGGTGCCGGGGGGCTCTGCGAGCCTCACTTAAAAGGAATCAACTGGTAAACTATATAATGTCTGCTGAAATGAATTTTGTGACGGTAAATTATATGCCTCCTCCGCTGTTTTACACATTTGTATTTATTGATCAGATTTCATGGTGGGGAAAGTCTATATTTTGTACATAAGATTATTGGGGACTGGTGAATAAGATTTTGAGCCAATAAAAGATGAACCCTTAAGAATCCTCATTAAGGCGACTCAATTGTGTGGCAGAAGGTTGCAGCTGCTGCAGTTGAGCAGGGATCACCTCTGCTGAAGGAAAGGGACGAGAATGGGGGGGGGGGTCCCATCCCTTGCGGGCCTCGCTGGGGGTGGCAGATTGCATTCTGATAGTGAAAGCCTCTTAAATCATTGGTCCAGCCCTCTTGTTTTCTTTGTAGGGTATCGACTTGCCTTATTCCCAACAATGACGTAGAAGAAAGACCTCCAACTGAGACTCCAGACTTGACTTGTCTGCTGGTTTTCTCCTACTCTGTCAACCTGCATTTAGCGGAAAGAGGGAATAATTAGTCTCCGAGTCAGAGTCCTAGCATGCTGGGCTTCCTAGAATTTTCCCCAGCGCTTAGGCCAGTGCATCACCTGAAGTGCGCTTTATACATCCAGTTCTGGGGAGGCAGTGCCTTGGTTCATTCCATATAGCAGCAGGCTGGAAGGGGAGGGTGAGCCAGAATGTCTGGGACACTGTCCCCCAGTGCTAGCAGCCTTGACTGAAATTTATCAGAAAAGTGTTCCGAGTTTCCAGCTATGTGGTCATTCTTACGCCCCAGGAGGATGGGGCTGATATCCTATGGTCACTGAAACCCATCCTGAAGTGGCCAGTGCAGTGCCCCTGCTTGCAACTGCAACCTCTAGGGCCTCAGAACCCCATCTAGCTGTAAGAACCTGCAGTACACTGGCTGCTTTGGAATGGGAAAATGGAGGTCAGGAACCTGGCTGGTTAGTTGAACCCCAGAGATGCTAGAAAGAGATGGGCCGACACAGGGGAGAGGGGCCAGGAGCTTTGCATAGGTCTCTGTTCTGCACTCTGAGTGCTTGTGCTTGTGGTGGCTTTTCAGGGATAAATCAGCCTCTCTCTCTCTCTCTCTCTCTCTCTCTCTCTCTCTCTCTCTCTCTCTCTCTCTGTCTCTCTCTCTCTTCCCTTCCCTTCCATCTCTTCCTCTCTCCGTCCTCACTTCAAACTGAACTTTTCCTTTCCTCAATTTCCAAGTCCCTAAAGGCAGCTTGGAGAAGCTATGTGCTAGTACTTAGAGGCAGGATTTGGGGTCAAGAAGGGGTACACAGCATGCAAATGAATGAATGGAGAGTAGTTTCATTTCAAAGCCTTAAACTGGGAGGCAGAGATTAATGGGTTATTGGTGACTGCAGCAAACAACTTTCCACCTGGGACACTGCCTGGGGCAGGTGCAGACAGCTCCACCTCGCACAGACCAAGTAACTCCCGCTGCTTGACAGGCACTGGGAGAAAGGATGCAGAAGACCTAAAAAGCAAGAAGGTGCCATGAATACAAAATTACCTAAGGCAAAAGAAATGTCGGTGTTCAATGGAAGTAGAAGCCACAAACCCACCCATCACCTGGGTCTGGATTGCAGGTGGTTTGCCAGAGGCTTGGGGAGGGGGGTGGCCTTTGGCTCTGGACTAAAAGTTTGGAGAGGAATTCTTCGAGCAGAAGACTCTTCTTCAGAAGCAAGGCTGTGGGGAGTAGCTTTCGTGGGGGCGGGATCTTTGGTGGGAAGGACCATCTGAAGCTGGATGAGGGTCTCTAGGCACTGCGTCGTCCGTGGCCGCAGCTGTAGGACCTGAGACACCCGCTGCCCAGTCAGCCCCTGTCCTGCCTTCTAGAGTGCTCATTAAGGAGCCATTAGTCAACCAGGGCACACAAACTGGTCCTCCGCCCCCACGAATTAAAACACATACAGGATTTAACTAACTCAGTTGCTACCTGAAGTGGAGGGCGAGTTGTCAGCCCTACTGTCAGAGTGGGAAGAAGATGGAGGAAGGAGAAGGGTGTGGTTTAATCTCTGCCAGAGTCAGGGCTTGGTGCCTAGGGCGAGTGCCATCAAAGTGTGTGGAAATACACGAAACTGCGCCGAGGTGAGCAACTTCCTCTGTCCTTTCCAAAATGCCCTTCTGCGATCAAGACAGAAGCCTTTCCATGAGAGGAGAGAGGCGTGTCCTACGAGCCCAGTGAGCATTTTGTATCCAGCGACTTTTAAAATCACTGCAGCGACTAGCGGTTTTGGCTGCGGCTCTTCTCAGGCTTCCTCCGCCCCGCGCTGCTTTGGCTGAAGAGCCTTTCTCAGTCTGAGATCACCTTCCGCGCTCCAGCTCCCTGAAACCCGGATTGGATCCCAAGTGGAGACAGGAAAGAGTGTTGGGTGGAAAGATTCTTCTCCCTCTTATGCCTTTGTCTGAGCCTAACTCTGGCTTCCAGGAAAACAAGACATGAATCTTGCGCCTCGTTGCACCACCCCCGCTCGCCTGCGCACACGCAGGTAGATTTATGGTGCCCTGCCCCCACCCCACCCCACTCCCTAGCAGGCTAGGGTCGGAAGACAAAGCATCCCAGGGCCATTGGAATGCTAATGTCTGGGAGCCAGGCCACTGGACTGGCACAAAGGCAGGCGAGGCCTGGCCCAGCCCTCCCCCCACAGGCTGCTAGGCTGTGTGACCTTGGAAAAGTCTCCGAGCTGTCACACGCACACAAGAAGTTGGAGAGAGCTCCTAAAACTCTTTCACTGGATTTTTGAGTCCCTAGAAGAAGGTCCTGCTTGCAGTGAGTAAAGTCAAAGTTCCCCACTACGGGAAGTGAGGGAAGACGCCCTGCAGTCCCTAGAACTGGGAATACTCTGGGGGATGATTCGACTGCAGAAGGGGCCCAGAATTAGCTGGATAAATGTGATTACATCTTTGTGTTCATGTAATTAATTTTCTCAGCTCTGTGACTTTCTCCTTCTCTCCTTTTAAAATCTCTAGGCCAGAGCTCAAGAAAAGGGGTGAGTGTTTTTTGATAATTTGCCTGTCCTTCGTCAAGAAGCAAGGTGCAGGGGCAGTGTAAAGCCAGATGCTTCCTATCTCGGGGGACCTCCTGTAGCCAGTGAGGTGGCCAGGGTAGAGTAGCCACGTTCGTGAAAACAGGACTCAAAGTCCTAGACATAAGTGACTTCCCCAAGGCCCTCGGTCACTTGGAAAGCTATTAAAACAAACTGTGACTGGGATCCTCGTTCTAGTGGGCAGTTAAGTGCTCTTTACTCTAAGAGTGTAGAGGGAAGGGTGGGGTGCTGGGCATCGAGACTGTCTGTAGTTTGTGTCCGCTTTGACTGGAGCAGCGTCCTCCGCATCCTTGTAAAGCCAAGAAGTTATCCAGGAGCTTTAGCCACAGCCCGGAGTGTGGAGACGCCTGCCAAACCCCAGTCTCTGTCTGCTGCCTGTGCTTCCTGGATTCCTGAGCCAAGGCCAACTGCGCGGGCGCCTCTCAGACAGACTCGCCCCGGCAAGCAATGTGAGGCCTTGGGAGGCTTCCGCGTGCCCTGGCCATGGTGCTGAAATGGCCGTGGTGATTGGGCGCTGGAGACACGCCTAGGAGCTTGCCCTTCTCAACGTAGAAAACTTCTATGCTTTTCTCTTCGGGTTTAAAGACTGGAGGCTTCTGTGACACGAAGACCTAGAGATGATGGGCTGTGCATCTTCTCACTGACTGGGTTACCATTGAGATTCCTCTCTTTTTCTTCCTCTCTTGTAAAGGTCAGAGTCAGAATGACAGTTGGAAATTTGGGTTGGGTCAGCCCTAGCTAGAAAAACTGCTCGGAAGTTTGCTCTCAATGGGAATTTCATTCTTTGAGCTACAACAAAGTTTTAGTAATTCCAAGAACGAAAACCACACACACACACACACACACACACACACACACCTCCCAGGTGTACACATAGACAAGAACAGTGGTTAAAACCAGCTACTTTATAATCACACACGTGAGTCCAGCTCCTGATGTTGCCATTATGCAGTTTTCAGTGAAAGCCCCTTTGTCTCTCTAAAGCCTATTTTCCTCACTGTGAGTCGAGCAATAAATAGTTGCCACTTAATAGAGCTGTTGCACTGGTTAAAGGTTCTTGCTTAGGACCTTAAGCCTCTGTAAATGGTATTTATTATTTGCACCTTCATTTGTCTCAAGTTCTGCTATTTTGTGCCACCTCCTTAAGGGGAGACTTTTGTAGGAATTTGAATTTGTTCTGCACTCCTGTGTGTTGTCCACCAGCCCCAAGGCCAAAGGCCACCCATCTCTCCCTGCTCTCCTCTCCAATTTAGATCTATCCTTCCTGAGCTCCAGAATTACATGGCCAGCTGCCTCTCAGGTGCTCCAAATGAGCTTTCCAAATGGAATTCCTCTCCCCCAGGCCCCAAACTACCACTGCTTCATTCCTAATCTCACTCACTCATATTGCAAATCTGGAGTTCATCTGGACTCTTCTCTCCCATTGCCACTATCTAAAGAACCGTCAAGCCTTGATGATTTTTCTTCCCACCTAGTCTTGAATGTGGCCTCTTGTTTGTCTCTTTATGACCATTACCTTAGTTTAACTCTTCTCATCTGGAGAGACCACGTAACTAATGTCTTTAACTTTAACCTGGACACTATACTGTATCCTTTTGCTGCAGCCAGAATTCCCATTCAAATGCAAATATAACCTTGTTGCTCTCTTGTTTATAATCTTCAAGTAGTTTCCAGTCACCCATAGGGTAATGCTCATTAGTATTCTAATAGGGAAGGATAGTGTGACAGAGTCTATGAACTGACATTTTCCAATTGGTTCACTATCAGTATGGCTACATGCAATGCCTTAAACTTTCTTTCAGTTTCTCCTTCTGGAAAGTGAGGATAATAATACCATCTTCTAAATTCAGGTGAAGATGAAGCTAGATTGCTGGAGCAAGACTCAACAAGGTTTCAGTCTGAGCTGAGCACCTGTGGGTAGGCTGCCTTGTTCCCTGCCATCATCCAGAGACTGCCCCTTCCATCTTCTTCTGCTAGCTCTTAAGATCTTGCCAAACAAGAGGCTGCGGCTGCCTTGCATGGGTCCCAGGCAGTGGAAAGGAAACTAAAACACAGAGCAGCTGCACTAAGTCTTGAAGCTTAGGCACAGTGGAAACACACATCACTTCTGCCCTCATCCACAGGGAGAATGCAATCCCACAACTTTGCCTAACTGGGTGAGAGACTCTCTACCAATGAAGAATTAGAGATTGGATCATGATAAGCAATGAGCCGCCTCTACTACTGGATGGTGGTCAGGATTAAATTGAAGCTACATGCTGTTGTTGTTTGGTTTTATCATCACAAATCATGTATGCTTTCATCAGAATCCCGATGCACCGGCCTCTTTTTCACAGTCCTTTGTTTGCCTTGATATTTACCCTCCAGAAATATTAGCCCACTTGAAGTATTCCCTCTACATGTGCTCCTTCTTTTCTTTCCCCTGCAATGTTCTGTCTGTCCAATTCTCTCTCCTTTTTCACCTCCTAAACCTCCAACGTGGACATCATCTCTTCCTAGGAGCTTTCTCTTCACTCTTTTTCCCTACCTGCTTCCTGCTTGCATAGTGCCTGGTGCATGCTAATACCCTAGCACTTTCCAGGTAATATTGCAATTATCTATTATGTAATGCAATTATCAATTATCTATTTGTTCATCTGTACCCTCTATTGATCTGTGGCAAGTGGCAAACTGTTATCTCTGCCATATCCTTTTCACCAGAAAAAAAATTCATTAGCTCACAGCCAAGAGATGCCAAGGGTAGGGGCCATGGCCATCTTCATATCCTCACTGAGCAGAGTGCTGTCTCTCTGCTGAGTTAGTGGAAAGCTCAAAGAGCTTGGAATCTACCTCAACTCCAGTATTTCACAATTCTGTCACCTTGGGCAATTACTTAGCTTCTCCAAGCCTCAGTATTTCTAGATGAAAGAAAAAAATTGTATGTACCTCAGGGTTTAATAAGGATTCAGATGAAATGACAACCTCTATACATCTTGCTTAGATGACATGAGAACCCCATGTACCTGCCAAAAAATTGAGACAAAACTCATTAAAATGCCCATTTCATCTCCATCTTGTTCCTACAGATGACTACCAAAGAAGGCAAAGGCTAGGTCTGGCTTTCACACAGTAACTAGGGAAAGAGATGTGGCTCTCCAAACCATTAGTTATAGAGATCAACCAAAGACCCTGCTATCCTAACATCACTGTTGGCTGTACTTCCTCTCTTGTAATAATTATCTACTGTTGGGGTCGGGGAGATGACTTGGCTGTCTAAGTGTCTTCTTGGCAAGCACAAGGACCTGAGTTCCATCCTCGATACCGCATGCTGGGCTAGCCCGATGCCAAACCAGCCACTGAAAGCAGGCATAGAGGTACATGCCTGTAATCCCAGCACTGAGGAGGCTGAGACAGCAGGATCACTATGGGTCTGAGCTATGTAGTGAGACCCTGTACCAAATAAATAAGTAATTAAATAAAATTTAGAAGTAATAATTATCTACTATTGCATTACTAATTACCAAAACCTAAACAAAAACACACTTATCTTAGGGCTTTCTGTGGGTCTGTGGGTTTAAACAGAGCTTAGAGGGTTGCCTCAGGCTCTCATGCGGTTACAGATAGTGTCAGTCAGGAGTGTGGTCTTGGGCAGGCCAAATAGTTCAGCGATTAAAGTGCCTCCTTAATTGTTTTTGTTTTTGGCAGAACCAGGGATTGAACTCAGGCCCTTGCGTTTGCTAGGGAAGCGCTTATTCCACTGAGCCATCTCCCCGGCCCCTAAAGTGCCTCCTTAAGCAGACACAGATGCCGGGGTTCAATCCCTGGCTTGCCACACCAGTCCTGCCCCCAGGGCATGCTGAAACAGTGATTGAGACTGGGAGTGGTGGTATGTGCCTGTAATCCCAGTTCTTGGGAGGCTGAATACAGGTAGATCACTAGGAGTCTGATCTACGTAACAAGACCCTGTAGACCCTGTACTAAAATTAAAGAAAAAAAAATGAGTGTGGTCTTATCTAATGACTTGACTGGGTAAGGAGCAACTTCTAAACTCACTCACGTGGGTGTCGCAGGACTCGGTTCCTTGGGGCTGTTGTAATGAGGGCCCCAGTTTCTCAATGGCTCTAAGCAGAGCCTTCCTCGGTCCTTATCATGTGGGCCTCCCATTGGGAAGCTCACAGTACAGCAATAGGCTTCCCTCTTCAGGGCAAACAGGACTGGGAGGAGGAGCAAGACAGAAGTCATGGTCTTATAAGTGAATCTTAAAAGTGGCCAGCTGTTATCTCTGCCATATCCTTTTCACCAGAAAAAAATCCATTAGCTCACAGCCAAGAGGTAGAGATTATACAAGGGAGTGAATGCCAGGAGACAGAGATCTCTGGGGGCATCCCACAGGCTGCCTGTCACATTGACAGTGACCAAAACCACTGCTACCTGGTTTGCACACCCCAAAGCCAGGTAGGCAGATAGAAACCCTAGCACACATATGTAACACATGCATGCACATGAGCACACGTACAATCTCCTCAGGGCCAAATATAACAGAGTTCAAAGCAAGAAGCCCCAGGTAATGTGGTTCCTGAAACTAAAGCAGATTCCTCCTTGTCAAGAGGGCTAGGATTGGCTTCCAGTGAAGGCTCAGGAGAGGCTCACCCCGTGCGCAATCAAGCCCCCTGGCTGATCTCTGACATCTATTTGTTGCTTTCACAGACCTCCCCACCCCCACTCCCTAGGCAGAGATTTAGGATGTCTGGGGCCTGGACGCGGCACCCACTGAAGGAAATTTACTGCCCCTAGAGAACCAGGGCCTGACTTGGGGCCTTGAATGCATCTTTTTCCCCTTTGCCTTTGCTTTATTAGGTTAATCATTGCTTGAATCGGTTGCCATGGTTTGGGCAAACCCATGGCGACTCTATAATGAAGCCTGAAAGACTCGGACCCCATTTATCATCCGCAGTGTTTGGGAGGCCCAGAGCCTCATTTGCCTCCCCCAGAATCTGGGCACCACCCTTCTGCCTGGGGCCCCTGGCCCCTTTTGAATGAATGAGGACTGAACAGGTGGTGACTTGGAAAAGGAAAAGAGGAGACCCACACAGGTGGGGTGAGCCATGTACTGTACACACACACACACACACACACACACACACACACACACACACACCCTAGCTTTTATTCTAGGAACCTAAATATAGACCAAACACCCAAACACATGGGTAGCTCTGCCAGACTTCTTCTTTCTGGGGAATGGAAGGCAAAATTATCTTCAGGTACGAGGGATTTGCCCCTGATCTTAGAAGATCAGGTGTCCTAGAAGATTAGGTGCTGTTACATCCTCTGCCCTCCAGGCCTGCTGAGCAGCACTGGAATCCTGCAGTGAGTTAGGGAGTGAGGGCTCGAGGACCAGTGTGGACAGGAAAGCATATAAAGGCTCGGTAGTGTGTTCAAGGTCACTCAGTGATGGCACAGCCAGAGCAAGGCCCAGAGCAGTCAGATTGCTTGTGCAGCATGTCAAAGCCAGAGAAAAAACCATGATGATTCTTATGTATCCATCACCCGGATTCAAGAAATATCACTTTATTTTTTCAATAATTTTATTGAGAAACAAAAAGCAATGAGACAGTTTCAGATCCAATTAATTAGTAGGACAGTTTCAATAATTAATACATTGCATATTGTTGTCTTGGTGGTTATTCATTGTGCAAGATGCAGACATGATCTTCTGTCCACAAACACTATTAGAACAAATCTTTCTTTTCATTGAATTAAGAGAATGTAGCTGTATATCTATCCTAACTATTTTGAATATACAGATACAAAATGGTCGTTCATTTGTATTCCCTTTTTTGGTTTGTTTTTGTTTTTGTTTAGTTTTTTCAGAGGAGGGTATTCCCTTGAAATATCACTTTAGAGCATAGCATATTCCACACGTCTCAAGCCACTTCCCCCAGCACTGCTTTCATGGATAATTTTGAAGCAAACCCCAGATGCCATACAATGCAACAGGCAATCCTGCCTCAATGGCCTTTCTTGCTCAGCATAAATTGCAGAACAGCAGCGAAGAGTTTTGACTGAACTCACACACCTGGAGCTTCAAGTTCAAGTCCTGCCTGTTCCTAGCTGTGTGACATTCGGAGCCTCTGGTCCTCAGGTTTGTTTTATCTCCTTTGTAAAAGGGCACAATATTATCTGTTTCCTAGGGTAGTTGTCAGGATCAAGTACAGCCGCAGGTGGCCATAGCCAGCACCTATGCCGGGTAAATGGCAGCGTTTAGGGTTTCTGTTCTTAGATGACTGCACCACCCACAAGGGCTGTGGTCTTGGCAGGGGGTCAGGCCCTGACATCCAGTGTGCAGGTGTCCCATGCACTCCCCCAGAGGGAGGATCCTGCTCTGCATCTGGCACTGGGGTCTGAGAACAGAGACCTCACACAGAGCCTGGCTCCAGTTGCCAACAGCCTCTAGCCTCGCTCTTGCAGCCTTGCTGGACTCTGTACCATGAGCCCCTCTTGCAGCTCAGGGGGTCTATGAGCAGGCTGCGTACGCACATGCATGGGCCCTTGATTCTGTATGTGTGTGTGTGTGTGTGTGTGTGTGTGCACGTGCGTGTGCATGCAGATCCTACGTGTGAGACAGGACGTGCTTGAGCTTCTGTGCACTCTCCCTGCCCAGGAGACTCTGAGGAGACTGAGACCAGCTCTCTTCCAGATGAGGGCTCGATGTCCGTACAGTATGAGACTCTCTGGAGGAGTCTGGAGAGGATGCTCCAGCACAGGCAGTTGGGAACAGGATGGAGGAGGGAGTGGGGACCTGCTGCAGGCCTGAGGAGCCAGGCAGCCACCTGGGACACCATGTCAGTGAGGCCTGAGTCCTAAAAGCAGAAAAAGTTTATTCCAGAAAAACACCCACACCTCCAGGAGCAGGGGTTCTGGCTGAAAGGGCAACTAATTGTCATCAAGTGTCTAGAGTATCTCAGCACAGTCCTAGTGCTAGTGCTTTCCATGTATTTGTCTATGAGATTAGGATTACCATTCCCATATTGCAAATGATGGGGTTGAGGCAGAGAGCAGTTAAGTCGCGTGCTGCCAGTGGTCCAGGGAGGGCCGGTCTGGGCCTGAGCCAGGCCTTCTTGCTTCCGGGGCCCATGCTCTTCACCTTGCGCACGAGCTCTCCTTTTTCCATCTTAAAGTTTTGATTTTGGATATTTTCAGAGAAGAGAGAATAGAATAATGTGTCAAACATCAAGGTTTGATGCCACCAGCTTTGAGTCACTCCTTGAGTCCCCAACCTATGGTGTGGTGACCAGCTACCCTGGTTTGCTGAGACTCATTTAGAGTTAGCACTGCACGTCCTCTGTCAACCCCCCACTGCTGGCTACCCTAAAGGACCTAGAATTGCGGAGCACCCCTCTCCCTCTCTTCTTCCTGCTAGCTCCCAGGTGGAGTCACCCACTGAGAACAGGGAAAGCCAATGCACTTCAAGGGCCCTCAAAGTGACAAATAATTTATGGAAACCTTTGAGGGGGCCTGGCATGCCTGACTCAGGCAAGGAGAGAGCCCAGAGCCTCCCTGCTGCCGCCTGCCATGAATCGGGATCTTTTCACGCCCAGGAGGCCAAAACTCAGCAGGCCCCTCCCTCCGTCTTTGCCCCTTTCCAGATCTAATGACAATCCAAAGAGTTCCTGATAGGGTTTTAAAAGATGCTCTTCCATTCACCATCCACCAAGCATGAAAATTCAGCTCGTTTGTGCCTATTCTTCACCCTAAAGGCCTGGTCGGCCCAGGGCCTGCAGCCTCAAACTTGTCACTCACTTTTCACTTCCTTTTGTTGGCTCGGCTTTTATTTCCTTCTTCTGTCTCCTGTGCACACCCTCCACTCCCCCTCCTCGGATCCCCATCCTTCTCCTCTGCCCGCCCCTAACACTTCCCAGTCCCTCTATCTACACACAAAGAGCAACAGACCAGCCTGGGAATTTCTCTACAGCCCCTTTGCCCCTACCCCCACCCCGGGCTCTTCTCATTCCCTCGCTGCATTCAAAAAGTGGTAGCAAAAAGCCAACAACCACTACAGAGGATGCAGGATCCAGCAGCAAAGCGCCTCATGCTCTGGCTGGAAAGAGCCCCCGGGACCACTGAGTCCCAACCTTTGGCTTTATGGATGTAGAAAGTAAAAGCCAGGGAGAGGAGGAGACTGGCACAAGGTTACAACAAAGTTGGTGGCAGAGTGGGACCCAGAGCGCGGCGTACAGCCTGTCAGTCTGGACTCCCAGCTCAGAAGGGACAACTCCTCCTCCCTCCCACTGCACCTCACTTCTCTGACTCTAAGCAGTCTGTGCCAAGGGTCCTAGTTTGGAACCAGGGCCATGACCAGTTCACTGATGTGTCCCTTTGATGCTTAGGATATGTAGGCATTTGGTGGTAGTGGTGGTGATGGTGAAGGGTTGTTTTGTTTTGCAGTACTAGGGATAGAATGCAGAGGCACTCTCCCACTGAGCTAAATCCTCAGCCCATTTTAGTTTTTAATTCAATACAAGATCTCACTAAGTTGCCCATACTGACCTTGAATTTTGGCTCCTCGTGCCTCAGCCTCCCAAGTGCTGGGATTACAGGTAGGTGTATGCCATTGTGTCTACCGTCTAATTAATTCATTAACACAGTGAATTGCAGGAATGTACAGTCCAGGCTTCTCCTGCTCTCTGGGTCACTTTTCGGGCTGTGGTTTTGTTGCCAGGCATGAGGAGTAATGGCTGGGACTCTTTGGGTCCAGAGGAGGGGAGGACAGGTCAGGTGGGTACGTGGGATGTGTGTTTAGTGGCCAGGCCCCTTTCCTGTCACTTTCCTTGTGAGGACAAATACACTGTGGGGAAAGGAGGGACTTATTCTGCCTTTCTCCAGCGCAGAGCCAAGAAGCAGGTCAGCAAGCCTCCGGCTCCTCCAGGGCCAGGCAGTGTGGCAGTGGAGGCTACCCAGCAGTGGCCACCTGAACCAGGATGGAGGAAGAGAAGCAGGCCAGCCAGAGAGGGCATCTGGTCCTGGGACAGTGACTCCTGCCCTCAGGCCTTGTGCAGGGTGCTGAGCCACATGAGCTTCAGAAGGAGACATGGGTCAAGGTTTAAAGCACAAGTCATGGCCTCAAAAAAAAAAAAAGAA
>NW_004524581.1:9068929-9077201 GCF_000260255.1 Octodon degus | reverse complement strand
TATTCTTGAGGCTAGGTAACTTAGCTCAGCACCTGCCTAGAAAGCATGAGGTCCTGAGTTCAAATCCCAGTATCCTCCCCTCCAAAAAATAAAGATCGCAAAAGACATTTATTAACTACCTAATATGACTGTAGAACTTTCTTTTATTTCCAAATTTTGAGAGTTTTTTGCACTGTGTGCTGTTTTCTAATTAGGAGGAAATATTGGCCTTTCAAAGCTCTAATTCATAAATGCAGAGGTGGGGCCAGGGAGATTGCTCAGTAGAATAAGTGCTTCCCCGGCAAGCTCAAGGGCCTGAGTTCAATCCCCGGTTCCGTCAAAAATAAATAAATACATAAATACATAAATGCAGAGGCACTTCAATATTTTGAAAACTCCATTTTTTGGGACAGCAAGAATGGCTTCATTGAGGGGGAGCTCAGGCAGGCTGAAGGCTGGATGGGAAGGCAGGGCCCTGAAGGGCTTTCCGCAGCACTTGGGCTGGAACAGGGAAGGGAGGAGAGAGGGGGAGCTGAACCGCTGCCTCCCAACTCAGACATCCAAGGACTTTTTCATCTTTCTCTCCAGTTTCCCACTCTAGCATGGGGAACTGGAGGAAGTGATATAAAGGAATCTCTATCAGTCATCTTACCATTATAGTGACACATACCTAGGATTACAAATTTATGTAGAGTAAAGGTTTATTTGGGTTTACAGTTTGGAGGTTTCAACCCATGGTCAATTGCCCTCGTTGTCCCGGACTATGACAAGCAGGGTATCATGGGAGAGCACATGTTACAGGAGGCCCATTCGCCTCATGGCTGGAAATAGAGAAAGGGGGAGACTGATGCCCTGTGGTTCACTTTAAGGACCACCCACAGTGGTCCTTAACCTCCCATTAGGCTCCACCTTTTTTTGTACTAGAGATTAAACCCAGGGCCTTTTCACAGAGAGCTATAACCTCAGCACCACCACCTCCCCATTGTTTAAAAATTTTGGGGACAGGGCCTCTCTAAGTCTCTCAGTTGCCCCAGTTTGGCTTGAATTCACAATTCTCCTGCCTTAGAATGCTGAGATTATAGTCATGTACCACTGTCTCTAGCTTTTAAAGGTTTTCCACACCTTCCAGGCTAGGGACTACGCCTGGAACACACAGGGTGCCAACTCTGGCAGTTCACAGTAGATCTCAACATCTGGACTACTCCAGAACTGAGATTCTTTGTGTAAAAGAGTCATAAAATGGGGCTTAATTGATTCACTATTAAGAAGGAAGTTTGAAAACTGTGATCATTTTTAATAAAAGTCATTTATGCTCACTTTGGCAGCATTCATATACTACATAAGAATCCTTCTGTGTGTGGTGGAATAGACTCCTCCAAAAGCTATGCCCAGCAGGACTCCTCCTAAAGCTAATCCCAGTAGGACTTCTCCAAAAGCTAAGCCCAGCAGGACTCCTCCTAAAGCTAATCCCAGTAGGACTTCTCCAAAAGCTAATCCCAGCAGGACTCCTCTCTAAAACCTAAGCCTACAGGAACTACAAATGTGACCTTACCTGAAAAATACACTTGTGGATATAATTAAGCATAATCAAGATGAGACCACCCCAGATTAGGGTGACCCTAGATTGAAACACAAATCATATAAGAGGAAGAGACACAAGGACCCAGAGAAGAAGTTCAGGAGAAGGAAGAAGTTGGGGCTGGCAGCCACAAGGCAAAGTCCCAGAAGCCACCAGGAGCAGGAGATAGGAGGGTTGCTTCCCTTGAGCCTCTGGAAGGAGTGCCACCCTGCCAACTTCTTGGTTTTAGACCTCTGAGTCCAGAATTATGAGAAAATAAATCCCTGCTGTTGTAACCAGCCAGTCTGTGTTGATCAGTTATGGTGGCCCCAAGAAGCTAATACACTCTCCTGGGGAGAGTGTACTAACAGTACTAAACTGCACAGTACTGAACCCCTGAAAACCACAGGTCATCGATAAAGCACAGCAAATGTAAGCTCCCTGTGTCCAACTGTCTTTTTTTAAAATGTATTTAATGCAGGGTCTACAGGGTCTCACTACACAGATCAGGCTCTTAGTGATCCTCCTGCTTTCCGCCTCCCAAGCACTGTGTCCATCTGTCTTAATGGTTAGGGAGCCACTACAAATGTCACCTATGGCTCAATACCATGCACTCCTGGATCTCCTGAGACGTGTTGGTGCGTCTGTCACATGACCTAAATTGCCTTGGCACCAGAGCTCTTCTGTCTGCTGTCTTGGCTAATGGGGTGCTCTAGGCTGCTGATGGCCGCTCTTGCCAGTGCCCCTCCCCACCTGTGGCCCAAGAGGGCAGTCAGCCAAGCGTGGGCAGGTGTGCACAGAAGAGAAGGGAGTAGAATTTCCACAAGGACCTGTGGGCCTTTGGGTCTCGAATTTTGTTCCATCAGAACCATGCCAAGGAACAGGAAAGACAGAGAGGCCTCCTCTAGTAGGGCTGGGGAGGGACCCCATGGCATTTTCCTGAGGACTCAGGACACCTACCTGAGAGTGGGTGCAAGCTTGCTGCATCTGACTTCAGATATTTTGAGAGGAGAAGGTTTCTAGAATGAAGTGGCCCCAGAAAGATCCAAGGACAAATTCCTTCAGGGACCCAGGGGAGGTGAAGTTTAGGGAAGAGAAGACCTCTAGGATAAGAAGTAATGCCAGTAATATGGAGATAGGAGTTGAGCCCAATGGCTCAGGAAAATCTCAGCTTGGCTAATATTTCCTCACTGTCCTTCCAGACTTTTCTATATACATGTGAAGAAAAAATCAGGCTATGCTACATCTTTGCTATACTCTTTATATTTCACTTAGTATATATGAACGTCTTTCAATCTCAATAAACTATAGATCTTCCTTGTCATTTTAATTATTACATTATTTTCTCATCAGTAGAAGTAGGCTTCTGAGGGCCAGGGAGATAGCTCAGCAGCATAAATGCCTGCCTGGCAAGCTCAAGGTCTGAAGTTCAAACTCTGGTACACCGGGGAAAAAAAGGAGGCTTCTGTATTCAAGGATTCAAGCAAATGCAGATCAAAACACTTAAAAACACATTTCTGCACATGCACTGACTTTTTTCTTGTGGCTCTTCCTTAAATAATACCCTGTAGCACCTGCTCACATAGTGTTATGTTGTATCAGGTACTCTAGGGCTGACTCAAAACACATGAAAGGATTGTATACACTGAGCACAAATAGGGTACAATTTTACATAAGGGACTTGCAGGCCTTCAAAGTTTGGAACCCAAGGCAAGTCCTGGACCCAGTCCCCCATCACACTGGAGGTAACTACCTAGACTGTAACCTATGTCTTTGAATTAGGGGAAGTTAACGCAAGCAGAATCATGGCAGTGCTGGTGTGTGTTGGGACAGGGTTCAGGGACACTTGCACAAAGGATGGGACTCCTTTGTTAGCCACTCTGCTTAGGAGGTGCATGCTGCAAGGCCTGCCTGGAGCAGGAGGTTTGGGGAGACAAGGGCAGCGGGGAGCAGCCAGCCTGCCTTCCTCATCTATCAGCACTGACAAAGCCACCCCCCGTGAGGGCTCAGGCCCCAGCTGCTGAGCCCGGGCAGGTACAGAGCAGAGTCCCTCCCGGCCCTCGCACCCCCTCTTAGGTCAACAGATCGAAGGGGCTCTGTCCGCCTGGTTGGGACAGGAAAGATTAATGGAGCAGGTGCAGCTGGGGGCAGGATAATCACCTGGCCTGACAAGGTCATTCATAGAGAATCAAGCCTGCTGTCACCCTGCATGGGCTTGGGTTTAGTCAGAGGGGGTTGAAGCCTACTATGCCCCTCTGCTGCCCACCCTGCCCTTCTCCTCCCTCCCTCCCCTTGCCTGTCCTCTCCCACAACATAAGGGCCCAGAGAAAAGCCCTCAGAGCCCCACTTGTAGAATCTAGCTTTGAAATACATGTCTTCCTTGTTTCTTCAACCTCCCAAGGAACACTGCAGAAATGCACAGAGCACCTGCCACTGTTCACATCTGGCAGATGTCACCTAGCTACCTAGCTATCCTCACGTGCATGTAAGGGAAGATGCTCTGATCACTATCCTTTTTTTTTGCCTTATATTCTTTTTGCATTTAACACATTATTACCTTTCATAGCTAACAAAATACATTTTTAAAAAATTTTAATTGATGCATATATCCTGCATGTTGAGGTCCAGTATCACAATGTATGTAACCAAAAGTCTCCTGATATAATATAGTTGCGTCCGATTTTTGTGATTTATAAATAACACTGAGATAAACTTTCTTGTCTTTCTTTTCTTTTCTTTTTTCCATTTGAGGGGGAACTGGGGACTGAACCCAGGGCCTTGGCATGGACGTCCCTAGCACCCCTCCTTTTATTTTTAAAAGAATTTGTGAAGTCACTATGTTGTTCTCAACCTTGCAAGCCTCCCTGAGGGCTTGGATTACTGGAGTGCAGCTCCCCACCAGATGATCATTTTTATACCTACAGTATCCACTGGGATAGGTTCCGAAGCCCACAGGAAATACTAAACTTCGTGGATATTTAAATCCTAGTATAAATCAGCATAGTATTTGCATGAGACCTACACATAATCTTCCAGAAACCTTAAGTTACCTTAGATACTTAAAATACCTCATCTAATGTAAGTGCATGTGAGTAATTATGACACTGGATTGTTTGGAGAATAACAACAGAAGAGAATTAGTATAAGGTTAGCACACATATGATTTATTTCTGGAATTTTGGCTCAGTTTGTTGAATCCTCAGATGTGGAACCTACAGCTACAGAGGGTCAACTTCCATCACTTCATCATTTCTTTATGAAAATGTCCTCAAACTGGAACTGCTGGTCTGAGTTGTGCACTGAAGAAGAGTTCTGATACTCGCTGCTGCCCATGCCTATAAACTGTCCTTCCTGGCCTGGAGTGGGGTCTGTGGAAGAGGCTGCAATGGAGACCAGCAGAGTGTGGACCCCACCTTCTGGGGCTTCGCTGCCAGCCTTCCACCCAGGGACAGAAAGCATGGGTGGGAGCTTAGGGACCTGGGCCTCAGAGATGCATCCCCAGACCTATGACAGCCTACAAGTCCGGCTGGAGAAGGCAGGCTTCTCCTGGGAGATGCAGCCAAGGAAGATTTCTCAGAGGCAGTAACATTGCTGCTAGCCCTGCAAGGGGAGGACGCTGAGCCACTGAGAGCGAGAACCCCATGTGGGAAAGAGGCACCTATGGTTTGGAGGACAGGGAAGATGCAAGGGGCCGAGTCTGCACCTGCCCCCCAACTCATGGCTGATGAGTCATCAACCAGCAAGCCCTTGCCCATGGCCTGATCTCAGCTGAGAAGGAAGCCTCTCCTGCTTGTGAGTTGTGTGATCCTGAGCAACTCTCAGCCCCGCGCCAGCCCTCAGCTTTCCCACCTGCAAGTGGGAGGATGGTGAGTCCCTGGCACACCTGGCTGGGGCACTGGGGGTGTTACATGGGGGGAGCCTTTGTCAAAAAAGCAGAAGCCACCTTCTAATAACCACCCAAAAAGCTGAAGAACATCCTGTTGCCCCATTCTCCTTTCTAGGCTGGGCTGCAGCCTGCAGGACACCAGGCCCAGCAGCTCAGTGGAGACCCCAGAAGCAGACCTTGCAGCCTGAGAGGATGGAAGAAAATGGACAGTCAGGGAGCCGATCTAGCATAGCCACTCCCATGGCCCTCGCACCCCACAGCAGCCCTCTGCCCTAACTGACAGGTGAGAATGCAGAGGCTTGGAGCACTCAGTAATTTACTTTGGTTGACACTGGCTGGGGGGCAGTCAAGGTCTGTCTGACCCTGTAGCCCTCTGGAGCTCCCTGGGCCAGGTTGTCACCAGAGGAGAGATAATTCCTCAGCAAGACTGTCTGGCAGGGAGCCACATGGGTTACACCTGGAGCCCCCCCTGGCTGGGGTCTGAGGCTGTGGAGATGAAGGCAGGACCCTCCTGGGCCCCCACCCTTTTAGTCTCTACTGGCCTCGCTGCTGGGGGCAGCCAGCAGGTGGGGGGCCTTGTGCCTCTGACAATGATTTAACCTTGGAGGGGCTGGGAAGGGAGCTATAGGCAGAGCTGAAGCCTCCCCATCCCTGGGGGCTCCCTGTATACCCCCTCACTACTGATGGTGACAGGAGGAAGAGGACCCAGGCAGAGGCCAGGTGACCTTGGGTTCTACTGTGCTTCCTGCCCAATACCAGGGGCCCACTAAGCCTTCCTGCCCAATACCAGGGGCCCACCCCCCTTCCCTGGTCTAAGCCAGCTTCCCTTAGTGTAAACACAGACAGCTCTAGAATGCTCCTCTCTCCTGCCCCACCTGGGGGCCTGGGCAGAGCATGCAGCAGAAGTGACCATGAGAATCCAGGGCCCTGCATCTACTGTAGCTACTCTGCTCTCGGTGAACCATGTGAAAGTAGTGGCAGGGAGGTGGGGGGACAGTGGCCAGTGGAGATGTCACTGCTTCTTTCATCCAGCTTATTATTTCCATGAAATGAGGATTTAAAATGTTTCAAGAGAAGCTGGAAATTCCAGTTTGTAGGTGACATCTACCTCCTAACTAATGGGGGAGGATTAAATCAGTTTAGTCCAAAGCCAATCTGAAGGCAGCCTTAAGCTAAAGTTTGTCGTCTAGATGCAGAAAATATAGTGGGTAGAGGGGATCATGACTAGGTACTATCTCACATAATCTCCTTGTTATAGGTAGGGAAACTGAGGCTGGAATGTGGGAGGTAAAAGAAGGTGTAACGGTTATGGCCGCACAACACATCAGCAACCTAGCTGGGCCAGGAATCCAGGTCTCTGGCCTGCGAGCTTGTGATGGTCCCACTACTGATAGGCTGAAGGGAAGTGCTGAGTGGGAAGGGAAGACAAGCCAAAGCCCTCCGTGGGTGCCTCCAGTCCTCTGTGCACCCAGAGGCCAGCACGCTTCTGCACAGAGCGCCCGCGAGCTCCTCTTCACCCTGCCCCATGCAGGACCCCAGGCTCACAGCCACACTAGGCCAGCAGGAGAGGTCCTTTAGCATCAGGAACCTGCCAAGCCATCTGCTCAGGGCATGCTGATGGGGAGGGGGTATCTTCTCAAATACCGATCTCTACAACCAACCAAGAAATTAAATAAAGAAGCAAGGCGGATGGAGACCAGTTATCCCACTTATGAGCATTGACATTGATGCTGAAGAACACGGCTCTTGGCTGCAAGTGGGTGGACTTCTGACCACAGAAAGCTAGAACCAGGCCAGCTTCCCCAGGGGCAATGTGGCACCATCACAGCCTTCTCCACGCACCAGGGCACGGCAGCAACACACATCCCCACTGGTCTCTCCTACCCAGAGGAAGGGGTTGATGGCTCCTGCTGAACTCCCCAGCCAGAGAGGTCACTAAACATTCTAGGAGCCAAATGAGGGAGACAGCAGATAGGCCAGCTGTGTCCTAGCAGGAGGGCTCCCTACATAGTAGCAGGGCTTGATTTTGTCTGTGCTACTGACTTCATAGCTGTGCCTCTTTGTTGTTCTCTTAGTATTACTCTGAGATTATAATGTTCTTGCTTCAACCATCAGTCTACCATGTTCCAGTATTGTGGCATTCCATCCAGTGAAATATTCATCCCAAATACTGGATTTTTCATCTCTTGAGTGTCCCATTTGTGTCTTTTAACCTTCTGTTTCTTTTTTCATCATAATCATGTTTTCCTCTAAATCACTGAGCATGAGTATTATTTGTAAGAGCTATTTTAATATTTTGAAATACTAATTCCATCATCTTGGTTATTTCTGGATATATTTCCATTGGTCCATTTTTCTCCTGATTATGGGTAACATTTTTCTGATTCTTTGTATTTCTTATGATTCTTTCTTTCTTTTTTCTTTTTTTTTTTTTTTTTTTGTATTTTAGAGAAGGGTCTACAGGGTGTTCAGGGTCTCCCTGCTACCTTGGACTCAGTGATATGCCTGTTTACAACCTCCCAAGAGCTGGGATTACAGGCACATCCATCCCTCCCACTCTCAATTGCTGTCTCAGTCACCCCAGGGGCAGGACCGGCATGACAGGCCAAGGGATCGAACCCCCAAGTCCTGTGTCTGCTTGCAGGTGCTTTAATCCGCTGAGCTATTTAGCTAGCTCTTTTCTAATCATTCTTGATTAGATACTGGGCATCTAAAGTAAATTCATGTTGTTGAGTGATGGATATTGCTGACTTCCATTAAAGAGGGGTTGCACATTGTTCTGTTAGACCATAAAAAAACCAGCATGATCTTTTATTTGCTTTTATTTATTTATTTAAATAATAAATTAA
>NW_004524581.1:9038403-9068783 GCF_000260255.1 Octodon degus | reverse complement strand
TATATTTGGTCAATTTTGTCAATGATTGACTGACTGGATATAAGTGAGTTTTATTTCTCAGCTGTTTATTTGGTTCTTTTTTTTTTTTTTTTTGGTTCCTCGAATGGCTTCAGGGTACTTTTGGCCAGCGGGAGAGTTGTGAGGTTCGAACTCCAGCAACCTGAGGCTGAGAGCTTTGTGGAAGCAGCCACTTAAAGGCCTGAGCTAGTGCCAGGCCCCCCCAAGGCTTGCTTTTTAACCTCTTCTAAAAAGTAGGACTACAGTGTCCTTAACTCTAGAGCTAGTTTATCCTGCCCTTCTGGAATCTCTCATCTCATGTATGGATGTCTCATATATTGATTCTTGTCTTTCTACTCCAGCTATAGGACCTCTTATGCTTTCCAAGTATAGGCTTGGAAAATCTTTTTTATCTTCTATCTCCCCAGTAGTTCCCTGGAAGGTCTGTGGGTTTTTTTGTTTTGTGTTGTGTTGTTTTTTTGTATTTATTGACCTGGGGTTTCATTTGCAGATTTTCACATGCACAGATTTTTAATCCCAAGACACAAGAGCACTTCACTCATGTTCCTACAGCTCTCTCTGCTGAGATTTTGCCTCTCTGTTATGCAAGACCACTGAGCTCTGCTTGGGCCCCACTCCTGCACCCAGGGACAGAAATCAGCTCCTGGCCCAAATATGGTGCTCCCAGGCTTGTCTCACTTCTTTCTGTGTTCTCAAATCTGAGTGCCCGTGCTATAGTCCACTGTCTGAGAACTGTCGTGTAATACATTCTGTCCAGTTTTCAAGTTGTTGATGCCAGGATGCCAGTTGTGCTGGTTTGGAGTTTCTCTTACAACTGAAAGTGGAACTTTAGAGTGAGACACTGGAAGTGAGGAAATGCAGCATCAGCAGCTTCCGAGCAGCAGTGAGGTCCGAGACCATTTAGAGTTCAATGGAGCAGCCTCGTGCTCCGGGGATGCCCTCTCTGAGTATCTAGCAACCAGGCTTGAGGATGCCCTGGAAAGAATCAAGTATCCGAGATCTAATTCTGTGATGCCCTACCTGTAGTATGTAGGGCATACTACATACTACATCTGTGTGTGTGTGTGTGTGTGTGTGTGTGTGTGTGTGTGTGTGTCCCCCACTTCCTTCCTCTTAGTTTCTGCACCTTCCTTCATGGGACGAACAGCTTATCCCCAGTTCCACATAGTTTGACTTTGGCTGCCCTTTACGATCCTCAGCCTTCCAGACTGAGGGGATGGGAACGTGAGTCATGCCCAGCCAATCAGGACTCTTCACACCCCAGCTCAGCTATGGGTTCAAGGAGGAGTGCAGGAGCCAAAAGGGCCAATCACAACCCTTCCTTGGGCTTTTTACCTGGATGCCAGCAAGGACAGAAAGTCTTTCCTGGATCATTGCCACACTGGACTGATGGAGCCTCCAGCTTTCTGCAGCCACATCCTATCCTTTCTCTGTGGTAGAAGGGATGGGGCTAGAAGGACAACAGAGGAAGCTGCAAACATGAGTGATATCCCTGGAGTCCCTAAGACCACCTTCATTTCTTTATTTTTTATTTTTGTTTTTATTTTTTTGCAGAACCGGGGGCTGAACTCAGGCCCTTGTGCTTGCCAGGGAAGTACTTATTCTACTGAGCTATCTCCCTGGCCTATCATCTCCCAGGCCCCTAACCTTCATTTCTTTACTCTCTGTTTATGTGAATCAATAATTTCTCTTTCCTGTTGGTTTAAATTGACCTTCTGTCACTTTCAATCAAAGCATTCTTACAGTTTGTTTCCTATATCTGGGTCTTAGTCCAGATGTCTTCATAGAGCCCTGCTGCGAGGAGTACATGTGCATAGTAACCTGCTTGTTTGTAGGAAGAAAATGTAAACGCTCTGTTCATGACTCAGCATTTTTCCCATGGAGAAGGCCCAGGCAGAATGGCAGGTGAGCATGCACAGACACCTGGAGACCTGAATGCACCTGCAGCAAGGGTCAGGCTCATCTTCACCCACCCAGCACGGATCAGATCAATATTTAGTGGATGGATGGATGAGTGACTATGAATGAGGAAAGTCAAGGAGTGTACAGGTAGGTGTCTGTGGTGCCATGTAGGATGTGATACGGAAGATAAAGAACAAGGGATGTGAGTTTTGGCAAGCAGGGAGACGTTTGTGCTCTTCAAGGGCCACCTCTGGCTGCAGGATGGATTGAGAGGTGACCCTTGTCCGGAGTCTACATCAACAGTTGAATATGAAATGGCAAGACTAGGGAGTATGGGGTGGTACTGATTTGAGAGACAGTTGGCTTGGTGACTGGATGTTGGGGTGGTGTGACAGTGTAGTGGGGAAGTTTGAATCAGAAAGGGGATGAGATAGCAGAAAAGTATAAAAACGAGGTATATAAAGTAAAGCCATATTAATATGATGAGCTGTAAAAGGTTCAAGTCAATAACTTCTGAGGATAACCCACTAATATTATAAACTGCTAGACAGTGTTAGATTGTTTAGTTGAATTCAAACACCTATAGTATTTAGATGTCAATAGAATATCCACCTCTGACAGGACAAAAAAGATTAAAATTAAAATAAAAAAATACAAAGGAAAAATCATTTTGTATTTATATATACAAAATAGTTAGGATAAATATACAGCTACTTTCACTTAACTCAATGAGAAGAAAGAGGTGTACTAACAGTGTTTAGACAGAATATCCCATCTGCTTCTTGTACTATGGATAACCACTAAGAAGATAACAATGTACACTATATTGACTGTCAAAACTGTCCTATTAGTCAGCTGTGAAACTGTCTCATTCATATTTATTTCTCAATAAAAATAAATATATATATAAAATTTTAAAAAAAGAAAGGGGATGAGAGGTTTCAGGACAGAAGTGAAGAAATGAGGGGCCTGGGGAGATGGCTCAGGGGCTGGGGAGATGGCTCAGTTGAATAAGCACTTGCCTGGTAAGTGCAAGGATCTGAGTTCAACTCCCGGTTCCACAAAAGAAAAAAAGAAATGAGGACCCAAGAGCTCCCACTTTGTGGACCTAAGAAAGCAAGGCTCACAGCGAGAAGGCTGGGAGGCACCATGCATACAGTTGATGGCTGATGGCTTCCGTGGTTTTGAGCTAAGACCTGCTGGTGCATGTCCAATGGGTCATGAGAGTTTCAAAGGAGGAGATGCACACTGGGGAGCCACCAGGGAAGAGAAAAGAGTAAAACAATGAGTCTGGGAACAGACGGGGAAACCAAGGAATAAGTGAGCCTCAGGTACATTCAAGGGGTGGACCCACCCTGCAAACTAACACCAAACCAGAGGAAGCCCTCGGCCTAGAGACCAGATGGATCCCTCAGTGTACACAGCCCTGACAGCAGAGATCTGCTGGGGCTGTAGGAGCACTCACATAGGAAGCTGCTAGAGATGGGAAGAGATCAGGTGGAGGGAGGCGTTCTGGAAGCCAAAACCAAGCTGAGTCTCAGTTATAGGTTTCAACAGAGTCAAAAGTCTCCAGACAATGCAGAAGAGGTCAGAAATATATCTCCGTGGCACAGTGCCTGCCTGGAAAGCACAAGGTCCTGAGTTTGATTCCAAGTATATTAAAAAAAAAAAATTCAATAAAGAGGAAGAGGAGAAGCTAGGACAGGGCAGATGGCAAGGAAAGGCAGGGTGGGCTCAGCAAAGACTCCTGATATTTTTGAGCAAGTTATCCAGCCTTATCCAGCTCAGGAGGGAGGTTAAGGAAGAGTTTAGGGCATGTCAGCTGCTGCTCTATTTCTTATTATTATTCTCTTTTCACCAAGTTTTTCTCCGAGCTTCCTGGACAGCTTCAGGCCATGCAGACCACCCTAACCCTAACCTCTCCCTAAGAGTCTGACGGGTGAGCACCACCCCTGAGCTACTCCTAGAAGTCTGTGTTAGAGTGCTATGCCCTGCCATTCTGAGAGCAGGCTTGGGGTTGAGGTAGATCCCAAAGCCCTAGTGGTCCCAAGGGCTGAGTGGGTGGAGCTTGGCCAGAGCCATACCCCTAGCAAGCCCAACCTTCCCAGAAGGCGGAAGCAAGCACAGGTCCAATCCTTGCAGCCTAGTAGGTCTTTGGGGCCAAAACTCCCAAAGAGCCTTCATGGGACAGGCATAGCAGGCAATAAGCCAGTTTAGAGAAGGCCAGAAATTCCTGCACAGCTCGCCCGCAAAGGTTCAATTAGCCTGGGGAGGGAACAGAGGGGATGAGGAGGAAGCTGAGCCCTGTGGCCTCCAGGCAGGCCACCTTATGAAGGCGATTGCTTGGGGGGGATGGGGGAGGAGGAAGCCAACACTAATTTCCCCTGGGAGGGTGTCTACAGCCCTTCTCCAAGTCCAGAGAGGAGGAGAGCAGAGGCCAGAAGCCAGACTGAGTGCCAAACTGCAACCCAACCCCACTTATTTATCACAAGTGCCAACACTGCAATTCGACCTGAATACTGAGGTTTTAGTTTAGAAAAAAAACCTCTATATTATCGCCATTTCTCTTAAACAAAAATAGGGGGGCCAGTGAGATAGCTCAGCAGTCTAAAGCACCTGCTTAGGCAAGCTTAGGCATGTGCAAGGGACCATGCTGCACCACATGCTGCACCAGCCCCGCCCTCAGGAACAAGGGACCATGCTGAACCACATGCTGCACCAGGCCCGCCCTCAGGAACAGCTGAGCTGGCCAAAAAAAAAAAAAGAGAGAGAGAGAGAGAGAGAGAGAGAGAGAGAGAAAGGAAAATAGGTTCACCACCCCACTACAGCCCTAGAGACCTTCCACACTGTGGGGACCCTGTGACCATGCCACAGAGCACAGAGTAGGTCCCCACCTGGCCCTTGTTTTCCAGAAGAACAACAGAGGAGCTAGGCATTGGGCCAAGAGAGTGAGCCAGCCCGAGAGGCCTGGGGACAGGGTGAGAGGCTTCGGGCCCTGCCTTGCCTGGCACAGCTGTTTGACCCTGTGAGGAGCCAGGTGTCCCTGATTCATTCTCTGAGCCCTCTAAGATGGGCCCAGGAGAAATCTGGGTTGCAAACATTGACTGATGGGCCCCCACCCCAGAGAGCTCCAGCCTCCACTCCCCAACCCTTGGCCGCCCCAAAACAGGTTATGGAATTATATATATATATATTTCTTTTTGGAATTAGCTTCCACTTTTTCTATTTGCAGTTAGGATATTATAGCTAGATGATAGATGTTAGACAGTCAGACGGACAGATAGATAGATGCTAGATGATAGATAGATAGATAGATAGATAGATAGATAGATAGATAGATAGACAGACAGATAGATAGTAAAAAAAGTAAAAAAAAAATTGAAATGATACAAAATTTCACTAAAGAAAGTAATAGGAATTCAACAATGGTTGTTATATACGTTACTGGGAATTGAACTCAGGACCTTGTGCTTGCCAGGTAGACGCTAGCAGCTGATCTATATTCCTGGCCTACATAATATATTTTAAAACAGTGTGGAGAAAAATCATTATTTAGGTGGACATGGCAAAAGCAAAAGTGTGGATTGGTTCTCCCTGCTGGGAAAGGTCCAGGGAGCAGATCTCGAAGGAAGGGAAGAGAGTGTGGCCCGGAGGTGCAGGGACTGGTCCAGCTGCAGCAGCAGCCTCCTCAGATTGCTCGGGTGGCTCAGGAGGAGGAGCTTTGTTGAGTATGCACACATACAGAGATCCTTCCTCCTTCTCTCTCCCTTCCACCCCCTCCCCTTCTCTCTCCAGCAGCAGTCCCCCTTTGGGAGCCCCTTTGGGAGGTAATTGGATTTCCCCACTTGTTAGCTGGCAATGAAAATGTCATCTATTGCAGGCCACCCCCAGGGAGAGGCCAGACCCCCTTCCACCAGCCAGGCCAGGGCTGTGAAGCTGCAGGACTGCCCAGCCTCCCAGTGGGGCAGCTGTGGCTGCTTTTCCCCAACAAGGCCCCCTCTGCCCTCCTGCCTGCCTGTGTGCCCAGCCTTCGAGCCCAGGTGGCTGGGTTCTGGGGCTGCCAGCAGCCCCTCTCGCTTGCTGTCACTGTACCCACCCCCAGCAGGTTAATAATGGAGGAGTGGGCATACGGGCAAAGGCCAGGAGGGGAAGAAGGGGAACTTTCCACCTTGGGTGTGGGTGGGAGTTCATGGAATGTCCAATGAGTCCCTTTGGCCCAGTGCTTGGTGACATGTTAGACCTTCCTCCTTCCCAAGAAGGTGGCTTCTTCAATTCTGGACATGGGCTGCAGCAGTGGGTGAACTCCACAGCTCTGGCTTTTCCTACCCCAAAGTACGCAAGTTCTGAGGTGCTTGGCCTTGTCAGCGCTCCTTCTGCCCCGTTATGTTTGTGACATGTATGTTATGTTATGTACGTTGCATTGTGTCCTGTGCTGGATGCACCCAGCATCCCCAAACACACCTGCCCTAGGCGGGGTTTTACCAAAGGCACAGGCTCATGAAGGGCTGCTGGGGCTGTTGGGGAAGAATTGCCAGAGGTCAAACCCTGGACTCAGAATATTTTTCCCTTGAGTGTCTTCCACCTGTTACTCCACTTCTGGCATGAGATAGTACTGTCTAAAACCTCTAATGATAATCAGATTTGATTTGCCTTCTGAATCGCTTTCTTATTTCTTCCTAAACGACCAAAAGATTTTTCTTTTATTCATCAAAGTCAGTAACTTTGCTGAAGTGTTTTGTGGTATTCATTCTGGGCTGTATTTTTAGATGTTTGGTGTATTTTTCCAGTACATAGCTTCTAATGTTTTCATGTCAAGAAACTTTTCTTGTTAGGCTTGGTGGTATCTGCCTGTAATCCCAGCACTCAGGAGCAGAGACAGGAGAAACACAAGTTCAAGGCCAGCCTGGACAGAATAGTGAAAACCTATGGCAGAAGCAACAACACTTTTCTCAAATAATAGCTCTTAGTGTAGGCTCTGTGCCCTTATTTAGAGTTTCTTCAAAGACATCCATGACTAATCCAAAGGCTCTTAGGGCTAGGGTTAGGGTTAGGGTCAGGGTCAGGGTTAGGGTTAAGGTTGTTTTGTGCAACTGGGTTTTGCCATATACTTCAAGCTGGCCTTGATCTCACTATGCAGCCCTCAGTGGCTTCAAAATTGTGGCCATTCTCCTGTCTCAGCCTCCCCTGTGCTGTATTACAGACTATATACCACCACACCCAGCTGGATCATCTCTTTACTCTATCTCTAGTGTTCCTGTCCAGAGCAATTTACTATCCTCACTTGTGTTAGTCAGCTCTTAGTTGCTGTGACAAAGTAACTCACAATAGAAACATAAAGAACAAAGATTTATTTGGCTCACGGTCGCAGAGGTGTCAGTCCATGGTGATCTGGCTCCATTGTTTCTGGATGTATGGAGGCTGTGGTGGCTTTGGTGGCTGTGAAGACTGTGGTGGCTTTGGTGGTTGTGGTGGCTGTGGAGGCTGTGGAGGCTGTGGTGGCCATGGAGGCTGTGGAGACCGTGGTGGCCATGGAGGTTATGGAGGCTGTGGAGGCTGTGGAGGCTGTGGTGGCCGTGGAGGCTGTGGAGGCTGTAGTGACTGTGGAAGCCATGGAAGCTACAGAGGCTGTGATGGCTGTGGAGGCTATGGAGGCCATGGTGGCTGTGGAGGTTGTGGAGGCTGTGGAGTCTGTGGTGGCTGTGGAGGCTGTGGAGGCTGTGGTGGAGAAAAGATGCTCACCTCACTGCAGCCAGGGAGCAGAGAGAGGATAAAGCCAGAGAGAGAACAGGGGCCAGGGACGAGACTCAAAGTCAGGCTTTCCTAAGTGGGCCCCACCTCCCAGCAGCCTATTAAGCTATGTGCCTGAGGATCTCTGGATCCCACCTCTGAACATGAGGCTCAAGCCTCAAGGCATGAGTCCTCAGTGAACATGTCATGTTTATACCACAACACAGCTTTATAACATATAACCAGAGTCTAATTGTTTTTAGGGATCATTGTGGAATTTCATCAGTAGTATTTTTGTCATTTATTTTTAGAATTCTATGACCTTAAATTCAGCACTCAGGAGGCTGAGGCAAGAAGATCGCTATGAGTTCTAGGTCAACTTGGCTACATAGTTAGTTCAAGGACAGCTTGAACTATTTAGCAAGACTCTGTCCCAAGAAACAAAGCAAACCAAGACAAGAAGGAATTATATTAACCTTTAACTTTTAAATCACCTTCACTGTGTTAAAAGGTTTCCTGATTTTAAACTGCATTCCTCAGAATTTTTGCGTTGACTTTCAAGCTTTTCCAAGCATCTGGAATAGTTTGAATAATATCCAGAAGTTAACATTTTTCTTCCTCCTGAAACCATCGCAGACTACACTTGTGAGACCCACTTGTCAGGCACCACATGTTGTGTTCTAGCTGATACAACACAGCAGAAGCAGAGCCCTTCCAGGGCTGGCCCATAAGAACCGTGCTTCCCAGCCTTCTGCCCTTCATTCCTCTGCAGTGACCTTGGCGGCTCCCTGGGGAAGGTGATAGAGATGCAGACGGGAGGAACATGGATCCTAGAATTTCCACTGGGGAGCAGCTTCTCCTCAACGAGGCCCAGACAGGGGAATAGTAGCTGCTATAAGTAAGAGATAAATTTCTATTGTGTTACAGCCCGCAGATGTAAGGAGTTGTTATGGATGATACCTAGACGTCCCCAACGCCTCATGTGCGAAGGGGGCCTTTGGGAGGTAACAGGACCATGGGTGTGTTATACTCAGCACTGGATTGTCACATTGATGAGTTCATCGCTAACTATGATGCTGAAAGGCAAAGCCTGGTAGGAGGAGTGCTTCACTGGGGCGTGGCCTGGAAAGGTCTATGGCCCTCCTCCTCCCTTGATCCATCTCTGCTTCCTACCACCATGCACAAGCAAGCCTTCCCTGCACTTCCCTGCTGCCCTGCTGCCCTGCCTTGGGGCCAGCCAACCGCTGACTGAAACCTGTACAACCTTTGAACCAAAATTGACCTACCTGTCTTCCCTTACTGTGTAGGTGTCCTGTATTGTGCCCCAGCAACCAGAAAGTGACTGAGACAGGAAGGAAATCATAACAGCTACTATTTCCTGGTCAGTACTATCAACTGTAACCAACTCAGGCGTGGACACCTTTATCACAGGGTTTCCTACCAACTTTGCTGATATAGTTCATTTATGACAATGTACCCAATGGAATGTAAAATGCAACGATTTTAGCCTATTCACAGATAACTGTACCTGTGGTTATTCTACTTAAAACTTTTCATCAAAGTGAAGTCCCTAGACTGGGTGTGGTGGCATGCGCCTGTAATCCCAGTGCTTGGAAGGCTGAAAACAGGAGGATCACTATGAGTCCAATCTGTGTAGGGAAACCCTGTAGACCTTGTACCAAATACATAAAAAAGTGAAGTCCCTTACTCTTTAGCTATCCTCCCTCCACCCCCAAATCCTAAGCAGCTACCATTTACTCTTCTTTTATGGACTTGCTTTCTTTTTTTTCTTATGTATTTAGTACAGGGAATACAGAGTCTCACTACACAGATCAGAATCATAGTGATCTTCTTGTCTTCAGCCTCCCAAGCACTGGGATTACAGGCATGCGCCACCACGCCCAGTGTCTCAGCGTGCCCCAGAGGCAGGGCCGGCACGGCACAACAGGTATCAAACCCCCAGCCCCTGCGTCTGCCTAAGCAGGAACTTTAGTCCGCTGAGCTATTTGGCCAGCCCAATTTATGGACTTTCTGATTCTGGACTTTTCAAGTGAATCACAACTAGGTGGTCTTTTGGGACTGGCTTCTTTCATTTAACAGAACGTTCTGGAGATTCATCTATGCTAGGACATGTTTTAGGATTTCTTTACTTTTTATGATCAAATAATGTTCCATTGTATGGCTATATTACATTTCTTCTTTTTTAAAAAAAAAATTTTATTTGTGTGTGTGTGTGTGTGTGTGTGGCCAGCTCAGCCCACCAGGGGGCGGGCTGGCTGGCATGTGGTGCTGGGGGATTGAACCGCGGTCCCTGTGCTTTGCTGAGCTTGTTCTAAGTAGGTGCTTTAGACCACTGAGCCATCTCATTAGCCCCTACATTTCATTTAACCACTCACTCGGTGGTGGGCTGTTTCCACTTTTCAGGCATTATGAATAACCCTACCATAAGCATTCAGGTTGAAATTTTTGTGTGGACATGTTTTCATACTCTTGATTGCAGATGTAGGAACACAATGCCCAGGCCATGTGATAATTCCATGTTTAATCATGTGTGGAACTGCTGGACTGTTTTCCAAATGATTATGTCACCTTCCATGTCTACAGCAATGTCTGAAGGACTCGGTTTTACTGTGTGCTTGTCAACTTCTATTGTTATCCAATTTTTTTCATTCTCTGTCCTGTAGTGAGTATGAAGTGTCATCTCTGTCATGATTCCAACTTGCATTTCATTGATAGCCAGTGATGGAAAGCATTTTTTCATGTGATTTAGAAACACTTATACATCTTCCTTTTAGAAATATCTGCTCCCATTCTTTGTCCACTTTTTTATTTGGGATGCCTTTTTGTTGTGAGTTGTCTTTTACTACCAAGTTGTGCTAAGCCATAGTTGGTGTCTCATTTGTTTGTTTGCAGTATTGAGAATTGAACATAGCACCTCACTCATGCTGACAAGCACTGTGCTACTGAGCTACACACTCAGCCATTTTAATTTTATTTTTAAAATTTTGAGCCAGGGTCGTGCTAGGTTGCCCAGGCTGGCCTCGAATTTGTGGTCTTCCTGCCTGAGCTTCCAAATAGCTGGAAATTACAAATGCGTGTCATTGCTTCCAGCAGAGTCTAAGATTTTTTTTTGGCACACGTTGTTCTGACATATAGTCATGGGTCTATTCAAATTTACTTTTTCATTTTGGATTCGTTTCATTAATTTATACTCTTCTAGAAAATTGTCCATTTCCCTAGTTTTCAGAGTTCCACATAATATTGCTTTTAATTCTTTCCAGCGGTTCACGATTTGCCTCATATTAAGGCCCTCAGGAATGAAAAGCAGAAAAGAGTTTTAAGTAAGAGTTCTAAGTTTTATAGACTCTTTACTCTTTTGTCAATAATTTCAATTTCAGTTTGGATTTCCTACTTGATGCACCAGCTATTTGAAAGGTGCTTGTTATCTTTTCAATTAGTTATAACCTTTTAAAAATAGTCTTGTGTTTTTGAAGTCATTTCAATGAGCTACAATAAGAGAGTGTGGTCTATAAAATCTCTTTTCTATTAATCTTTGTGACAGAGTGCACAATAAATTTCTAGTAATGTTTCACAATTTTGTATAAGACAAAGTATCACATGCACATATATATGATTCATCTATAGATAATTTTTATTTTAATTATTCAAATCTTTCATTTCCTTGCCTACTCTTTGTCTACTGAGTTGTCAAATTCTGAAAGCCTAGGTAGTCACCCACTGTGATCACGGTTTTTCCTTTTATAAGTTTTTTTTTTAATTTCTATTTATATTCTGTAAAGCTTTCATTGGGTTTGTTTAACTATGCCACGTAGTTTAGCATGCAAAGGCTTATGACTATTGCTATAGCTTGGATTGTGAGTGCCCCCCAAGGGCTCATGACTAAGAGGCTTTGCTCCCAGAAGACACTGCTAAGAAATGCTGAAGGCTTAAGAGGAGAGGCCCAGGGGAAGCACTGGAGGCCCTTAGGGTGAGGCCCTCATTTTCTGTTCTTCATGAAGAAAGAATTTTTCTTCTAGAACGCCATACTGGATTTGACAAATTGACAAAACATAACTAAAACTTCTAATATTGAGTCATCTAGTGTGAGACCACCCTGATTTTGTTAATTTATGGATAAACCTTTATTTTTTTCCCTCTTGAGTTCTTTATCTTTGTTTGGTGCTGAACACCTCTAAGGATGTATCTACTTAGAGATTTATTTCTTGAAATGTTAGACTGGGCGTGGTGGCACACGCCTGTAATTCCAGCTCTTGGGAGGTTGTAAACAGGCAGATCACTAGGAGTCCAATCCAGTAGTGAGACCCTGAACACCCTGTAGACCCTTCCCTAAAACAATACCAAAAAAAGAAAGAAATTTGGCTTGCTACAGACTGAGCCCTACATCTACTCAGCAGCACTACCCTTTTCTTTTGGCAAGTTAAAAAAATACATTCAAAAAAGGGACCTCAAGTAACTAGTGCAACTTTGCAAAAGAAGAACAAGTTTGGAAAATGCACATTTTCTAATTTCAAAACTTTATTCAAGCCTGTAACAATCTAAATGGTATAGTACAGGCGTAAAGGAAATGTGACCAGTAGAAATCCAGCCCCATGCATGTGGCCTGCTGATTTTCTACAGGGAACCAAAACCAGTCCAGGAGGAAAGGACATTCTTGCCAACAAATGGTGTTAGAAAACTTGGGCATCCAAGTGCAAAAGAAAAAAGTTAAACCCTTACCTTATGCCATGTATAAAAATTAACTCAAAATGGATCAAAGAGCTTGGGTGTTTTTTGTTTTTGTTTTTGTTTTTTCCAGTACTGGGGATTGAACTCAGGACCCTGTGCTTTCCAGGCAACAGGCAAGTGCTTATTCTACTGAGCTATCTCCCAATGCCCAGGATCAAAGATCTTAATGTAAAAGCTTAACCTATGAAACTCTTAAAAAAAAAATGAGGGGAGTTTTGTGACATTGTATCTGGTTTCTTGAATATGGCAGAGGCAACAAAAGAAGAAACAGACAATATCTTCATCAAAATAATAAACTTCAAAAAAAATGAAAAAAACACACTGAAAATATTTGCAAATAACTTATCAGAATAGGGATTAATAACCAGAATATATAAAGAACTCCTATAATTCAATAGTAGCAAGAACAACAACAACAAAACAACCTGATTCAAAGGTGGGAAAAGGGCTTGAATTAAAGAAAGAAAACATACAAATGTCCAAATAAGACATGAAAAGATACTCAATATCACCAATGATTAGAAAAAGACAAGTCAAAACTATCAGATGTGATTCCAGGCCTGTTAGAATAGCTACTATCTAAAATAACAAAGGTTGGTAAAAATGTAGAAAAATTAGAACTTTCACACATTGCTAATGAGAAGTTCAAAGGTAGATTTACTGTAGAAAATAGTCTGGAAGTTCTTCAAAAAGCTAAACAGAGAGGTAGTGCAGGATCCAGCAAATCCTTTTCTGGGTTTATTTCTGGAGAGTTGAAAGAGGGAACTCAAATAGATACCTGCACCCCAATACTTACAGCAGCATTATTCATATACATAAACTGTAGGAGCAACCCAGACTCCATCAGTGAGTAAATGCTAAATACAGTGTGGTGTAGACATACGATGGAATAATATTCAGTCTTAGGAATGAAATTTTAATACATGCTAGAACACAGAGAACCTTGAAAATGTGCTCAGTGAAATAGACCATATATATACGGTCAGCCACTGTACAATGGCGTTTATCAGGATGAAAGTCAGATTCATTGCAGCGATTACGGGAGCTGGGGGCGGGAAGGAAAAGGGCTTCCACTGAGGATGATGGAAACGTTGTAAGTGTGGCTGGTGCTGGTGCCTCCACCACATTGGGATTGCACTTAAGGCCACTGGTTCATACAATTAAAGATGGCTCAAATGCTTAACTTATGCTCATATATTTTACCAAAAAAATAGAAAAAAGAAAAAAGAAAATTCACAAGACCCTCCCCTCAAAAGGTATAGAAAGCTACTGAAGTATGACATAGGAATGGGCCACCGTTTAGCTACCCAGGGATAGCCTGAAAGGACAATCATTCACAGCAGAACATTTCTTTCTTTCTTTTTTTTTTTTTGCTCAGAATGCCTTCAGGGCAGGTTTGGCTGGCTCGAGTTGTGGGGATCGAACCACAGCAACCTGAGCCTGACGGCTTTGTTGAAGCAGCCGCTTAAAGAACTGAGCTAAGGGGCAGGCCCCCATACAGCCGAAAATTTCTGTTTCCAATTTTTTGAGAAAATTATAAATCAAGCTGCATTATCAGAGCCAGTTCTCAGCAGGTCCCATCCTCCTTTTCTTCTTCTGCCTCCTGAGTTTGATCTCTCTCCTTCCAGTCCTTACTCTTGTGCTTCGCTTAGGCGGATGCCCACAGTTTTCAGATTTAAATAGATGACATCCTGGTCTCTGGGTATCACGTTGCGGTAGCTTTTCTTTTCCTTCCTTCTTTCTTTCTTTCTTTCTTTCTTTCTTTCTTTCTTTCTTTCTTTCTTCTTTCTTTCTTTCTTTCTTTCTTTCTTTCTTTCGTGGACCCAGGGATTGAACAGAGGCCCTTGTGCTTGCCATACTGAGCTATCTCCCTGCCCTTATAGTAGCTTTTCTTCTCATTTAAAATGTTGTGTAACACCCCCAGCAGGAATGGGCCACCGTTTAGCTACTCACTCCTCTTCCCACACGCCTGCAGGACGCTCCTATTTTCACCCTTACAAGTGCATTACAATGCATTCTCTCTCTCTCTCTCTCTCTCTCTCTCTCTCTCTCTCTCTCTCTCTCTGACAGAACCAGGTATTGAACTCGGGCCCTTGTGCTTGCCAGGAAAACACTTATTCCACTGAGCCATCTCTCCGGCCCCAATACATTCTCACGGCTGTCTGCCCAGACTCCTAAGCCCCAGCAGCCTCCTCTCTTTACCCAGGAAGCTCAAGACATTATCGCCTTATTTTTGTGCCCTGGGGAAAGTTGGGAGAGCTGCTCTCAGATAGGCCCATTTTAACTTTCCTGGGTCTTGTCCTTTTTCCAAGAGTCCATTGCTTGGGCTTGGGGATGCTGCTCTGTTGGTAAAGTGTTTGCCTGGCATACGGAGGTGAGCCCTAGCACCGCAAAAAAGAAAAGTTTTTCTTCCTTAACAGCTTGGTCTCTACTATGAAGGAGGTGCTGGAGGGCAGGGGGTTTCTGTGGCCTTGAGCTCTGTGTTCTCAGAGATAGACTGTCCTTGTGTCTGGTCCCTCTGGGGAGTGTTTCTCCATCCAATCCCTTGTGTTCTGCATTTGATTTCTACACTTTTGGGCTTACTACTCATTGCATCCAATATCAAATATTAATTCAGCTACTGTATTCATTGACCACTCTCTCTGCCATGAATTGCCATTTAAAGAAGCAGTATTTTCTCATACACTATAAGGAGTCCTGAAGTACAAATATTCTACTTTTTCCAGTAATATTACCACTAAGGAAGACTACACTCAGTCATATACTTGTCACATCTTTATTGAGCATCTGTCTTATGGGGCACCAGAGATGAGGTGATGACCAGATGCAATCTGTTTGTTTGTGTGTTTTGGTACCAGGAATTGAACTCAGAACCTTGAGCTTGCCAGGCAGGCACTTATGCCACTGAGCTATCTCCCCAGCCCCCCAGATGCAATCTGGATCTCAGATGGTTTGTGGAGAATGTGGGGCCTGTCCCCAAAGATGCACTCCACCTGCTGGTGTCCCTTCTGGGCTTGAGACCCATTCTAATCCTCCAGGTGACATGGCCCAGGAGCTGTCTCTGCCTCCAGCACTCTCTCTGACCTGGCAGCTCTTCTTACAGGTGGTAGGTACTACAGGGCATCCTGGCATTGGGCACCACCACCCCAGGGGGTCATCGCATCTGGAAACCTGTCATGGAATGGAGATGATAAAAGCCATAAAATGCGCCTGGCACTCGGGAACCAGGGATGGGATGCAGAGGGCTCAACCAGACAGGTGCCATATGCTCTGGGCCACCAGTAGGCCCTCAGCCAGAGCCTGCTTAGCACCCAGGTGCCACCATGTGGGCTAAGGAGACGGCAGAGCTCACAGCTGGTCCGAAGCCTGCCCCAGCACTGCCGCACAGGGAATGCTGGACAGGCACTGAGCTCTCCGTTCTGCCTGGGCGTGTGCAAGGAGCTTCCACACACCACACCATGTCATCCTCAGAGGGTCACAGGTGAGTACAGTCATCCTCACTGTCACCATGCCAGGATGACTCGTGGCTGTGTAAAGACAAGGCTGCCCCCTGGTGGTCACCTGATCCCTGGCGCTAATGCAGGGCTGGCCCGGGGAGACGCCCCTGGGGTCTGCTATGGGCATAGGGAGGTGGCCCCGCTGGACCGACAAGAGGTGTGCTCCTGTCCTTCAGGTGCAGGCAGAGTGGGTCAAGTTCTGGTTCTGCCGTTTATTCTCCTATGACTCAAGCAAGCCCCTGGGCCTTTGCCAGCAACGTGGGAATCAGGCAAGTGCTTTGTAGCCCCTGACGAAAACCAATTGATGGCCAGGCGTGCCTGATTGGAACAGTATTGTTTCCATTAATGTGTGTAAATAATTAGTTGCAGTCTAATAGTAGGATATATCTTGCATCAGTTTGTAAACTTGTACGTGAACTTCATGGTTTGAAATAAGTAGCAAAAGAAAATAATAATAATCAAGGGATTTAAATTGAGTTTATTTTATAAAATACTATAAAGAAAAAAACTTAAGTATTTTTACCTATTAAACTTGATCTCAACTAATTTATTTACATTTTCTGTTAATTGCCTGAATATTACAGAAAGGTTCATGTTATTTTGAAATAATATACATTTTTGTTTAAAGTCACTCTGGATAAGTTCTGACTTTTCAACATTAATTGAAAAGGTTTTTGTGACTGTAGTAAAATGATTTTATCTCGGTTTTCATATGAAAATAACCATAGTAGAATATAGCATAGTTGTTATTTTGCCAACATATATCTGTAACTAGAACTATTTAAATCTTTTTTTAATGGGACAAAGAATCTTTAAATTGAAGAACAATTTCCCACACACCCGCTGGGAAAATATTTACTGGGATTTTATATAGAATAAGACAAATGTATGTAATGTATAATTTACATATACAAATTAAACCTATCACAGATACCTATTTTTAAAAAAAAGAAAACCAATTGATGAAAGATAGTATATGCCAGTAACTATCACATTGTTCATATCCAGCTTCTCACCATGCGTCTGCTTCAGAGTGGCCATGCATTCATTCAACAGGTGTTTACTAAACGCTTACTAGATGCGTATACATACAATAATTTTGGTCTCCCTCTGGTTTTTGTTGGCCCCTTCTGGTTAGCGGAAGCAGGTCTGGCCAGCAGTTGTTAGCCCAGGGCGCTGGCCAGTGGGCGGGCACCGCCACCTGGTGGACACACGCTGCATGGCCGCCCTGCGCATTTTCTGCAGGCTGCTTTTTTTTTTTTTTTTTTTTTGTGGAACCGGGGTTTGAGCTCATTCTCCTAAGCCATTTCCCAGGCCCCTCTCCCAGCTTCTTTCTGGCACTCTCAGGACTACAATTGGGGCCCCTTTAAAGGACGTGCAGGCTGTGGCCATAAGAAACCAGGACTCCATGGTAAAGCTTTTTGACCACTTTTTTTTTTTTTACACTAAGGGCTCAACTCAAGGCCTTCACACTAAGCTATATCCCAGCCCTTTGTATTTTTTAATTTTGAGCCTGGGCATCACTGGGTTGCCCAGATGGGGCTCGCTTGCTATCTTTCTGCCTCTGCTTTCCTTATCTGCAAAATAGGGCATGGTACACTAAGTCTCTCCACACACAGAGCTGAGATGCAGCTCCCAAAGGATGGTGGGACATGGAAAGGCTGGGGGATGGATCTTGGAGCTGAGAATGACCCGGAACAGCTCAGCTGAATCAAATGATGCTTTATATTTTAGGGAAGATGTGAAAGGAGAGTAGCCGGTTCAAATGGAATTTTTCCTTTTCGTTTTCTGAGGAATCCTCAAAGTGATTTCCATACTGACTGCATTAGCTCATGTTCCCACCAACAGTGTAGGTTTTCTTTTTCTCCACAAACCTCACCAGCATTTGTTATTATTTGATTTCTTGATGATTGCCACCCTGTCTGGACTCAGATGGAATCTCAGCATTATTTTAATTTGCATTTCTGTAATGGTCAGAGATGCTGAACATTTTTTCGAAGTATTTATTGGCTATTTGTATTTCTTCTGAGAAGTGTCTGTTCACTTCGGTCATGCACTGGCTCTTCTATTTGGGGGCTCTAATTCTCTTGAGTTCTTTACAAATTCTAGACATTAGTCTTCTGTCTGAGGAATAGCTGGCAGATTTTTTTCACGCTCTGTAGGTCAGTGCTGGTGAACATTTCAGAGTTTTCGGTGATACACACAGCCACTGTGGCACCCATGCCCTCCATTCTCCACCACTGCTGTAGGTTGTCTTTTTTTTTTTTTTAATTTTACAACAATGTCTACAGGGTCTCACTGTGTAGATCGAACTCATAGTGATCTTCCTGTTTACAGCCTCCCAAGTGCTGCGATTACAGGCACACGCCACCGGGCCCAGTCTCAATCACAGCCTCAGCAGGCCCCAGGGGTGGGGCCAGCACGGCAGGTCGTGGATCAAACCCCTGGCCCCTGCATCTGCCTAAGCAGGCGCTTTAATCTCCTCAGCTATTTGGCCGGCTCTGGGTTGTCTCTTCATGTGCTGTGTCCTTTGCTGAGCAGGTTTCTACTTTGGTATGATCCCATTGTTGGCCCTCAGTATTCTGTCTTGTGCAATTAGGTTCTGGTCAAAAAGTCCTTGCCTATGCCTATGTTCTCAGGAGTTTTACCTATTTTATCTTTCAGAGATTAAGTGTTTCCGTTTTTAACATTTTGATCCACTTTGGTTTTAGTTTAGTACATGGTGAGAGACATGGGTCTAGATTTAGTCTTCTGCATGTGGATAGCCAGTTTTCCCAGCATGCTTTGACCTGACACCCACAGTTTAAAGGAGGAAAGATTTATTTTAGCTCAGAGCTTGTAGAGGTTTCAGTCCACAGTCAGCGGCCTCCAAGGCAGAGCAGTGTGGTGGGGGAACAACAGAGAGGCAAAACTGTGTGGCAAGGTAGGCTGGAAGCGGCGCAGCCTTCTTCTTTCCCTTTTTATCCCATCCACGCTGCATGCCTACTGGGTGGTCCCACCTATGCCCAGCATAGGTCTATGCTCTTTAGCAAATCCATCACCCACACCCAGAACTACGCTAAGCCAATCAATTGGCTTGGCCAGTATCATACACCCATGACCCAGCGACTCCTGAAAGCCCCACCTATAAGCACATGAGGCTTTGGGGGAAGGGGACATCCAGACACAAGCCCTAACATAACACCATTTGTTAAGGAACCAATCTTTCCTCTGGCATTAATTTCTAACCCTTTTGTCAGAGAACAAGTAGCTGAATGGACCTGGAACTGCTTCTTCATTCTCTATTCTGTTCCACTGATCCACATGTCTTTTTGTGCCAGTACTGTTTTAGGCAGCTCAGGGGCTTGGGAGATAGCTCAGTGGAATAAATGCTTCCTGGCAAGCACAACGTTCTGAGTTTGATCCTTGGTACCACCAAAAAAAAAAAAAATCATGTGTCTATTGTAGGCAGCTGAATTAGATAGAAATATTATAGGCAGTCAGACAGGGCCAGGCCTCAAGGAGACAGCATGGAAGACAAGATACCTTGTAACTGTGAAAGAGGTGGATGCTCCTGCTGTGGGCCAGACCTAGAGACCAAGGATCGAACAAATGCTGACCTCCCTAAAGATGAGCATCTGGGATTGGTCATCACCTTGAGGAAGCCGGGAAGAGTCGCTAATCCAACCGCTACCAGCTACTGGATAAAGTCCTACTCTATATTCATGCCTGCTTGTTATGTGACTCGCTTCCCCATTTGGTCCTGGATTTAATCAATTTTACCTGAGCTGTGGTGCTTGTAATCTCATTGGTTGACCATAGTTTTGTCCCACCTCATGCCCACCTAAGCGAGTTCCCATGCTCTCCACCTTAGACCCTCTTCACCGCATGGTTTTACTCTATAAAAATACCTGGAGGAGATAGCTTCCTGGGCAACCCACTCAGGTCCCCTTCTGTCCCTCTCTTGGACAGGGACTTTCTTTCCCCCAATAAATTTATTCTGCTCTTAACCTCCATTGTTCCTAAAATTCATTCTTCAGTTTTAGAGAACATGAACTCAGCCCAGGTACCATTCAGGTTAGTTTCATTCACCTATACCAATACCATGCAGTTTTTATCACTATAGCTTTGTAACATCACTTGAAGTTCAGGATTGTGATACTTCTGGCCTTGTTCTTGTTGCCCAGAATTGCTTTTCTTACTCTCTTCTGGTCCCATACAAATTCTATGACTGATTTCTCTAGTTCTATAAGGAATGCTATTAGTATTTTCATTGGGGTTGCACTCAATCTGTGCATCAGTTTTTAGAAGTCTCATCTAAGATTAATTAGAATAAGAAAAAAATCAGAAGACATATGAATGGCACAAAACATTGGTTTATGGAAACAATAGCAGAAAATGTTCCAAATATAGGGACAGAATTAAGCATACAGATGAGGGAGCATGTAGATCCTCCAGAAGACATCATAGCCCAAATCCTGAAAGTCCAACACAGGGACAGAAAATCCTGATAGTCCAACACAGGGACAGAATCTGAAAAGCTGTTAGAGAAAAACAGCAAATCACTTACAAAGGTAAAGCTATTTGAATTACAGCAGATTTCTCAATGCAAACCTTAACGGCTAAGGGAGCTTAGAGTGCAGTATTTCAAGTCCTAAAAGAAAACAACTTCTGGCTCAGACCCAAATATCCTGCAAATCTATCATTCAAACTAGATGGAGAATTTGAAGGCATATCTAAGGCAAATCACCTCAAGAAATTCATGACCATTGTCTCAGTTACTCTTCTCTCATTGCTGGGACAAATATGCTACACTCAAAATGAAGGAAGGAAAGGTTTATTTAGCTCAGTCACTGGAGGTTTCAGTCCATTCTCAGCTGGCTCCGAGGCAGAGCCGCACAGGGCAGAGGGCAACCTTTCAGGATGGTGGCAAAGAGCAGACAGCAAAGTGAAGTAGTAGCAGCAACAAATGCTTACAGAGGGGAAGTCTGTCTCTCTTAAATTGCATTCAGATACTGGGCAGGGTGGCATGCTCCTGTAATTCCAGTGCTTGGGAGGCTGAAAACAGGATCACTATGAGCCTGATCTGTTTAATGAGACCCTGGAGACCCTGTACTAAATATATTAAAAGAAAAAAATGTTGCATCCATGCTATCCACCCCAGGCTGGGGGAAGTACTCACACTCATAATCCCAGCAGTACTAAGACCCATAATCCCAGTGGATCATGAGTTAATCTCAAACTCTAGAAGTCCCTGCCTCATGACTGCATGAGACTTTGGGGGGACAACTGGACACAAACCATAACAACCGTGTAAACTAGAACTACAAAAGACTCTTAATGATATTTGTTATGGGTTCTCAACATAGAAACCAGACCTGAGTCCAAATTAAAATTTAAATATGAGCCTTTTATTACTGGGCCCGGGACTGCTTGACCATACTCAGGCAGGAGTAGACAAAAGGCCCGGTAATAAGAGGCTCGTATTTCAATTTTAATTTGGACTCAGGTCTGGTTTCTATGTTGAGAACCCATAACATTTGGGGGCTCGTCCAGGATCCCATTAACTAAGATCAAATAGAAACCAGGTTTTTTTTTCAGAGAACTGTAATCTCGAGAAATTCTTCAGCCCTGGATTTATACAGGTCTCCAAAAGTTTTCAAATTCTTTATTGATTTGGACAACATGGGCCATTTGGAACCTCTTGCTGGTAAGTCTTTTTGTCCTGTTGGGGCGCCCCTTTGTGAGTCACAGGAGGAGTTGGACACAACATAAATCCCTTGGGCTCTGCTCCCCTCTACGACAGTGGACTGGAGCACTGGATTTGACTTTGATTTTGTCTTTGTTCCTCATCTGTTGGTTGTGTCATTTGTAATTATGGGTCAGACCACTTCTGCTTCTTTGTCACCATTACAATGTTTTGTTAACCATTTCCAGGATTTCGGGATCCCCATGGACAAGACACTCTTTAAAAAGGTCCTTCTGGCCTCCATGCCTGTGAGCCACTTTTGGGTGGTTTTTGGCACCAAAACTGATTTCAGCTAACCACCCCAAAATGGCTAAAGAAATGTGAAAAATAATAGACCTTACTCTGCCCTAAAAAAGATTTGATTGGCTTTTGTTCTTCTCTCCAGGCTAATGTTGATGGGCCATAACTTCCAGATGTGAACGTTAGGTCAGTCCACCTCAGATGAGCATTCCTGAGATACTACTGACCCATTGTTTCTCTCACTGAGAGAGTCCGCTTTCTCACAGATAAATATTCCTGGATTCATCGCAGGCTAAAGGCCCCACGAGGTTTATTTTCCTCATTTGTTTTAAATTTGTTGCAGGGAAAAGCCCTGTGTTACCTTACCAGAGAACCTTTGGGAATGTTGACAGTTTGTTTTGGTTTAAAGTCAAGCCAAGTCTAAATTAGTAAAATAAAAAAAGAAGGGGAGAAGAACCAAAATTTCCCAGGATGCTGTTGTCCATTTGTTTGTTTGTCTGAATTGTTTCTTCTCTGTCCCCGATGCGCGTGCATCCCCCGCTGCGATTGTGCCAGAGCGAGGGCAACGGTGTTAGTTCTGTTCTTCTTTCCCTCCTTGCCCTTTGTGACAGTCTACCTGCAAATGCAGGGCACAAACCTAGCTCAGTTGTCCTATTGCATTGTGGTTATTACTGTATCAAATTACATTAGTCTTGGGCTTCGACTGTGTGGATCAAGAGGGGACACCACTGGGACCTTTGTTATGGTCAGAACAGTACAGAGCAAACCGACTGTCCTGGGCTGCATGATTTGGAACTTTGATGGGTCGCAAGGTAAATGTGGGGAATGTTTTTGGGGTTCCTGTTCTCATCCTGGGCACTGTGGCGCCCGGGGCAGCTTCAGCCACTGGTGCTGCAGCTGCTGCTCTTGCCTCGTCTTCCGGGTTTTCTCTCCACCTCTACCCCTTCCTTTCACTGTTGAGCTGATGGCAGGGTGACAACAGCTCATGGAGCTCACGAGCTCAGCTCATGGGCCCTCCTCTGTCCTACCCTTTCTAGGGAGGTTTACTGCTCACATTCCCCTGTCCCCCAGTCTCATCAACAGCTCATCTCCTGCTGCAGCCACAAGGAGGGGATTCTGAGTCCCCTCCCCCAGCCTGTGCTTTTTCTGGTTATCTGTTTTTTCGTTTTTTTTTTTTTTATTTTTTTTTTTTTTGTGTGTGTGTGTGTGTGTGTGTGTGTGTGTGTGTGTGTGGCCAGCTCAGCCCACCAGGGGGCGGGGCTGGCTGGCATGTGGTGCTGGGGGATTGAACCGCGGTCCCTGTGCTTTGCCAAGCTTGTTCTAAGTAGGTGCTTTAGACCACTGAGCCATCTCACCAGCCCCATTTCTGGTTATCTGTTGCAAACTGCAAAAATAAAATGTCTGAAGGAATAAGTTACTGCTTCATAGCAGGAAAAAAGTACAAAATAAAAATATAGACAGGAAAAGGGTTTCATCATAATTTAACTTGGCCAGAAATATATTTGAGTGCACTCTGGTTTTGTAAAGATACTTGTTTGATCTACATATTTGTTTATAGATTTATATATTGTCATCTAAGCTTTAAATATAGACTCTAAAGTATGTTTTCTCCTGAGTTACCAGCTGGTCTAAATTATATATATAATAAAAGGTTCATGTCAAGCCAACATGAACAAAAACTTGTGTGATATGTATGATAACTAAACTGGACATTTTGTCCTGTTATGTTATGCTGCTAAATAGATAGATAGATAGATAGATAGATAGATAGATAGATAGATAGATATAGATATAAACAGATGTCATATGTTCACTGTAAAAGTATAACTGTTGCCTGTTAACACTCTACAGGGATTTAACCACTGAAATGTCCATGGTTGGTTTAAAAAAAAAAAATAACAGTTCTCTGGTTACACTTTATAATTAAGGTGCTTAAGTCCACTCCCACCTAACTGGATCTGGTATGCTGTGCTAGATTTAAAGACAGATTCTTTTGTATTCCCCTGGCAGCTACTTCCAGGAATTGCCTCTAACAGGAGGATCCAGAAGGAGGGGGGACACGAGTGCCAGTGACACAAACATGACATCCCAAGGATTCAAAATTCACTCTACTGTTCTTGAGAAAGTTGTATCTAAGAATCTGGTGCCTTTTGGTAATAATGATCCTCTTACAGTATATAGATGATTTGTTGTTAGCTAGAAGAGCCCAGGCCCAAAAAGAGTTACAAGAGTTCCTGGGAATGATGGATTTTTGTTGTTTTTAGGTGTCAAGTTTTGTCTCTGTTGCTAAATCCTGATATAAAACCCTGAAGGCAGGCAATAGCCTCCCACTTAGATTAAAATTCAGAACAGCAAAAGCCTTAAAAGATTAAACAAGAGACTCTTAAGGGCTCCGACTCTAACCCTACCAGATATCACTGAGCCCTTTTAACTGTTCATTTAAAAAAGGAGTTACAAGGAATGTCTTAACTCAGACCTCAGGGCCATGGAAGCATCCCATGGCCTATCTGTCCAAAGACTGGACTATATGGCTACTGGGTGGCCACCATGTTTACAAGCCACTACAGCAGCTGCTATATTAGTAAGAGGCTAACAAATTAACTCTGGGACAGAAGTTGGGCATGTTCATGCCCCATGTGATGGAGACACTGCTGTAGGGTCCTAGTAAAAGGAAACTCTCCAGCACTAGGCTGGCCCAGTACCCGGAAGCCCTCCTTAAACACTCACATCTAACTCATGAGACTATGCAGGCCTTAATCCTGCATCCCTCCTTCCAATGTCGTTGGAACGCCCGGAACAAAATTGTATCTGCTGACAGGGAACTTGCCCTTTTGAGGATGTCAAAGTGGACTTCACTGAGATCAAGTTGACTAATCATCCTCCGGTATGGGCTCCCCATTACAGTAGGCTCAGATAATGGACCTGCTTTCCTGTGTAGAGCCTTTCTGGTGTTTTGGGCCTAAAATAGAAGCTAGATGCTGCCTGCTAACCCCAAAACCTTGAGCCAAGTATAGCGGCAAAACCACACCCTGAGGAGCACCCTGTCCAGACTGTGCCAGGAGACAAGTGTGGACTGGGCGTCTATGCTTCTGACGGCCTATGCTGCATGCCATCCTGGAATGGGCTCACTTCTTTTAAAATCCTACTGTGAAGACTGCCAGCCATGGTGCCGGTATTGGAGAAACTATAAAAGACTGAGACCCAAGGATCGCTCCCTTTGAATCCCTAAGTTGGGGGAGGAGATCCTGACATCCATTTCTAATCAGGACCTTGTTAAGTCCTTACAGACTCTACAGTCTACTCTACAGGGTACACCCTCCCTCTTCCGCCATCACCACCCCTGACACCCATTGGCAGCTGGGCGGAGATCCTTGGTGTGGATCAAGAAGTGAGATGTCAACTCTTGAACCCCGCTGGATTGGACCATACCCTGTTGTCCTGAGCACTCCCATCGCAGTCAAGGTAACAAAAAAGCATTGGATTTACCGCTCCCACATTAAGCCAGCCTCAACAGATCATCAGTCAGATAAGTGGACTTTACAAAAGACTGCTGATCCCCTCAAGGTCAAACTGACCAAATGTGGCCCTACTGGTTCTTCTTAGGGCTAACAGAGGCTCCACACTTTCCCATCACATACGTGGTGGCTGACTCTGACCTTAAATGGGACACAGATTGAGACTGCTACTCAAAACCCTGAGTTCTATATCTCCCTACCTGACCTTTTTTAGATGTAAAAATAATAAAATAAGATGGGTAAAAAATTTGCCAGGAGTCTCCACCATTCTATCTGTGCCCTAGCACAAACAGCTATCATACTTGTGGGGATGCCACTAAAGATAAAAGATTCTTCTGGTAAAGCTAGAGATATAAAACTATTGCCCCCTGGGCAGATTAAAAAAAAAAATCCCTTTTTCAGTGTTACGAGGGTCTCCCAACCAATCATATGACAAACTAAATGAATCAAGGATTTAAATCATGTACAAAAACCAGTGGGGAATGTGAAGGGTTAATATAAAAGTAATGTGATGAGCTAATATAAAACTAAATGTAAAAAATTACTCTGCTCAACTTTCTGTGACCCTGCTTCCTTATAAGACTGCAAGGAGGCTCCGTGTACCATCAATAAATTATCAATAGACTAAGAGTTAGCAGAGTGGGCTTACAAAATAAATCAAAGTAAAGGTCAAAATGTTTCTAACTATACAAAACCAACTAAAAACTGTTGCTATGGTAATCAAGACCACTGTACACAGGTGTACCTCACACAAGAATTAGATAATGCCAGGTTCTCATTCTTTTATGTTTAAAATGCCACCAAAGGGAAAACTAAAGGGGACAACAAAGCCAGAGGCTGCGCCCAAGATCCCAGAAAAAATGTATGCTGAGTAATGGTCACACTGCCCCTAAAGGTACTGTTCTATGTTAAATGACAAATTTGCTTGCCAAACAGGATGCAGTTTCTACCTTTAAAACCGCTATACTTCTAAGGCTCCTGGCCATTTGTCCTTTCCTGCGTGAGTATGGTCAAGCCGTCCCGGGCCCTGTAATAAAAGGCTCATATTTCAATTTTAATTTGGACTCAGATCTGGTTTCTATGTTGAGAGCCCATAACAATATTCTAGAAAGACACAATGAAGACAACAATGCCTGTAAGTCAGACAGAATGAATACACTAGGCAGGTTGATCAGTTAAGCGGAGGAGGGGAGGGAAATTTGCAACAGGAAAAGAATGCAGTGGCACGAATGAGTCAATACCTTTCGGTAATAACTCTCAATGTGAATTGTCTCAATTCCCCGATCAAGGGCCGGCCAAACAGTTCCGTGGATTAAAGCACCTGCAAGCAGTTGCAGGGGCCAGGGTTTGATCCCCAGGCCTGCCGTGCTGGGCCCGACCCCCAGGCACGCTCTGGGTGGCAACTGAGACTGGGCGTGGCAGCACCTGCCTGTAATCCCAGCTCTTGGGAGGCTGTAAACAGGCGGGTCACTATGAGTCTGATCTAGGAGTAAGACTCTGAACACCCTCTAGACCCTTCCCTAGAATACAAAAAAACATTAAAAAAAAGAAATGAAATCACAATAAACAGTGCTGAAATCCAGAAGACTATTAGTAAGTGCTTTCAGAAACTATACTCTTTTAAGATGGAGCATTCACAAGAAATGGCTGGATTCCTAGATACATACTGTCTCAGTTACTTTTTTCTCACTGCTGGGACAAAATAGCCAACACCCCAAAATAAGGAAGGAAAGGTTCATTTAGCTCACAGTTAATGGAGGTTTCAGTCCATACTCGGCTGGCTCCAAGGCAGAGCGGCACAGGGCAGCCTTTCATGGTGGCAGAAAACAGCAAGGGGCAAAAGGAGGAGCAGCTGCGGCTGCTAGCAAGCTTCTTTCCCTTCCCCACATTGTATGCAGGTTACCCATCCCAGGGCAGGTGTTGCACTCCCACCCAGAATCCCATCAGTGGATCATGAGTTAATCACAAACTCTAGAAGCTGCCTCATGACTGCATGAGGCTTTGGGAAGACAACTAGACACAAGCCGTAACACATATGAATTCCTGAAGCTGAACCAAGAAGATATAAAAACCCCCAAACAACCCAACAATAGGCAGCAAAACTGAATAATAATCATAATAATAATACCTAAGAAAAGCCCAGGTCTCAATGGATTGATTCATTGCCAGCTTTTACAAGAATCTAAGAAAGATCTAATGCATTATTCCTCAAACTCTTTAATGAAATTTAAAGGAAAGGGAGTTCTCTCAAAGCCATTTTGGAAGTTAGCGTTACTCTGATTCCAAAACCAGAAAAAGACCCAACAATAAAAAGAGAACTACAGGCTTATCTCTTTAATGCACATAGGCACCAAAATCATCAAGATACCATCAAATAGAATGTAATAAATCACCTCGAGGATCATGCATGGGCCAACGAGATAGCTCAGTGATCTAAAGCGACTGCTTTTTAAAATATATTCTAATTTTTAAATGTTTTTTTATCATATTCTGTAGGGACATAAAGTTCAACATATCAATACTTGATGAAAAATACCTGTTCCATATTATGCCTAAGATGTTTGATATGCAGACAGATAGTGAGGTTAAGCTTGATAGCCTAAGTTGTATGGTAATAACAATAAGCTTGTCTTCTGGATGGTTAACAACCTAAGTTTGCAGACCAAAATTAGAGAAAAAGAAGGGCTGCAAGGAAAGACATTTTGGCCCTAACCTTCTAAGGTCAATTAAGACTCAGGACATATGAGAACTTGTACTGTAACGTCATGTAACTCGGTAGTGTCCCAAGTTTTCTGATCAAGGAGATTAGGGGGCCAAAGAGGAGAGTGAACGATGACGTAGAGTGTGCCTAAGGAGAGTCACATGGAGAGAAAACACTCTCTCAGGCTTTCACAGAGAGCACATTGGCCAAGCAATGGCCGTGACTCATCCTCATGGTTGACACTGACAAAGGTTCTACAATCTGAGGTACAGGATCTCAGGATAAATCCTGAGGGGATTTCACTGACCTTCTCAGACCAAAAAGCTACAACTCTTGTTGCACAGGTCCTGCTTTACCTTGGTCTTAACCACCCAGTAGAAAAGTGTGAAGACGAAATATAGGAAATAAAGCCATGTTGTTATGTTGAGCTGTGGGGGACTCAGGTCAATAATTTCTGACATTGTCAGTTAAACAGAAGACCCAATGCTATTATGGCCTACTGGACTCTTTTAGAATATTTTGCTGAGTTTACACACCTATAATATTCAAATAATGGAACTCAACAAAAAAGGGTATACAGATGAATGTCCATTTTGTATCTGTGTATTCAAAGTGGTTAGGATAGATATATAGTTACATTCTCTTAATGAATAGAATGATTTGTTCTAATGGTGTTTGTAAATAGGAAATCAAGTCCGCATCTTGTACAGCAATTAACCACTAAGAAGAATGTATGCAGTGTGTTAATTACTGAAAACTGTCCTACCGATTTGATTTGAAACTGTCTCATTGCTATTTCTTTATCAATAAAATTATGGAGATAAAAATAAAGCGACTGCTTAGGCAAGCTTAGGCAAAGTGCAGGTTCCATGGTTTGATTCCCTGCACCACATGCCTCACCAGTCCTGCCCCCACAGTGGGCTGAGCTGGCCACCAAAAAAAAAAAGAAGTTTAAATTAATTCTTTGGGTTAGTGAGATATCTCAGAGGATAAAGCACCTGCTTTGGCAAGGGCAGGGAACACCCGGTCCCACATCCCATTTGGCCCCACCCCCAGGGCACACTGAGCTGGCAACAGAGTCTGGGCATGGTGGTGCATGCCTGTAATCCCAGTGCTGGGGAGGCTGAAAACAGGAGGATCACTATGTGTCCCAGCAGTGTAGTGAGACCCTGTACCAAATACACAAATGAAAAAACAAACAAACAAAAAAGATCATGCATGAGAAATGGGCTTCAAAGGATGGCTCAACATATAAAAATCAATATATACACAAAAAAAAGAAGCAAGGACAAAAATCACATGATTGTTACAATTGATACAGAAAGAGTATTTGACAAAGTCCAAAAGCCATTTTTGATGAAATATTGCAGAAAATAGTTATGGAAGGACCTCATCTCAATCTGATATAAGCCATCTATGACAAACTAAGAGGCAACACCATAGTAAAAGGAGAGAAGCTGAGAGCTTTTCCTCCAAAATCAGGTATAATATTGTTCAAGACAAACTAGATATTGACACACAATAAGAGCTGATAATGTACCACCCTCAGCCATAGAAAAGTTATCTATAATTTTAGTATAATTATAGTAAACCAAATACTGACGTACCATAAATATGTACTAAATGTGGCAACTATACCTCCACTAATAAAAAAAAAAAAAATTCAACAGCAATAATATGTATTTAACTACCTGAAGATCAATAAAGCTTAACAGTGATACTGGTAAGAATGTAGTGAGTGTTGGTGAACCTTTTAGAGCTTTCAATGAAAGTAAACATCAGGCTGCAGCACATAGAACATGGTTTGGCACCAGTGATATAGGAGGTTCAGAATGGGAGAATCAAAGAAGAAAACTTAAACAGTGGGAGCTGCCCCCCCTCTTCCAGAGGCCCCACTGTTAGCCCCCGGCTTACAAAGGCAGATGGGGAAGGCAATCAGACCTCCGATCTGTGCTGGACGCAGGCAGCGCAGATGCTGGTTCTACAGGCCCAGGCATGCATGTACACAGCCCAAGCCTGGCCTGGATTCTCACCACAGAGGGCAGTACCCATGTTCTTCTCAGCCTGAACTTCAACTTCTCAGGGGCTCTCTGTCTAGTGTGCCCCTGTCCATGGCTGGCCCTCACCCAGTCACTGTGGGACAGTTACACCGAGAACCTTGAAGTGATATTGTTTTTCAGCTGTTCTGAGACCCAGACTTAAAAAATCCACCCCTTCCCAACTGCCTGATTAAGCACTGGCAACATGCGGGCACTGCACTGGACCCCCTCACTGGCTGCTGCCTGTGGAGTGGATGGGGCTCCCTC
>NW_004524581.1:9035139-9037613 GCF_000260255.1 Octodon degus | reverse complement strand
TGACCCAAAGGACTGCGACCTCAGTAAGCAGAAAGGTGGAGCAATCATGCTTTGATATGGGGGTGGCTGTAGAGGTGTGTTTCAGAGAGACGGTCAGGAATTCATACTGGAAACTTTAGGCATGGGGCGACAATTTTGATTAGATATCTTAGGTGAGATGTCAAGTCATGAGTGAATATATGAGGAGTCCATGGGAGAAAGGCCACCTAAGAGATGATTTGGAGAACCATGAGGCTGGATGAGGTCACCACAGGAGAGAATAAAAGGCAGAGGAGGCTTCAAGATATGCCAAGAGGCTGGCAGAGAGGCACTGACAGTGAGGCCCAGAAGGAGCGGCCACAGAAGAGAAAATCCAGGCAAGGCTGGTGGCTTGGTGGTGTAGTCAGTGTTTGCAGGGGAATAATTTAATACAGGACACATAATTTATAGGATTATTTTATAATATTTATCCAAAGAGTCAAATGCAAAGGACTTCAAGCAATCTGTCCACACACTAGAGACCCAAAGAATCCATCTGAGGGCCTCAATCCCACAGCAATGTCCTGCACGAGTCCAGCTGAAGACCTAGAGCCCATGACAATGCCCCCATGAATCCAGCTAGAGCCCATGACAATGTCTCACGCAAGTCTGTACCAAGAGGACCAGGGAGACAGCTCAGCAGCTTAAGTGCCTGCCTGCCAAGTGCAAGATCCTGGGTTCCATCCCCATACCGCAAAAAAATCTTTACCAAGAATCTGCACTGGGAAGGCCCCAAGGTCGGCGGTGGCAGCTAGAAAGCCTGTGCCAGTGTGACCAAGGACCTGTGCCAGCAGGCTGAGGGATGTGCACTGGAGCCAGCAAGTACTGCTCAAGGCAAAGACTTCCAGAGCTCCCTGGAAAGAACTACAGCTGAGTTCATAGCAGAAAAACCAGTATAACAGGCTTCTCTAGACTGGGCGTGGTGGCGCGCGCCTATAATCCCAGCTCTTGGGAGGCTGTAAACAGACGGATCATTCCGAGTCCCATCTAGTAGTGAGACACTGTACACCCTATAGACCCTTCCCTAAAAAACAACAAACAAACAAACAAACAAACAAACAGACTTCTCCAGGAGAACCACCAGGACACCACCTTCCTTTCCAGTTCTCCTTTTATGCTGTTGGCTACAATCCTCAGGTGGGTGGGCCTTCCGTACCCAGCACCATGCAGACTCAGTTCAGCTGGGGGCTCCGGGCTGAACAGTAGTTAATCCACCACACTTGGAGACAATGAGAAAGCATTTCAAGGACAGAGTAAGCAGTCAGTGGACCAATGCTGCTGCCAACAAATCAAGACAAGGAAAAGCAGGACATTGCATTAGGCTTAGCAATGCAGTGGCCACTGGTGATCCTAGGAAGAGCAACTGGATAGCAGCCTGGGAACAAGAGTCTTTCTTAGGTGGCGGGCAGAGGCAAGGGTCAGACACTCCATCACAGCAGCCACTGGGAAAGGGGGAGGGGCGGTGGCTGGAGGAGGAGATCAAAAGAGCTTTGTTTGTTTTAGGGCAAGGATAATCATAGCTTTTTATTTATTTTTTTTAATGTAGATACATAGTTTTTATTTCTTTTTCTGTGTGTGTGTGTGTGTGTGTGCGCGCGCACGTGTGTGGCCAGCTCAGCCCACCAGGGGGCAGGGCTGGCTGGCATGTGGTGCTGGGGATTGAACCGCGATCCTTGAGCTTTTTGCTAAGTTGTTCTAAGTAGGTGCTTTAGACCACTGAGCCATCTCACCAGCCCCAATCATAGCTTCTTTACAAGCCCATGAGAATGCGCCAGCTGTTTCTTGGAAAAGATCAGATAAAATTAATAAAGTCCTATCCAGACTAATTGGAACCGGATGTGGTGGTGCATGCCTGTAATGCCAGCACTCTGGAGACGGGAACAGGAGGATCATGGCATGTTCAAGACCAGCCTGGAAGCTACAAAAGTGAGCACAAGGCCAGCCTGAACTGCATAGCAAGACCCTGTCTCAAAAACAAACAAACAAACAAACAACAAAAAAAAAAACTATTTGGAGAAAAGAGAAAAAAGATAAATTCCCAATAGGAGGAATAAGAGAGATGAAATCTAGAACAATAAAGAAATGTTACGAACAATTTTGTTTGACTTTTTAAAAAATTGCAAACAACTTCATGCCAGTAAATTTGACAATTTAGAAATAAACAAATTCCTTAAAAAACTAAAGTACCAAAACTTACAAGAAAAATAACTAATCTAAATAAATTTATTGTACCCATTAAAGAAACTGGTTTAAGTAGACCCAGCAGTGGTTCACGTCTGCAGTTTAGCAGTCTAGGGGGCTGAGGCAGGAGGCTCACAGGCCCAGCCTGGCTAACTTAGTGAGACCCTGTCTCAAAAAAGAACGAAAAATAAAAAAGCTGAGGCTGTATTTCATTCCAATGATCTGGGTTTAATCCCCAGGAGAGGAAAGGAGAGAGAGAAAGGGAGGGAGGGAGA
>NW_004524581.1:8980387-9033444 GCF_000260255.1 Octodon degus | reverse complement strand
TACACTCACTAGAATGACCAAAGACTGACAATATCAAAAGCTGGCTGGGATATGGAGGAACTGGAACTCCCCACGTGCTGGTCGAAGGATAAAATTGTATGACCACGCTGGAAAAAAGCTTGGTAGTTTCTTAGACAAACATACTTACCATGTGATCCAACAACTCCACTCTTTGACATCCAACAGAAATAGAAGTATATTTTTATAGCCATGAATACAATTGTTGATAGTAGCTTTATTTGTAATAATAATAAGACTCCGAACAACACAAATGTCCATCAACAGGTGAATGGGTGAATTAACTATGACGTGGTTATCCATACAATGGCTACTACTCAGCCATAAAAGGAATTAGCTGGTATGTGCTACAAAATGATGAATCTCAAAATAATTGTCAAATTAAAGAAACTAGACCCCCCTCCCGGAACACAAAAAAATCCATACAGTATGAATCCACTTTTGTAAACTTTGAGAGAATACAAAGTAAGTCAGTGAGACAGAATGCAGAAGGTAGTCCCTGGGGATGAAGCAGAGAACACTGGGGTGGCACAGACATCTTTCAGGGTGATGGTTGTTCTTGACTGGGTTGATGGTTTCCCTGACACCTGCATTTGTCAGTTTGAATATATGTAGTTTATCTTGAGTATATGCCAGTAGCGCCACAAAATAATTTTTGAAGATGTTATTTTTGAAATTTGTGTATAGTCTTCTTTAATGTATTTTCTCTTATAATTACTTGCTGAAAAATCTAAAACTGAAGCTCACAGATCTCTGGCTTACAAATATTGCGGGAAACCACCATTTCTTGTGTTTGACCGCCTCCCGGGAAAAGGGCTCATTCTGGAGCCCATGCTGCCGTTCTCGTTAGACAAGACAGCACTATGCTGTTGCTGGCATTGGGAGCACAAGAACTGCAGTCTCAGGGGAGTGCCCGGTCCAGGCCTGGCAAGGCCCCCCACCCACATCTCACTTCCCTGAGAGGTGGATGACTGCAGTTTGTAAGGCAGAGAGGAGGCACGTTGGCAGGGCTCAGCCACTACTGGTGGTCACAGCCCAGGCAGTGAGGAGTCCTGGTTCACAAACACAGCCACTCCGAGCAGCACTGGAGTGGCAGTGGACAGAAGGCAAGACGAGGTGACCTGTCTTCAGGCTCCGGAGTGCCATGACCTTCAAAAGCAGATTCCAAGCATTCCCGGGCCCCTCGATGCCTCTGTTGCTCTGCTGCTCCCAAACACAGCTTCCCTCTCCCCTCTTGGCACACAGAGAATCCTCAGAGAACAGCTGAGACCCAGAGCCAGTAGGCCACCAGTCCACAGCACCAGTCCACAGCCTGACTTAAGCTGGCTTCCACATCAGTGGCTGTGATGACTGCCCCTCACAAAGCACTGCGCAGCTGCCCCTGCAACACTTTGTACCTTGTGCCCACGTTTGGAGCTATTCCCATCCTCAGAGTTCAGGTCTGGGACTTTTGCTGTTTTATTTCTATTGCCCTAGTCTGTCTGTCTGTCTGTCTGTCTGTCTGTCTGTCTGTCTGTCTGTCTGTCCTCCCCAACCCCCACCCCCCGCATAGTGACAATGTTTCACTATGCAGTTCATGCTGGCTTTGAACTCACTTTGTAGCCCAGGCCAGCCTTGAATTCACAGCGATCTTCCTGTCTCAGCCTCTTGAGCGCAGTGCCCTAGCTTCTCAGAAGCCCAGAGAAAATCTACACCTTGGGCAAGACAGCTTCTGAGAGACAGATCCACGCGTGTCCCAACACCTCCAGCAGGGGGCGATGAGCACCAAGCTCTGCACAGCACCAGCCACCCCACCCTACCCCACTACCTCCCCAATCCCACCCCCAGGGCTCTGCAAGCAGCTCACCATGACAGTCACACAGGTGGATTTGGGGCACTGCTCCTTTCCAGAGCCTTGGCCATCCTTCACAGGGCTTCACGCCATACAACACTCAGCCTTGGTTTCCCAGGCTAGCTCTGAGGTATTGCAAGCTGCCCCAAACCTTCACCTGAGTGCTCCTCCTTCGACCCTTGCACCAAGGGGCTTCCACATCCAGGTGGAGGCCTTGCTCACCTGCTCCCCACCAAAACAGCACACACAAAACCAGAAAGAAAAACTCATGTCTTTATTGTTCGATTAAAGGACTGACTGGTGGAGTAGAGGGTGTGTGGGAAGAGTCTGGCTTTGAGTAGCCGGAAACTGCTTTAACTGTGTACAAAATGCAAATGTTACAAAAATCACATAGAAAATGGGTCAGCCAAGCAGCAGCCCTGGCAGGGGGCTCAAGGCACAAGAGAAATGGCCCACCCAGGTTCCTGGGGTGTGGCCAGGGGGCAGGCCAGGGCTGCACTGTCCCTCCAGCCCCACGGAGTCACTCTTCTCTTCCCGCTCACAAATGAGTGCAAAGCCACCCTCCAGTGGGGCATAAGGACCACTGGCCAAGGCACTATCAGAAATAAAATGGGCCAGAGCCAAGCACTCAGCTCCCGTTCACCCCACAACCAAGCCCTACAGTGGGGGCCTGCAATGTGGGTACAAGATCCCAAGCCCACGGCTGTTGAGCCACAGGATGCCACGCACAGGTACACATGGCCTGGGCCTCAGCCAGTGCCAAATGGGCAGAGGGGCCACAGTGCAGCCCTGTCCAGCCTGAGTGGAGTGAACACTGCCACCCAGCACTGTCCCTATTGGAGCCATGGTCCTGGGCAAGGCCCTAATTCGGGTAACACAAACAGCACCCTGTGCCCACCGCCTCCACACTGGGGTAGGTGCCAGGGCCCAGGAGCCCATCAGTGACAGAGTGTTCCATGATGATGTCCTCCACTCGGGTGATATACAGGAGCGTCAGCAGCACCCCCAAGAACTGCAAAACCAAGGCAGCGCTGGTGAGCACCTACGTACCTCAAGGTGGCCCTCCTGGCAGTTCCCGGGGCCCCAGAAATGCAAGCAGACAGCCAGAAGCCCTCCTGGCACTGGTGGTCTAGGAAATCCCCACTGCACAGCACTCCACTGCCCAGGCAGCCCAGCCTGCCCTCCCTGGAAATCCCGGGGAACTCCTGGGTCCTGCCAGCCACCTCCCAGCCCTGCCTCCGTATCTCAGGGACAAGGGCAAGCTTCTTCACCTTGGCCGGCCTTCGCCTCCTCTGGGAAATGGACAGGACATCACACCTCCCTTGTGGTGAGCACTAGGGACAGAGCCCAGGGAGCCACGGACAAGCTTGGCTACCATGGCTACCACCACTCACCCTCCCTCTGGCAACCCCCCAGGCCCGGTTGCCCACCTGGGGGAGCAGAATGCCCAGCAGGAGCCCCGCCATGATGGTGTAGTTGTCCATGAACCAGATGATCACGGCGTTGGTGCAGCCCCGGACGTAGATGATGTTCTGCACGCTGAGGCGCTGTGCGGGAGGGGCCAGTCAGCAGGAGCGGACTCTGCCCCCACCCTCCCCCTGCTCTTACACAACATGAGAAGGTGACCGGAACCACTCATCCTCTAGTACTAGGAGAGCTGGGGAACATTATGGTGACATGTGCGCTGTCCAAAAGATTAGCACTGGGGACTGAGGGACTGCAGAGCCTGAGGACAGTCCTGTCCCGCAGCCAACTGTCCAGCCTACAGGCATGGGTGTGTGTGAAAAACAACCCATAATCTTCTGAGTCGAAAGCGGGACTAACTCCAGGCAAGGTAAAACTAACATGTTTTCTGTACTGCTTTAATGTCCAACAAATTTTGCAGATCTGCTACGATGTAAAATGAGGAATGATCACACAGGCTGAACATCCCTAGCCACAAACCCGAAATAGTCCAAACTCAAAAGTCTTTTGAACACTGCCCTACTGCTACAAGTAGAAAATTCCACATCGGGAAATTGTTTCCTGCACAAAATGATGACAAATCGTGTATGAAATTACCTTCAGACCACGTGTAGAAGGTGTGTATGAAACATAATTTCATGCTCTAACTTAGGGACCACCCCCAAGATATTTCATTCTGAATTTTAATATTCTAAAATTTCCACCAAAAAATCTGAAATCCAAAACACTTTGGCCCCAAACATTACAAAAATGCCAGATTCAATCTGTATTCAGACTTTTATAAATAACTGATCATATTTTTTAATCACTGACTGTTTTACATCTCACCACGTTGCCAAGGCTGGCCTCAAAACTCCGGAGCTCCAGTGATCCTCCTGCCGCAGCCTGCTAAGGAGCTGGGACGATATTCATCTTTTTTTTTTTAATGTATTTAGTGCAGGGTCTACAGGGTCTCAACATGTGGATCAGACTAGTAGTGATCCTCCTGTTTTCAGTCCCCCAAGCACTGGGATTACAGGTGTATGCCACCATACCCAGTCTCAGTTGCAGTCTCAGCGAGCCCTGAGGCAGGGCCAGCATGGCTTGTGGTGCCAGGGATGGAACCCGAGTCCCTGTGCTCTGCCTAAGCAGGCGTTTTAGTCCACTGAGCTCTCTGGCTGGCCCTAGCTGGGACTATAGTGTCAGAGACAAACAGGATGCTTCCGGTAGACAGTCACCAACACAATGCACTGCATAGGGACCCCTGAGATGTTAAGTCTCAGGGACACCCTCCCACCTGCAAACACTATTTTACTGTTTTCTAATGTATCTCACAATAGCCAGAGTTCTTATGTGTTAAAATCTGTTATGGAGTTGCAAATTGCATTATTTTATTTCTCCGTTATCATGGTTAGACCATGATGCTGACCACTTAGAAATGAGGTGCACAGGCAAATTACAGCGCTGTATCTAGAGGTTTCATGTTCAACTGGCATCAGGAAGCGCTGTTACATGGCGCAGCTGGCAGCTCTGGCGGGGTGAGCACACCGCTGGTTGCAGACCTCAAGCTAGATGTGTGCTAGCACCACCTGCTGGGCTCCAGCCCAGAAGTCACACTTCCACTGAGGCCCTTTGGGGTGCTGCTATATGGCTGCTGATGGACCCCACTGTGTAAGCCAGTGCTCTGCAGCCCCTCAGCCGCCTTTCCTCTTAACTCCTTTCCTGGCATCCCCTGGTGCTCTCCTAACCTAGGCCAGCTGCACAGAGCATGCATGGGCTCCTGGTCCCAGGTGCAGGGATCCCTGCAAACTGGTGACCCCAAAGGCAGAGGCTGAGCCAGGTCAGGCACACGGGCAGGCCAGGGGTCCTGGCAGGTGGCCTCATTGGACAAGCCCGAAGGAAGCACTCAGCAAAGCAGGGCAAGTGGCCTCTCGAGCTTCCCTGAGCCCTGCTGTAGCAGCACTTCTGGCCCCAGGACAGTCAACTCTAAACCATCCCCCACCCCCTATGCCCCATCCTGGGGTTGGGACAGGCACAGCAATGTTTCCAGGGACAGGGGACTTCAAAGACATTACCTCCTTATCGATGGTTTTGTAGCCACACATGGTATTGATGACATCTGTCTGAAATAGAAACGTGACAGCTAGCACACTGTGGGTCTTCCCTTCCCCTCCTCTAGCAGCAGCCCAGAACCACGGAGCAAAGCAAGCTGCCCTGGGGCCCCAGCAAGGTCCGGTCCCAAGACACTGCCTTGCTCCCTGGGTCGCCTCTTCCCACACTGCTGCATCTTCTGAAGGAACACCTGGAACCACAGCTCCACCAGCCGAGGGCAGGGCTGACCCTTGGGCACCCTTCTGTGCCCCCTGAGACCTGGCCTCATCAGGTGCTGGAAGTTTCTTCCTGGGAGGCAGCTACTCTCTAGAGCCCCGCCGCCACCCCACCCCCTGCACACCCCAGCTGCCAGTTAATTTAAGCCCTGGGAAGCTGTGAGCCAGACACAGGCCCCATCAAACGCCTTCCCAGGCAGGACCCATGTCACAGATGGGCAAGGCCACTCTGTATCACCACTGTCCTACCCCTCTCCATGTGATGAAGAGGTACATTCTGGGTCCAGCTCATGACCCCAGCAGGTGTGTCTCTCCCCATCTAAGTGAATGCTTTGTGGGGCTTGTGGGCCACAGGCACCCCTGGTGGCACAGAGGGGCCACTGTGGCCCTGGCATCACACCTTTTGTATCTGGAGCCTGCTCTGCCATGTAAGAAAACTGTACTTCAGAGAGCTGCACTCCATCGGCCCCTGAGGCACCAGCATATGGGACTCTGTTAAGCAGCGAGTGAATGGACATTCTCTTCCACAAAGCCACGGGCAGTCAGTGAACCCACCTCGTGGCTGTTGAGGACATGACTGGATGCAAAGAAAAGCACTGGCTGGGGTGACATTGTTCATGATCCCAGTCCTTGGAAAAGCAAGAAGAAGTTGGGCCTCAGGTGCCATCCAGGTCACTCTAAATGTCAGGGCTCTGTGAGTCCCTCTCCTAGACCTTCCCACAGGTGCCCTCAGACCCAGCAACACCAGTGTCCATGTGGCACCAGGTCCATCCAGGCCATGAAAGTGGTCCCCTGGCAAGAGTCAAGTCTGAGGAGCAGGTAAGGGAGAGTACATGGGCACAGGGGCTTCCCTGTCCTCCCTCCCTGCTGCCCTCCCTCCCTGCCTCCTTCCCTCCCTACCTTCCTCCCTCCCTGTCTCCCTTCCTCCCCTCCTCCTTTCTGCATTGAACCAATGTTAACTGGGCACCTATGCTATGCCAAACATACTGCTAGGAATTTGGAATACAGAAGAACAAAGTTCCTGCCCTTGAGAAACTCAGTCTGAATGAGGAGGTAAGCACATAAGGCAGAAGAAGGGCACCACACATTGAGGATGCATGACCTCGCCCAAGCCCACCCTGAATATAGGACCATGTGTTGCCTAGTGGACTGGGTAGAACAAAGGTGTGGCTCCCTCAGCCCAGTACCGGACAACGCAGAGGTGCCATCCACGTTGATCAGCTGAGGCCCCGGACAGCTGCAGGAAAGCTGCACCAGCGCTCAGCATCTCCCTCTGCCTTGTGGGCTTCTGGCTCTGCCCAACCACCAGCCCTTCTGCTCACTAACCAGCATCTCAGTCAGCATCCCCTGCCATTAAAGGAAAGGGAGAGTCCTGCCATGGCCTGCGGGACACCCAAGACCCTCATCTCTGCCAGGAATACCCTGGCACCAGACACCAGTGTGGCTCTCCCCCTCATTGCCTTCAGAACCCTCCTATCGGAGATGACAGCGCCCTGCGCCACTGCTTGCCCCCCTCAGCATTTACCCACTTGTCACACCTCTCTTTTCCTTCTTTATTTTGCCAGTTTTCCATGTGGGCAGAGGCTTTGTGTGCCTGCTGTACCCCTGCAACCTAGCAATGTGCCTGGCACATAACAGATGCTCAACCAGTACCTGCTAAATGAACAAGTTGGGCTTTCATATCTCAGCCTGCACACTTGTGCTGACAACCTCCCAGAAGGTCCAGGACCACCTGCTGCAGCCCGCTGAAGCCCCCACAGCACTCACTTGGTAGCCCACCCTAGGCGACAGCTAGAGTTTCCAAATAAGCTCGCTCCAGCCCAGCCTTCTCAGGGCGACTGCAGTTGGCGCTGCCCCTGCTTCCTGGGCAACACCCCACCGCAGCTGCTGGGTGTGCAGACTCAGGCAGCGGGCACCGTGTGGCAGAGATGTCAGCACGGAAACTTTCCATGACTATTGAGGCGTGAGTAATTGCATAGCTTTCTGCTGGTTACACACAAGGACCAACGGAGTGGTGACTACACAAGACAGCAACCCAAGTGACTAAGGGGGCGATAGCCGAGGGGCCAAGCTGGTGAGAGGCAGAGGCTGACATTTATATCACCACCCGCTCCTTCCGGGCACTGTGTTGCTGGGGGTCACTGGAGACAGCCAAAGCACAGACCCCACTCTGCCCGAGCCAATGCTGCAGATTGGCTGAGGTCGCTGAGCTCTGGGCTGAAGCTGCCACTCCCAGGCTTTCCTGGGCTGAAACAGCTGAGGGCATGTCATCCCAGCCCTGCCAATCTCAAGCAAGACACCTACCCTTCCCGTGCCTCGATCTCTTCATCTGTAAGTGAGTGAATTAATAGCAGCTACTCACATGTCACTGTAAGGGCTGGGTTATTTAATAAAACCAAGGAGCCTGAAGCAGGCCCCCGGGAGCTCAGCAGATGCTGACTGACCCACTCATAAAGACAAGGCCCCCTTGCCACACCCAAGAGCTCTCCTCGAAAGAGCTGCCAAGACTCAGGAAACCTCAGCTCTGGCTGCCCCCTCCTGCCTGCCTGCCCCAACCCATGCCAACCACATCCCCATCTTCAGCAGCATCTGACCAGCAGATGGCCTCCTGTCCCCACCCCAGGAGAGCATTACCTTGTTACTGATGCAGCAGGTGTAGGGCACCCCGCAGGCCAGCGGCCCGGGGGCAGTGCAGTCGTGGTACTGATTTTTGTTCCAATCTCTGTAGTCTTCCCCACCACAACACTTGAACTGAGAAAAACAGCAAACAGAAAAGAAGAGCTTCCAGTCAGGGACCAGAAGGGGCCCCGGGAGCCAGCACAGTTTGCTATGAGGATCACCCTGGTGGGAGGGACAGTCAGTACACAGGGCTGTATGCTGTCAGGTTAGAACTACCCAGGAGTGGCATGACTGTCCCGGAGGCAGTAAGCACCTGTCCTGGCAAAGTACACAAGTCAAGGTGGGCTGCCTTGGGGTAGACATCAGAGCAACAACTGGATGTTGAAGGGAAAACCCTTCCTGGGCAAATGAACTGACCATTTATCTTCATGTCCCTGGTGCCAGGCTAGACAGGACTTTTGTGGTCCCAGAGAACACAGTCCTGAGGAAGACCCTGCTCCACTGACCTCAGCACACAGGCAATGGCCTTGGGCTCTCCCCTGAGCTTGGCCTCCCCACCTCTGTCCTATACCAGTGCCCACTCGAGGGGCAGCAGCCAGCAGCTCCCTGGAGGCACTGGCATGTGTTGGGCACCATCTGGTCTCTGGACAGACAAGGTGAGCAAAACCAGGGAAGGGAGGCAGAGCAAGTGCTAAATGTAAAGGCGGGAAGGGACACAGGGACACAGGGGAAGGAGCAGAGCGGGCTCCTCAAAGGCTGCTCCAAGGAGAGGTGTGGGTACCAGACAAACCCCCGTTCCAGTCCCCCGTACCAGCTTCTCAGCTGTATGCCTGCAAGCAAGCTGATCAGCCAGCCTCTCTGGACTTGGATCCTTGTGTGTAAACGAGGAAGAGCAGGGGCAGCTTTGCAGAGTGCAGCCGTGGCTGTCACAGAAGCTGTGTGTAAAGCACTCTGCAGGAGGGGTAACGAGCAGGTGCCTGGTGAGCACTAGTCACTCCCACCCCTTCCCAGAGCCGTGGACTCCCCACCCAGCTAAAGGCTGCTTCCAGTAAAAACATCTCACTCTATCCGAGTGCGAGTGCCTGGGACTCCAGTGACCCCACCAGAGCTGGCAGTGCAGCACTGACAGGAAAGGGCTCCCGGAGGAGGCTGCACCTGTTCTGACTGCAAAGGCATGTGGAGCCGGGGCCCTGGGCGTGGCGAGAGGTGGCTCCCACCACAGGCTGGCACGAGGGGGCGGAGCAGCTGCGCTCTCAAGGTCACCTCCCAGGAGGCACTGCCGGGTGGAGTTGGCCAGTGGCTGTCCCCACCCAGGAGCCTAAGGACAGCCCACTTGCTGAGGCCTTATCTCTAAGCCCCTGGCCTGTTCTATGCTTCCCCCTCCCCCCCCGATACTGGGCATTTATCCAGAGCCTTCACAAAGAGCTGCATCTCAAACTCTTTTCTATATATATATATATATATATATATATATTTTTTAAGTCAGGGTCTCACTAAGTTGCTAAGTTGCCCAGGTTTGGCTTGAACTTGTGACCCCCTGCCTCAGCCTCACAGAGTGCCGGGATCACAAGTGTGCATCACCAAGCCCAGCTTCTTCTAAGCATTTCGGAAAGAAGTCAAGGTCATCTTTACAGCAAAGCCAGGGCAGGGACCTGAGCCCTGGCACTAAAGGAGACGGATGCAGACAAGCACAAGGACAAGCAGGTGCTGGCACTATGACTGCTGAACTGGGTGCTAAATGGGGGGCAAAGGCCCTGGAGGGACTGTTCTGACCCCAGCTCTGGGGCTCACCTGCTTCTGAACAAAGTCCATGATGTTTTTGAAGTCTAGATCGTCATAGTAGTTCTCAATTCCTCTTCGGATGTTGTCATTCAGAAAGTCAATGGTCTGTTAAGGAGACATTGTAAAAGAAAAGGACCAGGCACAGAGACCAACCCTGGATGTCAAGACCAGTAGAGGGCACCGTGTGCTTCTGGAGCACCCACACCACCTGCAGGGAGGGTCCCCATGCAATTCCCATGACCTCCCTGCCCGCGCACCCTCCCCAGCCTCTAAGACCCAACAGATGCCTGAGGGCCGCTATGACAACCTCCGTAGCTGGACAACGCAGGCCCTGGGGGCAAGGGCCCTGCCTGTGAGCCTTGAGCTCTGAGGCGCCAAACTCTAGCTGGCTCTGCCATCCTGGTCACCGGCCCTGCGCTCTCTCTGCCACCCAGGGACAGGCTTGAGCCAGAGCCTTTCCATCTACAGGCCCTCTTCACACTTCTCCATCACCCAGCCTCAAGCTTGATAGAGGAGGAAACTGAGAAGGACCCAGAGGAAGGAGCTGGAGGTGGGGTGCTTGCCCAGTTCACAGAGCAGGCCAGTGTAGGCCTGGCCAGGCCAGGATTACGAGCCTCCTGGCTTCCAGGACAGGCCTCTCTCTCCATCACTAGGTGCTGGGGCCCACAGACCCGGCAGTCCCCTCCCAGCCTGGGCAGGGACCATCCTCATGGGAAAGCGTGCTGGCACACTGCCCTCTCCCAGTCACACTGGGCTTTCTGGATCAACAGCCTGGCTGTTATGCTGAGATCCGGAACACAAAGGGGCCCACAGCGAGCAAGGGTGGGGGTGGAGTGTGGGCGGCCCATCTCCACGCTGGCTATGACAATCAGAGCTTTCAGAGCAGAGGCTGAGTATCAGCAGAGAGGGGGACAAAGGGGCATTCTTGGCCCTGGTGGCAGAGAGGAGCCACACAATTCCTGGGGGAGGCATCTTGGTAAACCCAGGGGCACAGCAGAGCTCAGGTTCCAGGCTCCCTCACAGCTCCCTTCCCCTTCCTGGGCCTGTTTCCCACCGTGAGCCAAGGCTGTAGGCCCATCTATAAGGCAGGGTCCAAAAACACCACCCAGAACACGGTCCCTGCAGTCACCAGGCTGCAGTCACTTCTGTTAACTTCCAAGCCTCTAGATCCCCTCTTGCAAAATTGGGAAGCAGCTGCCTCGGCTCCACAGGGACACTGTGGGGTTAAACTGTACTAAATCTCTGAAAGTGCTGAGCAGAAAGCTGGGCACATGGTAGGGCCTGGTGTGTTGCTATTGTTGTTTTGTTTGTTTTTGCAGTACTGGAGATTGAACTCAGGACTTTGCACTTTGCAAGACCACTGAGCTATCTCCCCAGCCCAGGTCTTGGTATTATAAAAATAGTTTTCACTATTTTTCCAGGAGACGGACACAGGATACCAGCTCAGACTCACCATGTCATGAGTGGAAAATGGTGACTCCAGGGTTAACTGAGGCCCAGATCTCCCCCGCCAAAGACCTCAACAGTACAGGCAGCCTCTGAGGGAAGCTCCTGGCACCACCCTCACGGGCATCCTGTAGCCCAGAGAGCCATGCCACTTGCCCAAGGTCACTCAGCGGCTTGAGAGGTTCTGCGAGAGATCATAAGATCAGGGCACCAAACTCCCAGTCTGACATCTTTTAGGGTGCGGAGCCAAAAGCCTAAGGTTCAGATCTGGGGTCATCTCTCTCAACCATTTCTAGCACGGGAAGAGTAAAAGGAAGCAGGCCAGGGCCACCTAATCCCCAAGACCACAATGCTCACAGCCAAGGTGACCAGGGGCCCAGGAGGAAAAGGACACAGCATCTGTGAGAAACTTGGAACTGTTGGCCATGGACTGCATCGGTCTCGCACTGGACACTGGGGCAGGGGCTGGGTGGATGGCCTGGCACAGAGCCACACAGCCTGGGAGCAGCAAGGACCTGGAAGGCCTTAGGCCCAGGTCAGAGCCGCTCCAGCCTTCAGTGCCTGCTCCTCTACATAGACCAAGGAGAGGCCAGCTGGCCCAGGTGTGGGAGGGATGGGGTTAGCTGCTCTGCAAGGTGGGGCAGAGGATGAGCTCACAGCCTCAGAGTTACTGGGCACTGGGTGACGTCATTATCAAGGTCATCCCTAGGGCAACCATCATGAGAATGTGATGTTGAGCCACTTTCTTTCATATGCAGGGCACTACAGCCTCAGCCTTGGCCCCTCTGTCCCCCTTCTGCTCCTAGACTGGCCAACTTCCAGCCTACCCCTAGGTCACTGTGCCTCATGGGTGCCTTCAGAGCTGGTGACAGAGTGGGATGAGGGCAGGAGGCCCAGGCTAGGGAAGCAGATCGGGTAGAGGTGAAGTTGGTGGGCATAGGCCCGGTCTTCCCTCCTCTAAGAGCAGTGTTGGCCTCTGTCCCCAAATCATCTTGGGCATTTGCAAGGGCACAGACTCCATGCCAGGCCTTGGTGAGTCAGGCCAGAAAGGGAAGGCAAGGGCAGAGAATGGACAGGAGGAGCAGAAGGCCCCAGGGTCCATGGACAGCAGCTGCCCCGACACCCAGGGGACAGATCTGTGGGCCCTAATGTCTTTCACAATTGTGTCCACTTATGTGAGTGTGCACGAGTGCACTGGAGTGGGTAGGTCACTGAGGTCTCCTCTGGCTGTAATATTGGGGATGGTGGGGAGGAAATCTCACGAGGGGACACAGCAGGCGTTGCTGACCTAACGTGTTCTGAGGAACTTCAAAGCCTGCCAGGGGACATGGCTTGTGACAGCAGGCGGGGAAGTGGCTTCCACTGCAGGTCCCAGAAGCCACAGCCAGCAGCATCACCACACCTGGCTCTAAACAAGGTTATGGCAGCTGGGGTACCCAGAGAGGACTAGAAAGGCCCTTCCACTAAGAGCCAGCAGGGTCTCAGTTGTCACATAGACTGGGCCAACTGAAGCCGAGAATAAGTAAAAATCAAAAGCTACCAGGATTTCAGAGCACATTGCTTAAGCCACCAGAGCTACAAATAATTGTCCTTTCTAATTGTTTCTTTCAGATCAGATTGTTCAGCTACCCAAGGCCTCCAGAGGGGCACAGGCAGTGTTTTCAGTGGATGAGGAATGGCAGGGGACAGTCACCCAGGGCTTCCCTGGCAGCATCGGAGACCCTGGTGACACAGCTGTTCCCAACACCTGGAATCACAGAGAATCCTGAGGTGAGAAAGGTCACACAGGGTCCCAGGAACTAGCCAGCAGCTAGCAGCTCTGCACAGAGGGGCACCTCAGCTGGAGATCTGGCCAGCCCAGGGCAGAATGCTGCCTCCGGGCCACCAGCAGCCTGGCTCAGGTGCTCGGCCGAGGGGGCTGTGGTGCTACCTCCTTTCTCCTGCCCCTGGCCCAATGTGTACCTGGAACCAGCTGAGGAGGCCAGGGCCAAAACAAGACAGCCTGACTGGTGCTGGCATCTGGAATGATACAATACTCTCTGATGGAGTTGAAGAAAGAGATCAGTGCTCCCCACCTCCGGCTGCGACAGGCAGAGCAGAGGCAAGGGGCCTGCAGCATTGCTAGACCCTCCGGAGAAGCCCCAGACCAGGCTGGGCAGTGGCCACTGTGGAGGGCACAAGACCCAGACAGCCACACAGACCCTACCGCAGTGGCCAGTGTCATGTAGCAGCATGTGCTTTTGCTTTTGTCCCGGCCTGTCCGGCTCCCTAGGCAGCCGGTCCCATATCCCCAATCAGTAAGGCCATTTTCCCGTTGACTTTACAAAAGGAAAAACAAACATTAAAAAAAGAAAAGAGGGGGTTGGGGAGATGGCTCAGTGGAATAAAGTGCTCCCCTGGCAAGCGCAAGGGCCTGAGTTCAATCCCCGGTTCCGAAAAAAAAAAAAAAAAAGAAGAAGAAACTTTGGGAGTTGGGGAAAAATAAAATGAAAAGAAGAAAAATCACCTTTGTCCCATCTCTCAGAGTGTATTAGTATTTCTGTTTCTCTTAGTCTTTCTCCAGACTTTATTTTATTCATTGTGAAGGTCTCACCGCATGTCTGAATTAGTAGCCTGATTTAACATTATAAAAATTTTTGTTTGAGGATATGATACTGGGGTGTTGACCACAGAAACAAGTGCATCCTCTGTGCCTGGCTCACCAATTTCTCTTCCCCAAGGTGGGTCGTGGAAACTCCAGCCTCCACATCCTTCATAAAGACGTGCCGTGACCTGCCCTTGTGTGACAGTCAGTCACAGACACCCTTATTGTCCAGGTGGTACCTGGAGCCCTCAAAGGAGGCGCAGTGCAGACTGAACAGAAAGACCTCACTGGGTGTCCCCACACAGCCTATGTGCAAACGTGCCTGTGCCCTAAGTGGTCGTCGAGCCCTGAAGTGCAGGGCACAGGGGCTCCCTGAGAGCTGAACACGCAAAGGCTCAGCACACGCCCTCCCAAGCCTCACCTTTCTGCATCCTTTGGAACATCCTTTATAATAAGCTGGTAATAAAGGGACAATAAATACCCTTCATAATAAGTAGGACCTGGTGTTCCCCTGAGTTCTGTGAGGTGCCTGAGCAAATTAACTGAACCCAAGGAAGGGTCGGAAGGATCCCCATTACAGCCAGTGGTCAGAAGCACAGGTGAAAGCACCTAGGGCTGTGACTGGCACCCGAAGGGGACAGTCTTGGGAGTGTGTCTGCTCAGCCCGTGGGGCGTGATACCATCTCCAGGTGGACAGCACCAGCACTGAGTGACTCAGAGGACACCTCCCTGGGGTCTGTGGCAGATAGATGACTCCCCTGGCACATGAGAAAAGCCCCACCTCCAGGGACCGTGGAGGCGACCTGGTCTGTCAGCATGTGAGAGGAGAAACTTGAGTTCGTGTTTGTTCTTTTCAACAGACATTGTGGTCCACGCCACAGAGCTGAGAGCCCCTTCCTGCCGCCCACCACGACCCCCACCAGGGCACCTGTGTTGAAGGGGTTTCTTAACCTCTCCACCCAAGAGAGCCGGGCACACTTCACAGGCCACAGTACACACAGAAGGTGGGGATGACTGGAAACTGCCCCTGGCCGCAGCCCTGTGGCTTCCTGAAGGGTTCAGGGGCTTTTGAGGCCTCAGGCCGGATTCCTCCCTTGAAAGGCCCCCATGCTTGGCCCTCACGGACCCAAGAAGCCTGGCAAGCGGCAGATCCCACAGCCTCGGCAGAAGCAGGCTGGGACTCAGCCTGCTGCTCTCTGGAGCAGGCTGTTCATTAAGGGTGTAGAAGTTGCTAATCACAAACTCTTCCTGGGCTCCAGCCAGGAAAGCACTCCCCCAACCCTGGAAGGCTCAGGCTGGCCAGAAGCTCTGAGGGCTGCACAGAAGAGTGTCCAGGAAGGCAGATGAGAGAATAGCTCCCTCCCCTCAAGCTGCAGGCACATGAGTTAGCATCCTGGATCTGCTAGCTCAGAGCAGACAACTAGAGCAGAAAAGAGGAAAAGGGAGGAGCAGAGAGCTGTCTCTGTCTTACTGTGTGCTGTTGGAAGGGTTTCTTAACCTCTCTGTGTAGTGATGACTCCATCAGTAGGATGGGAATTACCCCTCCCCTGCTCTGGAGCTCAGCCTTGGATCCCAGGGGTGTAGACTTGCTTGGGGTTAGGGCCACCCTTAGGAGGCCTGGGCAGATCAGGTGTGCTTCCACCCAGGAAGAGTGTGGCAGGGGTGGGACACTGAACTAGATGAAGCCCTGCTTTGGGACAGTGTCTGCTGCCATGGGCTCAACTTCCAGGGAGAATGATGGTTCTATGTAGCTCTAATCCACCATTATTCCAACAGCTACTGGAATGCCAGGAACCGAGCTGTGTTGCAGGCCCAAGTGCACCGAGGGAGTAGACAGACACAAGCTGCTACAAATGTGCCCTGCGCCTCAGGCCCTGACCACAGCACCACAGCAGGGTGAGGAAGAGGAAGGAGGTTCTGGGAGAAAGGATAGAAATCCTTGGTTGGAGTGTGCCCTCCCCACCACTCTCTTCCTGTGGGGTCTTAGACAGGAAGAGTTGTGCCCGGCACTTCAGGCCCTTCATAGTCCTGCTTTTACCCAATCTTCACTCCAAACTCCACACACTAGCAATCACGACCCCTCAAAGGATCCGAGAGCTCAAGTGGCTCACCCAGCATCCACAGCTAGGGTGTAGCACATGCACACAGACTAGGATGAAGGGCTCAGAGACCAGGAGCCAGGAACATCTTTCCAGCTCCAGGAGACCCTAACTCTGCAAACCCTGCTGGAAGTGGGATGCCAGGTGCTGCCCTGGAAACCTGTCTGCTTCCTTCACTCCTGCTCCCGCACGACAGTCACAGAGCTGCTGTTTCCAAGACATACATCCGTCATCTCTGCCAGACCCTCAGCCTCCTGCAGTACAGGGGAAACCCCGAGGGCTGTTCACCCACTCACTGTAGCACCCCCCCTTTCCAGCCCAGGGCACAAACAGCAAGCGCTCAGTATGTACAGCACTCATAAAAGAACCCCAGGCTCACCTGGTTCCTGAAGATCAAGGCCACCACGCCACCAATCAGCTCCATTATGAGGCAGATCCCAAGAATGTACATAAACTGGAAAGCAAAATTCAGAGATTCACCTTTGGGCCAGGGATATAGCTCAATGGTACAGTGCTGGCCTGGCAAACACAAGGTCTTCAGTTCAATTTCAAGCATTAAAAAAAAAAAAAAAAAGTTTTGCCTGGAGGGGGCAGAGGATGGAGGCTAGCAGTTGTCATGTTCCTGGGCCTGCTGCCCTCCCAACCCATGGACCATGACATGTGGACAGCTGTATCCAAGCTGCTCTAGAAAGATGATTATCATCCACATTTGTCCCAGGGGTCCTTAGTGGGTTTAGGTGACAAGCTTCACCATATCATCCACCCAAGGGAAGAGTTGGGCCTTACCAGGTACATTTCCAGGGGACAGACCTGGTTTGAAGGGCAGGCTGGGGCAGTGCTCCCAGCCCCACCGGGTATCCTCAAAGGTGGGGTGAGAGGTGCGTGAAGCTGAGAGGATACACATCCTATGCCTTTATCAGAAAGGGCACCATCCCCACAGACCCAGTAATCTCCAGCCTCAGGCAACACATGATCCTGCTTCTGTGGGACCATGAGACACACATGTGGTACAGAGTGAGAGAATCTACCTTGCCTGCATCCCAGCTTTAGGGACTCACCCTCACCACAGTTTGGAGATGCAGGGAGGGTTGACAATACCTGTTACCTCAGGATGGGCCCATGACCCGTTCTGGGGCCACCAGCATCCTGAGACTCTGAGCAGTTACCAAAAAAGATACTCTGGGATTAGAAGCCATAAGGCCTCTGCCAGCCTGGGGCTACTGGCCAGCACCACGTAGGCAGCCTGAGGACAACACTAGATGGGCACAGTCCCCAGGAGGTGGCCAGAGACACTGCCAACCTGCTGTGGGTGAGCTAAGGACTCACCTCTCACCACCCTCCTTTTGTCCAGCTTTGCTTGCTCTCATCCGTGTGGCTCCTCTCATTACAACCGAGGGTCCAGAGGAACAGGTGCAACCACAGTACTCAACTCTGCTTTTATAAACAGATAAGGGGTGGCCTGGGCCCTCCTAAGCCCTGCTCTACAGGCTGGCCTAGGAAACCCTCTGGAGGAGTGAGCACGTGGCAAGGACTTTTGTGGAGACCCCAAGAAGCCCCCATAGTCACAAACCCTCCTTCCCAAGGCTGAGCGCTGGGCAGGCCGACTCACCGCTTGAAGAAGGCACAGGTTGTCCCGGAGGGAGGCCAGCACACCAATGAAGGAGACGATGAACATGACAACCCCCAGGAGGGTGAGGAGGATGGCCGGGGCCAGGAAGGCACTTTCCAGGGTTTTGTACTTCTGCCGTTCAACCTCTGCGTAGATCCCCACTGACAGGACCAGGGCACCAATCAGCTGTGGCAGAAGGCAGCGGTGAGGAAGGGGAAGGGCGGAAGGAGGCATGACAACCTCTCTGGAGCCCATGCACAGCCTCAGTAGCAGGCCACCTGGCTCTGGACGGGGGTCCCCCAGAAGGGCCACACATGAGGAACCCCAGTGTGGGCTGACCTGTTTCCCCAAAAAGTCCTCTGCTGAAATCCTATATTCTAGTTCCTCAGAATATGACTATATTCGGAGACAGGGCCTTCAAAGTGGCAATTAAGTGAAAGTGAAGTCAGCAGGGTGGCCCTAATCTAGTAGGACTGGTGTCCATATAAGAGGAGACTAGGACACAGACAAAGACCACACAAGGACCAGGAGAAGAGGGCCATCTACAAGCCAAAGAGTGAGACCTGGGAAGAGCCAACCCATCGCACCCAGCTCTTGGGCTTCTGACCCCAGAGCTGTGAGCTAAACCCGGAATCTGTGGCTTAAGCCACTCGATCTGTGGCACTTGGACAGCAGCCACCACAGGCTAACACGGACTGTCATGGCTCACGTCCAGGCGTCCCCAAGCCTCATGCAGTCATCGGTGGGGCTTTTTCAGAGGTAGCTAGATCCAGAGTGTGACCCTGGGATTGACTCACGGGACAGGGCTAAGATCAAGGGCACTGAGATGCAGGAGAGCGTGCTGCCTGCCCTAAGAGCAGCCATCCAGATAAGACACAAAGAGCCAAGAAGCTCAGGCTCCCCTAGCTGCTTTGCTACCTTCTGCCCCATCACAGACCGTCTCCTCTGTGATGCCTGTACGCTGTGCATCCTGCCTTGGAGCCAGCTGATTCTGGACTGAAACCTCTACAAACTGAGCTAAATAAACTTTCCCTCTTAACTCTAGGTATTGGGTATTTTGTCCCAGCAATGAGAGAGAAGCAACTAAGACATGGACCCTGCATGGATGTGACACTTTGAAGAAGCCCTGGTTGAGTCAGAGAACATGGGTTCCCTATTCTGTCACTTGTTAATCCCAGACCCTGGACAAGCAATGCCCACCCAAGTCTGTGTTCTCATGTGAAAAACAGAAACAACACATTCACTGTGGCCCTGCTTACCCAAGGCCCTCTGCAAGGCTGTGGCCAAAACAACTGAGGTGGTGACTCTGTAAACCCAAACGCACATGGCCACCATGATATCTATTAGACAGGCAGGTGACCGAAAGGACATTTCAGCGCTGCTCAGGGGAGTAGACATTCACACAGTATCATAAATCTGGAATTTACTTTCAGAATGACCACAAGGAAGGCCAACAGATGGGATGAGAAATTTTGAGGGGATTTTCATTAAAATTCCTTTGTCTTTTTTTTTTTTTTTTTTTTCCGTCACTGGGGATTGAACTCAGGACTTTGTTCTTGCCAGGCAAGTGCTTATTCTATCGAGCTATCTCCCTGGCCCAGAATTCCTCATTATCAACATTTCTGACAACAGAAACAGTACACACTGTAACTTTCCACCAGAAAAACCCAGGCTCCTTGCTGCTGTCCAGCAAGCCCAAGCATTCACACCAGGGCCTTTGCACAAGCTGTTCCCACCACCTGGAAAGGGTTTCCTGATGATACGATCACTCCCCACTTCCTTCCATCTGTACCCAGCTGTCACCTGTCTAGTGAAGCCTTCTTGAGCCACCTTATTCAAAAGTGGAAAATCTCTCCTCACAAAACTCTTTACTGCTTTTTCTTTATTTTTCTCCTTTGTATTTACCAGTATTTAACACAGTGCAACATTTATTTTACTTTTTTGTTTCTCTTCTCCACCAGAATACAAGCTCCATGCCAGCTGGGATCGTCTGACTGTTCTGGGCATCTACAGCTCCCTGACAGTCCCTACTGCAGGGTGAGGTAGATGTTTACAATCAATGTTCCTGAACGAGTGCAAGCTGGAATTTCCCAGAGGCCCCTTACTCCACCCCTAGATCCTGAGTCACTTGCTATGTACCAGTCTTCTGCCTGTCCAAAGATCTCAACCATCCTTCCGGGCCACTCATTCCGGAAGGCTGGGAAATGTCACTGGGTTACGGGACTTCCCACTGAGCCCCAGACACTTGGGAGAACAAATGGAAGTGGTGTGCTATCAGCTCAGGTCCAGGAGGGAGTGAAGGAGAGGAGACAAGGGGCTGACAGTGTACTTCCAGGTGGTGGTCCTAGAGTCGCCATTCAGAGCAGCAAGAGGCTCCTTCACTTACATACTTCTACCCCAGGCAGTTCCCACAATGGACTCCTTTTTCCTCATGCCTTCCAGAATAGCCCCCTGACCTTCTACAGGGTGCCAAGGCCATCCTGAGTAAAGGGAAGTGGATGCTTCCTCCTCGGCTTTGACAAGGGACAGGGATGCCAGAGGTCACACAAACAGAATTTATGACTTACAAGCACTGATGCAGCGGATTACCCAGATCAGCTCCCTGGGCCCAGCACCCTGCTGTACTACAAAGCTAAGAGCCTTGGCTTGCAGAGATAACCCCTTTGCTGTGCTCAGTTGGCCGGGACCCACCTCCCCAGCTAGGAAGGAATGTCTCTAATGTACACCAGCCAGGGCAAAGGCACTGACACATGGGGTCGCCAGCCATTTATTAACAGTGTGGCCATACTGGGAAATCTGGGAGTGAAGGGATGCCAGCAAAATCACCCAGGCACGCATACACATAACACACACAACATACCAGGAAAGTGGTGACACTGGAAATGAAATCTACCACTGAGAAAGAGTAACGGGAAGCCATTGGGTCAGGCGCACTCCCAAACCCCAAACATGGTAAAAATCACTGTTCAACACTGACCTCAGCCCGTGGGCCCTCAGAGAACAACGGCCAGCAAATTTCTCCCTTCTGCGTGAAGCCCTGTGAAGATCCCTCACTACACTCTGGCCTGAATGAGATAAAAAATCAGGAGCCCCTGCACACGGGAGTTGAGGACAGGATTCAACATGGTGTGTGGAACCGGTGTTGGGGCCCCAGCATGAAACAAGGCACACGTCTGAGGGCCCTGTGTTCCTGAGGGTGGCAGCAAGGTTTTATCTTCCACCATGATAAAAAGTATAATCCTCACTCTGTCACTGAATTCACACAACTACATCATCCTAATCTGTTCTGTACTGATTCCATACACTCTGGAGAGTTCTACATTTCCTGTTGTCAGAAAAGCTGCTCTTCAGCAGCATGTGGACTGTCATCTCCCCCCCCCCCACGCCCACCCCACCCCCGCCTGTGCTCATCCCCCATTGCTGCCTCAGCCTGCTGCATCCCAAATCCCAGAACTGTCACTGGCCCCAATTCCCAGGCAGGACCGCCTCAACCTTCTGCAGAAAGGCAGTTAGTGGCTGCTCCTTTTATAGGTGCCCTCAAACCCCTTAATCACCCTAAGACAGCTTTGCTGGTAGAAAACAAAATTTCTCTGGATCCGACCTCATTCCCTTTAGTAAGCACTGCCACTTCCTTACTGGCTGGCTTTGTGACATTTCCAGACCACAAAAGCCACGGGAAAAGCACGTGGCCAAAGCAAACCCAGGCCTCCCAACTCCCCTGCCACCATGCACCAACAGCACTACCTCTGTGGCCAAGAGCAAGCCTATGTGGCTTCCTAAACAACCCAGGCCCAACTGGGCTCCCGGTCCAAGTGTTCCGAGGGGCACTGGGCACAGAAGGAGGCTGGCAGGAACTCTGAAATTTCCAAATGATATTTACATCTCTGATGACATCAGTTTATCCTGTTGAGTATAAAAGTATCTCTCAATGCCAGCATGCAATCCACTCCTCTCTGCTAATTATAGCTCTTCCCAGGCAGCCAGCCGCTCCAGCCGTGGTGCAGGAAGCAAATGGCCTATTCATCAACAGGACAGCTTCAGCTAAACAGGGTTAGGATGAGGGGAACACAGTATGCCCTTTTGGGGCTGCAGAGAGAGCATGCTGCTGGCAGCCCACGGAGCTTTGTAGCCAGGGAGTGCCTTCCATGGGCTGCAGGGAGACCGGTCACCCACGATGAGTGGACCATCTAAACCCTGCAGCCCGGAAATCAGCATCCTCCTGTGCAGGGCAGGCCCACCTCTGCGCATCTGCTGGGAAGCCTCCCTGCACCTGTGTACCCTTTGGGAAGCACCTGGTCACTGGTCCCAGCGGGCTGCCCCTCCCCCCACAGGTGGGGCAAGACAATGCTTAAAGGTTTATTTTTACCCCAAAAGGCATCAACTCAGCTGACTGTGTTCCAGGCTCTGTGTCAGGTGGTAGAGTCAGAGTCAGGGAGATCAGAAGACTAGATATGGGGGAAAGGAGACCGAGAGACTCTGGAAATGATAGTCCTATGATGGAACTCAGGAGAGTTGGGACTGGGCTGGAGGAAAAGTCATGCCTTTCATTTCGTTCCCCTCTGCTGCTGTTTAGCTCTTCAATGCCTCCCACAGGCTCATGTAATGGAGTTGTGCTCCCCTGGGTGGCGCTACTGGAAGACAGTGGAAGTGTTAGGAGGTGGGACCTGGTAGGAGATCTTCAGGGCGCACCCTTGAAGAGGATGATGGGACCCAGGATCCTTCCTCCTCTTTTCTGATTCTCTAGCCACAAGATGAGAAGTGTTTCTCTGCTCCATGCTGTCCCATGATGCAACTGGGCCAATAGTTTGTGAATTGGAAATCCAAAACCGTAAGCCAACACAAAACTTTCCTCTTCATAATTTGATCATCTCAGGCATTTGTTACATAGCAGAAAGCTGACTAACATAACCTCTTACTAAAACATTCTTTCCACATTGAATGTCTCGATGTAATTGGTTTATTTTGTAAGCTTGTACATTTACTTTCATGTATTTAAATATTTTTTTCTGGTATCTTATTCCCAGACTTCCCCAGAGCCAAAGGGGCTCCTAGTACAAAGAATGAAGAACTCTGGTCTGTGCAGAGGAAGATATATTGCCTGCCACAGACAGGTACACCAGACTCTGGAACTGGAACAAAAGTGAGGGGGAGATGTCAGAACTCCTTGATGGATCTTCTAGAAAGCCCTAAAACCTGCTTTATTCTAGAACTATCTCATGGGGCACGGAAGGCCCCAGAGTTCTGTGTTGGGTCAAAATGAAGCACTTTTCAGAATCCCTAGCTTTCAAGAAGATGGGAAATAGACAGTTCACCCCCAAGGCATAGGGGAGATTTAAAATAAACAGGGCTAGCAAGGCCCCTGCTTCTGGCCAGGCAAAACCCCAAAAATGAAGGTTCTCGTCCATTGGCCAAAACCCTATGGCCAATCCCACCAGACCCTGGGCCAAGCCCACCCCAGCTCAGCAGACTACCGTCTCAGTCTCTTCTGCCCAGATCAGGGTGCTGCAAGAGACAAACCAAGTTATGGGAGCTGACACCTGACTCCTCCCATTACCTCAGGGCCTGTGGCCATGTCTTGTCCTCTCTCAGGGTCACATTTTCCACCTCTGGAATAGTCAAGCCTATGGATATCAACAGAGCAAGTATTCTGGGCCATGAGCCTGCCAGGTGCGGGCCCCACATCATCTCCACGCCCTCCTCTCACGGCCAAGTGATGGCCAACCTCACTTCTCAGAGAGGCTCAGAGGTAGTCACATGATATCAGCTGTTAACCAGCCCTCCAGTCCCCACACATCTGCTCTGACCCCCACTTCTCACGTTGAGGTAATGCATATGCCTGGATCTACTGATGGCTTTCCCTATCTTCTCTTGTCATTCTGGCTGCCCCTAAACCCCTATTATAGTAACTATAGCTTTATAACACATCTTGGCATCTAGTAAGCTAGGTCCCGCCTTCTTGTCCTCTTAAGTATCCTGGATATTCATGGATCTGGATTTTTCCATATACATTTTTTTTTTAACTATTTGTGTATAGGTGTCCCCCCTAAAGCCTCATTCAGACTTGGAGTGGCCTGGCTTCTAGAGTTTGTGACTAACTCATGATCCACTGGGCTTATGGGTATGAGTGCTGCTGGGATTATGGGTGTGAGAGTTGCTGGGATTATGGGTGTGAGTGCTGCACCCAGCCTGGGGCAGATAGCCTGAATGCAACTCAAGGGAGAGAGACTTGCTCTCTGTAGCCATTGGTGCTGTTACTCCTCTCTTTTGCACTTCTGTTTGGGTGTTTTCCAATGTCACAAACAGCTGCCCTCTGCCCTGTGCCACTCTGCCTGGGAGCCAGCCAAGTATGGACTGAAACCTCCAGTAACTATGAGCCAAATAAACCTTTCCTTCCTTTATTCTAAGTGACTGGTATTTGTCCCAGGAGCAAGAGAAGTGTAACTGAGACAATTTTTAGAATCATCAGCCTCCATGGAGTGGGAGGCATTGAGATTTAACTAGTACCATCCCAAACCAACAGATCCCCTTGGGAACAACTGTAATTTTTACTCTGTCAAGTCTTCTTGCCCCTGAGCACAATTTCTTCCTTCTTTACATCTTGCCTCTTTACCCTTTGCTCTCAATAATGTTGGACTCTGCCTCTCTCCAGCTTCCCTGTGCCGCAGAAAAGACCTCAGCAGTGTTTTGTCCAGCAGACCCACGGTGGGAACCGTGGCCTTTGGAAAACAAGTCTGTGTAGAGGCAGTGTGGGCATGCCGGTCTGTTAGGCTGCCGCTTGATTCAAAAGACTCCCACATACACTCAGCACATTCCAGACTGTGAAGGAGCGACACTAGGAGGCTTGCAGGCCCCAGTTATTCAATCCAGTTTGGCAGAGTGGAATTTCCAGTCAGAAATACGAACAGAAAGTGTAGGGGGTGGATGCTGACCTAGCCAGGCCCCTCTAGAGCACAGCGTCAGGACAGGCGGGCGGGAGCACACAGGACCAGGATATTCTGAAGGTGCTGGGCAGCTGCTTCCTCCTGGGAAACCTCACAGGGAGTTCTGAGTGCAACGCAGGAGTTTGGCTTCTTGCACCTGAGCCCTCCATGCCCAATATATCAGCTGGAAGAACGGATTGCTTCAGATGTCACTAAGCCTACAGAAGGAGCTCTGGAGACCCCAGTCTGGAACAGAGAGCCGGAGGCTGGAGGACAAGATTGGCCCGTGTTGAGTACAGAAACCACTGAAACAGCCAGGGCAGGAAGGGGAGTAGAGAAAAAGGCCACCTCCCCGACACCTTCCTCTCTGACACAGCCCTTGCCACGCTCGTGAGTCTGCACTGTGAGACGCAGAGCTTGCCTCTCAGTGCTGTGTCCCTGCAGGCACCAGTAATGGTGTCATGGTGTCTGTCGTACTGTCTCCACCTCAACTCCAGCAGGCTCAACCCCAGGCCAGGCAGACTCACGACCCGAGGCCAGCTGAAGCTGAAAACAATGTTCTCCAGGGACACCCTGGATATCTGGTCCTGGCCCTAAGGACAGAGTCCCCCAGGTCTGGCCACCATGGGAAGTACCCCAGGCCTACAGGCAGAGCTTTAGCAGAGGACAGGGATAGAGATAGGGATGGGGGTTCTGGGAGACAGTCTTGGGGGCCCTAGGGATGAAGACCTGTGTGGGGTGGCAGTGGTCCCAGCTGAGTGAGCACATGGGGGTACACCTCTGTGGGCTCTTCTTCCTCAGGCCCTGCCTCCCCTAAAGCACCCAGCACCCACTATGTGTTTGAGGCCCTGCTGCTCAGTAGAGCAAGCCACTGGCAGAGATGGATAGGTGGGCCTAGGTCTCTTCCTCTCTCTTTATTTTTAAATTTATGTATTTGTATAGCTCATTGCACAGCTCAGACTTGTAGTGATCCTCCTACAAGGTGTTTTCAGCCTCCCTGGTGCTGGGATTATAGGCATGCAACACCATGCCTGGACTCGGTTGCTGGCTCAGAGTGCTCTGGGCATGTGTGACATGCAGGACCAGGAAGCTAACCCTGGTCTCTGTGCTTGCCAAAGCAGGCACTTAGTCTGCTGAGCTATCTCGCTGTCCCTTTTTTTTTTTTGGCCAGCTCAGCCTGCCCTGAAGGTGGCACTAGTATAGCATATAGTGCCAGGGATCAAACCCCGGTCCCCTGAGCTTGCCTAAGCTTGCCTAAGCAGGTGCTTTAGACAGCCGAGATATCTCACTGGCCCCTTCTCAGACTCTTTAAAAGGAGACTCAGGCTCACAGAGGTTATATGAGGTGACAATTGTCCTCTACAGTGGCCTACATTCAGGCCTAACAGCCTTTCAGAACCCACAGCTGGTCACCAGGAGCTGGTCCAGCATCCCCTATTCTCCTGCTGGCCTGGGAGTTTGTTCTGCAGGACTCAGGGTGAAGGCAGGGGCATGGAGAAAGGGGGAAAAAAGGCCTTGTGGGCTCACCTCCCAACCGCGCTGGATTGCTGAGAGGAGAGAAACCCTAAAAAGAGGGGGCCTCCTGAAAAGGAGCAGACAGGAGGGGGGACTGGTGAGCTGCGGGGAGGACCAGAAGAGATGAAGGAAATTAAAGCGCAGGTGCTGAGAGGGCTGAGGCCCCTGCCCGGGAAAGGATCGCCTATAAGTTAAGGCGATCTTAATCTGTCTCTATCCAACTGTGGCAACAACAGCGCTCACTGGGCTCTCTGGGCCTCATTTTCCCACTGATTGTGACCACCCCCTAGAGCCCCTTTCCTCCCCAAGAGCCCATGAACCTCACCCAGAGGGGCCCTTCCAGCACGCACACCAGCACCCCACGTGATGCAAAGGCCTCTCCTTGTCCACAGGCTGCTGAGTCCTTGGGGAGTCCATGCTCATATAGGGGATGTCACATTTCTGCATGGGCCAAGCCCTAAAGGGACAGAGCTGCCCTGGCTCCCCCAGCCTCCAGCTCTGCCTTCCAGAGGAGCCTCAGAAAAGAGACCATTAGAACGAAGGCAGCGAAGGTGACTAACCAGCATCCGGAACAATAGAGCCCTCTCTCTGCTTTTCAACCCCTATGGAACTAGTAATGGGAAGCCTCCACTGGTAGTGGTATTTCCACTGTTAACTACGCCATTGAACATATTGCCCAAGGTGCCTGTTACCTATTGCATGCCGAGTATGGCAGCAGGGTCCAGCAACACGCCCCAGCTCCAATCTCAACAACTTCACAGTTGGCACACACTATGCATGTGTGTCCGGATGTCCTGGGAATTTACAGCACGTCTGGCAGCTTAGCTCCAGACCACACTTGCCACAGAAGCCAAATGAAAGGAGCGAGCCAAGCCAGCCCTTGTGGGCCAAAGAAACCGTGATGCCTCTGAAACACGATGAAAAGTTCTGGGCAGCCAGCAGGTGCCCAGTGAATGTCATTTCCTCCCTAGAAGCATGTTGTGCTGTTGTAATTCAGATGTTCCAAGACCTGAGTAAGATGCTGGAAACCATTTCTCCTTTAGAGCCAATTTGGTCCAAGGTTAATTGGAGGGAATGGAAGAATATTTTTCTGAATTCTAAGGCAGCATTCACTGATTCAATATGTATCATCAAGCTCTGACTACATATGCACCAGGCAGTGGGAATGAACTGGTGGGACCCAGTTCCTACTTGCACAGGGCCCCTCTGGTGCTGGGGAACCTCAAGCACAGGGAACGAGTATGCAAAAGGCCAGAGCAGAGGAGCATGTAAATCAGATGGCAGGGTCAGAGAAGGCTTCTGGGAAAAGGTAATGCTTGGACTGAGTCAATTTACTGGCCAACCAGGAATTCCTAAGGTGGACAAGAGAGCCGAGGAGTTCCCACTGCACACAAAGGATGACAACAGGAAATGGGGCCAGCGAGGTACACAGAGAAGACCCAAAGGCAGGTCTCACGGGTGAGCCAAGAAGTTCACTCATTCATTCACTAAGCATCTATTTACAAAGTGGCCATCATCCATGGTTGTAAGCCAGTTGGTCCCCAAAGTCCTTGTCACTCTAAAGCTCTTGAGGATTCTACAACTTTCACTGCATGAATACCATTCATCAATTTATCATAAATTATATCTGAGTCATATTTAAATATTTATTAATTCACTCAGAATGAAGTTACAGATAAACATAAATAGCATGTTTGAATAAAAACAATTTTTTTTTCCAGAAAAAAAAAAAAAAAAGAAAAAGACAGGTGAGAGGGTTAGTGCTGGCTTTGCCTTTCTGCAATTTTTTTTTTTTCTTGAGGTTATGAGCAGAATATAGTTATTGAGAGAAAGAAGGCTCCTGTCCAAGAGATGGACAAGAGGGGGGCCCGAGCGGGTAGTTCCCCCCAGGAAGTTGTCTCTTCCAGGAACTTTTATAGAGGAAAACCATGTGGTGAGGTAGGTCTAAGGTAGTGGAGAAGACATGGGAACTCACTTAGTTGGGCATGAGGTGGGACAAAACTATGGTCAACCAATGAGATTACAAGCACCATTGCTCAGGTAAAATTGATTAAATCCAGTATCAAATGGGAAAGCAAGTCACGTAGCAAGTGGGCATGAATACGGGACAGGGTCTCTTCCTGTTGGGGGTTGGGCTAGTGATTTCTGCAAATGTTAATATTGACAGGGAGCACTGTGGTTCCTAGATCCACTCCCTATTTCATCTGTGTGCCTCAGAAATGCTCCACCACAAAGCCAGAGAATGAGGGCAGAAGCTTGAGGACCCCAAAGGAAGTGATTTGGGCCTGAGGCAGCCCCTGAGGGGACGCCTGGCTCCCTGGGCCTGCAGGGAGTACAGCACCGAGCTTACTGGCCACGCACTGCACAGCTCCTTCACGGCTAACTTTCGACTGCTGCCTGGATCCTGGAGGCCTGGGTGACACCTGCGGTTGCTGTGTACCTGAAGTCTCCCACATCTGGAACCTCCTCACTGATTCTGAGCCCTCAGAAGCCTCCACACCTGCTCATCTGCAGGACATCTGGATTCACTTTGTGGTTTCCTAGAAATCCGGCTATGGCTGCACGTTTCCAGGGGCAGCATTTCTGAGGCCTGCAGTAGGGGGTGCAGCCTGGCCTTCCCAACCCGGACAGCCCACCCCCTCCTCATACCGCACCTTCCCCAAGATAACAGCACTCCTCAAAGTTAATCTGAGCGTGTGACTCCCCACTTCCTTATGTTAGTGGTTTCCATGTTCTGTCCGGGCTGCCTGCTTCTCACCACCTCCAGGTACCCACTGCACTTCAGGCCACGGTCTCCTCAGAACTGGTGACTGTGGGGAAGCTGTCCACTGGCCTCCTGCCACCCCACTCCCCCACCCCCCCAGTTTCTTCTCAGCACACAAGCCTAGGACACTCCAAATCATAGTCATAACCAATCGCTGCTCTGCAAACTTCCAGCACCTGCCGCCACTCAGAGCAAAAGCTGGAGTCTTCTCAGTGGTTAGGAGGTCCTCATCACACACACACACACACACACACACACACACACACACACACACACTGTCTCCAGCAGGCACAGCCCTTGCTGTTCCTGGAACCCACAGCACCTGCCAAGCTCTGTACATCTTAGCAACGAGGCTTGGACCATCTCTTGGCCCAAATGTCACCTTCCCAGGCCACCCTAACACCCTTTCCCAGCTTTCACGGTCCCTTTACCTTTGATTTTTTTCTGAAACACTTACCCTCCCTCCCCCAGCAGCTAGGATGTGAGCTCTAGCCAAGGTGAGACTTTGGGTTTGGACTGCTGTGTGATTGTAAATATTCCCCAAATTTAATTCATATGACTTTGCTTTCTTGTCACTGTTCCCTACACAGCACAGCATAATGATGATGTGTGTGGTACTCATGCCGTTACGTACTGTACGTTATCCAGAGACAACTCACAGCATGTAGGAGGAGGTGTGCAGAGGTGATGTACAAAAGAACACCTTTTGTTCCATTTTTGTTTTTGTTTTCTATAACACAGAATCTCACTATGTAGTCTTGGCTGTCCTTAAACTCACTAGGTACCCCAGGCTGGCCTCAAATTTGTGGCAATCCTTCTGCCTCAGCCACCTGAGAGCTGGGATTAGAGATGTGTGCCACTGTGCTTGGCCAAAACTACACTGTATGAGAGATCTGAGTGACTTCAGATTTTGATATGGGGGGTGGCGGTCAGCCCCCTCAGGTTCTGAAGGATAATGTAGTTCTTATTAAAATCTGCAGGTCCAGCAAGATAACTCAGCAGACTTTAAACACCTGCTTATGCAAGTGCAGGCACTGGGGTTCGATCCCTGGCACCACATGCAACACAGGCCCCGCCCCTGGGCACACTGAGCCGGCCATGAAGTCCAGGCATGGTGGCTCACGCTTATAATTCCAGCCCTGGGGAGGGTGAAAACAGGAGGATTACTAGGACTCTGAGCTGCATAGTGAGACCCAGTACCAAATATAAAAAATAAAAAAGAAAAAAGAAAAGAAAAAGTAAAACGAGAAAACAGGCAAAAGAATTTGAATACAGGCTGAGTATCAGTTGATATTTAATTTCATGGTGATTTTTGTCAGACAGTGACGGTGTATCAGAATGGCTGTTTGGGAAAGCTGCGCCCAGGGGTATTTAGGGAGACTGTAGCTTGCTTTCAATGGGATTGGCAGAAAAGAAACTGTTTATTTAGAGGGATGTTAGGGCAAGATGACAACTGGCAACTCAAAGGCATGTGAGCATTCTTTGAACTCTTAAGTTTTTTCTGTGCGTTTAAATATCTAAACAAAAAGATGATGAAGTGTCTCCCACAATGCTCCATTTACAAAGCACTCAATTTAGGACACACCATTTGAGGGATTTTGTGGCAGACTGTTACAGCTGTCCATCTGGCAGGGATAAGAAGCCTCCCCAGGTCACAGTGAAAGGACAAAGAGCAGCCTCCCCACTCACCAGGGGCACACTGCCTCTCCAGCCCCACCCCCACCCTGGGCCAAGACTTAAGTGCTCCAGCCGGGCTCTCAGGCCCCTAGGCTATGCCCTGGTCTACCAGCCGGCCGTGATCGCTGCTTTTCCCAGAGCTTGCCAAGGATGATTAAAGGTGGGGCACCCACAGAGTCTCAGGTCTGCCCTATGGCCACTAAGTTGTGATTAACAAGGGACAGAACTCCAGTGGACTCATCTCATGCTTTTTGACTGTGAATTTGTACTTTAGCATAAAATAGGCAGCTATGTGTCCCAGGACCTTTCTCTGAGGGATACACGAAGCAATTGATGTGTTTGCCCACTTGTATGAGGAATGGCAAGTGTGCACACAGCGTGCATGTGTGCCAAAATGGCAAAACGGGATTTATTTCCTGATGGGCCCTTGAAATGGTTTTGTATATATTTACCTAAGCATCACAGAGGGTACAGTAGACCCATACCCTTCCAGGATTTTTTTTTTTTTTTTTTTTAATGTTTTCTTTTGTTTTTTCTGGTAGAAGTGGCTCGGCTCAGTCCAGTGGCACAAGAAAATCCAGATTTACAAGTTTTGGAAATCAAAGGTGAATCATCAGATTACTCATGCATGGATGAGGACAATCCACTGTGATAAAATGCACGCTTTCCTACCAGAAGAGTGGAGTGGTGAGGAGCTGGATGCTGGCCACGTGAGCTGACGTTCCTGGGTCAGTGAAATGGGGTAAGAATCAACTGACACAGACACAGGGAATGCAGGTCTCCTCGATTCAGACAACCAGGAAAACAGCAATGTGAATACATACCCAACTAGTCAAACTGTTGCAAAATAGCTACACAACCGAACAGGATGATCCAACTTCAGAACTAGGCCTCAAAACAGAGTGAGGGTCTTGGTAGGGGCAAAATGCATTGCACAGAAGGCCAGCACTGCATTCAGGGCTGGATATTGTAACTGACAAAATGCTACAACATGCAGTAAATTACGAAGAGGTTAAAATGCAAGTAAAACTTTCTGTATGCACCAATAGCAGTATTCAAAAATTATTCATGGGCTGGCCAAATAGCTCAGCAAATTAAAGCACCTGCAAGCAGGCACATAGGCCAGGGGTTCGATCCCCAGGCCTGCCGTGCCGGCCCTGCGCCAGGGGCACGGTGAGGCAGCAATTGAGACTGGGCATGGTGTGCACCTGTAATTCCAGCTCTTGGGAGGCTATAAACAGGTGGATCACTACAAGTCCAATCTAGTAGTGAGACACTGAATACCCTATAGACCCTTCCCTAAAATAAAAAAAAAAAAAAAAAAAAAAAGTATTTATTATGACACCTCACTGGCTGAACTGAAAGCACTCATAGATCTTAGCACAGGTTTCTCCTGGTGATCGCAGGAATGTAAAAGACTTACAGAAAGGCAATGGGTCAAAATATGGCATAAAAATTTATGCCCTTGTAGGTGTGAAGACCTATCATGATTCCTGTTTAGATATTTATCCTGGAACTCAACTCTAAGGTCCTTATTTATATAGTAATAAATGAAATGATGTTGGGACCAGACTTGTTTCTCCTGCTTCCCAAACTAATAAAAATGTGACACTGAATGGTTGGTTTACGGGTCTCCAGTTGATATTACATAAGCTGATCGGAGTAGAACAGAACACACAAACGAGTAGGAAACTCCAAATGAAATGCTGCAATTCCAGAACAGAGAATTGTACAGTACTATCCTTGGATTTCAGAGAGGTACAACGCTGGCAAATAAAAACAGACTGGTACAGCAGAATATGTACCAGGATGGAAGTACTGATAGGGAAACCTTGACAAAACGGAAGCCCAAGATGGAAACTCTCAACAACAAACCAAAGATGAAGAAGATGTTGATGAGTTATGCAACAACTATAATGTCACTTGAAATACAAAGCACTGAGCACTGGTTGTGTCTTCATCCTAAATATGTGTAGCATAGTTTGATAGCTTACAAAGAAAATAACAAGTGCAAAACATCACAAAGAAATTTTCTTAAGACAATTGAGACTGGAGCTCATAAGATATCATTTACAACAGGACAAAACAGGACCAGGGAGACAGCTCAGTGGCATAAGCGCCTTCCTGGCAAGTGCAAGGTCCTGAGTCCAATCCCTAGTACTGGGGAAAAAATTTCTGCCCAAGGAGCTACACAAAAAAATTGTGGCGCACACTGGTGAGCTGACACGTGAACAGGCAAACAGAGCATCATAAAGAGCTACTAAAACAATAGGAAAGCAAAAAAGATGTCAGCTGTGCCCTACTAGAAAGTAGAGGACAGCAAAACATCTATGCTAGCACCGTAAGCAACACTTGTGTGCGGGACGTGCAGCTGAGTGTGAGGACTGCCTTGGATGTGACAGCTGAAGAGAAGATTGCTTCTTGGTAGAATTTTGCTTGTGTTTACACTGTAGTTCATATAGATTTTTATTTCCAATGTTATCTTTTGCATTTCATAAGTAAGTAAACCGCTGATATGAAGACGTTGATGTGTATTCTAAGTACTTGTTACCTACTGGTATTTTACTTTACTGACGTCTTATTTCCCTGCTAAGTGACTGTTGTACAATATAGTAGGAAGCTCCTGAGAAAACAGGAAGTAAAGAGAGGTGACACGATTGCCATGAGAAGTCAAGCACACATGCTGTCCGTGTAGGCAATAGGTGTGCATGGAACGTGCAGCTGTCATGTGTGAGGTCTACCTAGGGCATGACAACTGAAGCAAAGCTTACTTGTGGGGCAGAGTTCTTGGTATTTTCACTGTAGTTCATATAGGAATTTATTTCTGATGTTATCTTTTAGTAAACAAGTACTGAGTTGATGTGAAAATGTCACTATCTATTCTAAATGCACAATACATGTTAAGAATTCAGTAATTTATTTTATTGATAGTTCATGTTCCTCTTAACTACACACTGCATAAAAATATAATAAACACCTCCTGATAAAACAGCAAGACCACTGAGATGTCAAGTATGTCCTATAAAGAGGTCAGGAAAGCAAAAGACACAGACTGTCAGCGTAAGCAATGTGCGTACAACACGCACTGTTGTTGTGTGTGCAGAATGCCTGAGATGTGATAACTTAAGTTTTGTGGTTTTTTTGTTTTTTGTTTTTTTTTTTTTTTTTTTTTGCACAGTGCTGTTGGCATTTTCACTGCAGTTCATATAGGATTTGGTATGTTCTTTTTTAGGTTTTGTAGAGCAAAAACCAGTCAACCTTGAAATTCTGACTTTTTTTATAAACAATAAAAACTAAAAACTCAATATTTCGTTTTTGAGATATTTTTCCTATTAAGTACTCCATGTATAATATCATAAAACTAAAACTAGTAATTCATCAATAGAAATATTCTAAAGAATAAACATGGGTCTGACAGACCCACATATATGCGCCTTGGTGACAAAATTAGTCCTTGTACCAAAACAGGAACAGGGTCTGCCATTTGTGTAAGGAAAGCCCCTGGGGCCGCATCTCAACATAGCTTTACTGGACCCATTAAATAAACCTGTCCTTACCTTGTGTTTTGTTTTGTTTTATTTGAGATTGGATCTCGCTATCCTTCAGGCTGGTTTTTTTGGTGGAACTGGAGATTGAACTCAGGCCCTTGCGCTTGCCAGGGAAGCGCTTATTCCACTGAGCCATCTCCCCAGCCCTATCAGGCTGGTCTTGAACTTACTATGTAGCCCAGACCGACTCAAGCTTAGAGAAATCCTCCTGCTGCAGCCTCCCACCATACCTGGCTCCGTATCTGCTGTTTACATTGTCCCTAAGCAAGGAGAGGCCCAGGCCCAGCAGGTCTCTGCAGATCTAGTGCAACACACCGCAGTCCTCCCAGGGACCAGAGCCTGTGACACTCAGCTCCTCAAGCTTCAGATGCACAAGGAGCCTTTTGTCCAAATAAAAGTCACCACGTGGCATTGGCTGGTATGCTGGCTACTAATTTTTGTTTCAACGCACAGAAGACATTTTAGAGATGGTTGGGGTACTTTTAAAATGAATTTGCTATTTTCCTTTCTTTTTTTTTTTTTCTATTTTATTTTCTTCCCTTTTTTTTTGTTGTCGTTTGTTTGCTTATTTGCTTGTTTGAGACACGGCCTCAGTATGCAGTTATCCTCCTGCCTCAGCTTCCTGAGTACTGGTATCATAAATATGTGCTACCATTCCTCCCTTGAACTTGGTATTTTCATAACTGTGAAAATGGTGTGATTATATACACAAAAAATTCTCCCCAAGAAACACATACTCAGTCATCGGGGTGAAGTGCTGTGATGCCTGCATATCCCCCTGTAATGGCCGGATACGTACTACTGCATCCTATTTCAACTTTTTTGGACTCTGAATTACTTTACAATAAAAAGTTGAGCAAGGGAAGCCCAAGCCCACATTGTCCACAGGCCCCGCTTGGGGGCCTGTGCCGTCCCTTGCAAGTGGCCAGAACACACCAGCAGCTGGCAGGGAGCCTTGGGGTCACAATGAGAGGACTGGATGGGGTAGCCTCCTTACCCGGAATTAATGACCAAACCTGGTATTTCACTAACTGCTAAGTGCAGCTAAATGCAGGCTGCAACGAGAACCTACCTATTACCCACCCAGGCGAACTTACAGGAGACAGGATGTGAGCGGGGCTTTGAGCCCGCTCCTCTGGCCTGTGAAGAGCGCTGCAGGGGGCGGCGAGGGTGGCTCCACACCTTGCTCTAAGAAAGGTAGGACAAGAGGAGACACTCGCAGCAGACGCGCAGGACGCGAGCCCTCCCCACAGCAGGGCCGCTGGGCCAGCCGGCAGGATGCACAGCACCTCCTGGCAGCTGTGTGACACCGCACTGCCCACAGCCTCTGAGCCCGGCTCTTCTCCAGTCACTCATGCAACATCACCACAGCCAAGCGCCTCTGGAAACTGTGACATGCTGTGACACAAAATGCAGATCCCAGTTCCTCCCTTCAGCATCAGTAGAGCATGGGCTCTGTTCCCATCAGTGGTGGCACACTGCCCAAGTCCCCAGAGAGGAGCGGGAATGGCCACTGGGAACTCCCTCATCGCCCAAGATCCCACCCTTCCCTTGGCTACTGACTTGCACTATGACTGAATGGATGTTTACATTTTGGTTTCTGAGATACAGTCTTGCTATGTGGTCCAGGCTGGACTTGACTCACTATGTAGCCCTGCCTGTCCTCAAATTTGCAGCAATCCTCCTGCCTCAGCCTCCTGATGCTGGGATTACCAGCATGTACTGCCCCTCCTTGCTCTGACTTTTTTTTCTTAAACCAACTGACTTTTCTTCTGCAAACAAAGTCCGGACCTAAGCTGATCAACATCTGTGAAACTGCGGATGTGAGGTCACACTACACTTAACATACGCATATTAAATTTGTGAATGTTCCCCCGGGAGCCATTGCCATCCTCTTGCGGACTACCAGGAGGGACTGGATGGAGGCTATGGGAGTATCTCTGCTCCCTGATTATTCTGCAGAAGGAAAGCTGAGGCTCAGAGAGATTCCCCAGGAGAGGCAGTCACTCCCACAAGGTCACACGGCGAATTAGCTTCGGTCAGCAGCTGTGACCCTATTTTCCGGGCTCTCAAGCCAGTGCTCTGCACTGCAAACCACCCTCCCTCATCAGGAACAAGAGTTCTCATGCCCTGGCACATCCTTCCAAAAAACGGAAAAAGAATAAAGTTGTTTGTTCGTTCGTTTTTTGTTTTCAAAAGGACAGTGAGGCCAGCTCAGAGAGTCAAATGTGACCTGCACCAGGACGCTTCCCACACTTGAGGTCTGCTTGCGCCCTCCTCTTCCACATTGAGCATCGCTCGGCCCTCTTTTGTGGGAGAGCCCTGGCCCCCGCCCTGTGGAGCTGGCACCCTCGCTTCTCCAGGCTCCTAGATGCCAAGGAAATGTTTGATGAGTGACTTAACAACCACACCAATGAGCAAAACACCTACCCCCAAAGAGCCCGCCTCTAAGGCAGAAGCTCTCCCGTGGAACAAACCCCTCCACTTCCAGCGCACACTGACGAGTCACTCGCCCTCTCTGCCTCTTTCCTCACAGTAACTGGGAGCAACGGAGCCACCTGACACAGCTTCTAGGGGCATGTGGAAGGACTGCGAGAAAACAACTCGTCCAAGTGCCCTCCAGAGCCAGAGGAAGGGGCTTGTTCGTAGTCAGCTTTATAAACACAACAGGGAGGATGCGGGGCTCAGCCAGACAAAGGCAGCAAGGAGGGGAGGGGGGCTGGCTGAACAGTCAAATTTTATTCTAGGTGAAGCCCCAGCAAGGAAGGAAGACAGCAACAGGCCAAAGAGTGCCCGTGCACCTCCGGGTGCACCTCAGGGTCTGCGGGGCCCTGGGCAACCCCTGCCCTGTCTTGGGTCTGCTCTGAATGTAAGCCCACCTTCACCCCTTCTCTCCCTCGAGGAGGAGTCAAGTGGCCACTGGTAACCCTCCGGGAGCCCGGAGCCCAACACTGTGTCCCTGCCAGAGCCTCCTGCAGCTGCTGGCCAGGCCCATCTGCCCACCCCGCCTGCGTCACCTAAGTCTGCAGCTGCTGGGACTCAAGAGTGCCAGCTTCTCAAAGGACAGGGACAGAGCTGTCCATCACAGAGCCAGGCAACAGTAGGTGCCCAGGGCAACTCACTTTCCAGGTCCTCTGTCTCTCTCAATAAAATTTCCTACTCTTTAAAACAAACAAAAAAAAAAAAAAAAAAAATGAACAAAAGACAGTAGTTGCCCAGGTCAGGTGCTGAGCACAACTAAGCAGAGACAGGAGCTGGGTTCCCACCACCTAGGCCTGGACCCTGCTGGGAACATTCTTCCCCCTCTATGAGAAGTCACGCATCAGGCCTCTGTCCCCAGGTAGTGTGGACACCTCCAGCCCAGCTGGAGAGGATGTTATCCGAGGGTGCCACTGAGCGTGCCCACGGGCTGCAGTCCTCGGGCCAGGGGCACTTGCTGTGCGGCCTGGGCCCAGGTCCTGCCCTCCACAAGGCACCGGCCGACCAGATGCCCACTGCAGCTGGCTGTTCAGTCCCGCTGGGGGTCCAGGCCACACCCTCTGTGTCCCAGGGCCACCACTCGGGCTGTGAACCCTTCATAGCCCCGCATGGCAAGCAGTCTGGTTTAACTGCTTTTTAGGAAGTCACTCCTGAGAACTGCGTTCCTTACCAGTGTGTACCTCTTCACCCACGTTCCTCCAGAGCACAAGCCTCTGCAAACCTCCCAGGACGAGGCTTCAGGCGCTGGTGGGGGCGGGGCTTCGGGTCAGGGGTGGACCCAGGGCGCTCACTGCGGCCAGCCTCGCTCCTCCCCCAGTTCCGCCCCTCTCAGCTTGGCCCTCTCATAGTGCTAAAATTATGGCAAGCCAAGAAAGCAAAAAAACGGAGCTGGCTCCATTGCCCCCTCTGCACTGTGAGGCAGTCTGTGAAGCTGAAAGGGCTCATCTAAGGTTCCCAGCATTGCCTGGGTGGTTTAACGCAACAGTTTTATTCTCATTTTTTTTTTCTCTCTCTCTCCTCTCTCCTCTCCCCGCAACCCATTTCTTTTTATTTTTGCAGACAAGTTTTTGCTATGCGGCCCAGGCTGGCCTTCAGTTCACAGCGATCCTCCTGGGCACACTTTTCGGTGGGGCCACCATTCAGCCCACTGGAGAGCTTAGCAGCCAGCCAGAAATCACGACCTTGTCCTTCCACTAACCAGCCCCTAGCTTGGCACCATTACGGGTTTATCCTGCCTGCCTGGCACTCCTCATCTGGAAGGCGAGAGTAGACCACCCCCGCCACACCTTTCCATGCGCAAATCTGATTCTACTGAAAAATTTGCAAGTTACACACTACAGAGAAATGCTTCCTTTAGAGCAAAAAGACAACCAAAAGGAAAGGAAAAATTCTAGAAGCCACAGATTCCCTGTCCTTCTCCAAGACACAACCAGGTCCCCTGGAAAAGAAGCCCAAGGTCCCAGGGTTCCCCACACCTCCAGGCTGGGGAAGGCTGGGCATCTCCACACTTCCCCAGCTCTACCTTGTCCAGACCAAGTCCCCAACTCCTCCTGCACCCCACTTCTTCACCTCTGGCAGGATTCTCTCCCTTCCTGGGCCTCTCTCAATCATGTACACAAATTCCACAGCCCTGAGACACTGCCCAGATCATAGCAGGTGTAAAAGTGTCCACACAGCTCAGCCCTCGGGATGTGGCTGCAGAGACAGTCAGCTCGGAAAGGGCCAGTCCAGTCCCAGATCCCTGCCTGGTGTGTGGTACCAGAGCTTCCGTTTCCTCTGCAGCTGCACAGGAACCCTCATCTGGCCATGACGAACAAGGAGAGGTGACACTGCAGAACCCTGCCCACTCCATCAGCTGCTCTGAGGGCAGGGTGTGGTCCTCTGTGCTTGTCAAACCCGCTCAGCAGAAGCAGCCTCCACCTGCCTCCAAGCACTGTCTTCTGACCTCAGGAAGTGACCCTGTCTCCGGATCTGGTCCCAGTTCCCACCCCCCAGCACCCAGGAGACTGTCCCGATCCATGAGAGCGTAGGCTGGGGGTTGGCTTCAGGCCACTGCCAGCCCCACAGCTACCCCTGCCCCCATCACCCTGGGCAGCACTGGCACCCAGCAAGTGCACATTTAGAAATAATAGTGGCAGCCAGGTGTGGTGGCACTTTGTGATCCCCTAAGTTTGAGACCAGGCTGGGCTGCAGAGTAAGTTTAAGACAAGCTTGAACTACAAATGTGAGACTCTGTCTCAAAACAAAAACCGAACAAGGCCAGCCAAATAACTCAGGGGATTAAAGCGCCTGTTTAGGCATATGCAGGGGCCAGGAGTTTGATCCCCGCCCCGACCCTGGGGCCCCCAGGAACTGTGATTGAGACTGGGCAGGTGGCACAAGCCTGTAATCCCAGCACTTGGGAGGCTGTAAACAAGAGGATCACTATGAAATGGATCTACACAGTGAGACCCTGTACAACCTGTACACCCTGTCCTAAATACAAAAAATAACAGTTACTGGATTACAGATGATTACTGATTTAATAAACAGCAATAGCAGACTTAACAGAAGTGACTGCCTGCCCACAGCTATGGCCGGGCAGCCACCCTGCCCCCAGCACAGCAGGAGAACCTGGACATAGAGGAACCAACTAGGGAGATAGGAACAGCCTTGGGGGAGAGGCTGGGAGGCCATCCTGGGAGAGGCTTCCATCTGCTCCAGGGCCTGTGGTCCTGGCTCCCCCTGGGCAGGGCAGGAAACAAGCAGGAGGGCTCTGCACAACGAAAAACAACAAGCCCAGACTCAGCCAAAGCTGTTTCCTTCCACTGTCCAGGCAAATATTTGTTTCTCTCAAGAGCAAGATACAACCACCTGCCTTAGTAAGAAAGTCCCTTTTGAGAAAAATTCTTGAGCGAGACAGGCAGTTTTGGGGTGCAATGGCTCCTGTCTCAGGGACTGACACACGTGATGGCCTCGAGGCCTCAGTCTCCAGGTCTGCAGCTTTGGACAGCAGCAGCTGTCCTGTGCAGTCCACAGGGCTGTCTGAAGGATCCAGAGAGGTGCAGGCATGTGTGATGAGACGGGCAACAGGCTGTGAAAACCCTCCGCCAAAGGAGCAGAGGCCCCAGCCCAGCTGCCCCATGCAGGGGCACGAGAGAGGTCCTGTTTCAACAGACAAGGCCGTAGCCTCGGGCATCAGCAGTTATCCGGCTCCGGCAGCCCTGGCCCTGAGCTCCCGGAAGCCCTCTTCTGCCCCAGTTTCTGGCGTCAGGCCCAGCTCTCCACACCTGCAGACATCCTTCCCTATGCACCCAGAAAGAGGCCTCCTCCTCTCCTGTCATGAGCCTTCCTCTCCATGAGCGACAGTGTGCCCCAAGAATGTCTCCATCCTCCCCAGCACGGAAGAGCACACACCTATCTCTTAGCTGCCACGGGCCTCCCCGCGGCTTCTTCAGTATGCACACCTGAGGGATCAGGAGGCTCGGAGGGGAACCTTACCCAAAGTCACAGAGATCTGATGCTACATCTAGGTCTCCAGCCAGCTCTGCCACCGGTTGTGACAATTACAACAATACTCTCCATCACTGAGATCCCAAACGTCCCACACAGCAGGGCCCCTGCCACCCTCTGCACTCACATCCTGGCCCCTCCGTGGCTTCTCAGCTTACACACCTGCCTCAGGGCCTTTGCACTTACTGCCCCTCCTCCTGAGATGTCCTCTACAGCCTTTTTTAAAGAGGTAGCTCCTTCCTGCTCTGAGGCAAGATCACTTGAGTTTAAGGCCAGCCCATGCCACAGAATGAGTTCACATACAGTCTGAACTACAAAGCAAGACCTTGTCTCAAAAAACCAAAGCAGCAAGGCCCAGGGAGATGGCTCAGTAGAATAAGTGCTTGCCTGACAAGCGCAAGGGCCTGAGTTCAATCCCTGGTTCTGCCAAACCATAAAATAAAATAAAAAATAAATTAGTGATTCTCTTTAAAAAAAAAAAAAGCAGGGGCAGGCTTCTAATCAAGCCCTCCCTTAACCTCACTGTTTAAAGCAGGAGCTCCAAACCCCCCACTCATTCCCCATTCCCTGATCAGCAAAAGCATTTATTTACTGGAATTTCCGGAAACCTGTCTTTTTTTTACAGTTGTTTCCTGAAGGCATCAAATAACTATTTGTTGACCCAATGAACAAGCAACTGAACCACTCCCTCCTCAAAAAAAAAAAAAAAAAAAAAAAGGAAGCTCCCCAGAGATGTTCCCTCCAACCCTCTCACACGCAGAGCTCTCCTACTGCCCTCTGTCCTGCCTCACCCAGGTGACCCCTCTCCCGGCAGGTGGAGCCAGCTGGCATTGAAACAGCCCTGCTCCCTTATCTGGTTTCTCCCCGCCACACCCCACAGTGCCCCTGAGTCACTTCCAAGGAAGAGGCTGGAGGGCAAGCGGGGCTGCACCTGCTGCTCTGGGAACTGAATAGGTTCGGCCCTAGTGCGAATTGCTAAAATCCTTGTGGTGGTCATCTACTATGGCCGATGCCCTTAAAACAAAGGTCTATGCGCCCAGGACCACCTCCCCCTTTTTCTCCAACTTAGCCCAGGACATAATTTACTTTCACCTTTCCAGCTGCCTCAGGGAAGACCCCCAATCAGCTCCTTCAGGTATATCTAAACATTGCTTCCAAACTCCACCCCAGGCAAAAGGCCATAAAAGCCTCAGCCTTCCTTTGTTTAGTCCAGAGAATTCCTTGACCTACCCAAATTCTCTCCCTGTCCTCAAAGAAAATAAAGCCCCTTTCCCTTTTTCTTTCTGCCTATTTCTCAGCTGCAGCTGTTGACCTGAAAAACACCTATCAGGAAGCAAGAGCCACAAGCAGCAGGCCCATCCTGCGAGCGAAGGGGACACAGGCACAAGAGTCTATGCTTTGCAGGCTTTATTTGTTCTCATGTAAAATTGGGGCGTGGAGGGCTATAGAGCCCCCTGGCAGGCTGCTGCCATCTCTGTGCCAAAGCCCCAGGCTGGGGGCCTGCACCAGCCCAATAGCCACAGCTGAGCCTGAGCTTCTCCAACGTGAAAGCCAAAGTACTCTGGCTAGAACTGCACCATGAGGCGCCTGCCTCATAAGAACCCAACAGACCAAGTAAAATAAAAAGAATTATAAGAAATGAAATTTCTCCATTACGTATACAGAGACTTCCCGATGGATGTTACTAAGCAGTGGCACTGGTTCCTTCCTGCTTTCCTAAACTGCTTGAGTTCTGTTTTAACAAGTTGCATATATAATTTTCTCAAAAATTTTTGAAAAATAAGGCTCTTTTTCAAAAATAAAAATCTGTTAGAAACCAAACCCACTCTCTTTGCTACCTGGTGTGATCTTGCTTCACTGGGAGGCTGGCGACCTGGCTCCTTTCACAAAAGCTACTTCCCACCCTGCACTTGCACCTGGAAGGAAGAGCTTGATGGCTGGGAAGTCAACACACAGCCACCTAAGTCCCATCTCCATCTGTCACCTACTGGCTAGGGATTGTCAGTCAGCCACCCAGGGCTGTTTGCTTCTTGGTACAATAAGGAGGCCTCGAATACTTCCCGATGGACCCGTGGTCTTTAGGTTGAGCTGCAGCCTCAGCTTTTTATGCATATCTTTATTTTGAGACAAAATCTCACTAAGCCAAGAAGTTGCCCAGCCTGGGCTGGAACTTGCACCCCTCTTGCCTCGGCCTCCCAGAGTCTTGGGTTCCCAGTGCCCACCTTCCATTAATGGCCCTTCTCGCTCTCCGTCTGCGGTGTGGACAGAAACGCATTAGAACAGCTGACCCGTAAGGAGTAGAGTGATCCTTGAGTGGTGGCCAGTGCCAGGCTCTGAGCTCCCTGCTAATCTACTCAACCTTCCGAGCAACTCCAGGTGTGCCCTAATATCCATTCCAAAGATAAGGCAAAGGTAGTACATGGTCATGGTAAGTCACTTAGCTCCTGAGTGCTACAGTCGGGATTTGAGCCCAGGGAGCTTGGTACAGAGTCCACGCTCTGACCATTAAACAACACAGAAATGCAAAGATACAAAAGCCATTCTCTGATAACCAGGTCCCTCTTTGGGGAAAGATGAGAAAGAGTTCATATTTCTCTCGCATTCATCATCTCCCCCGACTCCTGCTAAGCAAGCTGGTCAATATCCCCACCCTGACTCCCTGATTCACTGGAAACCCTTTCCCTTTGGGCACAGTGCAGACTCCATGCTTTCTAAAGAGCTACTGGCTGCCAGCTCAGCCCAGCCCTCTGTGCAAATTCAAGGCCTCGTCAAACCTGATCGCTAGTCACACTCCCAGCTCAGCTTCTGCTGCAGGCTGGATCCCAAGATTGGATCACCCTCAGGCAACAGGCCCTCCCTGAGTATCTATGTGCCCAAGCCCAAGCCCAGCAATCAAAAAACACAGAGGCGCCGCACCCTGACCTCCAGGAACGCAGAGTCCAGAAGGAAAAAGTAGCTGTGTAAATGGATCTCTAGGATACCCTGAGCAGTGCTAAAATTAGAAGTGCGTGCCCTGCAGTGTGAGGACGTGTGTGTCAGAATGCTTCGCCAACAGGTGGGAAGCAAGGGCTGAGTGCTTCTGCTGGGGCATTCCACATGGAGAGCGCTCAGGGGTGTCCAGGAAGGAGCCAGGAGTACCCAGTGAGGAGAGCAGGGGCCAGGCCAGGCTGCTGAGGGCCTGAATGTCATTTTATTCCTATTCAGTTGCAGACTGTACTTCCTTTATTCAATGCTCTTCTGACCCTCCGACGGCATGAAGGAGTTTGTCTTAGTGCCAGTTTATCTCTAAGCAGAGGGTGGGCACTAGCAGAGGGTCATAAACCTGCACCCATATCTCGCTAGGAATCCTACTATTGTCTTGTCTTCCCTGTACTTTATTACTCGAATGGTTATCTGCTCTTTATGATTAGAGGTACTGGCTTCCCATTGGTAGGAGTGGTAGAACACTTCCTTTTCAAAAATCATTCTAAATTTGAGAATTAAGTCAGTTTAAGAAATACATTAAACTGGCCATGGGTGGTACATGCCTATAATATGGGGGGGGGGGAGAACAAGAAGGAGGAAGAGGAGGAGGAAGGAAGGAAGGAAGAAAGAAAGAAAGAAAGAAATTAACAGTACATGTTACAGCATGCATCACTTCTATATGTGATGTCACATCAAAACTTCAGCATCAGGATGTGGCTCAGTGGCAGACCATGTGCCTCACATGGTACCCAGGCCCTGGGTACAAAATAATAGTTAAAACGTTGAAGAGCCGGCCAAATAGTTCAGCAGCTTAAAGCACCTGCAAGCAGGCACAGGGGCTGGGGGTTCAATCTCCAGGTTCTGCCATGCAGTTCCCCCTCTCCCCACCCCTCCCACCCCTGGGGTGCACTGAGACTGGGATTGAGACTGGGCGTGGTGGCACACACATGTAATCCCAGCTCTTGGGAGGCTGCAAACAGTCGGAACACTATAAATCCGATCTACTAGTGAGACCCTGATCACCCTGTAGTCCCTTCCCTAAAATAAAAATAAATAAATAAAAATTTAAAAAAGTAAAATGTCTATGCAAAAACAAGCAACACTATTCTATGCTGCTAGATGTTCTTCCTACTAGGAAGGGGTGGGGACTGTACAGTGCAGGAGGGGACTTTCAGCTTGCACTCTCCATTCCACTGGGTGACCTGGGGGCTTCTAAAACCTCACAGAGCCACACATGCTGATGTTGGATGCATTCCTGTATTAGGTTCTATAACCTTTAACCCAACAATTCCACCCCTACAACATACCTACAGAGACACACATATAAGCAAAATGACAAAAAGAAACCCACTGTATCACCAGCAGGAGCAAAAGATCAGAGTAAACCTCAGAACTCTCTAGCTGGAGCTAGATTAAATGAATTTTGGCATAGTCTAGGATGAAGCCTGAATCAACACTGAAGTCTGAATCAAGCCCGATGAGGCAGGCATAGTCTAGAATTAAGTGAGATTGGCACAGTATAGAATGAAGACTACATAGTCATCAAACCAGAGGAGGCAGTCCCTGGCAGATCTCCAAATTTTATAAGGATTTAAGTTTAAGTGAAAAGGGGACTAAACAGATGTGTACACAGTGAAAAAAAAAAAATACATACTCTATATACATGACTGCCCAGGGCATCCCTGGCTTAGGTTATCTTAGGAAAGGATCACAAGAAATTGTAGCAGAAGCCCTTCTGGACGTGGAAAGCAGAGGGGGGTCATCTCCAACCCTTTTCCACTTCTATGGCGTGTGCTCTGTGCATGCATGTCCTATCAATACTAATTTTGCAAGGAAAGCCTCACAGAAGGTACCTGCCTATGCTCAGTCTCACAGCCCCTCCAAACCTAAGGCAGAGGTGGAAGTCTTCCCTGCATACTGTATAACTCCAAGAGAAAGGGAATCCCTGAAATGGTTTCCAATTAACAGTGAACCTGGTGCAGAACAAATTACTTAAGTCACACAAAACCTCTGCCCTGCAGCCATACCATGGCACCTGCAGCTTCCCTGGCAAGGTGGCTGAGTTCTTGGCACAGATGGGGAGATGTTGAAGCAGAAATGCTCCCAGGGATGGGATGAAGCTACCTCAGCTGACAGAATCAGAGGAAAGATTCCAAGTTCTGAGTCCTGCTCTGCCCCCAAAGGAAGCAAAGCAAGAGCCAAGAGCTGGGTTTCTTTGGAGCCTACAAAAGACAGTGAGAGCACAGGGCTTTGGAAATTCGAGTTTGGTTTTATCTAACTGCAGAATTAACCTGTGAATGAAACTTCTCGTTCATTCTCTTGTCATGTCATCAGTCCTAAGAAGCACTCTGGTGAGGTGCAGGGCAGGTATCACCTTTTCACAGATGAGGAGGTGGAGGTGCGGGAAAGTGAAGAGACGTGCCAGCACCGCAACCACGGGAAGAGGGGCGGCCTCAAGTGGAACAGCTGCCTTCCGCCCAACAGCCTCCACCTGTGTTTTCAAATCTGACCCCTGAGAGGAGACATCACAAGCCACACAGGACAAGCAAAAAATCCCTGGGGACCAATGAGACCATCTCAGGCAGCAGTTTTTAATCTTGCTTGCATACTAGAATTACCTGGGGACCTTAAGTAAATTTGAACAAATACTTATGCCAAGGCGCAGGAATCTGTAGTGTTTTTTAAAACTCTCTGGTTCTTATGCAGTCTTTCATGAGAAGCACTAAGTCATAGCTCCAAGTGCCATATACAGAACAAACTCTGGCCTCCCTGCAACCTCTGCTATGGGTCCCTGCCATCCTCCAGTGCTCGGATCTATTGCTCATCTCTATTTCACAGTACCCAGAGGTAGAGAGTTGGATTGGGAGCTCACTAGAGTGTTCTAGGCAGAAAAATCACCTACCAGTTCTGAGGCCCAGAGAGTCAGGACTTAGCTAAGACAGCACAGTGGTTCAGTAAGAAAGTAGGTCCAGAATCAAGATTTCCTGACCACTAGCCAGGGGCATGCCCACGAAGGGATCCATCCAAGAGCAATCCCTTGGGAAACTCAGCTGCTCTGGGCACCAGGAGAGACCCACTGGGGGTGGAGGAGGAAACCAGGACTCTGTGTGTGTGTGTGTGTGTGTGTGTGTGTGTGTGTGTGTGTGTTTCAGAGGACACGGGCTGTCACTGACACCCTAGGAGCCTCTGGAAACCCACCCTTGCAGCACACTGGGCAGAGGGCTACTCCTGAGGTACAAGGGGTGGGGCTGGCCTGCAGAAAGATGTCGTCATTCCTAGACTAAGGCCAAGGAGTCTAAAATGCCCCTACAGAAACCCAGTCTCTTGGGGCTGCTTACACTGCATAGGACTAGAGTCCCCACCCATAACACCGCGGCACAAACTTCTTGAGGCCTGCCCTGGACCCCGTGCTAAGTAAGCACTGTACGCAGCCAAATTATTTAATCTCCACTTGCACCTTAAAATGTGAAAATAACTGTTGTCTCCATTTGCAGTTATGAAAAGTGTAGCCCAGAAACATCAAAGAACTTTTCCAAGATCACCAGGTGAGAAGGTGGCAGCCGCAAGATTCCAAGCCCAGTTCATTCAAGTCCAACTGCTAGCATCCCCTTCCCCAACAAGGGAGGAGAGGAGAGAGCCCAGTAATAGCGGAAATCGTAACTGAACACCTAGGAGTGGCCACATGGTTGAGTGGAATCCTCCACTCTATGAAGAAAGCACGAGCATCCTTCTTCTACTAAAGAGGAAACGAAGAATCAGAGGGGGAGCATCTTGTCCAGAGATGGGCAAGTCGTGGCGGGTCCAGGCCGGGAACCAGGCAATCCCCATCACAAAGCCAGGCTGTCCCTCTGCTGGCTGGCAGGGAAGCAAACTCAGCAACAACCTGTAGGCCGGGGGTGCGGCCAACACAGTAACTACTGCCAGCCCGTCCACTAGGCACCGCGCGGGGGCTAAAACCCCACCGGGTGCACACAGGTGTGCTACGTGGCACTCGGTGGGCACCAGACTCTTAACCCTCCAGACGACACAGATGAAATTCAAGTTGAGCAGGGACCGCCAGAATTTCCCTAGGAAAGCCGGCGGGTGCCCCGCGTCCTCTGGAAAGCGGCTAAGTCTAATCTGGTCCCGGACACGGCAAAGGGACCGTGTCCCACCCCGCAACCCCGTCCTCAGGCCTTACTGGGGTCACTCACCCAAAACACCGTGGAGTAGATGATGAGCGAGAACTTGAGCCAGAGGTAGGAGATGCGCGCGCAGTAGCGCACCTGCTCCGAGTCCCCGCGGGGCATCCTGGCCGAGGCCCCACCTGAGAGCGCCGGCGGAGCGCCCCGCCGCCAGAGCCCCGGCCCGGACTGACGCGGGCCGCCGGCAATCACTGCCCCGCCCGGGAGCCTACAGCCCGGGCGGCCAATGGGAACGAGGCAGCGGGGCCGGCTGCGGGAGGGGGAGGGGCCGGGAGGGGCGGGGCTGCGGCTCCGGACCCGAGAGGCGACCGAGCCAGGGGAGGGGGCGAGTCGTACCGAGCAGCTCTGGCTGAGTCCCTGAAGCTGCCAGCGCTCCAGGTGCGGAGAGAGGCTTGGGAGAACGAGGAGCGGAGGTGCGCTAGGAAAGAGCGTTGCCTGACCCGGGTACCTGGCTGTAGCTCGGTGGTGCAGCGCTTGCCTAGGACCCAGGCTCCACCCTCACTGCTGGGGCGAGGGAGAAAGAAAAAGAAAAAGGAGCGGGCTTTCCATTGTTGTCCAAAGACTAAGGAGAGTCGCCAGACTTAATCGCCTACGTACTAAAGGTGCAAGTAAGTGCAAGACGTGAGTGGAATAACTTAAGTGGATTGCCAGCCTGAGGACGGGCCAGTCCTGCATCCAGGAAGGTGTAGCTGTCCAGGCTGGAGGCTGGCGGTCCCTAGGGAGCCTCAGTCTCCTTGGACAAGCCTGCGCTGACCAGGGCTTCCCCTACTGACCCTGGAAGTCCCCCTCTTGAATGCCTGGTCCAGCCCTGCCCCCAGGGCTTCTTCCGCCAGAGAATCCCTCCCCCACGCCCAACCTCAGTCCCTGGCTCAGGTCCCGGCTTTCCACAACAACGGTTGTGACGGGGTCTCTTCCAGCCTGGCCTCTCTTCTGTGTGGCTTCAGAGGTGACTGGGAGTCTGTCTTCCCAACTGGCTGGTCCTAGCTTCACTCATTGTTTTCCAGTCCCTGAGGCCTAGCTGGGCTTGGGAGGCAGGCAATCCATCTGTTTGTGGCATTTGATAATTAAATGCATGGTCCGGAGGTCATGAGTTGGAACCGTGCTGGGTGGGGAACCTGGTGGTGACTCTGGGAAGGGCAGCTTCTTCAGTCTCCTGTCCTGCTTAAGCACAGACAGGAAGAGACAGATTAGGTTAGCCTGGCCCCAGGCTCTGTCCCAGGGGGAAAGTGGGGCATGCCCTGCCAGTTAGGGCAAAAAGGAAACTTTTCCTGGTACACGCAGGAGAGTCCTACAAGGGTGAGATAGCCAACGACTAGCAAAGGCTAATGCATGTTACCTTCCAGTAAATGATTGGTTTTATCTAAGAAGACGTTTTAGTGTTGTAGGCAGCTGAATTAGAGAAAAATATTATAGGCAGTCAGACAGGGCCAGGCCCTCAAGGAGACAGTGTGGAAGACAAAATACCTTGCAGCTGTGAGAGATGCATGCTCCTACTGTGGGCCAGACCTAAAGACCAAAGATCCAGCAAGGGCCTGCCTCGCTAAAGATAAGCATCTGGTATTGATCACCTTGAGGAAGCCAGAAAGAGTCACTATTCCATCCATACTGGCTGCCAGATAAACTCCTGTTCTATATTCATGCCCGCTTACTATATGACTCACTTCCTCATTTGGTCCAGGATTTAATCAATTTTACCCGAGCAATGGTGCTTATAATCACATTGGTTAACCATAGTTTTTTGTTTGTTTGTTTGTTTTTGTTTTTTATATTTTTAGGGAAGGGTCTACAGGGTGTTCAGGGTCTCACTACTAGATCAGACTGGAAGTTATCCGCCTGTTTGCAGCCTCCTAAGAGCTACAATTATAGGCACACGCCACTATGCCCATTCTCATCTCAGCACTGCCCCCCGCAGGGCCAGCATGGCAAGGGGTGGGGATTGAACCCCAGGACCCTCTACCTGCTTGCAGGCACTTTAATCTGCTGAGCTATTTGGCCGGTCCTTGTTATTTTGTTCCACCTCATGCCCACTTATGTAAGTTCCTATGTTCTCCACCTTAGACCCGTCTCACCACATGGTTTTGCTCTATAAAAGTCCCAAGGAATGGCAGATTCCCGGCGTAACCCGTAAGGGTCCCCTTCTGTCCCTCTCTCAGACAGAAGCTTTCTTTCCCCCAATAAATATTGTGCTCTTAACCTCTGCTCCGAAAATTCATTCTTCAGTTTTAGAGAACATGAACTCGTCCCAGGTACCTCTCAGATCAGGAGTTTCATTCCTGCCTATGATTAGCACCATGCTGAAAATTTGTCGTTTCGGCCCTTTGAGGAAGAAGAGTAAGGGAGAAGAGGCAGAGCCTGCCCTGCTTGCACTTTGGCTGCTGATTTCTGGCCCCATACCTGGAGAGCTCACCTCTCCCTATACTCTCCCCAGTGAGCCTCCTAACCGCCTTCCCACTCTGAATTAGGCTTCCTGGCCCAGCTGGTGGGGTTTTTCTGCCTGTTGCCTTTTCTCTGGCCTTCCCATGCCTGCCCTTGGCGTGACACATGCCTTCTGAGCAGACACTCAGCAATTCACTTGTAAGATGTCCTGAGGGCTCAGGGGAAGGCATCCCTGATGAGGAAGATGGAGCTTTTCCGGGCTGGCACAGGGCTCCTTCCCCCAAATGCAAGGCACTGTCCTGAGCCATGTTTGCAGAAACTTTGAACAAATGGTTGCATTGTCCACTTGTCCCTTCTTTTCCCAGGGGCTTTGGGCAACAGATAGCAATCCAGTAACTTTTTGCGGGGTTGTTAGAATATTCCAAATAGTGTGACAAATGGAAGGTTAGAATCACCTGGTGAACTTTAAGTGTATCTTAAGCCAAATGTGATGGCACATACCTGTAATCTCAGCAACCAGAAGCCTGAGGCAACAGGACCACAAGGCCAGCCTGAGCCATTTAGCAAGACCCTATCTCAAAATAAAAAATTTAGCTCGGATGTTATGGCGCATTCCAGCACTCAGGAGGCTGAGGCGGAAGGATAACTGTAGGTTCAAGGCCAGCCTGGGCTACACAGTGGGTGTCCAAACCCAACTTAAGGTACATAGTATAGTGAGACCCTATCTCATAATAATAATAGTAGTAGTAGTAGTAGTAATAATAATAATAATAATAAAGGACTGGAGAGGTGGCTCAGTGTGAAGTTCCTAGCTTTAATCCTTAGTACCCTAAAAAGAAAAAAATCCAAGCATGGTGATATACATCTATAATCTCAGCACTCAAGAGGTTTGAGGCAGGAGGATTGCCATGAGTTCAAGGACAGCCTAGGCTGCTTAAAGAGTTCAAGGACAGCCTGGAATATACAGTGCAACCCTGTCTCAAAAACTGCAAAGTGTATCCTGGTACTCTAGTCGCAGTCCAGTTGGAATCTTACCAACAGAGACCTGAAAGTCAGTATTACGTTCCTGTTCCCGGGTAATTTGTAAACTGGAGCCAGGATTCAGCGTCGCTGTGCACCAGCAGCCAGGAAAGTGAGGCAGTCTGTCGACATTTTATCAGAAAGCCACACCCGGAGAGGTCGTTTACTCAGCACTCCACCTGCATGCTGAGAATTGCAGAACTACTCAGGTGCGGAAGAGATAGCAAAGATTTCCACAGAGCGGACCTTTCACCACCTAACTTCGGGTTACCAACTCGAGCCCCATGAACCTGAGAGTTCAGCTGAAACACGCACAGCTTTGCATGATACGTATCCCAGACCTCTCTGTGTCTCAATCTACTCTGCTGTCCTGGTTAACATGAGTGCACCAGAGAGATCTTCTGTATGTTAATCAATATAGCAGGTATTAGTCATGAGCTCTGCGGTGAAGTTAATAGTGTCCAAGGTACATAGACTGGCTAAAATACAGTGTAGACACTGTCTATTCCTTCTTCAGAGTAAAAGACTCTGGGGAGGCAGCTTCTCTCTGCTCGGAGGCAGTGCGCAGGCTAAATGCACCAAGGGTTTGTCCATCAGATGTGGCCAGGACTCAGCCCTGAGGAATCCTGCGTCTAGAATGTTGTTTTCCTTGAGCAGACCTTTCCTTCAGGGTGACAGAGCTCCTAACAGGTCACAGAATCAGGCCTTCACTGATTTTACGGAGTGAAGTACACAAACCAGCTTTGTGGTTGCGTGATAATAAAGGTCTGTTTTCTAGGCATTTTTTGGACAGCACAGTGTGTTCTGAGATCTGTTCTTATGATAATTTGGCACAGACGTTTAGGAGAAAATAGCCCTTGTTTTTCATGGCTACCATGGCTAATGGCAGAGAATCTAGAGGTCACAAATGGCAACTCGCTCGGGTATGCTTGCATTCATGTAGCCAAGCACAAGACTCAGGGATACAGCTTCAAACAAGATAGACAAGAGCCCCTGTTCTATTCTAGCGGGGCATCAGGGTTAAGGGACATGCAACACAGGGTACACCTGTGTCCTGGGTGACTGCAGATCCTGGAACATGCTAAGGATCAGAGTGAAGTGTGGTTTGGGGAGAGAAACAGCAAGCGCAAAGGCCACATGAAAGGAAAGCCTGGGAGAGGTCTGTGTAGCTCCTGCCAGCGGCCAACGGGACCACAGAAGGAGGCAGACAGGGGACAGGGGCAGAAGCCTTGAAGCTTCAACTAAGAGGCTCGACTTACATCCAGTTTCAGTGCCCGGGTTTAAGCAGAAAGTGAATCTGATTTGTACCTTAGAAGGAGCAGGAGAGGTGAGGCTGAAGGGGAAGAAGTCTGACTAGGAGGTCGGGGCAGCAGTCCCAGTGTGAGGAGGCTTAGGAGTGGACGATGGTACAGCCCAGGAAACAGGGCAGGTGGTTGGGTCAGGGTACAGACTAGTGGGAGAGCCAGCAGGACTTCCAGACAGACTGGATGTGAAACATGGAAGAGAGAAGTCTGTGGAGATCGCAAGTCTTTCCTTGCCTTGAGCAAATAGGTACTTCTGTCATGTACAAAGGTGAAGAAGCGGGGCTGGGGAGATAGCTCAGTAGAATAAGCACTTGCCTGGCAAGAGCAAGGGCCTGAGTTCAATCCCTGGTTTTAAAAAATGAGGAAGAGAACGAAGATTGGTGGAGGACAGATGGGTCAAAAATCAGTTACTCTGTAACGTCACGTACCTTGGTAGTGTCCCAAATTTTCTGATCAAAAAGATTATGGGGCCAAAGAGGAAAGTGATCAATGATGTAGAGTGTGCCTAAGGAGAGTCACATGGGGAGAAGACACTCTCAGGCTTTCACAGAGAGCAC
>NW_004524581.1:8971011-8979927 GCF_000260255.1 Octodon degus | reverse complement strand
GTTTGTAAATAGGATCACAAGTCCGCATCTTGTACAGCAATTAACCACTAAGAAGAATATATGCAGTGTATTATTTTATTATTTGTTGAAACTGTACTTCCGATTTGATTTGAAACTGTCTTATTGCTATCTGTTTATCAATAAAACTTTGAAAAAAAATCAGTTACTCCAGCATTTATTTTTGTGGCATTGAGGCTTAAAACCAGTCAGGGGCCCATTTCCTGGCGCAAAGGCTGTACCACTGCACTGAGCTACTATTTTATTTTTTGAGATTTCTTTTGAAACGTAGGTGGAGCTGCGTAGGGACCTCAGAGGTGCGCTGTGAGTTGGAAAGTCATCAAGTCTCGGGCCTCTGTGAGATCATGTCTTGGGAGAACAGTGCAAGCTGGGAGCCACAGACAGAGCCTGAAGCCTTCTCCTCCGACCTCTGGAGGAGCGAGGGCCAGCGAAGACGATGGAGAAGGCCCTGCCAGCAGCGTGCCAGGCGTGCTCAGAGAAGCTTAGGAGACGCAGAAGAGGACTTGGTGTCCTGGGAGCTTCCCTTTGCATTCAGAGGCTTCCACTGTCTCCAGAGATTGGGCACAGGAGGAGAGAGAATCCTAGGCACTGGGTTTGCAAAACGTGGGTCTTTGGTGACTTCATAAGAGCTATTTTAATGCAGAATTGGGGTTTGTAGACCTATTAGAATAAGTTGAGGGAGGCTGGATGTGGTGACACAGGCCTGTAATTCCAGAATGTGGGAGGCTGAGGCAGGAAGATAATCATGCATTCAAGGCCAGCCTGAACTAGTGAGTTAAGGTCAACCTGAACTACATAGTAAGACCCTATCTAAAAATAAAAAAAAAGTTGAGAAGAAAGCTGAAGAAACGGAGGGGTTAAGTACACATAACACAGGGAAGTCCACTTTCAGTACCCTAATCCAAAAATCAAAACACCAAAATGTTGATCTCCAGAATGATATCACAAGTAGAAAATTCCACACCTGACCTCATCTGACAAGTAGTGGTCAACACATAGGTACGCTAGAATTATGGCATAAAATGGCCTGCTGGTAATGCGTACAAGGTAATAATGAATTATAAATAATGAGTCTTTTGTTCAGATCCCAAAGATATTTCTATGAAAATAGTCCAAACTCCAAAGTACTCTGGTCTCAAATATTTTGGATAAGAAGAAATTCAATCTATATACTCACAAGCAGGTGCAGAGCCATGGGGTTCATACAGGGAATTTTCCCAACCTATCAGATACACAAGAGTTAGTGACCACTATGAGGGAGATCCCAAATGGTCAGGAATATTTTTTTGTGGGGAGGGCCTTTTCAAGAGGTAAAATCTCCTTTTCCACTCTTGAATCTATGACACTTTGTTTTTTATTTTGTTTATTATTGTTCATGTTTTTTCTTCTTTTTATGTATTTGGTATAGAGTCTTACTACACAGCTCAGACTTGTAGTGATCCTCCTGTTTTCAGCCTCTCTAGCACTGGGATTACAGGTGTGCACCCCCAAGCCTGGACTCAGTGACCAGCTTAGTGCACCCCAGGGGCTGGGTCAGCATGGCATGTGGGACCAGGGATCGAACCCCAGACCTTGCGCTTGCCAAAGAAGGTGCTTAGTCTGCTGTGCTATCTCGCCAGCCCTATTGTTCATGTTTTGTATGTGACACATCTGCATTTTTCTGAAGTCTCCCTCTTCCCCTTCCCTCCATCTCTTGGTTCTCTTCTCATTTGCAAGCGTTCTTTCCCTGTTTCCTGTTATCTGTCTTTTACTTTGCTCTTTCATTTATACTTTGGGTTTCTCATATAAGAGAAACGGTTATGTCTGGTGTCTCAAGACCTCTCCCGAAAGCCTCGTGTATTCAGAGGTGGGGCTTTGCAGCATGTGTGATATTGGGGTGAAGGGTGTGTGATGCCAAATGAGCCCACTGATTGGCTTAGCATAGTTCTGGGCATGAACAATAGGCGAGCCCACCCTTGGCATGAGGGCTACCCCCCCAAAAGACTGGGAGCCTGTGTGGGGTGAAAGCGGAAGGGAAGCCTGCTTGCAGCTGCTGCCTCCTGCCTGCTCACCATCGACCGTTTCTCCTCTGTGACTCCCTCCTGCCCCAACACCCCGCCTCGGAGCCAGCCGGCTGTGGACTGAAACCTCTAGAAACTGTGAGCCAAAATAAACCTTTCCTCCTTTAACTTGTGGTGTCAGGTATTTTGTCTCAGCAATAAGAAAAATAGGGGCCGGTGAGATAGCTCAGCAATCTAAAGCCCCTGCTTAGGCAAGCACAGGGACCGACGTTGAATCCCTGGTACCACGTGCCCCACCAGCCTTGCCCCTAGGAGAGAGAGAGAAGAGAGAGAGAGAAGAGAGAGAGAGAGAGAGAGAGAGAGAGAGAGAGAGAGAGAGAAGAAAAACAAGACAGAAACCATACACTATTTAAGCTTGTGTGTCTAATTTGTTCCACTTACCATCAGAGTTGCAAGGGCCTTCTCATCTCTACAAAGGACTCGAGCATATCCTTCTTTATGGCAGGGTACTTTATTGTAGACGAATATATCATTTTCTTCATTTATGTGCCGATTGACATATCAGCCACTTCCAAGATTTACCCATTATGAATTGTGCTGCTATAAATATAGATAGTCATATGCCACTACAGTATGACATCTTTAACCCTTTTTGGAAGACACCTAGAAGGAATTTCTAATTTTGATTGTGTAAGGAACCAGTGCTGATTTCCACAAAGGTTGTACCCATTAGCACTCACAGTGGAGAAGGCCTCCTTTTCTCCACAGCTTTGCCCATGCTGGCCTTCTGACTTGCTTTCATCCATAGGAGATGATGCATGTGAAGTTGTTTGAGTCTTAAGCCTGGGAGCCAGGATGCCTGGGCTTCTACTGGGGGCCCTTGCCCTGCCTCTGCCGCGACAGTGCATGGAGCCAGCCTGCAGGAGAGACCAGCTGCAGAGGGGCAGAGGACCCTGGCCAAGTGCCACCTGCCAGACATGGCGAGGTCGTTAACCCCAGGGCTGCTTACCCCCGATGGTGAGCCCACTTGGGCCAGCTCAGAGGTTCATGAGCTAATACAGGACTATTGTTTTTAGACACTATACTCTACGGTGATAGGTTTTAATGCAAAATCTTAAATCCTTAAAAACAATCAAATACCTACTTGCTTCCTTTTCTAAGCTGGGCATAGTGGTACACACCTGTCCTCTAATTCTTATCCCAAACACTGAGCCTATGTGCTTATTCAGGAGCAGGGACTGTAGCTGTACTCCAAGCTGTCCGGGCCTCCTGTGAGTGCCTCTCTGGGTCAATTCCTGGCCATTTCTCCTCCCCATCCCATCGCTTTTCTGCTCTCAGGAATCTGTATCATCTCTAGCAGTTATCTGCCTACCCCAAGGCATTGAGCTTGGCTTTCACACAGTTACTTCTTAATTCTTACAGACCACAAAAATGTGTTGGTATTAAACTCATCCTGCAAATGAGGGGACTGAAGCTCAGAGAAGTAAACTGTTTTCTCCATGGCCCTAAAAGCAATGTGCTTGGTACTCTGGTGTGACTGTTGCCCCAGCTACATTTGAATGAAATGGTTTGACTGTGTGGCTGAAAAAACTGGAAAATATACTCAACTCAGAGGTTGACAGATTAATACTGGTTAGTTGAAACTTCACATAGAATTTTGGGGATAGAGAGGATTTGCTGTTGTTTGTTTTGTTTGTTTTTTTGAAATAAGGTTTCACTTTGTAGCCCAGGCTGGCCTTGAACTCATGATCCTCCTGCCTCAGCATCCCAAGTGCAGGGATTACAGGTGCATACCACTATGCCAGGAACATAGAACTATTAAAGATTAACACAAAATAGTAGTTCCATGAGACTTTAAGTGTTTTTTTAAATTAATTTTTTAAAATCTGTTTTATTTATTTATTTATTTGGTACAGGGCAAATGCAGCTGAGACTCATAGTGATCCTTCTGTCTCAGCCTCCCCAGTGCTAGGAGCTATCTCCTAGGTCCAATTTTAAGTATTTTGTAAAGAAGGATCCATCAGTAAGTCTGGAAATGTCTGTCTCATAGTCTTTAAGGTAAAAGTGAATATTGCGTTTTCTCTAGGTGGCAGGAGGGCTGCACAGCCTTTCTGAACTCTATTTGAGGATGCAACCCTACACTAACGTCCCTAGTAGCAGCTATGAATGTCTCAAGGAACTAGCATCCCTTGAACCACATTTTGAGTAATGCTGCCCAATGGGACTGGTTCCTAATTCTTTTGGAGTTAAAAGGGGCCTCTTCAAAGTTACGTGCTCTGTATTTAAGCCAAATGAAAGAGCAGTGATTGTTTACATTTTGTGCTTGACCCACCACAAAGTATACAACTTTCTCCCCTGTGATTATCAGACAACCGGACCCCTCTGTGACCACACTTCCTGTCAGTGGTCTATTTATTTATTTATTTATTTATTTATTTATTTATTTGCATACCAGGGATTGAACTCAGGACCCTGCACTTATCAGGCAGGCATCTAGTCCACTAAGCTATCTTCCCAGCCCCTGTGGTCTTCATTGCATAGTGCAATGAGAGCCACATATTGGGGACTTCCGGATGCAGAACAAGAACTCCAAAGAAATGCAGAACTTTCGTTGCCCAGACAGCCAGACCACAAATTATTCTGCCTCTAAGAACCACAGATAGGGGGCCTACACCTTAGCTCAGTTCTTCAAGTGGCTGCTTCAACAAAGCAGTCAGGCTCAGGTTGCTGTGGTTCATCCCCACAACTCCAGCCAGCCAAACCTGCCCTGAAGGCATTCGGAGAAAAAAAAAAAAGAAAGAAAAGAACCACAGATAGCAGCCTGCTCCTACTGCCCTGTCTCCCAACTGCCCTGGAAGCTCCACCCTCTGAAGGCTGCCTGCCCAGACCTTTCTCCTTGCACCCCAGGGTCTCCCTGCCGCAGAGCTCCCCTCCTTGCTGTCTGCACCCAGACTGTTTCTGGCCCTCAAAGTCCCACGGTGCTTCCTGTCCCAGAGGCCCACTGCACCTGTCCCCAACCCCCTGCCCCTTGGAGCGTGATTCTGGCCAGTGGCACAAATACTCCCTTCTCTTCAAGATCACCCAGGTTCTCCTTTTTCCTGTCACCTGTGGCACAGTTGCTGCTGACAGCAGGACAGTGGACCGTTGTGCAGGCACCACTGTGTGGGTGTGGGAGAAGGGGAATCTCTGCCTAGAACCTCACTGAACACCCTGGGGGTGCTAAGCCCAGTTGGGGTACCCTGCAGCCACTGAGTGGCATGCTGAGGTCCTGCATGGCAAGGGACCTGCTCTTCATACATCAAACTCTGTGTTTGGGGTGGAGGCAGGACACAGGCCAGGTTCTCCTGGTTCTGAGACTTCTGCAGGGCTTTTTGGGCCTCCATACCCAGGAGTTAGTGGAGCACAGAGGTGCTGGAGAGGAACTGTTGGAGGTCTTTGGAGGGGGAGATCCGGAGAGACCTGGGGAGGAGGCCAGAGGCCAGAGGCCAGGGAATCACACAAGAAGGGTGCACCAGGCAGGTGTCCTAGCATTAGGAGTGGGATCAGGAGGTGGCTGGGCCTCCTGGGGCCCTGTCTGCTGTGGCCCATCAATGCTGTGAGAAGGGGACAGGCCCTGGAAGGCCACTGTCTTCCTGCGATGGGTGAATGCAAGAGTTGCAGTATCCTTGAGAGTCACTTGGTGGGGGTGAGGGGAGATGGAGCAGGACAGCCAACCATAAGTTTGTGTGGAGAACTGAGGTCATATCTGTATGAAGGGAGCTGATTTTAAAAGGGTGGGTATGGGGGTGGAGGTGGCTCTTTGAATTCTGGCAAAAAAAGAATATCTAGTCCTTTTCTCTAAAACTCAGTCTCCTGATCTGAAGTCTACCTGCCCTTGCACATCCTCTAGGACTTTTCCACCCCTCAAACTGTCTGTCCAGTCAGACAATTTCTGAGGTGGACCCCATCTTCTCAGTCCTAAAGAGGGTGTGAGGAGGGGGCCGACCAGTCCCGCCCTGGGGGCCATGACTGTGAGCTCTGCCTCCCAATCCATCAGCCAGACCTTCCCCAAGGCAGCCAGGAGAGAATCCTGCCTTCCCTGGAACCCCATGGGGTGGGGCTATCTTCCTCTTGACCTCTCACCTTCAGGGTCCCTTAGGGGAACAGTGGATGCCCCAGCAAGATCTGTGTCCTCTGCCCAGCTTGGTGGCGTGCAACAGTATTCCCAGCTCCTGGGACACTGAGGCAAAAGGATTGTCATGAGTTTGAGGCCAGCCTGAAGTACATAGCAAGATTCTGTCTCAAAAATCAAGATCTTGGGGCTGAGGAGATGGCTCAGTAGAATAATAAGTACTTCCCTGGCAAGCGCAAGAGTCTGAGTTCAATCCACGGTTCCGTAAATAAATAAATAAATAAATAAATCAAACTCTGTTTCCCTTTCTTTTTTTTTTTTTTTTCTTTTCTGTCCCCTCTTTCTAAGCTGATGGATCATCCTGGTCCACCCAGGACAGAGCTGGTTCTTGGACCTTGGGATTTCCTATTTCTGAAGCCATACAATCCCACGCACACCATGACAGTTTGCCTGGGACTGAGGACTTCCCAAGTTTAGGACGCTGGGGCTCACAGCAGGAGCAAAAGCAGAACAAGCTGATCACCCTGCTTCATTCCACCCTCTCACAAATGCAGAACACTCGCCTGTGGGAAAGGGACCCGGCTGGGGCCATCACAGTGAGGCATGATATTGTGGAGCAGCTAGGTGGCTGGGCGGGTGGGTGTGACCTGTCAGTCACGGAGATCCGCTATGCACTTGCCCACGCCTGCTCCTGCGACCAATCAAAAAAAGCTATCTTCGGGGCTGGACAGATGGCTCAATGGTCTAAAGCACCTACTTGGAACAAGCTTGGCAAAGCACAGGGACCGCGGTTCGATCCCCCAGCGCCCCCTGGTGGGCTGAGCTGCCCCCCCCACACACGATAAATAAATGTTAAAAAAAAAAAGCTATCTTCAACTCTTCGGGCCCAAGATCAAGCAGGTTTTTCACAGGCCGCCTAGGTCTAGCATCATCTTGAAGGATGGGGGATACAAAAGACACTCCCGTTAACCTCACGGCCACTGTGATTTTGTTAGTAGCTGCTCTCAGCCTGCCGAGAATACATCTTTTCACACACTTGATAAATGTAAAGCCTCACTGTGTTTTGCATGTGTCTTGTCCAGTTCTTTGTTCAAAATAAGAGCCTGGAAAGAATCTCTGGCAGGAGCCGGCAGCCCTCCAGAATCCCAGTAATGCGAAGGACAGTAGAGAATGGGAAAGGAAGACGTAAGCCAGGAGTCTGTGGAACGGGACACGCGCATTCCGGGATCCCTTGGGTCAGGCCTAGAATGCAGCCGCTCAACATAGACAGGACTGCCCACACATTCCACCCAGAGCTGGCAGAGGGGGTCACTGACAGTCCCAGTACCTATTAGCTGACACTGAGAGTGTGCCATTTACCTTCCCGGGCAATATCATCCATGACATGGAAACTTTCAGGGGCTAAATGGGCATCCACATTTTTAGGATGTGTCGACTTTCTTTGGACTCGGGGAAGAGGAGCTGAAGGTTAGTGTGGTGGCGGCCACAGAGTCCCAAAGTAAGCCTCTTTGTTCAATGCTGTCAACTGAATTTTGTTTATTGAAAGTTTTATGTTTAGGGTGCCTAAATGTTTTCCTTGAAATAGATCGAGATTTGTAAGTTAGGGCAACCCATGCCCCTTCTGTCCCTCTCTCGGCCGGAAGTTCGTTGTTGTTGGTTGTTTTCCAATAAACATATTGTTTTAAAATAAATAAAATAAAATAAAAAATAAAGGAGCACCTAGAATCCCCAGCTACTTACAAGGCTGAAGCAGGGAGGTAGCAAGTTAAAGATCAACCAGGGCAGGTTTTCTTTGGAAGAGAGACTCAAACTTAAGCCCAATGCCTGTGAAAAAGCAGGCCCTGACAACAGTAGTGGGTCATATCTGCCAATATCTTCCTGGCGCTGGCACCCAGGTCCTGCACCTGAAGTGGGCTGAGCCAGAGACCAGCAGACCTTGCCTTCTTGCTGGCCCGGATGCCAGCCCTGCGCCTGGCGCCCGTCCTCTGGCTGGCTGGCTGCTTCCCACATCAGCACTGTGAAGCAAGCTATAAGGATGCAAAGGCCAATAACAAGTGGGGAAGCAGAGGCCCAGGCCTCCAGGGAAACCAAGGCCACCCACAGAAGTGTGTCCTCAAGTCTCAGAGCTGGGTGGTCTACAGCTGTCACTGTGCCTAACACCCACGTGAAAAGCCAGAGAAACTCCAGGGATGCACACCCTGTAATCTCTGCACTCAGGAGGCTGAGGCAGGGGGACTGCTTCAGGTTTGAGGCCAGCCTGGGCTACATAGTGTGTTCAAGGCTGACCTGAACTATATGGAGAGACCCTGTCTCAAAAACCTAAAAATAAATAGAAAAGTGGTGTCTTGCTCACGGTGTGCCTATGTCGCCCATAGACCTTGAGCTCATGGAGATCCTCCTCCAGCCTTCTATGTGCTGGAATTAGAGATCTGTGACCCCAGGCCAGACTTAAACAAAACTTTCTAAAGAAAAATATCCATGTTTTAATTTTCATGTCGCTGACAATTTGTTAGGTTACATAATGTTAACTTATTAATCAGCCACTTGTACTTCTGTGAATTTCCCGTTTCAGCCAGGAAGATAGCCGCGGTGGTCTAAGTGCCTGCCTGGCAAGTGCAAATTGGATCCCCAGTATTGAATGCCAAGCCCGACACCAAAACTGGGAGCAGTGGGCTACACCTATAATCCCAGTACTGGGGAGGCTGAAACAAGGGAATCACTACAAATCCAAGCTGCCAGGGAGACCTTGTCCCAGATAAATAAATAAATAAATAAATAAATAAATAA
>NW_004524581.1:8967786-8970879 GCF_000260255.1 Octodon degus | reverse complement strand
TGAAAGGTTCACAGGTTGAGAACGTGCCGTTTGCCCCCCTCATGTCCTAGGAGAGGAGACTCCGACTGATCTTGGGCAGAGGCGGTCTCACCATCAGCTGCCCATGACATTGGCCCTGTCGAGGTTTCCCATGGAATTCTGGGAAAGCAGCCTGGTTGCCCTACTGACAGCATGGATGTTGGGCCAGGCTGTGTGACTCACCCTGGGAGTGGCGGGGCGCCTGAGAAGCTCTACCTGTTACTCTGGGGAACAGGACAGCTGCTTTGGGACAGACTGGGTTCTGCTGAGGAAGGGCGCTTTAGAGGAGCTGGCTGGGTTCCAGAGCAGGTGGAGGTCTTGCTTCATCTGTTTTCTGTTGCTGTAACAAAATGCCTGAGACCCAACAATTTACAAAGAGCTGATGTTTACTTAGCTCACAGTTTGAAAAGGTGGGGAGTCCGAGAGCAGGTGCCGTAACTGGGGAGAGGTTTTGTGTTACAGCATAATATGGCAGACTGCATCACATGTTAAGACTTCTTATAAAGTTGTTAATGCCGTGGTGACAGCCCCACCCTCATGACTTCATCTCTTCCCAATTACCCCCCAAAGGGCCCGCCTCCAAACTCCAGTGACCTAAGAGTAGGGAGATTAAGTTTCCAAAGCATAAATTCTGGGAAACAAACACTCAAAAGGTGGCAGGTGCCAAGACTAGGGACACAAAAGAAGGCCTAGACTTTCTCCTTCGCTACAGAGGATAGAAGGCAGAAGGAGCAGAGCCTTTTACTCTCAGGAAGCACACGAATCTGCTGGTCTGGTCCAGGGAGGGTAACAAGGCGAGTGCTGGCAAATGTGGTACCCCAGCAGCCCTTAGGGATGGGCTTCGTGGGGGACAGTTGACAAGGCACTTGCCTTTCACCTACTAGGGCACTGGCATCTCCTAGGTTTGTACTACACAGTGCTGTCTCTCCTGCGGGGCTAGGGAGAGGCAGCTGGGAAGGACGCACCACGAGGCCCGCACTCCTGGAGGGTGCTAGGAGTGGGCCGATGCTCATTAAGCATGAGCGCATGCAGTCAGCTGTGCGCTGGACCACAGGGGCTGATTCTGCTGCAGCCCCACATAGACCACAGGACTATGTCCTTCCACCCAAAATCCAGGCTCCTGTGCCTGTGATGAAAATGACCCCAGGAGGGGATGACCCTCTGCTCCCAGACATCCTGGCTCCTTTCTCCTACTTCCTGCTCTCCCTCACGGCATTTCAGCTTCCTCTCTACTCTGCTCCAGCATCTGCTGTCTGTCTCATACATCCAAATCCCTGACGGAGGCTGTAGATTCCTTTCAAATGATCCCTGAGCCCACCGACTGGACAAGATGAGCAACACTCACTCTCCCGAACTGAAAAAATTTATGGACAAGAAGTTATCACTGAAATTGAATGGTGGCAGACATGTCCAAGGAATATTGCGAGGATTTGATCCCTTTGTGAATGTTGTGGTAGATGAATGTGTGGAGATGGCAACTAGTGGGTCACAGAACAACACTGGAATGGTGACAATACGAGGAAACAGTATCATCATGTTGGAAGCCTTGGAATGCGTTTCAGCAGAAAAATGCGTTTTCAGCAGAAAAATTCACACGCCTCCTCCAAGCGCTACTTTCACTGACGAAGATTGGGTCATACACATTTTCATATATTAAATTCTTGTTAAATTAAAAAAGAAAGAACAAAGGGCCCCCTGTATTAGCAAAATACAGGTTTATGCTCCCAAAGTGTATTATGTATTGGTTCAACTGTGGGTTTTCTTTCTTCTGGCCATCATCAAAACAGGGACACATTGATATTCTCCTGTTGTACTCAGAATGTGCGGCCAAAGCCACGGCCCTCTAGGAACCCACAGCCTCCTCCAGGTTCCCTTGCAAATTCCAGAGCCGCAGCCTCACCAAGCAGATGGCCCCGAGCATGCTGTGAGGACTCAGAGAACACAGCTGGGTCCTCAACTCCTGGACGCGAGTGCAGGCAGCCGGGAAGGACTCGGGTGAGCACACAGTCAGCCGGCGCTTTAGCAGCGAGCCATTGTGACTGCCAGGCAGTGCCTGCTAAGTGAAGTCAGCGAGGGTGGAGGGCATCCTAGAAGTCTTCTAGTAAAAGACATGAGCTTCCTCCATTTTCATTCTCTTGTATGGGCAAATCACATATGTCCCCTAATTTAGCAATGTTCTTGAATCTGCGGTGACTCAATTAAATAAGCATTTGTGCTGCAATAATACCAGTAAAGTACAAACAGAAAGAAATTGGAAAGGTTAATATCAAGGAAATGGATAGAACTAAAAGCAGGAAACAGGACAAAGTATATTATGTTACTTTAAAATATATGGAGAAACTTCAAACTTTGTGTACCAGATAATATAGAAGCCAAGGACCAGGGAGACAGCTCAGTAGAATAGGCGCTTGCCTGGCAAGTGCAAGGTCCTGAGTTCAATCTCTGATGCCATCAAAAAAAAAAAAAGAAAAGAAAAGAAACAGACAAAGAGATACTGATATAGGAAAGAAAACTAAACCTAAGCCCTTTTGTGTTCCAGTGCCGTTTTAAGTTAAGTTTAAGTTTCTATTTTCTTAAGTTTGCTTCTTGTAAATATTGTCAGACTTACCTAACCTGATACCATGCTTTGTTATAAGACCATGTGTTTGGGCCAGGAAGATAGCTCAGCAGCATAAACACCTGCCTGGCAAGTGCAAGATCCTGAGTTCCATCCTCCCATCCTCCCCCACCTCCAAAAAAGGCCATTTGTTTCCTACATAAAATGTTGAACACCTTTGTTCCTTTGTCATAAGCTAAGCTTATGCTTTGCAGCATTTCTGTGGCTGCACTAAATCATAGCAGCGCCACCACCCGCCTCCAGACCCGGAACTAGACCTAGGACTAACACTGTCCCCCTGCTGCCCTTCGGGGTCAGTGCTCAGTCATGCGCTGGCTGCCCACCTCTTGGCCCCACTAAACTTGCTTGTCTCTGCATCTGGCCTCTGCGGTGACTCAATTAAATAAGCATTTGTGCTGCAATAATACCAGTAAAGTACAAACAGAAAGAAATTGGAAATGTTAATATCAAGGAAATGG
>NW_004524581.1:8927471-8966146 GCF_000260255.1 Octodon degus | reverse complement strand
ACACACACACACACACACACATACACACAATAAAGAAATAAAAATAAATGTTAAAAAAGAAAAAAGAAATACACAACTGTGCCCAAAGGAAATATAATGGTCTTAATTTTTATTTATAATAGAAGACCAAAAATGTATGATTTCATTCAGTTGCAGAAATTAGTAAAAAAAAAATCAAGCAAATGTACTCCTTATCTAAAAGTGTAAGAAAATAACAATTCAAGTTCACAAATCAAGACATACTAATGTATTATTAGAAACATGAACATAAATTCCAGAAAAAAAAAAACAGCCAAAAGAATTGGAATCTTAGTATATGATGAAGGACATGAGTCTGCTTTTGATCTTTGGCATGTGGGGAGCCAGTTTTTCCGGCACCATTTGTTGAAGAGTTTCTCTTACAAAACAAATCAGAAAAAAAAAAAAAATTGAAAGCAGTTGCCCCCAGGGGACAGGAATTAAGATTAGTACCATAAGCTTTTCCCGTAGGGAAACCCGGGTTCCTTGAGGTTTTGGATCTCTGATGCTCTGTGTACGTCGTCCCTCTATCTGGTTTCTCAGTGACAGCGAGACATCTAAGTGTCCGGTGCCCGCGGGTTTCACGTCCGAGGACTCAACCAACCGCAGACAAAATAAACCTGCCTCTATGCACAGCAAAAGAAAAAAGAAAAAAAAAAAAAGATTAGTACCATAAGGGATCATCTTTTAACATTATTAGTCTTATGGTATTATCTGACTTCTTAAACTATATAATAGTATTACTTGGGTTTTTTGTTTGTTTGTTTGTTTGTTTTTTCTAGGGATTGAATCCAGAACCTTGCACATGTGAGACGGTCACTCTATCACTGCACTACAACCCCACTGCTTTTAAAATTTTGAGGCTCCCTGGCCTCCAACCTATGGTCCTCCTGTTTCGGCCTCCCAAGTTTGAGCCATTGTGCCAAGCTAAACTTAAAATTTTTTAACATTTTTTTTTTCTGTATTTAGGGCAGGGTCTTCAGGGTCCCACTATGTAGATTGGACTCATAGTAATTCTCCTGTTTACAGCCTCCCAAGTGCTGGGATGACAGGCGTGTGCCACCACACCCAGTCTCAGTTACCATCTCAGTGCGCCCCGGGGCAGGCCAGCACACATGCTGGGGATAGATTCCCGGCCTCTGTGCTCTGCCAAAGCAGGCGCTTAGGTCTGCTGAGCTATCAGGTCAGCCCTAAACTTAAAATTTTTTAAAGAGTGAAGAGAATATACCCATGAACCATGACTCATTTTAATATAAAGGTCAAAGTCTGGGGAAAAAAAAAAAATTATATATATATATATATATATATATATATGTAGCTGGGGAAATAGCTTGGTGTTCTAAACGCCTGCCTGGCCAGAACAAGGACCTGGATTTAATGCCTGGTACCGCATGCTGTGCCAGCCCTGCACCAAGCTGGCCACCCAAACCTGGCCATCCAAACCATTATAGGTGATGCACACCTATAATCCCAGAGCTGGGGAGGTTGAGACAGGAAGATCACTACGAGTCTGAGCTGTGTAGCAAGACCCTGTACCAAGTAAATAAATAAATAAATAAAAGATTTTTAAAAATTGAAAGAAAAAATACCTATGGCTAGTCAGATAAGCCGGAGTGTTTAAATTTTCCCTCAGCTCCTTGTTAGTAACAGGTTTCTTGCAATGTGTTTCTTATCCATGTCAGGGTTTGTTCCCTTGTGAACTGGAGAATTGCACAACCGCCAGGCGGACCAGGCTCCAGGCTCTAAGACAGACTGGGTGCCGCCCCCATCCTCAGCCGGCACGGGAACACACCCCATCTCCCCAGTCCCCACGTCACTGCCACCTGCAGATTAACTCAAGCATCTTCTCTCCTTGCTGCTCTTACTCCTGGTTAAAATTTGTTTTGGTTTTGTTTTTCCATAAACCCTATGCAGTCAGGATATTTTCTATAGACTCAAGGTTCCTGCTCTGGTGTGAGCCATGGCTTGGGACTTTTCAGTAGGAAACAGATCAAAATGGCTTTGAGAGTATGAAGAACAGGGGCCTTTCCATCTAGACCCATCTGGGAGGAAAAAGATTATTAGTGATGCATTAAACCCTGTGAACAGATGAACTGCAGAGATAAAACCTGGAACACAAATATCAACATTGTTAGGAATAAGAAAATTTCCCTCCAGGATCATAAGATCAGCTTCGTTCCTGTTCTCACACACAGATAGCAAGGAGGGAGGCGGAGACCAAAGGCAGTAACAATACAGTGTGGTAGGTGAGGGGGGTTGGCCGGCTCTCTGGGCTCAGGGAAATGCAGGGATGTCAAAGTCCAGCCAGATTCAGAGAGTTGCCTGGGAGAAAGGGCACCTCAGAGGGTCTCAGATCAGGGGCAGAGCGGTGCCTAAACTTAGCTGTGAACTGGAACCACTTGGGGATACTAAAAAGCCCTGGTTCCCAGACTGAAGGAGCCTGAAGCGCTGCCTGGGCATCTGTAGCTGTCCAAGTCCCCAGATGATTCCGCAGCAAAGTTCAGAAACCACTGTGGCTCCTGGGAAATGGAGTGGGAGTCGAGCTGCAGGACAGTGGTGGGAAAGGGCAGGCCAAGGGGCTAGGAGGTGAGCCAGTGGTGGCCAACTATGGCGTGGGTGCCCCGGTCAGCACGTGAGCCAAATGGCCCAGCATAGCCTCAGCAGTGCAGCACAGACCCACAGTGGAGTGTGGGCACTTTGCATCAAATACTGCAAGTGGTTTGCGGTCAGTTTGAGCCCCTCCTCTCTAAAATGTTCTCCCTCATGACATGGGATGTGGATGGGACTGAAGCGGGTGACGGCATGCACAGGCAGGAAGGGAGGCCATGGTGGCAATGCCCAGGAGTCGGGCTGGGACAGTAGGCCCGTGTGGCCCACATTCAGAGGTTCTGAACACAGCAGGGAATGTGGGAGGCAGGGATTGGAGATTATGTCTGCTCAGCACAAAGCAGCTTGGCTCTGTGAGCTGTTGCCTCTGCTGCCCCCCGTCATTGACATCTGAGAGACCCCTTGAAGCCCAGCAACACAGGAATCCAAACTGCAATGCCGCCCTCTAGTGTTGTCATTGTGTACTCCGGACTCCCAGCCACACTGTCCTGGGTTTGGGAGTCTGTTACCTACCACAACCCCAGGGACCTCTCTGACATCCTGTCACAGGAGCAGCAGCGGGAGCGGACAGCAAGTAGCCTGGAGGGGTGGGGGGCAAGCTTCCAGGAGAAGGTGAAACTCTGCTGCGCCAAAGGGGATCCTGAATTAATAAACTGATATGTGTGACACAATGGCCCACCTTTGGGGTAGTCAAGAGAACCTACACTCGCAGAGAAGCCAGTGGGCAGAGCACATGGGGCCTGTAAGCCGCAGCCTAGGCTTTGGTTCTTGCTTCATCCAACTGTGTGATGATGTGTTTAACTTTTCTGAACTTCATTCCCATCTGTGAAACGAGGCTCTGAGAGAGAAGCAACGGCATGTGTGTATTTAGTCCTGTGTGCCGCACACTGTCTAAGCACTTTGCATCCTTAATTTAATTCTCACAGCAACCCTGTGTGGGAGAACAAACGGTTCTATTTTACAGATAATGAAAACGAAGCACATGTAACTTTTCAGTCACCAGGCACATGGTGGATATTCAGTAAATAGTGGCTGCTGCTGTGACCACAGAGATGGCAGTCACTGGTCGTGCTGAAGCAGGTGAGTTCATGGGCACAGTCAGGGAGAAAATTTCAAGAGACAGAAAATGAGACAGCACATATCAAGCTTCACTCAGGACCATTTGTATGTGACCACGTCCTATACCTCAATGTCCCTGGGACTTATGAGATGGAATCATCTGGGCAAAGAAGGGCAAAGTCTCTTAGCAGTGGTTTCTTGCCATCAGCCTCATTGACAAAACTCAGTTGGATCCTGAACAAGGATGGAGTGCTCTTTCCCAGCTTCCCTTAAAGCTAGGAGTGGTCACGTGACCTAGATCTGGCCAATGAGATGTAAGGAGCATGTACTGGGAGGACCCTGGGAGGACTCTGGGGAGGGTTTCCTCCCTAACAGAAGAGGGAACAGAAATAGAATTTTTTCCTTCCTGGAGGAGAATGCTGTCATACAAGCTACCTTGCAACCATGAGCGGAAGATCAAGAAATATCCAAGTTCCCAAAGATCTTTTGGTAATATTAAGCTGTTCCATGTTTCACATGGATTCACCTACTTCCAGATTTGCAGTTATGTGAGAATAAGCCTCTATTTATTTTTAAATTGTGGCTATTGCTAAAAAAGTATTCCAGGGCTGGTGAGATGGCTCGGTGGTCTAAAGCACCTACTTAGAACAAGCTCAGCAAAGCACAGGGACCACGGTTCAATCCCCCAGCACCACATGCCAGCCCGCCCGCCCCCTGGTGGGCTGAGCTGGCCACACACACACACACACACACACACACACACACACACAAATAAAATTTAAAAAAAAGTATTCCAAATATCACACTCATGTTGTTTCAGTGTGTTAATTTGTTTTCCCCAAAATTCATTTATATCATGAGCAAATACCACTGAGTACAGACTAAATGCTAATCACAGTGAAATAAGAGGCATGGTTATCAGGAAATAACCACAAGTCTCAGAGACATAATTCTGATTTTGTAGGCCAGATAGCTCAGTGGATTAAAACACCTGCTTAGGCAGATGCAGGGACTGGGTGTTCCACCCCTGGCCTGCCATGCTGGCCCTGCCCCCAGCGCACATTGAGATAGCGATTGAGACTGGATATGGTGGCGCGCACCTGTAATCCCAGCGCTTGGGAGGCTGAACATAGGCAGATCACTATGAGTCCAATCTGTGAGGTGAGACCCTGTAGACCCTGTACTAAATACATTTTTAAAAAAATTCTGACTTTATAGATTTCTCAGCCTGGTTAGGGAAGCATGTTTGGAATAGATATCATGGGGGTCAGGATGTTAGGCAGAAGAAAGCATGAGAATCCTTATAGAATGTGGAATGGATATTTAACCTTGATGAGCATCTTGGAAGTTCTTGAAAGCTGGTGATTATTTATGTTTAGTTGTAACAATAAAGAGATCCCAAACAGTATCTCAAAACAGAGAGATACTGTTTTGTTGTGTTTCTTTTTTTCATGTAATAACCCCTTTTCATGTTCTACCCAGCTTGGTCATCCTCAAGATGGCTTTCCTCTGTGGATTCAAGATGGCAGCTCCTATTATTACCACTGACCAACTGTGGAGAAAGTGGGGAAAGTGATGGACAGTGTTTTACTCTTTCAGATGAGCCCTTGAGTGTGTGCGGCTGCCCTCGTCTTATTGGGCAGATCTTAGTCATGTGATCTTATCTAGCTTGAAAGAGAGACTTGGGAGTGCAATTTTTAGCTGGTCAGGCAGGGGACAGCTGATGCACAGGGAGGTTCTAAGAAGAAGGAGAAAGTGGTGTCCTGAGGGACAGTGAGCAGTCACAGTTGGTCAAGGACTGGAGATGTTTTCCTCTTAACCCTGAGAGCAAGGAGGAGTCATTGAAAGGATTTAAGCACAAGTGCTGGGTCACATTTTGCTTTTAAAAAAAGATCCCTGTGGCGACTGTGTAGGAGGGAGTGCAGGAAAGAATGTCATACAAGCGGTGAGGAGCCTTTTGAAAAATCTACTGATAATGGTGATTTGAACTGGATGAGAAAGCCAGAAGGGCCCATGGGTCCAGGTGGAGTTTTTTATTATTTTTCATTATTATTATTATTATTATTATTATTATTATTATTATTTTCCAAGTGAAAACTTACTTTAAACAAGAACCAGATTCATCCATTTTTCACTGGTCAGGATTTCTTCTGGATCTCCCAGCCCATGATATAATTTTAGTGGAACTAAACTGACATAACCCAAATATATGCTGTGTGAGACAGGGCACCGCGGCTTCCAGTGGGGCCCAGCCTGTGACAAGGTCGGACTCTACTCTCCTGCTGTGCCATGAGGGGGGAAAGCACTCAGAAATGACACCTGCTAGGCCACCCTAAGGTTACCTAGTGGTCTAGAAGTCTGTTTGGCCCTAGGCCAAAGGCTGGTGCATCCTCGAGGAGGTGGCATTTGAGGGTCCTAGAAGCACCAGGGGGATAACTTCAGATAAAACGTTGCAGAAAAACTCTTCAAAGCCCTCCCGCCCACACGTGCTTTCTCTCTAGCCTCCTCTCTGGGGAAGAAGATGGATATTGTGGTTGCTTTAATATGGAGACTTAAATTTCGTTTTTGCTGCCTTTCTGTTACACACTCAAATGGTGGAATGCAAACTCTCTCTCCACCCCCCCCAACTTCCTAAGAAGGTCTGAAGATTAAAGGTTTCCATGCCCCTTGAAGAAAGCTGGTTTTTTCCCCTTCTGTGTTCTGACTCTTAACAGAATACCATGAAAGGAAGGACAATGAATTGGGAGGAAGGCTGAGGTTTCTGTACAAGCAGGACTTCCTGAGAGGACAAGGAGGAGCGAGGATGTGGGGGAGGAGAAGAAGGCACTCAGTCCCTCTCCCTGTCCCTGCAGGACCCTGGAAGGATGGCCACGACTTAGGAAGGACCAGAGTTCTGGAAATGTGGACATCCAGGATCCACACCCCAGCTGAACCCCAAGCTCCTGAACCCCAAGTGTCTTATCAGGAACAACTGTCCCTGGACCTCTAGAACCTGCAGAAGCAGAGAGACAAAGGATCTCCTGAAAGATCATAAAGGCCCATCCCCAGGGCCTTGACACTGTAGACAGGACCAGGAGGGGGCAGTGGAAGCCCAGGGGTAATGAGAGTGGGCTTCCCTGCCAGCTTAACAAGGTGGGCCCTGAGTCAGAATGAAGTCGACTTTCAGAGGACCCAGGACCTTTGTCACATCCTGAGGGTAAGAACAGAGATTGATGCTCGCTGCGGCTCCCCTTCCTGTCCTGCAGGGCCCTGTTTCAGCAGGCTACTCTGATCTGTCCCAGAGTCAGGGCTCTTCCCGGCTCCCATCCTCTGTCAACTTCAGGGCCCTCTCCGTGTCAGTCCCCATCTTCCTGCCACCACCTCAGAGGCCCGCTCTGCCCTCCTAGTGGTGTCTCTCACTGGATGGGGGGCAGGGAAAGTGCTCTCTGTGATACTGGGACTTGGTTCCCTGACTTGGTTGAGGCTTTGTGGAGATGCGACCCTCTCTCCTAGCTCTGCACTGATCATGACAGCACCTGGTCAAGGAGTGGCCTGTCACAAGGCCCAAGGCTGGGGCTGCCTGGGAGAGGGTGGCCATTTGTCAGCCCTTTTTCTCACCTCAGGCAGGCTACAGTACTTGGTGCCACATTGGCTGACACCCTGGTTGTGATGCCACAGCCCCTCCGGCTGTGATATTCAGACTGGCTCCAGAAAGACCCCCGTTACCCAGCCAAGGAGGTGATGTCACGGCACTTCACCCACTTCCTCCCCCACAGGCCATAGATGGGCAGATCTGCAGGAGCCTGCTGCTGAGAAAGGCATGCTTCATGTTAAGAGCCTCTGAGCTCTGTGTACACAGGACCACTGCAGATGTAAACACTCAGCTTCTCTTCCCCGGCTCGATAAACCTCAGGCTTTCAGGGTGAGGCGCTGCCCGGCACACTCCTGGTGTTTAAAGAAGATGTCAACAATAGCCTGTGCTCTTGGCAGAGGCTGGCTCTCCATCTCTCAGCTAAAGCCCAAGACCTGAGCCTCTGATGCCCATGCCAAGGGGCCCAAAGCCTGTGCCTTCTGAAGGAGCCTCTGGTGTGCAGACAAGGGGGCTATGATAAGCATAACCTAAGAGTGCTAGGGGGACCATGACATCCCCTGCCACCACCTGTCCCGCTCACATAGATCCTGTGAGGATAAGAACAACATTCCCTTCACCCCGCCCAACATGGCCATATTTTAAACTTAACTCATCCTTTGTTATTCATTTATTTACCTAATGTTTATTGAGTACCTATTACGTGCCTGTATGCCAAACATTATGCATAGTGCTCAGCCCAAAGTTACCTAAGATTCCACCATTAGTGCTATTCCTGGTTGTTTAAGACGTATAAATATGTGCGTTAAAGCACCTGCAAGCAGGCTCAGGGGCCAAGGGTTGGATCTCTGGGCCCGCCATGCCAACCCCGCCCCCAGGGTGGGCTGAGACAGCAATTGAGACTGGGTGTGGTGGCACACACCTGCAATCCCAGCTCTTGGGTGGTTGTACACAGGTGGATCACTACGAGTCTGATCTAGTAGTGAGACCCTGAACACCCTGTAGACCCTTCCCTAAAATACAAATAAATAAATGAATAAATTAATTAATAAATAATAAAAAATCTAATGGAGGAACTATGAGGGCCACCAACTTTTATCCCAGTGAACGATTTAAGAGAGAAAGCAAAGCCAAGGCAGCATCTATTATCTGCCTGTAATTTCATGAAAGAAAAGACACTTCTCTTTAAATCTCAAAACACATAATTTTTATGTATTTGGTACAGGGTCTCACTGTGCATTGTTTTCAGTCTCCCCACTGCTGGGATTACAGGCGGGTGCCACCACACGCGGATTCAGTCATCAGCTCAGCGTGCCCGGGGGCAAGGCTGGCATGGCATCTGGTGCCAAGGATGATTCTTAAAACCAGATTCAAGGAGATGAACAAAATCTCAGGCCGCTGTCCTCCTTGCCTACTCATCACCTGGCCCAGGTGAAATTCATCCCCCTGGCACCACTCCTGATGACCAGATAGCCACAATGCTGTCCAGTGCCAATGTCCCATGTGACCTACTGCAGGCACACCAGAGTGGTCTCCAGGGAAGAGACACTGAACAGGGACCTCACCCACAGTGCTTCCCAGAGCCCCCTTTCCTTCTGCCCACTTCCCTTCTACCTTGAATCTGCTCCAGCAGTTTTCCCTTCAAACTCCACAAAAATGATTCCTTTCTGCTCTGGCTTGGATGTGGTTTCAGTCTGTCCCCCAGTGGTTCCTGTGTTGGGCTCACTTTGATCATGTGGCACCTTCAGTGGGGAGCATCATGGTTCTCACAGACCAGTTAGTTCTGACGTCCTGTGTCTCACACACACTCTCCAGGACGCCATTCCCTGTAAGTTGACATGGGGGTGGGGGGTGCTTGCTAGCGCTGGCACCATGCAGTTGGGACTTCATCCTTTAAAACAGTGAGCTAGGGCCTGTGAGATAGCTCAACAGTCTAAGTACCTTCCTGGCAAGTACAAGGACTCAGGTTCCATCCCTCATACTGCATGCTGTGCTGGCCCTAAAACCAAAGGTGGTGGCACAGGCCTTTAACCCCAGTGCTGGGGAGGCTGAGACAGAAGGATCACTACGAGTCTGAGCTGCATAGTGAAACCCTGTACCAAGTACATTTTTACAAGATTAAAAAAAAAAAAAAAATTAAGCTAAAGAACCCTTTCCTCTTTTTACGGACCACTACCACCACCGTTTTGGCAGTCCTGGAGATCCAACCCAGGAACCTCGAGCATGCTAGGTAGTGTTCACCATGGACCTGTGCTCGGCCCTCTCTTTCTTCCACTTTACCCCACCTGCCTCAGGCATTCTGTCAAGATGGAAGCAGTCGAAGCCACTCTCCTAACTCCGGTCTTCAGGCCTCTAGTCTGGAGGTCAGGATAACAGGAATCAGCGAGGAGCACTCGAGCTCCTCCCCGCACGGAAATGGAGTGACCCTTTTCACCCAGGGAGGACCTGTCCTGTTCTTCTCACATCCTCCGTCAAGCTTCTCTGCCACTGACAGTGCTCAGCAGTCTCCTCATGCAGGCCAACCCCAGGCACATTAGAGCTGCCTTATCAGGGGTCACGCCCTTCCTGGCATGGCCCACATCCAGTGACCCACGTGAAGGTAGAAAGGCTTAATCACTTTCGCCCAACAGGCCCTCTAGCTCCCAGTGACCAGGGGCTGGTGGCAGGGCCTGTGGCAAGCCCAGGGTCCTCCTTCTCTACCCTGCTTCCTTCCCTGTCTCCAGTGTTGGTCCGCATGGCATCTCCCTAATCCTGCCCATGGCCTCTGAATCAGAGTCTGCTTCCTGTGGTACTCAACCTGCACCATAGACTCCATCATCCTAGTAAGGCCATAGGCAGCCCTTGCCCCTTTAGTTACTGCCGGGCGAGGGCTTCCACACATGCCTTAGTGAGTGAACTGTCCAGTCTTGATGTGTCAATAAACAAATCTGGATTTTTCCCCCCTCTTAACAAAGATGCATTCAAGACTATTGTCTAGATGTAGATTTAGATGCTAGCTCACCAAAGCCCATCAAGCGGACTAGCAACTCCTCTATGTTGGGCCCCCCCCACTCCAAGCCCTTCCGAGGCTCAAGCCTTGTAGCACATAGTTGGAAAGCTGCAGGCGCATATGATTTAAGTGGGAAATAAAAACTCAGATTTAGTAGCTCAAAATGTAATCCCCATCACATACACAGTGGCAGTGGCAGGCCATTGGGTGGAACTGCTATTTTGGGCTTCTGGGACCAGTGACATGCTCTCTGTCATCCCAGCCCATGCTGTTTGCACCAAAGCTCAATAAATTCCAGCTGCCTGAGAACAAGAGGCCAGGACAGCGAAGAAGAGAGGAGGCTGTCTTGTGCTTACATTATTTTCAACATTTCACTCTGTACGCCCCAGGGCCAAGTGAGTGTGAGACAAAGCAAGCCTCAGAACTGATAGGACGCTACTGCTACTGATAAAGACATCAAGGAGACCAAAATCCAAACATACTTGGTGGCCTACCCTAGACAGGACAGATTCTGGTCTCATGGCTCGAGCCAGTTCTGTGTGGCCATCTCTGTGAGGGCCGGAGTCCCAGAGACCCCCAAGCACACAGTTCCACAGGAGGAACAGGCACCCTGGAGGCGTCAAGTCCCCAGGATGAGGGTTGGATCCCCAGACGCAGCCCGACAATGGGTACGACTTCTGCATTGGTTGTTGATGAACTGATCTAGGAATTCCCAATCAGGAGAGTCTACACAGAAGCTCCTTAATCTTCAGCACATGTTTAGGCTTCACGGTGTATGACTTGGTGATTTTATTTTGGATTCCAAGGGTGAAATAATCTTTTCAACACTAGAGACCTCCAAAGGTCCTTCCCATCTCTGCTAGAGAGGCAGGAGGCTGTAGGATGGAAAATAACGGGAGGAGGACAGGAAAGAGGTGATAGGGAGCCAGGGTTGGGAGACAGGAGAAATTCAGACTGTGCCAGGCAGAGCCTTGGGAGCCCCAGGGCCACACAGCTGGGCTGGCTGTGAGAAGCAGGCCTGCTGTCCTTCGGTAATGGATATGCCCTGCCCTTCTGGGCCTGCTCCACAGGTGTGCATCAGTGCACGAGTGTGTGTGAGCTCACACCACAGGTCAGTCACACACATAAGGTTACTTGGAAACATTGTCACCACTTCCCTGGACGCCTAGGACTCATGCACACGACAACAAAAAGTATCTCTGGGCACACCCGCAGCACCCCTCAAGTCTTAATCTCCAGCCATCCTGGGGGGTCCCAGAAGCCACAGGGAGCCCTGGCTTTGTCCTAAGACAGTGGTTCTCAAAGTGGGGTTCCGGGGTCAGCAGTATCAAGGTCACCCAGGAACTGGTTCGAAGTGCTTTGGGTTCTATCTTCTCCCTTTGATAGAACCCTGAACTGCTCATGGGGCTCTCTTGGGGCTATAAATTTATGTCATGCATTTTATGTGCCATTTCTTAAACTGAATATACTTTTACACACATTATCTCATATAAAACTCACAAATACACTATGAGAAGTACACTGTTTGCCTCCTATTCCTTTCTGATGGGGTAGCTGGTTCCCTAGCTAACCCTAGAACCACTACTCCACCCCAGCTGTCCTAGAACCCAGCCCTCTGTGCTGTTGGTGTGGGAAAGGTCCCTCTCATCTGACTGCACCCCCACCACTGAAAGCCCCTTAAGACTTCCTGAATGGGGGCCGGGGAGATGGCTCAGTGGAATAAGCCTTGCCTGGCAAGTGCAAGAGCCTGAGTTCAATCCCCAGTTCCGCAAAAAGAGAGAGAGAGAGAGAGAGAGAGAGAGAGAGAGAGAGAGAGAGAGAGAGACTCCCTGAATGTCCCACTAACTCATTCTCCTGAGAAAGACTGAGAAATTTGCCCCAGGTGACCAGCTGCTTTCGATGCAGCTCCTGGCCTGGCCCGAATGTAAACACTGCCGAGACTGCGCCCTCCTTGTGCCACCCCCACATCTGCACCCCGTGCCAACTTCCCTGCTGTATCTCCTTGCCGTGCAGCCAGCCCTAAATCTCCCAAGACAAAACCTAACAGCGGGTGGGACGAGGGCGGGAGAGCAGCCCCACCCGGGAGCTGGCAGCCCCTCTGCCAAGCTCTCCCTGCCTGTGCCACTGAAGAGCTGCTTAGAGGCAGCAGCACGGGGCCAGCAGCTCTGCACCCCAAAGCCTCAAGACAGCCCAGTCCCAGTTGGCCTGTGGCAGAGTCCTCTGCACGCGCCTCTGTGTGAGATGCTTCCTGAGTAGCATAAGGGAGATGTGGGTTCGAACTGCGACTTCCCGCCTGCGTCCTGAGGGATCTCAGCTGACCACATCCCCTTTCGGGCTTTCCGTGCTGCATCTCTTCGGTGAAGAGGTTGGGCTGATTTATGAGGAGGTCTCCTGCTCTGACACTGTGATTTGGATACTAGATTTCCAAGTGACTTTCCAGAGTTCTGGCCGGGATGCAAGAATCTGACAGGACAATGGCTTTGGACCAGGCTCTCCGCTCGGCCCAGCTCATCTTTGCTTGAGACGTAGGTGCGGCCCAGCTGGACAGGCCTCGCTTTGATCTGTCCCTCTCTCCACCCCCTCGCTCCGCATACTCAGAGGATTTCTCCTCCATAGCAAAGCCGGGAGTAGTGCTGGGTCCAGAAGCAGCCATGGGAGCCTGTGTCATTGTGACTGACACCAATACCTCATTTGGTCTTCAGAGTAACAGCACAGGCATCACAGCCTTCTCCATGCCCAGCTGGCAGCTCGCGCTGTGGGCCACAGCCTACCTGGGCCTGGTGCTGGTGGCTGTGATGGGCAATGCCACAGTCACCTGGATTATCCTGGCCCACCAGAGGATGCGCACGGTCACCAACTACTTCATCGTCAACCTTGCCCTGGCCGACCTATGCATGGCTACTTTCAATGCTGCCTTCAACTTTGTCTACGCCAGTCACAACATCTGGTACTTCGGCCGCGCCTTCTGCTACTTCCAGAACCTCTTCCCCATCACGGCCATGTTCGTCAGCATCTACTCCATGATGGCTATCGCAATTGACAGGCAAGAGGGGACAACGGGAAAGCTGGGGGTGAGCACTTTCCCGGGGCTCAGAGGGAATGGTGCCTGAGCAGTACTCACGCAGCAAGCTAGGGGACAATGTAGGCACTGCCTCCCAAACCTGGCCAGGATTCAGACCCGTGAATCTTGAAGTCAGGGACTGCAGGGCCAAAGCAGGCAAGCTCAAGCGTAGAGCCAGGAAGGCCTTGGCACTGGATGGCTGCAGGGGACAAGTGAGTGGTGTCGTGGGAATCTCTGGCATGCTCTTTGCTGAAACTGACCTTTGTCTGGTGTCCTTCTGTCACTACAAGGAAACTGTGCATGCTGTTTTACTGCTCCAAATATATTATAGGAAAATTTGGTGAGTGTATGGTTTGCTTCTAAGTGTAACAGAGCCAGGCATCTACCGGATGCTGCTCTTTGGGTGGCAGAGTGTGACCTTCCAAGGAGGGGGCACAGAGCAGGGGTATGGAGGGATTAGAGGGGGCTTTTGAAAGCCATTTGGGAAGAGAAGGGGTGGTGATGTTTAGGGGGTATAGCACAGACTGGCAGAAACAGGACGGGAGGTGGGAAAGGTGCAGCGTGTGGGGGCCAGGGAGAAGCCTGCGACCCTCAGAGAGTCCTCGTCGAGATGAGATGTGAAGCCCCCCCACATCCCCAGTAGCTGTCATCACTCATAGCTGTTCACTGCTCAGCAAGGGCTCTCCTACTCTACAGTGTCCCCTGGGATTTCATTTGGAAACATTTTGTCCCCTAGTTAAAAATGGGAAGTTTGTACACCATTCATTTAAGCCTAACTTCTAACTTTACACCCAGGGAAACTGAGGCTAGAGGTTAGCAGATCACCTGATGCCACGGTCAGGGGCAGAGGCAGGGGCCCAGAACCTAGCCCTCTGGGGTGTTGGGCAGGAGGAGTAACCTCATCATGTCACTGTACCTCAACACTGTCAGAGATAACCTAACACCCACATCCCCTGGGTTTGGGGAGGCGTTGTAGGTATGTTTTTGCAGTAATGGAGTTTTGTTGTTGTTGTTGTTGTTGTTTTATTTTGATAAGAGGTCTCACTATATTGATTAAGGCTAGCCCTGAACTCATTGTATAACCCCAGGCTAGCCTGGAATTCACAGCGATCCTCCTGCCTCTGCCTCCTATATGCTGGGGTTACATGTATGTGCCACCATGCCTGGCTGCAGGAATAGGAACTCAATCCAGGTTCTTTCATTTTCTAGGCAAATTCTCCACCACCCAGCTACATCCCAGCACACCCCACCCCTGTCATTTTTCTGAATATCTCAGTAAGATTTTTTTTCTTTCATGGAACAAGTATTTGAATGATCTGTCTGTGTCAGGCCCAGTTCCAGGCACTGGGGGTGGGGCAATACCTTGGAAAAGAGCAACCCCAAATCGCCTGCCTTCCAGGTCTCCAATCTAAAGAGTGAAGTCAGTTATAGAAGGTCAGGTGGGAGCCAGAGGACCAGACAGGAGAGATGAATAGTCCAGAAGAGGGTGGTAACTCAGATCAGCTGTGAACAGTGGAGACTCGCCCATTTATTTCTGCATTTCTTCATCTGTTTATCCATTCAACAAATGTGTCCAGGTCCTGCTTTGTACAGCTGGGCACAACAGGGACAGGTCAATAAATGTGACCTCTCTGGTGGGCATTAAAATCATAAGTACATGGGCTGGTGAGATGGCTCAGTGGTCTAAAGCACCTACTTAGAACAAGCTTAGCAAAGCACAGGGACCGCGGTTCAATCCCCCAGCACCACATGCCAGCCAGCCCCCCCCCCTGGTGGGCTGAGCTGGCCACACACACACACACAAAATAAATAATAAAAAAATAAAATAAAACATGTTTAAAAAAAAGAAAATAAAATCATAAGTACATGAATAAATAAATTCTGTGTTCTATTTGAGGCCATAAGTGCTATGAAAAAAACAGCAGGCCAGGTATGGTGGCACATGTGGCAGGAGAATCACCAGGAGTTCAAGGCCAGCCTGGGCTATGTAGTGAGTTGAATACCAGCTTGAATCATGTGGTGAGAGCCTATCTCAGACAACCATTTAAAAAACAAAGTGAGAGGACAGGGGACCCCAGTGCCAGCCAGCTTGTCTTGTCGGATAAGTGTCAGGATGGGTCTCATTGTGAGATCAGGCTGTAAGCAAAGATGGGAACACAGGCGTGGATGAGCCCCAGGCCTCGACAGACACTGCAGGCAGCAGGCGAGATGGAAATGCTTGCCGGGCAGAGTCAGCAGCCACGTAATATCCAAGACTCCGCAGGGGCCGCTAAAAATGCAAAGCCACATTCCTAGCTTTGTCCCATGGCCCAGATGAATCCAGGAAGGAAGGTCATCTGGGCCAGAAGCCATTTCTGGTGATGAAAAGGAAGTGAATAAATAGGAACCATGACGCCCACTAGTCCCCAGCGCCAGCTGCCTGTGTGCACCTCTAGAGCGCTTGCCTCCTTCACCAACAGCCCTAGGATGAGAACTCCTAGGACGGGGTCCCAGAGGCAGAAGTAGAAGTCCAAAAAGCTAAGCCTGCTCTAGGTCTTGCTTCCAGAAAGCACTGGAGCAAGGAGTCAGGAGGATCCACAGTTCCAGTACCTGCCTCGGTACTGATAGGGTGGACACTCTATCCTCCTTCGCACCCACATCCCAGAACAGCAGGGACCCTGGGTCCCCAAGTGACCCTCATCTCCTCTGACCCTGCAGCATTTCATAAGGTCCAGGAGGACAACAGTGTCACAGGGAATGTGGGGAGAAGAGTCCCAGTCTTGTGGCCCAGATGTCCCTAACCTGTGGCCGTGGATCATGGGGAGGAACCAGAGAGCACGGAGGGACAAGAAAGCCACAGTTCTTTGGGCAGGGATACAGCACATTGGCACAAGGGCCTGCCTGGCAAGCCAAGGTCCTGAGTTTGATTCTTGGCACCAAAAAGAATAGGAAGGAGGAGGAGGAGGAGGAAGAGGAGGAGGAGGAGGAGGAGAACAAGGTGGAGAAGGAGAAGGAGGAGAAGAAAAGAAAGTCACAGTTCCAAATGTACACAGCAAAGCAGTTGGCCATGATGCAAGCAGTGCCTAGGGCTTTAGTACCAATAAAAATCACAGATACCTGTGTTGTTGTAGGAATTGAGATCTGGACACACACTGCTGTGGCGGTACACACATATAATGCCAGCACTCGGGAAGCTGAGGCAGGAAGGTCAAAAATTTGAGGCTAGCCTGGGCAACTTAGGGAGACCGTCTCAAAATAAAGCAGCTGAAGATGTAGCTAGGTGGTAGAGCACTCACGTAGCATGGGCAAGGCCCAGGTTCAAGGCCTCGAGTACCCCTCCCCGGCCAAGATCTCAGCATATCACCTGTGCTCTCCCCTACTTCAAAATTACCGTAGGTAGGGCCGGCCTGATAGTTCAGTGGATTAAGGCAACTGGTTAGGCACAGTGTAGTGGCCGGGTTCAATCCCATGACCTGCCATGCTGGCCCCACCCCAGGGGCACATGCATGGAGACAGTGACTGACACTGGGTATGGTGGCACTTGCCTGTAATCCCAGCACTTGGGAGGTTGAAAACAGGAGAGTCACTTCGAGTTTGATCTATGTAGTGAGACCCTGTAGATCCGGTCCTAAATACAGAAAAAGAAAAAAAAAATTACTGCAAGTTCCACTGTGCTAGGTCTTGTGTTGCAGGCTGATAATAAAGCACAGACATTACGATGTCCCAAGTTTATTTTATATTTTGCTGGCCATATTTTGTGCAAATCATGTTCTTCAGGTGGGCCCTTTGCACACAGGAGCCTTTGGGTCTTTTGCTCTTTCAGAAGCAAGCCAGGCCTCTAGACACCCGGGGCCACAGCCACACAGGCCCCAGACAGTGCCCAGGCCCAGGCCTATGGGCCGCGAGGGTCCTGAAAGCCAGGGCAGCCGCCAAGGCCAGGAGGGTTCGAAGCCAGCCTGTGCCTTCCCAGCCTGTGTCTCCTGGTGTGGCAGATGGACACAATAGTCCCTGCCTCGGACTGCTGGGCCCAGCGCTGCCCAAGGGCGGCTCACATCCCCACATCCGCAGAGACGGGAGAGCAAGATGGATCTGTTGTGGCTGATTTCACTGGGAGAGGAGGTCTCATGTGGACTCTGATCAACACAGAAAGGAGAGGAGCTCCAGGCCAAGGGGGGCAGCACCATGCAGTGGGGAGGGCCATTCCAGGCTATTCCCTGAGCACAGGGAGCCTGGGAAGGCAGGGGAAACAGTGACAGAGGCTACAAAGTGCACTGGTCCCACACAGAGGGCCTTGAATGCTGAATCCAAAGCTCTGGGCCTGTGCTGCCCAGTGTGTGCCTATTTAAATTTGCACTGATTGCGATGTAAAGCCATGCTCCCGGGACTCTGCTCTGCATCATTAGTACTGAACAGGCTGACATGTGCGTAGGAAAATTCCCACCACTGCAGAGAGCTTTGGTGGGCAGGGAAGCCCTGGTCCAGGCTTTGTTCAGGACACAGAAAAACAGTGGCAAGACTTCTGAGGAAGGAGGCCTGGCATAGGGCAGGATTCAGACCAGGCTGAGCTGCAGGCTGATGCCACCCAGGCCTGTCCAGGACTGGTATTCAGTGAGGACACATAACTATTAGGCATTCCATACCCAGGGCCCAGAAGGCTGGGTTCTAGGGCCCTAGGGTGTGGCGTGACCAGGGAGGATCACCAGCTACTTGGCTCTCCACAGGTCAGTTGCCACTCCAGACGCTGGCAGCAGCAATGTGGAAAGGAGCCAGGGTGTGGCCAGGGAGGGCAAAGAGAGGGCAGCCAGATAGGAGGACATTCACCCCTCACACTGAGCTCTGCCTGCAGGTACATGGCCATTGTCCAGCCTTTCCAGCCGCGGCTCTCGGCCCGCAGCACCACGGCGGTGATCGGCGGCATCTGGCTGGTAGCCCTGGCCCTTGCCTTTCCCCAGTGCTTCTACTCCGCCATCACCGAGGACGAGGGCGCCACCAAGTGCGTGGTGGCCTGGCCGGAAGACACTGGGGGCAAGTCACTGCTCCTGTAAGGTCTGGGAGCTGGGGGTGCATGTGCTCACGTGTGCATGCTTTAGTGAGTACGTGTGTGCAGTGCTCACGGGGTGCATTATTACACAAGCACACATTTCTGCTGCAGCTCCTCAGCTAACTCCAGGGTCACACCTGGATACCGCCATCAGATCAGACAGCCTGTGAAAGCGTCCAAATGCAAAACTCTTCAGAGTGCCCTTTCTACCGAGTACATGTTGCTTCTGCATTTTCATAGTCAAAAAATCATGAACCAGGACATTGTACGTTTGGAACCATCAATGCTAAGAGTGACACTAAGTGACATTAAGTGACACTAAGTGTACAGTGGCTAAACACTGTACACGTATGAACCCATTTCATCCTAACGCTACCCAGCATATATTATTATGATGATCCCATTTGGGAATGGGGAAACTGAGGCACTGAAAAATTAAGAATTGTGCCTGCAGCTCGGAAGTGGCAAAGCAAGGGCTCATGGCAGGCAGTCCCGCTGCCAAGCCAACCTCTGGGCCACTCAGGGTAGCACAGGCCTCCCAACCACACTTGAGTGCTATACCCACTCACATCTGTGTGTAGGCATGCTGTGGCTGTGTGCGCATGTTAGCGGATGTGTGTGTAGGAGGGCTCTGTGTAAGCTTAGCCCACAAAGGGTCAGGAGATCCCAGTACAAAGGAGAGGGCACAGAGCCTGGGTCTGCTTCCTGCTGGGGTGGGCACCATAGGCTGGGAGGGAGCGGAAGGAGAACTCAACCAGGCCCAGCTGCTGTATGACCCAGCTGTGTCCTTTATCCATCTAGGGCCTGTTTCTGAGGCTCTCACAGTCCAGCGTTGGATCCCCAAATAGTGCTCCCTTGATTAATGGAGAATAAAGAGTTGACTAAGACAAGGCCTGGTGGCACATGACTATAACTCCAGCACTCTGGGAGGCTGAAGCAGGAGGATCACCAGTTCAATCCCACCTGGAAAATTTAGCAACCTAGCAAAATCCTATATCAAAAATAAAAAACAAAAAGGGCTGGAAATGTATCTGAGTATAAAGGCTCTGAGTTCAACCCTTGCTGCTGGAAGAAAAAAGAATCAGCTGAGGTTTTGCAGTCAGCAGCCGGCCCATATTTTAGCTCCTCTCTCTCAGCTAGAGAGACTTATAGCCAGTCTCTCTGAGCCTTGGGCTCCTTCTCTCCAAAAATGGGAATTAGTTTATGTATATGAGTTCATGTACATGAAGCCCCTTGTCTGTGCCCTGCACAGAACCAATGCCCAGTGTGCAGAGGGGACAAGGAAGACAAACCCAGAAATGCCATTTTTTTTTTTTTTTTTTACTCCAACAAGATCCCACCTGCCCCAGCCCTGAGGATATGCATGATCTTAGCCAGTGACTTCCAGGTAACTATGACAACACCACCCTAGTTGGTATGCTTTCCCCAGCAGGCACCCCTACCTGGCCAGTGGACCCAAACACTGCTGCACTGCAGGGAAGGGATACTGTTGTGCTCTGTGCTGGGGAAATGGCCATCTGTGGGGAGCAGCCTACTCCAGGGAATGACAAGTTCTGATGACAGACCCTGCCCAGGGTCCCTGCTTTCACTCGGCCTCCAGGCTGTGGTCCGGAGAAGGAAAAGAACCTTTTCTGGCTCAGAGCCAGGTAGTGAGCAGAATATTTTGGACCTGGCCCCTGGATGGTGGGGAAACAGTGTTTCTCCACCTCTGTAGGGGCTTTCTCCCTGGGAAGAAGCACTTAGGATACCCAGGACCCAACCTCTGGGGTTGAATTGCAACTCTGACTCAGGCAACAGGGAAAACAAGGGGCCAAGGGGCCAAGGGGCTGGGAAGATGGTTCAGTAGAATAAGCATTTCCCTGGCAAGCGCAAGAGCCTGAGTTCAATCCCTAGTTCAGAAAAAAAAAAAAAAAAAAAAAGACTATTACAGTAGAATGGAAAACAAAGGGCCAGGGTGGGCTAGGAAAGCCATTCTGGGAAGAGAATTAGGAAATGACAGACACCCCCTCCAGGAAAATACATATTTATCCCTCCAAATCAAAATACAAAAGGCACAGTGGCACTTGAGGAGAGGCCTCCCTGCCTGGCAGATTCTCGAGAGTGGTCCTCAACACTCCCCAGCTATCCCTTCTGTGTAGACGCCAGGCCAGGGTGAATTCCCTGCCCGCAGTGTCCCCAGGAAAGAATAAAGTGCTGCTCACCCTTGGAAAGAGTTGAGATTACCTCCTTATTTTATAGATGGGGAAACTGAGGCTGAGAGAGAAACCCGACTTGCCCACCATCACTCTTTCAATTAGAGGCTGGACAAGCCCCCATTCTGCTGAAAGGGAGATAGTTTGGGTCTTAAGTGTGGAAAGTTGTTTCCTAAGCGCAGACTTCCTGCCTCTTTCTGGGCCTCAGCCCCTATCCTGGACACTGAGGTGAGTGACCTGGTTTACTTTTGAGGTCTTTCTAGCTCAGTTCCCTTTCTCCTTCCCCTTCTTCTTTTGACAAGGTTTTGCTCAATTCCTAACTTTCCTAGGCTGGGCTTGAACTTGAACTTGACGATCCTCCTGCCTCAGCTTCCCTGCTAGCTGGAATTCTAGGCATAGGCCACCACGCTCATGTGCTGTTCATTTATTTTTCTTTAAACCAAACCAAGACCTCTGAAGGGGGCTGGGGGTGGGTCTCCTGGGTAGAAGTTGCAGGGAGCGGCTCCCAGCTCAGATGTGGGAGTCGTCCCTGGAGCGCGCTGCCCAGGCCCCCCGGCTGTCTCCCCAGGTACCACCTAGTAGTGATCGTCCTCATCTACCTCCTGCCGCTCACTGTGATGTTCGTAGCCTACAGCATCATTGGCCTCACGCTGTGGCGGCGCGCAGTCCCCAGACACCAGGCGCACGGCGCCAACCTGCGCCACCTGCAGGCCAAGAAGAAGGTGACGCCAGGGGCAGGGCCGGGCGAAATGAGGGCGGGGATGAAAGGGGCGGGGACCGGGGGCGGGGCGGAGCCCCGGGAACAAGCCGGGGGCGGGGCCTGGTCGTCACTAGCCGGGGGCGGGGCCCGACCGGGGGCGGAGCGGAGCAAGCGCGCAAGAAGGGCCCTGGGAGCTGGGAACCTACCTGTAGTTTGCCCCTGTGCCAAGCCCGCGCCCCAGAACCTGAATTCTTTCCTCTCCAGCAGGTGGATCGACTTTGGCTTTGTGGCAAATGTAAAGTTAAAGTATCTTAGAATGGCAGAATCCTAAAATAGTACAATTTTGAGTAATTGGAATGTTAAATTTTAGAAGCCCCTTAGAAGTGCCTACAGGAGTTCACCTGAGTGGAACCTCAGAACATCCCCAAAGGCTGGAATGACGGACCTTTGCGATCTGGAGACTGGTTTACAGTCTGGTTTCTTCAAGTCTATCCCCGAGTTCTGTGGGACATGCAAATACTCCACCCCACCCCCGCATCATCCAGGCCCCTAAAGGGTGTTGTTTATAGCATTCTAAGACTCAGACCTCCTCTACTCTTCCCCTAAAAAGGCTGCACCCCTTTTGTGCTAGGCAAGAGGAGGAGACATAGCGTGCAGCCAGGTCAAAGTCATGGCTTCTCCCAATAGTAGGAGATTTTACAGGATTGTTCAGGGAGGCCAGTGGGCATCAGATCCCTTCAGGGTGTCCCTCCTGGCGCTCCTCCCATTTGTCATTCGAGCTTGCCTTCCATCCCTCCCAGGGCGCTGGACAGTACAGGCTGTGTCTGTAGAGGCCTGGCAGTAGGTTAAAGGTTAGGGACTTGACCCCTATGGGGAGGCTCGGGTCAAGTTGAACCTCAGTGTCCATTGATGGAAGGACTATCGCAGATACAAATCCAGCCAGGGTGTAGCCTAGGACCCCATGGCTGAGACAGGAGGCCCACAGGGCAGGGTCAGGCATGAGAGCTTATCCACTCTGCAGGGAGGAGAGCTGTTCTGAGGAAAGGGATCTGGGGAGAGGCGGCCACTCAGCCCAGCTCCTAGGAGTAAGAGTTTCAAGGAAGGACAGTGGTGTGGGCAGAGGGCTGGACCTGTGACAGGACTGGGCAGGGGGCTCAGAATGTGAGGGCAGCAGATGTGGGGCTTGGCCTCAGGGGCTGAGGTGTGACCGGAGACTCTCCTGGAGCAGTTTGTGAAGACCATGGTGCTGGTGGTGGTGACATTTGCTGTCTGCTGGCTGCCCTACCACCTCTACTTCATCCTGGGCAGCTTCCAGGAGGACATTTACTGCCACAAGTTCATCCAGCAGGTCTACCTAGCGCTCTTCTGGTTGGCCATGAGCTCTACCATGTACAACCCCATCATCTACTGCTGCCTAAACCGAAGGTGAGCCCAGCCCGGCTCCTCTGGCTCTCCGTACCCATAGACAGGACCCACAGGAGCTCCCGCTGGCTCATGTCCCAGCTGTCTCTTCTGGGGTCTGCATCTGGGACAGGGAGAAGAAGGCAGGAAAGATAGATGGAGGGAAGGGCGGGAGTATAGAGCAACCAGCAGAAGAGCAGAGTGGGAGGAAAAAGAATGTAGGGGGTTGGCTGCTCTATCCTGATGTTTTTAAGCTTCCTCCTGAGGACTTGCTCGGGTCAGGTGATCAGCTGCGGCTGCTTGGCACAGGAAGCACTCCAGGAGGCAGGATGGGGGCTCCCAGTGCATTTCCTCCCCTCCAGCATGGCTGGGAAGTGACCTCAGTAGAGAGGCCTGGGAGTGGGGACCAGGGCCTTTCTTGCAGCTTGGCGTTCCTAGGCAAGTGGAGCCTGCAGTCTGAGGGCATTTGGCATCTGCTTTGGGGCCTTCGAGGGGGGCAGCTGGTGAGCGAGGCAAGAGTCTCAGCCTGGGGAACCCCACAGGTGGGATGAGTAAGAGGGGGACAAGGCACGTCTGAGACTTGGCCAAGCAAGACTGCTCAGGTGCCTGGGCCACTCATAATGCCACTGCGGCCTGGTGCTCAGATACCACACTCAGCTGAGGCAGGCGGGCAGGAAGGGAGCATAAGAACTGATTCTTGGAGAGCTTCCTGGAGCCCCAACCCACTAGAAAGCCTTTGGGTAGCCGCAGGCACAGCGGAGGAAACAGCCTGAGAGAGTACTCTCCTGGACAGAGCCAGGAATCTATACACAGCATCCCCCACGTCTGTCCGCCTGTCTCCCTGTCCCCAATACAATTACTCATGAGACTGAGGGAGTGAGAGTGAGGGGTGGGGTGGTCCCTCAGGGAGGGGCCACCTGTACACCCCAGTACCCACCACCCAGCCCCCCGAGAGCGTAAGCAACACCAACACCCCTGGGCTCTGCACAGTCCTGCAGTCACCTCTGAATCATTTGCTTGTGATGACACCTGTGATCACAGACGTCTAGGGCTGTGGCAGGACTCTGCACTCATTCAGGAGAAGGGTGTATGCCTGGCCCACCAGTGAGCAAAAAAGACTCTTCAGGGAGCTGCCCCCGTGGGAGGGGGGAGGATAATAAACGCAGAGCAAGTGGATCCCAAGGTGTGCTAAGCAATAGTACCATGGAGACAGAAAAACTGGAGGAGGTAGGGGGTGACAGGAAGTGCTGAGAGTCTGCCATAGCGGGCAAAGGGGCAAAGCTTTATATTTGAGCAAAGACACCAGTGACTGAGTCAGCCTCATGGACTGGGCAGGAGTTCCAAGCTGAGGGAAAAGGTGAGGGACCAGCCAAGTGACAGCCATGTGGTCAGAGTAAGGATGTGGGCTCTGAGCAGGGAGACACAAGCTCTGATAGGACATAGGGAGAGGCCCAGTGAAGGACTCCGGGATAAATGGTTTCCATTCTCTGGGATGCAGTTGGGGTGTGGACGTGGCTAAAGCTTTGGCAACCACATCTGACAGATGAGGCAGCAGGGGCAAGCAGTAGGGGTGACTCCAGGGCCCCTGGGCTGGGTGGTGTGAAGGATGGCACTGTCAGGAGCTGAGGCTTGGAGGGTGGTTACAAGCTTGGGTGGGAGCGCATGGATATGGGAAAGAGGCCACCTGCAGCTCCAGATAGGCTCTGAGTCTATACTGGGGAGTCCTGCAGAGCCATTGGACAGGTGGCTCTTCTGGAACATGGAACCCTGCAGCCCAGATGGTGACGGCGCAGTTCCGCCCTGTCCCGACTCAGCTCTCGGGTCTCATCATTCTTGCCCCTCTGCCCGTCCCTGAGCAGCCCATCTTCTCATGCCAATCCCTTCCTTCCTCTCACAGTCTCTTCCTCTTCACTCCAGCCAACACCCAGATCTTCTGTGCTCCACGGGGGAGAGCTTATTTTTAAGCAAATGTAGCCAAACTTGAGCAGTCCCTTGGGAGAGCTGCTCTTACCCCCATTTTTTTTTTAAACAGACTCCCCTTTGAATACTCTAGAAGCCAGCTAACTAGTCAAACAAGAAAAATCTGCTATCCCTTTGTAACTCTAGGTGGGTTCTTTTTGTTTGTAGTAACAAATAGCCCAGGTCAGCTCAGTCACCCCCTTCAGTCACAGATGAAACTAGGATGCTTCTGGCTGTTTCCAGAAACCCAATCCATGAAGCAGTGCTTCTCTCAGAGGCAATGGTGGCTCTTGGGAGCAGGCAGCTGCTTTCCTCTGGAGGGGAGATGGTGTCTAAAGCTGAGTGACCACACCACAGTCCCTGTACCACTAATCCCTGCTTCTGGGTGACCCTTCCTCCCCCAGGTTTCGATCTGGATTCCGGCTGGCTTTCCGGTGTTGCCCATGGGTCACACCCACCGAGGAAGACAAGCTAGAGCTGACTCACACTCCATCCTTCTCCTTGAGAGTCAACAGGTGTCACACCAAAGAGATTTTGTTCATGGCTGGGGACATGGTTCCCTCTGAGGCTACCAACGGGCAGGCTGGGGGTCCCCAAGATGGGGAATCTGTAGAGCTCTCAAGTCTTGTGCCTGGCTGCAGGGAGGGGCCCATCATCCGAGGAGAATCAGCCCGTTGAGGACCAGATCGGAAAGCTTGGCCTTTAATCCTCCATGAGAACACTTGACACAAGAACCAAGAGGACTCAGCCATCCATCTAAGGATTCTAGGGATCCAAAGATGGTCAAAGACACTGTGAAGCCAGGACTTTCCCAGCTCAGAAGCCCTAAGCTCCAGGGTCTTCCTGGGCATACAATGTAGAGTGAATTTGATTCAGTTGAAAATCAGCAAACATGATAAAAAGCAACAGACTTCCAGCCTCCATGATGGGGTGACAGGGAAAGGTAGCTACTGAGAGGCCCTCAGAGGAGACTGCAGCCGCTAGTACGGCACCACTGTGGTAATATACAGTATGTGTTGTTCGGTAACGAGAACCCACTGTTCAAGAAAAGCTGGAAGTCCAGCTTTGCATGTGTAGGCCTCAGACTTGCTAATTTTGGTTCACAAAAATGTCTGTGGGCAGCATACAGTCATGACAGTGACTCATTAGGAGGCCACACAAGAGCCACCTTACTTGGCAAAGCCCACCTGCTACTAGTGCAACTGGGCTTTCTCTGCCTCAGAATCTAAGAGGCCAGACGCCACCCTGAGCAGATGGGGATGAAACTCAAAGGAAACCCCAACTAGGCCTTGGACAGGTCATTCTGACCATCAGCTTATTCTGCCCAGTGACAAAACTTACCCCTCGGGGCTGCTCTAAGGATCAGTGGAACTGATGCCTATAGACCAGCAGGGCACACAGACTGCATCCAATAAAGCACAGCCACACTTCCCTCTGCTCTGCCAGCCCGAGACCCAGTGCCCACCTCCCTTTAGCAGCAAGAGCAGCCCCAGCTCCCATGAGGCTCCGAGAATGGCCCAGTGCCCACACACATCCAGGGCCCTTCCAGAACCATGTGCCACTGTAGATGAACACCCAAAGGTCACTGTCATATGTTCTCCCCAGAGGTCACTGTGCTAGATGTTGGCACTCCTGGTGCCCCCAATAAAGACTCTGTGCCTGCCAAGCTGAGTGGGGATAGTCACTGCTGGGGGAGCCGCTTAGGTCTGCCACTGTGCTGGGACACTTCCGGACACCTGGGTGCAGTGACATGAAAGCCACTAAGGGGCTCTGGGGGAACAGCAGCCTTGGGCTGGACTGGCCCAATGGGAGGTGTGAGAGGTTTAGACGGACTGTAGAAGACAGAAGACCTCTCCTCCTTCTGGCTTTTCATTCTGGGTCCTCGGGTGAGGACTGCAGGAAGCGGCAGAGGAGGGGCTAGATCCAGTGAGTGGGCTTCTGGGGCATTCTACAGGGACAGTATAAAGAAGTCCTCATGCTCAACCAAGGCTGGGGGCTGAAGGCCATAATCTTTATTTTGAACTCTCCCCCGCCCACAGAAATCCCCAGCTTCTGGTTTTTGCTTTACCCCAAGATCTCCCCTCCACAGCCAGGACGCGTCACTACGGTTCTTGAATCAGTACAAAGTTTACTAGGTCATACAACATGGCTCACAAAAGCGATGGGAATTCCAGTGACGCGGTGTTGTGGGGTGGTTCCTTTTACCCAAATGGAGACAAGATATGTTCCCGCAGGACTGCCCACCTCCCAACACAAGACACACAGACTGTGAGACTCTCACAACGTGGCATGTACTGGCTCCATGGACACATGGTTTAGTGGCACTGACCCACCCTGACAGGATGCCAGGCCAAGGTGGGTGCTGGCACAGGAGGAAGCCAGGATGCCATGTCCACACTCGCCCCATGGGCCATGGCCCAAGAGCGGAGTCCGGCAGTGTCTGCTGGTGATAATACACTTCACCCAGGGGAGGCGACCCCAAGGCCGGGCTTTGGAGGACCTGAGGGCCTATCTGGTGGTGTGACTTTCATCTGCGCCAACAGACAACCCGGCTGATGGTCACCGGTGGTAGAAATGGATGTTGCGACACTTCACAGGTGGGGAATGCACAACCGGGCTGAAATCAAATCATGCAGAGTGGCAGGGCAGGTGAGGGGTCCAGGTGAGAGATTATCAACAGCACACGCTCTATGTGGAACCCTACATTATACACCATTAGTTGGATTCTTTTTCCTTCCTGCTGCAGTGTGGCGGGCTCTGGCGCTGGGGATGTCCCCCGCATGGCTCGCTGGAAGGAACAGGGGCTGTCACTTTTGGAGAGAGGTGCTGGAAGGGTGGTGGGCTAGGGGTCCTGCACTCTTAGCTGCTCATTTCTCCTCGGAGCCGAACACCCACAGCTGTGATGAGGGCAGCCCCCTTGCCACTGCCATCTTCAGACAGGAGGAAGGACACATTACACTTTGGTGACAGTTCCTTCACGGTTTGGTGCATGATTTTGGAGAAGCTGGGGGAAAAAAACAAAACAAAACAAAACAGAAGGTTGATGTAGGGAGCTAGGAAGCTAAGAGGCAAAGCCAGGCCTGCCTGAAAACTCCCAAGCTCCATGGCCAATCCTGTCCCAACAGCTTCTGGGAGGGAAGCCTGACCTAGGGCCCCAAAGATAAGCTGCACTGCATAACTTCTGAGGTGAGGCTCAGACACCTCCACCTCAGCACCCGGGGCTGGCAGACCTGAAACCAGTAAGGAAGCTGGGGCCAGTACAGGGATACTGAGGCAGACCCAAGGTGGCCAAGCACTGGGCAGATTCAGGAGGCAACAGGGGAATGGACATTGCCCATCCCAGCTGCAGCCGAGACCCCACCCAGCACTGCCCATAGCCTGGGGCCCGCACCTGCAGCGGCAAGGGAGCCCCCCAGTCAGGGGTCATCTCTAAGTCAGAGGTGCTCTGGATTCCTGCCCTTGGAAAGGATAGGGCCAGGCTGGGGCTCTCAGCAGTCAGAGCCACCCCATACTGAACACTGGCCAGGTGCCCCCTACTTACTATACATCACTTCTAGTTCTGGCCAGAGCTGTTACCCCAGAGGCAGATGGCAGAGATTAGGTAAACACCTACAGCTGCTAAATAGATGGGGCCAGAACTGAACCTAAGAGTTCCTGGCTCCAAAGTCTAGCTCCACGTCAGGGACCTGTGCTGCCACTTATAAGGACAACTAAGGAGATGAAGAAGGATCGAGGATGAACATGCCTCCACACTGCCACAGGCGTGATGTGAGCTGGTAAGGTCTTCAAGGAGCTGTCGGCCCACTTTACCTGGGATGGTCCCAGTTTGCCTTGATCCCAGAATAACAATCAGTAGTATTTCTTTCTTGGCAAAACTACCCCCATTTAGACTGTGACATATCATCAAAGCTCAGGGACATGCAGTGAAGTCACCTGTGCTTTTCTGGCATGGGTGTCAGACTCTTGACCAAAGAGAGGCTGCTCCCTAGCCCTCTTTGCCTCAAGACCCAGGACTCTGCCCTTCTAAGCTGAGACAGGCAGATTTTGCACATGTCCCCCTCCTCTCTCCTTCACATCCTGTCCAAACTTATGAAGCGCAGCCTCTCTACCTAACTGTAGCTGTGAAATCCACACTATCCCCACCACCTGCCCCCAGCACCACCTACTATATAGAGAGGACCAGAAAAAGCAGGCAGGGTCTATGGTGCCATAGGGTGAGCCACCCAAGTGAATCCTTCTCTGCTCCCCAAGGACTCCAGAGAAACTCTAAGGCTGTTTGTTGTCCCAGACAGGCCCCAGTCCCTGCAGGAATTTCCCTAGGGCAACCACACCACCCAGCCCTAAACCCCCAAAGAACTCTCCAGCCCAGTAAGCCCACCCAACTGGAAGCCCTACTCACTGCGGATGGAGCTTGTACAGTGTCCCGTCCACCCCCACTGTCACGTTCAGATGGTTCAGCCCTCTGTTCTCCCGGATCTTGTCCACCACGGCAGCCATGCCCGCACCGCACAACTGTGCAGCCCTCCGGGACACCACGCCGCACACCATCTTCACGAGGATACTGTCGTCGCACGTGCTGTTTAGACCCAGCTGCTGCAGGATAGCCCGGACTTGGAGCAGTGCTAATCGGTCACTGTGGACAAAAGCCAGGGGCTGGGATGAAGTGGCGCCCACCCCAAAGGTCTGGCCTTGTATCTATGGTCAGCACCATGGAGGGTTTTCCTCTTCAACTCACAAAGTTGTTTGTTTCATGATCCCCAAAGTGGGATATGCTAAGCTGTAGAAAATCTGGCAAATCTAGAAAAAATTAGAACTGGAGGAAAACTACCCCTAATCCCAACAGCTAGGTAAATGCTATTAACATTTCAGTACCTTTCCTTTCAATTTGGCATAGATGTTAGACAGCAGTGCTGTGATTTAGATCTAAAAAGTCCCCCTAAACTTCTACTATGTGGGAGATGACTGGATCGAGGGGGGCTCCAACAATGGATTGATTCATCTGAATCTGAATCCTGGAGGCGGGGCCTGGCCTGGTCCCTGGGGGAGTCTGGGAAGTGTGTCACCTCATGCCCAGCTCCTGCCTTCCTCTCTTCCTGGCTGTCCTGAGCTGAGAACCTTCTCCCCAACCAGGGCCCTGACATCTTGCTTCTGCACTGGAGCCCGCCAATCATGGACTGAAAGCCTGAGCCAAATCAAACCTCTTCTTTAAGTTTTGTGTACCTGGTATTTTGTCCCAGCACCAAGAAAGTGACTAAGATACTGTCTTAGTGCCACTGTCCTTATGATATGCAGAACGAAGTCATCCTCTATATGTGCTTTTCTGTAATTTTTCTGGATTCCTACGTCTGAGCATCGTGTAGAGCCCTATCTGAAAATAGAATTGCTAGCAGCTGCACACTATTCCATTCTAGGCATTACCAAAATTTAGTCAATTTGCTCAGTTTTTTTTTCCTCCCACAATTATCTGCTGTTATACAGTAACATTTTGATGAAATATCTTGTTCATAAACCTTAGTACAGGGGCCAGGGAGATGGCTCAATAGAATAAGCGCTTGCCTGGCAAGCGCAAGGGCCTGAGTTCAATCCCCGGTTCCAGGGGAAAAACAAAAACAAAAACAAAAACTTTCTTCAGGATACATGCATGGGTTAGAGAGCTTCACACATTTTGCCTAATGCCTTTCAGAAAACTGTTATGATCTTCCTCTTTCCTATATGATCTCACTCTTTCCTAGAGTCTTTATCCACCACAAGTGTCCAAAGCAGAAACGGGTTTTTGTCTTGTTTTCCCCCAGTACCAGGGATTGAACTCAGGACCTTCTGCTTGCCAGGCAGACGCTTATGCTGCTGAGCTATATCCCCGGTCCAGAAATGATCACTTTTGAAATTTGTATTTCAGAATTTCATATGGCTTCCGCACACTGTGGTTTCATTTGCATTCTTCTCCTTAGTGAGAAGGAGAAGAATTTCCCATTCACTCATTCATTCATTCACTGGCCCCATGAGCTGTCCATCATGGTCCAAGACACCCGCCTCCCACAGTAGTCTTATTCGCACTGATTGAAAGAGATGACAATGACTGATGATGAGCGGAACAGTGACAGTGAACCAGCCATGCAAGGGTTCGCCGTGTGACTGGGACGTTGCATCACCTCCCACGTTAAAGATGAAGAAGCCGAGTAACCCCCAGGGGCCAGAGCAGGGCAGGGCTCTCACCCTGCAGGCCACCGCCGGGAGCCTGTCACCCAGAGCGGACGCTCTCTCAAGTTTGATTAATCACTTTTTTTTTTTTTTACACTGACAGAATCTAGGTAGCTATGCTTGGTAATTTGTTTAATGGGCTCTTACTTTGCTAGCACGCTTCAAAAGGCCTTCCAAGGGCCGTGGAGATGGCTCAGTAGAATAAGTGCTTGCCTGGCAAGTGCAGGGTCCTGACTTCAATCCCCCGTGCCACAAAAAGAAAGAAAAGAAAACCTGCCCCCTCTACATGCATTAGGGTGGTGATTAATGAGAAAGAAAAAATTCGAAGGGGACGGGGAGATGGCTCAGTGGAATAAGCGCTTCCCTGGCAAGCGCAAGAAAAAAAAAAAAAAAAAGAAAAAAAGAAAAAAATCAGAGAAACTGGAGTCCTCACATGCCGCTGGCGGGAAGATGAAACGATGCACCCGGTGGAGATAAACGTGTCAGTTCCTCAAAACACTAAAACTGGGCAGGGCATGGAGGTATAGGCCTATAATCCCAGCACTCAAGGAGCTGAGATGGAAGGATTTCTACAGAAGTTCAAGGTTAGCCTGAGCTACACAGCACAGACCCTGACTCTAAATAAATAAACATATAAAATTTAAAAGATCAATTAAAAATGGAATTTCCATAATCAAGCATGGTGGTGCAGGCTGGTAATCTTAGCTCTCAGGAGGCTGAAGCAGAAGGATGGTTATAATTCTGAGGCCAGTTTGGGCTGCATAGTGAATTCAAGGCTAGCCTGAACTCCACAGCAAGAACCTGTCTCAAAAAACAAAAGCCAAAAAAAAGCAAGAGCTGGACGCGGCAGTGCACACTTGAACCCCAGCATTTGGGAGGCTGAAGCAGGAGGTTCTCCACAAGTTTGAGGCTTGCCTGGACTATATTGTGAGTTCAAAGCCAGCCTGAACTATGTCGTGAGACCCTGTCTCAAAAAATGAAATTAGCATACGATCCAGCAGTGTCACCTGCGAGTACCCAAGAGTGAAAGTAACTGCACACCCACGTGCACAGCCACATGGTGGATAGATAAGTAAACTGTGGCGTTTACATGCAATGGAATATTATTCACCCTTAAAAACGGAGGACATCCTAATACATGATACTAGGTGCAATAGTCAAAAGAAGACACTGTCCCACCCTGCTCCCAGGAGGCACCCAGAGAAGTCAACAGTCTAGCAACAGGAAGCAGCAGATGAGCAGTAGCCTCACCGCACTCACCTTTCGATCTGGGAAAGGAACTTGGTCTCAAAGATGCCCCGCGTCTTCAGTGTCTCCGAGATCTGCCCCCGGAACAGGAAGCCCCTCTTGGTGAAGTCGATGAGGATGTTGCGGACGATTTCACCCAGGTACATCCCGCTGATCATTTTCTCGTACCTGAGATGAGAGGGAAGTGACTGTGCCGAGGGCTGAGCCCTGGGACTCCCTGTCGCCTGGCTCACCACCAGATGCACACCTGAGCCACACTGCCGAGGCCGAGGCCAGTCGCGCAAGGGCCAGGGCAGCTTCCTTCCTGTCCGCACCAGCACCACAGCCCAAGCATCCATGGCCACTTCTGGATGGCCCTGTGCTGCTGACTTCTGCCTTTGCCTGGCTGAATCCTGCCCAGCTGACAGCCAATGCCACAGCCCTGGAGCGGCCTATCACACTCCCCGCCTGCCCTCTCTGCCTGCCTCGGTCCCCTTGCCCTTCTGCTCCTCACTGCACCAGCGCACAATGCAGGGACTGGCGGGCCCAAGAGGACAGGGAGTCCACGCATCGCTCAGCTGAGACCCCAGGACACGGCCCAGTGCGAGCTGTGCTCAGTTCACAGGTGCTGAAAAAGTAGACAAGAGGGACAAGACTGGGCTAAGACGGAGAGGGACAAGAAAACAATAGGGAAAAGCCCCTTGATTTCGGAAAGGCTCTACAGATACCTGGAAGGCTGGTCAAACACACAGCAGGGTGAGAAGGTAAAGGAAGAGGAACTTGATGGTCGCACCTTCTTGGGAACAGTTTGCTCTTGGGACTTTCAGTGCCCTGCCCTCTACAAGCTCAAGAGCCACAAGAAATGACAAGGACTCATGAGGCCCATACCCAGGCCCAGAGCGCCCAGGGTGAGAAGAGCCCCTGGACCCAGATGCTCCGGGACACACTTCACATGGTCCAAGGGAAAAGGAGCAACAGCAGGGACCTGCAGAGAGCAGGCCCCCACCCAGGCCTTCTCCCCCACTGGGGACAACCTTGGTGCGGTGCTGAGATGGCTTGAGTCCTTCCAGTACTAACTGATTCTTCTTCCTTGAAGTAACACTGTTCCCCATCGTATTTGTGTTGCAAATGCTACCTCTTTATGACAACACTGCTTTTTCCACCTTCGTTATACTTGAGAATATATAAATTAATTTTTAAAAACTACTCACAGCAGGGGCTGGGGAGATGGCTCAGTGGAATAAGTGCTTCCCTGGCAAGCGCAAGGGCCTGAGTTCAATCCCCAGTTCCGCAAAAAAACAAAACAAAACAAAACAAAAAAACAACAAAAACTACTCACAGCAGACAAAGGCTGATCAAAAACTAGTGCGTGCTTTAAAAAATTACAGCAAAAGACTTGGCTACCACCTGCTTCTGGGAACACACCTGTCCCATTGTTCTCGCCACTTTTTGAAGCAGTTCTGCACATCCTCTTTGGAGAGTATCTTTGAGATCAAATATATGGTGAATACTGCTGCTGAGGCTGGTTGCAGCGTGCGCTGTGCCGCATCCAATCTGGCACCAGGAGACTCTGGCTCTTTCCTCAAAAGTCAAAATGGCCCCAAAAGGCCAATGTTTGGAATTGATTCAGGACAGCAAGGCAGCCATAACAGCACACTATAGAAGAGGCATGCAGAACTGCTTTGGAAAATGTCAAGGATGACAGAGTAAGTGAGCTTGAAGTGAGGGGCAGTATTTTGAGGGGGATGAATGACCCTGTGTCTTTTCCTATCACTGATTAAAAAATTAAACACTCATCATAGTTTCTAGTCATAGCAAGTAGGTAGTATTTAGAGAAGGTAAAAAGCCCTGAAGGGCAGGGGACCAACATATATTGGGGGGTGCTAGCTACTCCGGCCCTTCTTTCTGCTCCTGGGGGCACGACTTAGACCCACTTGACCCCACCATGGCACTGGATGGCAGGATTGCTGGGGTCCATCCGACTCACTTCTGCTTGGGTGGCCAGTCAGTGCCTGTCAGATGCAGTCTGAGGCCACAGTTGCCAAGCTCCAACACGCCACCAGGTGGCAAGAGGCCCCAGTGGGAAGGACACAGTGTGAGCGTCTCAGGCTCTCTCTGCTCCCATACTATTCTGAGGGGGAGGTAACTTAGTGCTGGCAGAACCCCGAATGCTTCCAGGATGGAAAAAGGCCACCGAGGCGGAGGAGTTGTCCACTGTCCCCTATCCTCTCATGGGCACATTCTCGGCCACTCTGTACAACGTCAGGGGCCCATCTTCCTGGCTTCTCTGCCATCCATAGGCCATAACCAAGGTCAGGAGTGAACCTAAGGGCCCCAAGCCTCTGGAGAGGCCCCACTTCTTGTAACAATTTCTTCCCTTCCACAAGGTGGCACGCAGCCCAACACTCCCCCTCCCCAACAGGCAGCATTACCTTTGCTTCCCCATGTTGAGAGAATACTCGTCCACCAATCTGTCATACTCTGTCCTGATGTCATCCAGACACCCGTTGTCCCCGAAGGCACCCCACTCCATGTTGATACACATCAGCCCCTCGTTCCCTTCCAGCATCTCCACGTTCTTCATCTCTTCCATGTAGCAGGCATTGCAGCCGGTCCCTGCAACACACGCAGGGTGAGTGGTAGTGCCACCAAGCGTGGGGCTCTGCTGCCGGGCCGGAGGCCTGGAAGCCCACACATGAGGGGTTTGTTCTGGGGGTCAAACAAGGCAATAGCTTTGCTTTCCAGTGTTTTCTAGGAAAATTCAAAATATAAGTGCAAAATCTGAGTTGAACCACCAGAGAGCGTCAGATTAACTGCCTTTAGGCCCTGAGTCTCTCAGAGCGACTGGCTAGGCAGGGCTGTATTTCTGTGACAGAAGAAACATTCCCTTACAGCAAAGGAATGAACCTCCAATGTGGGCAAGATTCAGATTAGAGCAAAACAGATACACACGCACACATGAAGTCGAAGAAGTACAGACAAGGAAATCAGAACTAAAAATTGCACTTCCTAAGAATGCTGCAACTTGCAAGACTTAGCTGGAGTCATCCAAGACAGCCCCGCGCCCAGTCCTTAGCTACACTTACACCTCTTTCCCACCAGCCACATCACTGCAAAGCCAAGAGCTGGGCCAGTTAAGAAGCAGAGAAGTGGAGCCTGGCCCTGAGATGATGAGAGCCCCAACGCCAACAGCACAAACCTTTCCTTACAGACCCGTATCTAGGAGGGCCGTAAGCTGGCCCCCAAAGAGGAAACAACAGGTGGAATGAATCCAGAGCGGTTAAATCACCGATGAAAACTTGCCCATGACTGTCAATGGGGTAGGACCTTTTCGAGGGAGATGAGTCGGGGAGCACTTTTATCCCTAGCTTTTACCCAAAAAAAAGTAGAAAAAAGAAAAGTAGAAATGTGCCTAATGCGCCTCATTTCTCTTAGCATCGCACCCCTCTCAAGCACACTGTATAATCTGTGTCTAATAAGCCCTACTGGTGCCCCTTTCTGACATATTCTTTTTTTTTTTATTTGTTACTTGTGTGTGTGTGGCCAGCTCAGCCCACCAGGGGGCGTGGCTGGCTGGCATGTGGTGCTGGGGGATTGAACCGCGGTCCCTGTGCTTTGCTGAGCTTGTTCTAAGTAGGTGGTTTAGACCACTGAGCCAACTCACCAGCCCCTTTCTGACATATTCTGAAAATGCTTTTTCTGTGACAAGAGTCACAGAACCCGTTACAGCAGGAGGGGTGAGACACAGCACGGTGACACGTGTTCACACAGGCACATCCACATAGCAAAGGAGGTCCCGAGAATGCAGTGGGACTACAGACTGCTGTCCTAATTCAAGAAGAACTAAGTAAGACATGGAGCAGCCAGGCGTGGCGGCACATGCCTGCAGCTCTAGCATCAGGAGGCAGAGGCTGGCCACATAGTAAGCTCAGGAGCAGCCAAAACAAACCAGACCTTGTCTTAAAAAAAATACAATATGGGGGCCGGGGAGATGGCTCAGTGGAATAAGTGCTTCTTCTCTGGCAAGCGCAAGGACCTGAGTTCAATCCCGGTTCCGCAAAAAAAAAAAAAAAAACCCTGACTGGGTGTGGTGGTGTGTGCCTGTAATCCCAGCACTTGGGAGGCTGTAGACAGGAGGATCACTGCAACTCCGATCTACATAGTGAGACCCTGTAGACCCTGTCCTAAAATACAAAATAAAATGAAATAAAACAAAAAGAAAAAAATGAAAACAAATTGAGAGGAGAAATTCATAGCAGTGTTAACTGCCAGGACACCCAGGCTTGTGGTCACTGGACTTGTCTTACCGAATGGACTGAAAATTGAAGAACCTGCTCCCTGGGGCCTGCGACCCTGCAAACCCACTCGGGAGGCGCTGGGTCCTAACAGGCTTCCAGGGCTGCTGCTGCTGCTCCCAGGGCCATGCTTCTGACAGCAAGGCCTGGAGCAGCGCGGGCTCATCCTGGGCAGGATGAGTGACTGTCATGGTGTGGGAAAGTGGGGAGCACAAGTAGGTGCTCCCTGGCCAGACCTAAAGTGTTCGACCATTTTCATCCCCTTTGAAGCAACTTGAGAAGAGTGTGTGGACTTGAGCTGTGTCACTGAATTATTGTTTGGTTTCCTCAACTCCCTTTTACCCAAAACACAAAAGTAAGAGATGAGCACCAGAAATGGAAGGGCAGGAGGTGCAAAAACATACGAGCCATGTGCTGGCCCACAGGAGTCTTGAGCAAAGAGATCAATGAAGGAGGAAAGAAGGGGCCTGAGCCTGGTGGCAGGAGCCAGTAGTGTGGCTGCTCTGGGCTGGGCTGCCTGGCCTCAGAGGCAGGAAGGTAAAGCTCGGCCTGGAGGAAAAGATGCTGTGTCATTCTGGCTTTGGCCCTCCTAAGGGAGTGGCTGGGTGGAGAGAGCTTGGCCAAAGAAAGGAAGAAATAAGGAAGAGTAAGGCTGCTTCCTGGTTCTCTGTGTTTCAATAAAGGCGGACAAAGCAGCTTAAGAACAATTTAAAAAGTTCTTCCTGGCTCACGTGCCCTGGAGGCCCTGGTCCCAACATGTTTGGGACTAGTATCTGTGCCTCCCATCAGTGGCTGGGGCCACTCAAGGTGAAAATGGCTCCCAGGAGCATGCTGGCCCCCTCAGCACTGTCAGGAGAGGAGGCAGCCCGTTTTCTTTCCAACCTGACTCCACCCTCGATTCAACGCCTACCCAGAGTCCCCATAGAGTCCAACAGAGTGGCTGTGCTGGCCAGGCGAGCTCTATCCCATTCCCAGTGGAGAACGCTGCAGCCTTTGTTTAGTAAGGAGATAGGCTGAACAGTGGACAGTCCCACACCCAAAGAGTGAGCTGTTGGGCTGAGCACCCACATGAGGACCCACAAACAGCGAAGCCAGCCTCCTCCCGGGGAAGAGACCCTTCCAACACCCACCTACGATGAGTCCGACCTCACAGGTGGGTTCCTCGTAAGCACAGGTCATCATGGTGCCCACCGTGTCATTGACCATAGCCACCACATCCAGGTCAAATTCCTTTAAAAAGAAAGGCACACCATTTTAGGGAAGGGACAATTCGGCCTGGCTTGAACTGGCTTGCTCCACTATACAGCAAGCACAGAACAGAGGTAGCTTTGCTCTGGATTACATGCTGCTGGGAAGCAGGGCCAATTCCACCTTCTGACGTGACAATGGAGCCCTTCCTCTAGTCTAAACCCACTGTGCTGCCAGGGTCTGTCTGGAGAATCAGGAATTCAACTTTCCAATAAAAATACCATCCCTTTAACAATGCCATCAGGTAATGGGCTCTTCCGCTGGCCTTTGAGTGAAGCAATGGGGAATTTCTACTGCCCAGGACACACACTCGGGAGCTGCCCCAATTATTTACAAGCAAGTATAAACTTTAAATCCCAGAGAAGCAGGGAGCAGTTTTTAAAATGTTCTCTGAAGAGTTACCTCTCTCCTTTTTATCGCATCCCTCAGTAAGGTGGCTACGTCGTGACCCACGCAGTCCGTTGCTTTAAAGCCCTTCGTCCAGGTGATCAGGATTCCCTGAAACAGCAAGGCATGGGACAGCCAGGGTCATCAGTGCCTCTGAGCAGAACAGGAGGTCCCCCACCTCCCGCTCAGCGCACAGGGGCTGAGGCCTCTCAGGGATCGGGACAGTGCTCCACATCCCAGCTGCACACCCACAGGACGTGCAGCAGCCTGCAGGCCAGCCCCGCCACTCTCCCCTCATTATCCTCACACCACAGACAAGGAACAGAGGCATAAAAGGTCAACAGCCAGCTCCAGAAAACAGTAGTACTGGGGCTGGGGGTGCAGCTCAGTGTACAGTGCTTGCCTAGCAGACACAGGGCCCTGGGTTCCATCCCCCGTACTTCAAATTAAAATTAGAAAGGAAAAGGGAGAGAGGGAGAGGGAGCAGGAGGGAGAGAGGGAGGGGGGAGGGGGGAAGAGAAGATGGGGAAGAAGGGGAAAGAGAGAGAGGAGACAGGAAGAGAAAAGATGGGGAGGGGAGAAGGGTTGAACTGGAGACAAAAAAGATGGGGGAGAAGGGGAAAGAGAGATAGGAAGACAGAGAGGAGACAGGAGAGGGAAGAGAGGAGAGAGAGGAGATAGGGAGACAGAGAGGAGACAGGAGAGGGAAGAGAGGAGAGAGAGGAGATAGGGAGACAGAGAGGAGA
>NW_004524581.1:8926610-8927371 GCF_000260255.1 Octodon degus | reverse complement strand
AGAGAGAGAATGACACATGGCACATGGCAACACTGGACAATTCTTAGCCTGATTCTTGGCCCGGCAATCCTAAGGTGCAGCAAATACAATACTTTCGCTGAAGAGTTTGCTGACCGAATAACTAAAGGCATGAAAATTTTTTTAGTAACACTACAAAGTAAACCTGGGTCTCACTGGTCTGAAGATGTACAGTTGCTGGACAAGGGAAAGAACACCACACTGTGTGTACTGTGAGTGTAAGACATAGTGGAGGGAAGCTTTTTTTTTTTTTTTTAATTGTTCTTGGTCTGAGTCAGGGTCTCACTACATAATTCAGGCTGGCCCTGACCTCGCTATGTGGTTCAGAATGGTCTTGAATGCACGGCAACATTCCTCCCGGGCCCCTGAAGCCGCAGCCTCTGGAGTACTCCTCTGGAGTACTGAGATTACAGTTGTGTGCCACTACATCTGGGCAGCAAAGTGAAATTTTTAAAAAATCATTAAGATTTTTATGAATTGCACAAACAATAAAAAACTTGTCTATACAGATGCAGCTGCTGAGATGAGGGGCTTACAAGGCCCCAGGTCACCACAGGGATTGCACTGCGTCACCTATGGGGCTGTCCCCAGTGGCCACTCGGGCCTTAAGGCTCCACCTGAGGCCACCTCCTGGCCACACCCCCACCTTTCACACACAGAGCAACTGGCAGCTCTCCCAGCAGATAGGCTCTGCCTTGCTGGGTGGCGGTACAATCTGCTCCCTGCTCCCTCTGTCCATAGTG
>NW_004524581.1:8921630-8926125 GCF_000260255.1 Octodon degus | reverse complement strand
CTTGTTCTAAGTAGGTGCCTTAGACCACTGAGCCATCTCTCCAGCCCCAAAAGTAGTATTCTTAAAGCGTTCAGGAAATAGTAAAATAATGCCTGGGTCAAACCACTATGACAAGGGAACCGGTTCCAGACAGGGACGCCAGAGGCAAGCGCTGGCTTCCTGGCCCCCTCCTGGCCCCAAACTGCAGCACACTCACCGCATCCAGGCTTGTCTGCTTGCAGGGAAAGGAGAAGGTGAAGCCCAGGGGCATCCGGGGGCCTTTGATCCCCATGTAGTCCAGGAAGTCGGAGATGCAGGACACGATGTGGTCAAACAGCTTTAAGGAGACAAGAGGGGTTGTCTGGGCTCTCTGGTCTCACTTTCGCTGCACACGTAGAAATGTGAACGTGTGCACACACACGGGCAGAGCAGCCCTTTCTCCAGGATCTTCCCCGACATCAAAGCATCACAGGCCACACGCGGCTGAGGGGGTGTGGTGTTTTGGGACCGTGGGGGCACAAGTACATGGCTGTGGGCATCACAGGTTCTGGGCATGACAAGGACACCAATGCCTTAAGCCCTGTGTGACTGACACAGCTGCAGGGGCCGACAGGCAGAACTCTCACCTCTTCCCCCGTGCCCTGCATGATTTCAATGGGAATGGCATAGATCTTGTTGTGCATTTCCACTGTTCTCTTTTTCCCACTACGAATTTTCACCAGTAGGACGCGGAAGTTCGTTCCTCCAAGATCCAGGGCCAAGAAGTCACCGTTCTCTGTGCAAGTGAAGAACATAAAGAGCTGCTGCAAACAGCGAGTGCTTCTTGGCAGCCAGCTACCCCAAGATTTGTGAAGGGAGACCTGCCACCCCTCCCCACTTAGTACACAGCACAGGCTCACAGTATCGGGGCCCCTAAATCACTGACTGCACAAACTGCACCATTGGAAAGAGCAAGGGCCCCGTCAGTGAACCACCTGTCACAGTAAACAAACTTCACCAGGCGAGGCATGGCGGCATACACCTGTAATCCCAGCACTCGGGAGGCTGAAGCAGGAGGATCATTTCAAGTTGGAAACCAGCCTGGGCTACAAGGGAGCTGAAGGCCAGCCTGAACTACATGAGACCCTATCTCAAAAAGACAAAAACAAATGAACAAAAGAACTTCACCAGCATTACTGAAAAGCCTGGCAACAAGGTCTTGATTTAGGGAACCTCACACAAAAATAGCCACATCCCTTGCCTGCCCTGCCCCCAACCTTCTCCGAAACATGACTGTGCAGATCTCCTCCCCTGGATCTCAGGCAAATCGAGGGTGGCAGAAGCAGCACTGAGGCTGGTTTCTGTTAGGAGCTGGGGCTAGATGTACCCCCAAGCCTCACGCGGTCGCAGGTGGGGCTTTCTGGAGGTGGCTGGACCTTTGATGACAGGATGGATTCACGTTTCAATGTTAGGATTGAGGCTGCCCCCACCTGGGTGTGAGTGCTGCCTGCCCTAAGAGTGGCAGCCTGGAGAGACAAGGTAAGGGCCGCTGTCACAGCCTGCCATTTGCTGCTTCGCTGCAGTCTTCCTGCTGTGAACTGCCTCTCCTCTGCGATGCTCCCTGCCACACCACCCTGCCTCAGAGCCAAGCACATCTTTCCTCCTCTAACTTTAGGTGCCAGGGATTTTGTCTCAGCAACAAGAGAAGTAACTAAGACACCCTCCGAGAGGCTTTGAAGTCCTTTCTGTCCCTGACAGACACTGTGGCCACTGCACAGCCTAAGCCCAGGCGCCCACTGGAGGATGGGACACACAGTCAGGCACCCGGCACCCCACTGTACATATGCTTTTTTTTTTTTTTTCCTGTATTTTCAGGGAAGGGTGTACAGGGTGTGTTCAGGGTCTCACTACGAGATCGGACTCAGTGATTCTTCTGTTTACAGCCTCCTAAGAGCTGGGATTACAGGCGCGTACCACCACGCCCAGTCTCCACTCCACTCTACAGACAGACTGAGCACCCCAGCTGAGCCAGCGGCAGATCAGGGCTGAGTCCAGTAGAGATCAGCTGGGAGGAGCACAACCATCTGGCTGGCCACAGCCTGGTGAGCAGTATTAACAGCTGCCAGTTTCATGCGCTGCCCTTGCGGGTGACTCTAATGCAATAGTGATTGACTCACACATACAACATTCATTATCCGGAGGATCCCACAGAAAGCTCTTCTGCGTCCCCACCGAGCTCAGCCTTGGTGAGAACCAGCAAGATGATGATCAAGGATTGAACACTGTTCTCCAAGGTGCCTGAGAGGGAAGCCCAGGCCCGCGTCGCCCTCCCACAAGCCGTGCCGGGACTGAAGAAAGGAGCATTGTGTGCAAGCCCACCCACTGGTTTGCCGTGTTTGTGAGAGAACCCAGAAACATCTCAGTGCCCTGTTTCCTTCTCTTTGAAGCACTAATTTTAATACAGCTTTGAAAAGCCCTCGCCAGGGAAGTCTGATCAGAAGAACTGAACTGCTCTGAGCCACACACAGGGCAAGTCGATAGTGTGGGATGGAAAACAGGCTTGAGCAAGTGCCAGTTCTCGCCAAATTGTGCATCACTGGAGGGTCCAAGCCCCAGCCCTGCCGTGCCTGGGTCACTGGTCTGAGTGAAGGACAAGGTGGCCCCACCAGCTCCTCACCAGTCCCGTCTGGGGTGCTCCGGACGAAAGAGGGCAGCATCTTGACCACTGCCTTGTCGTGGGTCTGCCTCTTCAGCCCCGCCTCCATCTCGGCTCGCATCCTCTTCTTCACCTCCATCAGCATCTCCTTGGTGAGGCGGAAGTTGGCCAGGGTCTCCTCTATCTGCCGGTGTTGCTCGGCCAGGCGGTAGGCCACTGCGGTCACCATGGCAGCCCCCTTGCCGCTGCCGCTCTCCGAGAGGAGGAAACGCACATCAGAGTCAGGTACCAGGCGTCTCAGGGTCTTATGGAAGCGCCGGGAATACCTGGGGAGAGGTTGGAGGTGGACGTGCCATCCAGCTGGACGAGTCACCTGTCAGGGCCCCCAGTGTCCTTTTATTTCCTCAAGCTTTACTTTTTTCATTTATGTATTTCGTACAGGATCTCACTACGAAGCTTGGACTTGTAGTGATCCTCCTGTTTTCAGCCTACTCAGTGCAGGGATTACAGGTATGTGTCATCATACCCAGACACATCTCCAACCTAGGACTGGGGATTGAACTCTGGTCCCTGTGCTTGCCAAAGCAGGCACTTAGTCCACTGAGCTATCTCACTGGCCCTTCCCCAAGATTTAATTGATCCCTACATGTACTTTTCTCATAACATGAGTCCTATAGAGCCAATGTGCCCACATATGCAGACAAGTAAAAAAATAAAATCACTCCCAGTCACCAACAGAGAGGACTCTCATAATTTTATGAGTATCAAATATAAAATATTCAAGGAGATCATACATTGTGGTGATCAAAAGCACAGGGCTTCGAAGTCAGCCAGCTTCCTACACTCACTCAGCGCCCTTGGGCCTGTCACCACACCACCAAGGACCGCACTGTTCACCTGACGTGTGGCAGAGCTAAATGGCTCCCTTACAATGCTGAGATTAGTAATTGGAGCTGAGGAGGGTTCCATAAATAACTGCTTTTGTTCTTTATGTTTGCTTGGCTCCTTCTCGCTGCCCCAAAAGACTATAAAAGGACTTCAGGGCTGGACTGCACGCCGCACAGGACTGTGGTGTTCTGTGCAGGCTGCCTGCCCAAGGAAACCGGAAAAGCAACTCCCCAAAATACGAACGGCATCAACCCCAAGGGCTAGGAATCACAATGACTATTTGCTTTGTTAGTTTTTGAGCTATTTAACTTTTTCCTGAGTATGTACTACTATCTGAAATGAGAAATATCTAATCAAAAGGTATGTTTAAAATGTAAAGCTAGGGCCGGGGAGATGGCTCAGTGGAATAAGCGCTTCCCTGGCAAGCATAAGGACCTGAGTTCAATCCCCGGTTCTGCAAAAAAAAAAAAAAATGTAAAGCTGAAAAAAAAAAAAAAATGTAAAGCTGCAGACAGCTCTGAATGGGCCTGGCTGTGAAGACGCAACACCCCAGACTGCGCATCTGAAAATGATTAAGGGGAGCCAGGCATGGTGGCGCACACCTGTAACCCTAGCTACTGAAAGGGTTAAAGCAGGAGGCTCTCAAGTTCAAGTCCTTCCTGGGCAACTTAACAATACCTTGTCTCAAAAATAAAAAGGGCAAGGGATGTAGTTCAGTGACACAGCAATCTTCAATTCTATCTCTAGTACCACAAAATAAAATAAACTTTATGTATATTTTACCACTTTACAAAATTTAGTACGCTATTGCAAATCCTGTGGCCTTTTTGTCCAAAAATTAACTAAGGAATTCCAAGGAAAGCCAGGCACACGCACCTGTAACACCAGCTAGCCGGGGCTGAGAAAGGGGCTCACCTGAGCCCAAGAGTTCAAGGCCAGCCTGGCTAACACAGCAAGACCCTATCTTTTAAAAGGAATAAATAAATAAATAAA
>NW_004524581.1:8890674-8921265 GCF_000260255.1 Octodon degus | reverse complement strand
AAAAAAAAAAAAAAAAAAAAAAATTTACAGAAATTTTAAAAATATGTAAAACAAATTCTGATGCTGGCAGAGAACATCATCCTCTAACAAGCTCAAACCCTAGACCCTCAGAAACACATATTTCAACCTCAACCATCATTCATGGAACTGTCATTGAGGCCAGGCATGGACGCACAGTGCCTGTAAGGCTGCCTCTCAGAGGCACAGCTATGCACAGAGGAAAGCAGGCAAAGGTTCTGTGCGGAAAAGCCAGGCAGACCATGGGCAGTTATCACAGAAAGATGGGACCTGCCCTCAGCCATTCAAATAGCTTCCAGCCCTGTTCTCACTGGCCAAAGAGGTGTTGGAAGCTAAGGCTGGCCACACTGGGCCCAAGCATGGCAGCCAACAGGCAAGAGCGCTGCGGCACGGGGAACAGCATCGCTCATCAGTAGGGCGAACTTCTTCAGCTTACTTACGTGTCTCTGGCTCTCAGATGCCAGGAGACGACAACAAGCTGCCCACCTGAAACATCGAGGTCTGTGCATTTGCGGGATTCTACCAGGAGCTTCTGAAATAAGGACTTGGGTCCCACACCCAAGATCCCAGCTATACTGAGGATGAAGCTACGCCTGCTAAGACACTGACAAGCTACAGACATTCCACCCAGTGCCCTTGGAAGCAGGAGCCACCTCTGACAGTCGCTCTGAAATGAGGTGAAGTTACAGCAGAGCTGAAGCAGCTACAGGCGAGAATTATCTGAGGGTGAGACTGTCCACAGAAGCAACGCTAACCTTTTGGCCCAGAATCAGGCTTTGTCTTGTCCGCCAAAGAAACATTCGCTGCGTACAAAAGTCTGACCCCTGGAGCAGGGCCCGACCCCAGAGGCGCATTAAGAGCCCAGACAGCAAAGGGTGGACTCACTGCGGGTGGGTCTTGTAAAGAGAGCCGTCGACACCAACCGTGGTCCTCAGCCTGGGTGTGCCCTTGTTATCACGAAGGCGGTTCAAGATGGCCCCCAACGTGGCAGCTACCAGGTTGGCTGAGCGAAAGGAGACAATGGTGCACACGTGCTGGACCGCGATACAGTCGTCGTCAGAGGGTTCCACTCCTAGTCGGGTCAGGATTTCTTTGGCATTGTGGAGGCCTTCCTTGTTCCTGTGAGATCAGAGGCCAACAAACGAAGTGAAGGACTGCAACAATGCTGGTGCTCAAAGCTACAGGGAAGGCAGGGCCCAACTCTCCAGCTGTGTCCACATGGGGCTGGGGCTGCTGAATCCCTGAGAGCCTGAGGAAGGGGCTAACATGTATGTAATACTGTAAACCTCTAAAAGGAGAACACATGTGCAGGTTTCCCAATCCTATTGACCATCTAATTATCACCTTGCCTCTGGAGTTCCCTGGAAATTAGTCTGGAGGGCATGGTACCTCAGAGGGAATTCTAAGAATTCAGCCCTCTGCACGGTCAGCTCCTGGATCAACACCAGAATTGGCTGTTTCCAGGGCTCTAATCCCGTATATGAGTGTGGTGTCTGTGTATGTATGTGAGTATGCTTGTGTCTGTGTAGTTGGGACAAGAGAGCAAGCTGCTTTTAAAATCAGGCAGGAAGATGATCCCTGAAGCATCAGCTGCTAATTTGGTTGTTTTTTAATAAACTGCTGCAGGGACCCCAGGGAGAGCAGCCAGGATAGGTCTGCTATAAACAATGGAGATAGACCCAGAAGCCCCGATGTTTGGACACCAGAGGTAATGACAGTCTGTCTCCTTCTTCCCCAGGGACATACTTTTCAATGGCTGACACGTCACTGGTATCAAACGTCCCTCTGGTGAGCAGCTCTGGGGTAATCCGTCCTTCAAACAGGAGGCCTTCCTTGGCCATCTTGACCAGGATCAGTCGCACCAGCTCCCCCAGGTACATGCCACTGACCATCTTCTCAAAGCTGCAGGAACAAAGCCACGCAAAGGCACTGATTAGCCCAGCACCAGGGCCACATGCAGGATGGACAGAAGGCCCCATCTCATCCTTCCCAGCTCCCGGGCTTATTGGCAGGCGAGACCACGCTCTCATGTGACTCTACGGATGAGTGGGGAGGAAAGGCCAACTCCAGGGTTGGCAGGTAACCCAGCCCCACCATACCAGTTGCAGCCCTGAGCAGAAGCAGGCAGGGAAGACTGCCTGGAGGTGTGGAGCGTGGGTGGGCCCTTAGATGGCGGCGACGGATGAGAAGCGCCCTCACAAGTAAGCACAAGGTGGACAGCTTTTATATAACCCTGTGCTGAGCGTTTTCAAGTCTTTCCCTCCAAAGGCCTGGCCAGATAGCTCAGCGGAATAATGTGCCTACTTAGGCAGAGTGTAGCAGCTGAGGTTCGATCCCCAGCGTGCTATGCTGCTGAGACTGGGTGTGGTAGCACACCTGTAATCCCAGTGCTTGGGAGGCTGAAAACAGGAGGATCACTACAAGTTGGTCTATGTAGTGAGACCCTGTACCAAATACATTAAAAATAAATTAATAAATTTTTTAAGTCTTCCTCTCATCACTCAGCCAGGAGGTGCTCTGGGGGATGCACCCTCCCTACTTCCCAGCTCAGAAAGGGGAAATGTTTTGGTGAGGCTGCCAGCAAGACATCTGAGGAGTCCACTTCTCCCCTGCTAACCTCACCTTCAACCCCAGGGTGGACTCTGACCAGCTGATAGCCAGTCAGCCAGCCCACTGCAGCAGCCGTCCAGGAGCAAGCCATCCCAGCGTGACCCCGCTTCTCGCTTGCCCTTGCAATGGTGGCATGACATGCTCCCAAATTGCAGCTGCCACTCTGAGCCCCATGTTGTAGTGGACAGGCGGCCACAGGGAGCCTAAGAAGGAGGCTCCCACACAGAGAGAAAGGCTCAGCCCACAGCAGCAGCCTGCTGACGGTGGGCCAGGAGGAGCTCCATGCAGGACAGATCAAAGATGCTGGCCCACCTCGGATAGCCAGGCTCTCCTCTGCTGGAACCCGCTGGCACCCCCAGAGCTGGCAGTGACACAGTAAAATAATCTGTTCTGGTCTGGAATGGCCCAGAAACCAAGGATGCTACTGGGTCCTGGACACCAGCCCTCACCTGTTCACCAGGCCCAGAGCCTCCCTAGAACATAGTCCTCATTGTTCAGCTCCTGGTGCACCCAAACAGGGCCAGACAGGACCGCACAGCCACTGGTGCAGAGGACCCCTACAGGGAAACGCCCTGAGCCCCAGCTGCCCAGCTCCTATGGGGACAGCCCTGCACTGCTGGGCACAGCCTGACTGCCCTGCTCACCCATCTGTGCTCAGGCAGGGGGCACCCTCTCTCTCTGGACCTCAGTCCCCTCCCCTGGGCAACAGGAATAAATAATGACAGGACCCCCCACACACACAGGCTGTGCAGAGATGGGTTACCACGGGTCAAATACCCAGTGGCCTATCTGATGATGGGTCCTTACCACCCATCTCTGGACAGAGCTAGGACATGGCGAGCCACATTCTGAGCTCAACTACGTGGAGCACGCAGATCACGCCCTGACCACAGCACTGTGTGCCAGTCTCAGGGACACTGTCATTTAGTCTCACCTAGGCGGTAGTGCCAGTGGCCACCCAGCCCCACTCCTAACCAGCCTCTGCTTGTCTTCCAGCTTGCTTCTCCCCCAGGCAGCCTGTCCCTTGCTTGGGCAGTGTGACAAGAGAGGATGAGGTGGCATCTCTGCCTTCCAGGGTCACCCAGAATGATCTGCTCTTTCATACACCATGGCCTTCATTCCATAGACAGGAACACTTCCTTTTCCAGATAAAGCAGACCTAGGTCAGGGTTCTGGCCTGTTCCAGTCTCTAGAAGCCCTGCAGGGCAGCAGCAGCCCCGCCGCCGCAGCCACCCCCGTGAGCCCTTCTCCGCTCCAGGGACCCAGAGCTGTGCTCCTCTCCACATGACTTCTCTTCTGCCCACATGAGATCCACACCTGGGAGCTTCTGACTGCAGCTCAGCAGCATGGGTAGCACTGTGGTATTTCAGCCACTGGGCTGCTGGGCAGGCGGAGACAGGGACAGGGTGGTGAGCAAGGACTGGCATGCCAATTAGGAGCCCTGCTGGCAGCGGTCAGCTGCAGCTAGCAGCCCAGGGAGAATGCAGGAGAGAAACCTATGGCCAAGCACCCAGGGCTGGAACTGCCTGGACAGTCTACAGAGTGCACAGAGGAACAAGAAGGGGCCAGGGGACTGACTCAAAGGCCCGCTAACAGGGCCAGAGGATTCCATTCACCCACTGCACTCGCAGCTGTGGTCACCGCTGCCGCTGCCACATGGAAGTGGCTGTCTTTTCGCTGTTTTGTCAGTTTTTCTGAGAGGGTCTTGCTATGTGTGTAGTCCAGGTTGGCCTTGAACTTGCAGTGGTCCTCCGACCTCAGCCATCTGAGTGCTGGGATTACAGGTATGTGTGACACCATGGTACCACACCTGGGGTCTCCTTACATTCTGAAGGATGCTGCATTGCGTCAACGGGAGCAGTTTAGACGTTTAACAAAGCAACTCAGCAGGAGGCCAGGGTCCTCACTGTGTAAACATCCTCCTTCTGAGGGCCAGTCAAATAGCTCAGTGGATTAAAGCGCCTGCTTAGGCAGACTCAGGGACCTGGGGTTTGAACCATGGGCCTGCAGCGCTGGCCCTGCCGGTGGGGTGCACTGAGATGGCGACTGAGACTGGGCGTGGTAGTGCGCGCCTACAATCCCAGCACTTGGGAGAATCACAAGAATCTAGTCTATGTAGTGAGATCCTGAACACCCTGGAGACCCTGCCCTAAATAGAGAAAAAATAATAATAATAAAAACAAAAACATCCTTGTTCTGTGTAAGAGAAGGCCACTGAGATGGTGTGAACGCTACACCCATCCTGGGGGTGCCGGGGGCCAGCTTGCAATGTAAGGGAGGAAACGAGGCGTGCTCTCCCCCGCTTTTTGCTCTTGCTGCCTCTGCTGTCTTCTGCCACCTCCAACTGCTGCCCTCACCACGCCACCCCACCTTGGAGTCAGCTAATTATAGAATAAAAGCTCCATAAACTGTGAGCTAAATAAACCTTCCTTTAATTTTGGGCATTGGGTAGTTTGTCTCCGCAACAAGAGACAAGTAACTAAGATGTCATAAAGAATCAAACCGGGGAGATAGGTCAGAGGTACAGGCACCTACCTGGCAAGTGCAAGGTCCTTAAGTTTGACTCCCAGTACCAAAAAAAAAAAAAAAAAATCACAGAAATATAAGATATGATATTCCAGACATAGAAAACAGAGAAACATAGGAGGGAAGGAGAAGAAGAATGAAAAATGCAAGAAGAAACCAAAATTTACAATAGGACACAGGTACATAATAAGAGTTGCAAAGTCACAGGGCATGGTGGTGCACATCTATAATCCCAGCACTCAGGAGGCTGAGGCAGGAGGACTGTTGCAAGTTCGAGACCAGCCTGGGCTACAACGCAAATCAGGGCTAGCCTGACCTGCACAGCAAGGCCCTGGCTCAAAAAGTCCCAGAATCTAAGGGTGACAGAAAGGAAGTCAAACATCTGACTTCCATTTAGAGAGACCACCTAGCTCTGAGGCAAGGCTGGGGGTCCTGAAGACTCAGAATGGCTCCCCTGCTGCCTCCTCCAATCACCAAGGAAAGCAGCAATTACCAATGAATGACCTGCTTTCAGTGGATGCAGGAGGCATTCAATACTCAGTAAATGCTCACATCAAACATGATGAATGAGTGGGCATTAGTGGTCTGGCACCCAAGGGAGCCTTTGTACACAAGACACCTAAGTTTCCAGCCCTACTTACAAACTAGAATCACGGGAGACCTTTCAGGCCCAGGCTAACCAAATCAGGACTGCAAGACAGTGGGGTGAGGTGCTGCCCAGGCACTGGTATTTTTTTCAAAGCCCTATCTAGCACCCCCACACGCAAGCTCACTCCCCTAGGCTGCCCTGATGGGTTTTTGTCCATGACTGAGAAGATCATGAAGAGTTCAGACACCAAGAAAACCTTCAGCTTTCAAACAAGCGAGAAAATCTCAAACGCACATCAGACCCAGTCTCAACACAGCCTCAGGCCGTCTCTGTCCTGTCCCAGTGCCATGGTTTCCATACCAGTCAGGCAGCACACACAGCGGACACATGGCTTTGAAGAATGTGGCACTGCATGGATGACAGGAGTAGGAAAGAGGAGCACCGTTATCAAGCACATCTGTGGACTTTGAGTGACACTCACACAGGGACTGTGAAGAGCTTCCTGTCAGCAGGGGTCAAGATCTAGAATCAGGAGTCAGGTCAGTGGACTAGGAGAAAAAAAAAACAGAAACAGCTGGCTCTGGGAGAGGGCCCTTTATCACCAAGCTGGACCCAGGCTCAGCCTGCAGGGCATCAGAACTTGGTCACCCCTCACTGAGAGTCTAGTTTCCTCAGCAGCACGTGCCCTAGTGGCAAGGGCCTGGTCACTGCGCCATTCCACTGACATATGCAAAGACCAACTACCCAGCCCGGGGCATGATGAGCATCTTTTGAAGATGGTTGCAACATGACTAGGAAACTCCTGCTTCTGCCTGGTATCACATTAAGGCTGTTGGGTGCCTGGGAAACCTCTCTGGATACAGCCAGCACCCAGCCATAGGGCAAGGCTCTGGAAGCAGGCTGGACTGCAGAAAGCTGGCAGCACGCCGACAGCACAGAGCAATACAGCGCACACTTGGGAGTAAGTGGCCCCAGGGCTGGCCTGATAGCTCGGCAGACTGAAGCGCCTGCTTAGGCAGCGTGCAGGACTGGAGTTCGATCCCTGCGTGCTGTGCCGGCCCGCCCCTGGAATGCACTGAGAGACGAATGAGATGAGAGATGAATGAGATGAGAGACGAATGAGACTAGGCGTGGTGGCACATGCCTGCAATCCCAGCACTTGGGAGGCTGAAAACAGAAGAATCACTGGGAGTCTCATTTGTGTAGTGAGACCCTGAAGACCCTGTACTAAATACATAAAAAAAAAAAAAAAAAAAAAAGCTCCAAGACAGCAACAGCCACTCTGTCCAAGTGAGCCCACTCCTGCTTCCGCAGCCAGGAGCTCCCAAGGCCTGCGATCCTCACCTTCAGCAGCTACATGACCCATCCTGCTGTGCTTGACACAGAAGAAATGTCTGCATTCTCCATTACTGCTAAGGGCTGTTCAACTTGGGCGTTCTTACCCTCGCCTCTGCCAGATGGCACGGGCTGGGAAGGAAGGCACTGTGCTGGATTCCTGGAGTCCAGCACAGTGCGCAGCACACAATAAAAGTTCAGTTAAGTCCGTGATGAACGAGCAGGCACCCATACCACCATGCTCCACAGATTCACTCTGAGCAGTGGTGCCCTGACCACAGCACGGGGAAATTTTTAAGCCTCCTATTTGCACGATGCTTCCAGGCTTCTAATTTGCAAAATGTTCTCCAAGGACACAAACACGAAGTAACCCAACAAAGAGAACACTATTTGCAGATGGCTTTTAAAGGTACAGATGCTACAGCTGTGCATCTATCCACAAAAGAGGTTAAAAAAAAAAAATCCTAAAATCAGATAGGTGTTTGCATTTGTGATCACCTGGCTCTGTGCCCTTTTGGATCCCCCATCTCTCATCAGTGTCCCCTAAGTCATGTGTGGCTGCAAGAGGAGGTCCAGGACTCACAGCTGCTTGCCAGGGTTGAGGGATCCCCGGTCTATCTCCCTGTCAAACTCGGTCCGGATGTCTTCTAAGGACCCGTCGTCCCCAAAGGCTCCCCACTCCGTGTTGATGCACATCCTCCCCTCATCGCCTTCCACCATGTCGATGTGCCTCAGTTCCTCCATGTAGCAAGCGTTGGTGCCGGTGCCTGGAAGAGACAACATGGGAGGCTGCGGCCACATAACGGGGAGGAGACACGCATCTCAAAACATCACCGGAGGACGGGCAGAAGTGGGGGGCCATTACCAATGATCAGGCCGACTTCACAGTGCTGGTCATCATAGCCACAGGTCATCATGGTCCCTACAGTGTCATTCACCACAGCTACAATGTTGGCATCGTAGTCCTAGGGTTAGATACTGAGGAGTCAGGGACCATTCCCGTGGGAGCAGAGACACCAGCCTCAACCTCAGCTTGGCAGGAGCGATCTGTTCCGCCAACCACCACTGCTCTGTGGGGGTGCCTGCTTCACAGCTGTTGGGACTCAAGTTAATTGGATTAGAGAGCGGAGATTACGTTACAGAAGTGCACAGGCCCCTTAATTACCCGACTCAGGATCACTAGGGAGTAGATTCTGCTCCCGGAGCACATTCCTCCACAGACCTCCACCTGTGGCATCCATGTGCCACAAGCAGGGCAGCCCCTTCGCCCCTGTTCCAACCTCAGCAGCTGTGTCTGGGACAAAGCCAGGAGGATCCACACCTAAAGCTGTGGGCCCGCATCTCTCCCCTACCAGGGTCCTCAGTGTGCCCCCTAGAAAGGGCATTAGACTTGGCTCCCTGGCCCCACATTCCCATCTCTCCATGCACAGCCCTGGAGAGGGAGAGATTACCCCTCGCTTCTTGATGGCTTTGTTCAGCAGCTTGACCACATCCGACCCTTCCACGCCGCTGGCTTTGAATCGCTTCGTCCAGGTGATGAGGATGGCCTAGCGAAGGATAGCAGAAGGTGGGACCAGGTAGGAGCCTCAGACACCCCAGGCCCTGGGAACTGCTCTGGGACCAGGAGGAAGAAAAGACCCACGAAGGATTCCACAGGGGTGGGGGGCAGGAGGGGTATCACAGCAATCTGTCTGTCCCACAGTGGATTTCTTGGGAGGCCACCAGGGGGAGAAAAGTGGGCTCAAAATCTTCAGTTTACACCAGAGTAACCCTAACCCTAAGCAGGCCTGCACAGCCCACATAACCCTAACTGGACAGTAACTCTGAGGCCGGATCCCCATCTATAAATAATCAAGAGAAACCCCACCAAGACCTGACCGCTTTCCTTACTTTCCAGCCAGGCCTCAGCTCCAAATAAAGAGAGCCAAGGCCAAGTGGGAAAGAAACAAAATACTAAGAGAATCCTGAGCCTTAATCTCACAAGAACTAGGCCTCAGAACTTAAAGCCCCACCGCAGCCAGGAGTAGGAGGCAGTGCAGGCCTCTAACCTCAAGTGGTGAGGCAGGGGAATCTAAAGTTCAAACCTAGTCTGGACAACTTAGAAGACACATTGTATCAAATTTAAGAGAGAAAAAAATAACTTAGAGGCTAAAGGTATAGCTTGGCCCTCCCTGGGTCCAACCTCCAGTACCACATACACACAGGCAACTTCTGTAAATGGGGCCCATTCCTGTTTGCATATTAATGAAGAAAGATAAAACACCCCAGCATAGTAATTGTTCACTTGGGAACATGGAGGGGGAGTAGTTTTATATATAGCTTTTGTATTTACCAAAAAAAAAAAAAAATAATAATAATAAATAAATAAATAAATAAAGGGGGGTGCTGGGGAGATGGCTCAGTAGAATAAGTACTTCCCTGGCAAGCACAAGCCTGAGTTCAATCCCCGGTTCCACCAAAAAAAAAAAAGAGAGAGCATTTACCCACAAGGGTTTTTTGTTTGTTTGTTTTTAGGAAGGTTTGTTTGTTTGTTTGTTTTGTTTTTTGGTGGTACAAGGGATTGAACTCAAGCCCTTGCACTTGCCAGGCAAGCACTTATTCTACTGAGCTATCTCCCTGGCCCCAAAGAGATAATTTATACTTGACTTTTTTTCCCCTCCAAGAAGTAATAGATGCAATGGTTGGGAAGCTGGGCATCTATCCAGGTCCTGCAGGACCCCAGGGGAACACAGGGATGAGCTGCAGGACCCCAGGGGAACACAGGGATGAGGCCCCACCCTCAATGGCTGAGAACGGGCAGGCCAGATGTTGCCCTGGGGACAGAGTCCTTGGGTAGTTGGTAGTTCTTTCCTCAGGGGCAATCCGCCTAAGCCTGGCATTGTAAAAGCCCCTGGACACTTTCTCTCCCTTTACACATCACCCCCCAAAGCCTCAGGGAACATGGTATGGGAAGAAACTTAGAAGCAGGAATCTTGTCTCTTTTCCACCCTCCTGCCCATTGAGGACCGTTTGCTTCCCCCTGTGAGGCCTGCTCTGCTCTTCTAAAACATGAAGGCAGGACTAGATCTGAACAGCCCTGGAGCCTCAGCTTGCTGGCCAGGTGAGTGACACTCCAGGACACACTGGCTCCCTAGGAAGCAGCCTGGCCATGCCTCTGGCTCTCCCCCATAATGCCCCTTCACAGCCCATCTGCTCCCTCCGCAGGCTGACAGGACCACTGCCATGTTTACACAAAAGCACACATCTCTCTACACAGAAAGCAGCCTCTACTTCTGTTGTACGCTTGCAGCCCTCTGAGGCCTCCTTGTTAAACCGATGAACAAATGAACAAATGACAAACAGGAAGCTAGGAGTGACAAGTCACCAAGGAGGTCAACAAGAAAACCCAGAGCTTCTCTGGGGTTGGGGCCAATGGCCAGACTCTTGTGGTAACCAGGGTGGCTCCCAGGCACAGGGCACCAGTCCAGCTCTACAGAGAACTTTCTCTCCTTTCCCCATTTCTCCCCACCCCCCATAATTTTATTGAGAAACAAATAGCAATGAGACAGTTTCAAACCAATTTGGTAGGACAGTTTCAATAATTAACACATTGCATACATTCTTCCTAGTGATTAATTGCTGTACAAGATGTGGACTTGATATCCTATTTACAAACACCATTAGCACAAATCCCTCTATTCATTAAGAGAATGTAACTATATATCTAACCTAACCACTTTGAATACACAGATATAAAATAGACATTCATCTGTATCCCCTTTTTTTGTTAACTTCCATCATTTAAATATTATAGGTGTGTAAACTCAGCAAAATATTCTAAAAGAGTTCAGTAGTCCATAATAGTATTGGGTCTTCTGTTTAACTGGCAATGTCAGAAATTGTTGACCTGAGTCCCTTACAGCTCAACATAACAGCATGGCTTTACTTCTTATACTTTGTTTTTATACTTTTCTGCTGGATGGTTAAGACCAAGATAAAGCAAGACCTATGCAACAAGAGTTGTAGCTTTTTGGTCTGACAAGGTCAGTGAAATCCCCTCAGGATTTATCTTGAGATCCTGTACCTCAGATTGTAGAACCTTTGTCAGTGTCCTGAGGAGTCAGGGACCATTCCCGTGGGAGCAGAGACACCAGCCTCAACCTCAGCTTGGCAGAAGCGATCTGTTCCGCCAACCACCACTGCTCTGTGGGGGTGCCTGCTTCACAGCTGTCGGGACTCAAGTTAATTGGATTAGAGAGCGGAGATTACGTTACAGAAGTGCACAGGCCCCTTAATTACCCGACTCAGGATCACTAGGGAGTAGATTCTGCTCCCGGAGCACATTCCTCCACAGACCTCCACCTGTGGCATCCATGTGCCACAAGCAGGGCAGCCCCTTCGCCCCTGTTCCAACCTCAGCAGCTGTGTCTGGGACAAAGCCAGGAGGATCCACACCTAAAGCTGTGGGCCCGCATCTCTCCCCTACCAGGGTCCTCAGTGTGCCCCCTAGAAAGGGCATTAGACTTGGCTCCCTGGCCCCACATTCCCATCTCTCCATGCACAGCCCTGGAGAGGGAGAGATTACCCCTCGCTTCTTGATGGCTTTGTTCAGCAGCTTGACCACATCCGACCCTTCCACGCCGCTGGCTTTGAATCGCTTCGTCCAGGTGATGAGGATGGCCTCGTCTATTTTGGATTGGCGGCAAGGGAAGGAGAACGTGAAGCCCACGGGCAGCTTCTTGCTTTTGATATCCCGTTTGTCCATGAAGTCCCCCAGGCACTCGGCAACATGATCAAAAAGCTGCAAGAATAGCAGAGAGCAGGTAAGTGGGACAGAGGGGACTTGGCCTCTTTTGGGGACAGGTCACCAATTTCCTCCTTCATGTGTCCTGGAGGGGTGGTGTCACAAAGGGCCACTCGGGGGCCAGCACAGCCCTTAGGAAGGACCTCAAACTCTCAGGTGGAACTGGCTGCACAGCGGGCACTCCACATGTGTCACCAGGGAAACTGAGGACATTTTGAAATGACAGGAAATCGTGTTGTCCTTCTACAACCCTCTGGCTATGGGCAGCTGACACCACCAGGTCAAGTGGCCCTCACCTGAGTGAAGCAGCAACTCTAGGAGCACTGTATTTTTACTTTGTATAGAAGGGTAAGCACACGTCAACAATTATACACAGCCTAAGTGTAGAGGACCCAGGTTCTCAGGGCCGCACTTACCATGTCCCCAGCACCCAACACAGGACAGGCTGTGGCTCAGCAGCAGAATATCCTTAGCACACACAATGCCCTGGACCTGATTCCCAAGCGTCAACAACAAAAAGCTCAGGTGCCACCCTCGTGCTGCTGCGGTTGCCCGCTCTGCCACTCTGACTGCTAATGCCCTAGGCAGTGGCCTGGTTGTGAACTGCCCATAAACAGAAGCGAGGCAGGTGTGCTCCGTGACACGTGCAGGTGTCAGCCCTGCTGCTGTGCCTCGGGGACTCGCGACTGCAGTTTCCTGTGCCTACTCCACATAACGTAAGAGTCTACTAGGAAAACTCCAGAGCACTTCTTCCTGGGCCTCTGCTTGCTTTCTGCTGGGAATAAGCAGCTCACCATCTCTCAGGTAAGCATTTATTTATTTAGTTGTTTGTCTTTTTGAGACAGGGTCTTGCTATGCAGTCCAGGCCGGCCTTTCAGTTTCAGTCAGCCTACTTTGTATGCCATGCTGGTTTTGAACTCACAACAATCCTCCTGCCTCAGCTTCCTGAGTACTAGGAGTACAGGCATGTGCCACCACGACTGGCTCAGGTAAACTTTTTAGACCTGTCTGATAATGCCTCTCTTTTCTAAAATAGAACCAAAACTAATGGTAATATTGCAACCGGAAGAGCGCTTGGAAGAATGAGACTCGCATTTTCTTTAGCGCTCTACCTTGGTGATGCAATCTGAGCACCTGTCTGCTCCTGGGGCAGCCATGCCAGTCTGAGCAACTTCCCTGTCCAATTCATATTCCTGTTGCGACACAGAACACAGAACCCTTCTGTATGGGATTAGCACAGCCACAGAGCTTCTCGTGCCAAAAGGGCCAAACCACAAAGTAGCCCCACCCAAGCTCCCAGACAAGGTCATTGGCCTGAAGGAGTTCCTTGATTTAGCAGTCTCTGTTCCTGAGCTGCTGTCCTTCAGACTAGGGCTGCAGGCAGAATTGGGGACTGAGAAGATGCGGGACTCCCTTTCCTGGAAAAGCTGGGCTAAGCTTTCGGTCACCTATATATATTTCAGGCTGATATAAACCCATTACTGAGTCAGTCCTTGTGCCTCACGCCATCTGCAATCAGAAGCTGCCTGGTGTAAGTGGGAGGAAGGATATGAGGGGTGAGGGAGGGAGGGAGGCCAGGGAATGCCTAGGAGCAGCGGACTGCAGAAACAATTCACAGGGACTCACAGGACAGGGCAGGTACCCAGTGCCCCAGCCAAACCTGGCACAACCCCCATGGCTCTACTGGAAAACTGCCCCGGGACTGGCCCTGTCTGCCAGGACAGATGTGACCCAGCCCCCCTTGCATGCCACACTTTAGTGTCTAGAGAACAATTCATTTCTTTCATTCCTGACAACAGGTTTTTTGTTTTAAAAATACACAGATGGGCCGGGAGATGGCTCAGTGGAATAAGCGCTTCCCTGGCAAGCACAAGGGCCTGAGTTCAATCCCTGGTTCCACCAAAAAAAAAAAAAAAAAATACACAGAGACTCAGACCCTGTGACTAGAAAGGGCAAACAGCTAAAACAAAACAAAACAAACAAACAAACAAAAAAAAAAAAAAAAAAAAAAAAAAAAAAAACTTGTTAATCAAAACAAAACTAAGTGATATTTAAGAATGTTGCATTTGTGCTTCTGAAATTAGGAAAGGTTGAAACTACACAGAGGCTTTTGAGATGCAGGTACAAGTGGGGTGCCAGAGGAGACAGAAGAGCAGCAAAGGGTTACCCACGGCCAGTCTAGATGAAGGGGCACGAGGCGCTCCTGGTGCTTGCCTCAGTACTTTCCTCTACGTCCACTGGCATTTTACATAAAAGGCTTAGGGATCCATTTTTAAGATGACCCACCTATGGTAGAGGAGTGTCCCTTGCAATCCCAACTCTATGAATTTGCTGCTATTCACAGTCTGAGTCTGAGGAAGGCAGACCTGGGTCACCAAAATCCTTCCTCTGCAGGAATCAGCAAGACCTCAGAGGGACCAGCACCCAGTAACAACAGTCTAGTAACGAGGCTTCCAAGGCAGCTCCTGTTTGCTTCTGTGTGTCCTTCTCTTGTGTGTCCTCCTGTGTGTCTTCCTCCAGCGTGTCCTCCTCTTATGTGCCCTCCTCCTGTGTGTCCTCCTGTGTGTCCTCCTCCTGTGTGTCCTCTTGTGTGTCTTCCTCCAGCATATCCTCCTCTTATGTGTCCTCCTCCTGTGTGTCCTCCTGTGTGTCCTCCTCCAGCGTGTCCTCCTCTTGTGTGTCCTCCTCTGTGTCTTCCTCCAGCGTGTCCTCCTCCTGTGTGTCCTTCTCTTGTGTGTCCTCCTGTGTGTCTTCCTCCAGTGTGTCCTCCTCCTGTGTGTCCTCCTCCAAGCCTCTTTCCTCATCCCTTTGATGGCCCTCACATCCCCTTACTGCCAAAAATTTAAAACTTAAAATGGAAATTAAAAAAACAAAAATCCTTTCCTAGAAGTCTAAAGTTGCTGAAGCTAATGTCTGGATTAAACAGCTGAGCTTTAATCTTGCCATCCATGATATGGGACTAACAACAACTACCTATTGCATGGGTTGTGTTGATGATCAAATACATAACTAGGTGTGGTGGCGCAGGCCGGTAATCCCAGCATTGGGGAGGCTGAGGCAGGAGGATCACTGTGAGTTTGAGATCAGCCTGGGCTACAAAGTGCGCTCAAGACCAGCCTGAACTGCATAGTAAGACCAAAAAAAAAAGTGTGTTGGAGGTGAATGCAGTGAGTACACACCTGGGGGAAGAGCACCCACGATCAGGGCTGGGGGGCTGGTAACACACAACTGCAACCTCAGTTTCTCAGGAGGCTGAGGCAGGGGAACTGCAAGTGCAAGCTCAGTTTTTTAAAAAAAAATTTTAAAATTTTAAAATTTTTAAAAGGGCTGGAGATACGGTTCAGCGGCAGAGTGCTTGCCTAGCACATTCAAAAGCCCTGGGCTGCTCAATCCTAATACTATATACACACACACACACACACACACACACACACACACACACACACACACACGTCAGGCAAGGCACATGAATGCTGATACAGTGATGGTCTATATGGTGCAAGTACCAGGCTTCGGTGGTTCAACCCAAGAATCTCTGGGGAACAGAGTGACAGGCCAGTACTTCTCGCTAAGTGGAAGCTAAGCCCTGAACCTGCAGCTACCCGAGAAAGAAGCATGTAGTGGCCCACCCTGGTTGGGAGACCTTGGGCACACCATACGCTGATGTACAGGTGGGTTTCTGCACCCCAGCAACGCACACAGGGCCACCACCGGGTGATGCACCCCAGTTCCAGGGCTGATGGCAGAGTGGCTCACCATGATGCAGTCTAAAAGCTCAGAGCTTAAGCCTCAGGGACTAAGTTGGAGACCAGGATCAGTCCTTCTCTCTCAGGCACAGGAAGGCTACCTGTCTGCCCCACCCACACTGATTCTGGAACAAAGTGGAATGTGGAGAACGCTGCTGGGTCTCTACTCCAAGGCCAGCCAGAACTCAGTCATAAACCTTGCAGTGAACACACCTCCCTCCAGCAAGTATTGCCAAGTTCTGAACAACCCTCTGGGTCACAGCCCTGACTCAGGGGCCAACACAGCCTGGACAGCAGCCACCCACAGGGCAGCGGCAAAGCACCCCACGTCGTGGGCTCACAGGACCCGAGATGACTAAAACCCAGAGTAAGGGAACCTTCCTGAACCTTGGTCACTGGGTCCTGGGAACTCACAGCAACTGGATGGGCCTACCCACAGTGCTCAGCCACAGAAAGACGCGGGCCTACCCAGCCCAGGAGGGCGTGGGCTTTGGTGTAAGCATGACAGGAGGGGACAGTGACGTCCACAGCAAGGCCTGCTCCCCCTGCCTGCTGCCCCAAGGGTGTGCAATTCTGTTAAACCAAGAAAAAGCACCTCCAGTTAACAAAGCATCCTGTTACCATGGCTGTGACCCAGCCTCTCAGATGAGTAGGTGAAGAGGCGGAAGAGTGGCCATTTCTACCCCAAGGCTGTGCTAAATCCCCACTGGGGGACCAGGCCAGGACTCCTGAGGAAGGAGAACAGTTACCCAGCAGAGCCATAGGGCCTCCCTCTGCCACCTTCACCCTGCGAAAGCCCAAGCGTCCAATCCCACGGCACCAGTTTACCCAGCTGATGGAGACCACTACTAAGTGGCTCTGAGAAGGATTTAATGTTAACCAGTTGGCTTTCTATGTTTACTTGTGAGCCTGCTCAAGGCCTAGGCTCCCATGTGGAGAGGGGAAGTGGATTCAGAGTAAGCGAAGCTGCGTGGGTCACTGGTGCTGCCGAAGGCCTATGGCGGCCTATGAAGCCATAATGCCCCAAAGGACAGGATAAGGCCACAGATGTGGATGCCTGGCTCCAACCCTGATTAACTGGAAGGAGACTGAACTACAGCCTCCACATGCCTACAGTAAATGACAAAGATAGTCTAATTAGCATATTTTAGTACCTGGGGAAGTCTTTGAGCTGTCTCCCAAGATCCTGCTCAGATTCCCATATTTTCTTCAGCATCACCCTCTCTAAATTCAGGCAGCCCAGAGTTTCTCGAATTCTGTTAGAGAATTTTGAACCTTCTGGAACCTGATCAGTCACACAGTAGGTAACATTAACCCCTCCTCCAGGTGTGGAAGCACAGCATCTCCCAACACCACCCAGCCTGCCCCTGGCTGCCACACCCTTCCTCCCAGGAGTCCCCACCTTCACGCACTGTGACAGAGCCCCTGCCTCCCCCAAGCCCTGCCAGAAGCCCCGGCCCCAGCGCTTAGGAGCCCGGGAGCCCAGGGAACACTGGCCCAACGGTGCTGACCGAAGAACACAGGGACCCACCTGGCTTCCGCTGCCGTGCAGAATGTTCTCCGGGACGGCGTAAGCCTCGGACTCCATGTGAACATTCTGCTTCTTCTCATGATTCACTTGCACCCGCAGAATTCGAAAGGAAGACCCGCCAAGATCCAGGGCAATGAAATCTCCCTTCTCTGTTCAGGAGACAACAGTGTGACATCAGACCCAAATGGAAGGCCACAGGCCATTCCTGTGCCCTGGACCCAGTGTCTCTCCCCTCTCCCCCCAGCACACACAGTGCCTTCAGCGGGAAGTGAGACTCTGGTGGTCTCACCCGACCACCACTCAGGACAAGTGGTCGAAAGACAACCTAGCCTGGCCCCAAAGCCTTGGATAGAAAGGGCTCAAGCGGGCCGTGTCTCACTTCCAGCTGCAGTCATGGAAGCCTTGCATACAAGGTTCCACTCCATCTTTCTCTAAATACTTATTTCAAAAACAGCACTGCTATCCATAAACACCAATCACACAGCGCTCCAACTCGGGAAACCTCTTTGCAGGAGAGGCCCATCGCCAGCCCTGGATTCCTCCCGCGTCAGCTTAGACATTGCTGTCTGCTAGTCCTGAATAACACTTAACCCACAGGCTGGCCACGTGTGTAAATTATGCACAACCCAAAGTTTGCCGCCGCCACCACTAACAGTGCAGTGACATCTCTACAACAGGAACCCTTCCCCACGAGCAGCCTCTCCCCACTTGCCTTCCCAGCGGGCCTTGGTTACCTCAGCCCTACTCTACTCTGTCGCTGAAACTGGCCTAGTCTGGAAGCTCATGTAAGTACCATCAGCACTCCTTGACTTCCTGTGACTGGCTTCTTTCCCTGACCCTCAACTCAATGAGGCCAAGGTTCGTGAATTTTGTAACCGTGTCATCAGCCGGGTGACAGCCACTCCTGCCTCTTGAGTTTCAGTGGCCCACTACGCCCTCAGTCCTGTGGCAGTCAATACCTGGGTGCTGAGGACAAGTGCTTAGCTCATTTTCAGGGGAAGGAGCCTTATTACTGTATCTTGTATAACCAGCATCTTTTTCACCATAATTATAAGCTTCTTTTTAAAATTCTTCCGAGTTTATGTTTTCAGTATGCAATGTTACATTCTTCACATGGCATTGGTCATGTACACAATACTTCTTAACTCCTTTTTTAAAAAACAATGTATTTAGTATAGGGTCTCACTACACAGATGACTGTAGTGATCCTCCCGTTTTCAGCCACAAGTGCTGGAATTACAGGCACGTGCCACCACACCCACTCTCAATCCCCACTCAGGTGCAGGGGGGGGGGCACACTGGGGCTTGAACATGGTCCCTGAGTCTGCCTAAGCAGGTGCTTTAGTCTGCTGAGCTATCTCGGTGGCCCTTTATCTCCTTTTTAGCGCCTTTCCCTTCCCTTCTTTGTTCCTTTCTCCATCCATCTCTTGATCCTCCTCCCTTTGAGAAAGCTCTATCACTGTTCCTATTACCTCTCCTTTACTTTGCTCTCTCTTTGTATATTAGATTTCCTATATAAGAGAAACAATGAGATATTTAAGCTTATGTGTCAGGTTTATTCCACTTAACATTTTGGTCTCAGCCAGGCATGGTGGTGCATGCCTGTAACCCCAGCACTCTGGGGAGGCTGAGGCAGGAGGGTCACTGCAAGTTTTGAGACCAGCCTGGACTACAAAGTGAGCTCAAGGCTAGCCTGAACTGCACAGGAAGACCCTGCCTCAACAAGACAAACAACAACAAAGCCACTATGGTCTCATCCATTTTCCTATAATTGACTTAAATTTATCCTTTTTTATGGCAGAGTAGTAAATGGGACCACATCAAATCAAAAAGCTTCTGCACAGCGAAGACAATGACCAACAGAATGGAAAAACTTCGCCCAGCAACTCCCAGAGAACTCACATCTAGAATACATAAAAAATTCAATGCAGGGCAACCCACTCAGGATCGCTCCTGTCTCTCGGGAGCTATGTCAAGCCTCCATTCCTTTTCCCTGAAAATTTCTTCTACTTGGGAGGGGGAGAGAATTCAAAACAATTAGACCCCCCCCAAAAAAAAAACAGTAAATGACCCAATCAAAAAAATGAGCAAAAAAATGACCCAAATGAAATGAGCAGATGCTTCACAAAACAAGAATCCAAGTACAACAATATTTTAAAAATGTGCTCACATACCACACAATTACTTCCTTGATAGTATTGTTTTTTTAAAAAAATGATAGGTTTTATGGTCCCCTTTATGAAAAAGGTATTCCTTTTCTTTACTAAAAGACTTGAATTTTCAAAAGTGTCCTTTAAAGCACAAAGTTTTAATTTTGATGAAATGCAATGTATATCTTTTTTCTTTCTTTTGCTCTGGTTTTGGGCATTATATTTAATATTCATTACCTCAGTCTCCTGACTACCGGGGTTATAGGAGTGCACAACCATGCCTGGCATATTTACATCTTTGATCCATCTTTAGTTTTCTTAATGGGCAAGGTCAAAGGCCAGCTTCACTCTTTCCTAAATGGATAATAAATGTCCCAGCACTACGTGCTGAAGACCCCTATTTCCCTCACTCAACAGCTTTGGTACCCTTGTGAAGAAAAAATAAATAAATAACTGACCATAAATATCTAAGTTTATTTTTTTTTCAGTACCAGTGATTTAACTTGGGACCTTGCACTTGCCAGGCAAACACACCATTGAGCTATCTTCCCTAAGTTTATTTCTGTGTTCTCAGTTCAGTTCCACTGATCTAGATGTTTACTGTTCTTGCCAGGCGTGGTGATGCATGCCTGTAATCCCAGCACTTAGGCTGAGGCAGGCGGGTCACTGTGAGTTTGAGACCAGGACCTTGAGCTACAAAGTGAAAACTCAGGGCCAGCCTGAACTGCATAGCAAGACCCTGTCTCAAAAAGACAAAAAAAAAAAAACAAAACCCTGCTGTGCTAGCCCCGCTCCCAGGGCACGCTGAGACGGTGATTGAGACTGGGTGTGGGGGCCCATGCCTGTAATCCCAACATCTGGGAGGCTGAAACAGGAGACTCACCACAAGTCTGATCTAGTAGTGAGACCCTGAACACCCTGTAGACCCTTCCCTAAAATACAAAAAAAAAAGAAAGAAAGAAAAAGTCTCCCCTTCTGCCACCACCACACAGCCCTGACTTTGCTCTTTATAGTAAACTTTAAAACCAGGAAGTAAACTTCTACAACTTTGCTCTTTTTAAGATTGTATCTGGCAAGGCTGAGGTCCTTAGGCTTTTCTAAATTTATTTTTTAAAAAAATAAACAAAACCTAACCCTTCTTTCTTTCTCTTAGCTTTCTCTTTACGTGTGTGTGTGTGTGTGTGTGTGTGTGTGTGTGTGTGTGTATTTAGTACAGGGTCTACAGGGCTTCACTACACAGATTGGACTCACAGTAATCCTCCCGTTTTCAGCCTCCCAAGTGCTGGGATTACAGGCACACGCCACCATGCCCAGGCTCATTCCCCGGCCCGCACAGCGCGAGAATCGAACCCCGGTGAGCCTGCGGAGCTACCTAGCCAGACCTAGCCTTCTCTTTTCTACAGCTGACACATCTCCTACTTGATTCCACCAAGCTGAAGCTCTGACACACTGCTACCGCTTCTGGCACTTGGAAGGGCTTGGGGCGTGTAGTAATAGCTCAACACACACTTGTGGAGTCACTGAATGGACACCCCGAAGTCCTGCACTGACCTCACCGCTCTCGCTCAAGTTCCTGGAGGAAGGGTTGTAACTCAGTGGATTCTGCATTTGTCCGAGGTACCCAGGACAACTCAAGAAATGGGCAACAGGGATCTGTGGCCCACTCACCCCTTGTACTCTACTTGCGCATAAGAGTGTAAAGCAGTTATGCCATCGGCTGGATTTATAAATAATAATTTTACTGAGATTTAATCCACTGTCCAACAATTCACCCACTTCAAGTGTATAGTACAGTGGCTTTCAGTATGTTTACAGAGCTGGACACAGAAGTCTCTAATTTTAGGACAAAAGGAACTCCAGACTCATTAGCAGTCGTTTCCTATATTCTCCCAACCTCCCCACCCCATTAGGCATTTACCTACTTTCTGTATCTATGGATCCCTATTCTAGGAATCACGACAAACAGGTCGCTCTACCTGGCTCTCTTTGCTTAGCATAATGCATTCAAGGTGCCTGCATGTGGCACACGGATCAGCACATCCTTCCTTTTTATGCCCAGCTGTACGGTGTTTATAGAGACCCCACACGATACTGCCAGTATAACTGTTGCCATGTTCCAAAAGAAATGGGCCCAGTCAAGGGAGAACGCTGACAGGCAGCTACCACAGGCTTATGAGAAATTCAGATGAGGTATACAGTTATCTCTGGGGTACCATCAGAATACTATGCTGTGCTTAAGAACCTGAACTTAGCCAGGCATAATGGTGCATGCCTGTAATCCTAGGACTCAGGAGGCTGAGGCAGGAGGATCACCATGAGTTCAAGGTCAGCCTGGGTTACCAAGGGAGACCCTGTCTGAAAAGAGCCCGAATTTAGAGCCAGTGTGGTGGTGCACACCTGTAATCCCAGCACTCCAGAGGCTGATGCAAGAGGATCATTGTGGAGTTCATGCACTGCAAACATTATGGCGTCTCCTGGGTTTATGGAAAGGAGGTGCCCAGCTCAAGTGGCTCAGTCACTCACAAGGCCAGCAGGCCTCTCCCTGTCCCTGACTTGCGCAAACCAAGGTGCTCCTTGTTTTTTGTGTACAAATGGCCTATCTGCCCAGTTCGGTGACAAGTGACTCAGGAGGCAGGCACGCTCACTGGCTCTCCTGTCGCCCCAGGGTCCACAGTGCTGCGGACGCCCCAGGCCAGCAGTGAGCTCGGCTGTGCTCGTGGGACCTGTGGGGCCCTAGCGGGGCTGCTCCCTCCTGCACTCTGCCAGCAAAGACTCCCAGGAAGAGCTCCGCAAAGGACAGCGGGTGTGTGGAAAACCCCACTGGATGCTGCGGTCTCCGGAGCTCGCTGCTCTCTGGACTTCACCTCTGAGGTCAGGGCAGGGCATCCCCTGCACCAGCTGCAGGGAACCAACGTGTGAACCAAGGACAGTCACCCCTCTCAGCCATGTGCTTGGATCAGTATCAGCACGTGACACGCGCCCGCAGGTCCTGGGCCTGTCCTACAGGGGAGCAGGGCTGTTTTCTGGCCGGAGTCACTGGCTAGGGCATAAAACATCAGCCTGGGGTGCAGGGGCGGTACCAGAACCACAGAAGGAATTCAAGTTCAATATTCTTTAGGAAAGAAATCCCCCCAAATATCCACTTGCCCTCTACAACAAAGACACTCTACCATTCCCTTTTATCTTGGGTTGGTCCCCTCAACCGCCAACTAAGGCTATGGTCACCCCTCATAGAGGGATAGGAGCTACAGCCCAGAGGGCTCAGCCCATTCCAGGGCCAGCTCCAGGGCAGGGTGCTGCATGGAGGTGCCCCAGCCCACTTTTTTTTTTTTTTTTTTTTTTTTTTTTTTGGTGGAACCGGAGATTGAACTCAGGCCCTTGCGCTTGCCAGGGAAGCGCTTATTCCACTGAGCCATCTCCCCGGCCCCAACAGCCCACCTTGATTTCCAACTTTTCTCTGCCTCCTCCTCCTCCTCTAACACCAGAAGTCCCAGTGAATTCTCCACTCTACATGCTGTTGAGGGCCGGCCTGATGGGTAGGGTCCTCTGGCCACAGTGGCCACAAGAGAGCTTCTGAAGGATTCCTGTAAAGTCAATCTTCAAGGGCTGGAGAGATGGCTCAGTGGAATAAGCACTTCCCTGGCAAGCGCAAGGGCCTGAGTTCAATCCCCAGTTCCACAAAAAAAAAAAAAAAAAAAAGCCAGTCCTCAAATTATGAAGATGGTGGTCTGCAGTTTCCAGGCACTTTTACTTGATCCTGATAGCCTCATGGGGCAGCCAGTCCAGGGAGTGTCCTGCCCATTTCACAGGTGAGGACAAGGAGGTTCAGAGAAGTCAGGGGCATCTCCACGGGCACCCAGAGATGAGCAGTGGCATCAGCATTTATCCAGTTCTGGATTTTTTCCACTTTTTTTTTTTCTTTGACACAGAGTCTCACTAATAGTCCAGGCTGGCCTCCAACTCCTGGTGATCCTCCTACCTCAGCCTCTGGAGGGCTGGGATTATAGGTGAGTGCCACCACGCTCGGCTTTTTACTAGCTTTCTCCTCCCTTCAGGTTCAGCCGCTCTCTGCAGCAGCAGGCTTCCCCCCAGCACCCTCGGCACACCTCCTATCCTCAGCCTGCCTTCCCGCTCAGGGGGCCTCCTATGTGCAGCTTCTTCCCACCCCACTGATGCCAGGAGAGGCACTCTTTAAGAGAAGGCTCATTAAGCAAAGCACCTGAAGGGCCCTGACAACTCTCCACTTCTAATGACAGCCACTACTCCCAGCAAATAATGGAAAACAAACACAGCGGCAGATGTGCCTCTCAAGTCCAGGCCTGCGCTGGAACACCAGGCAAACAAAGCCCCGCCTTCGCGAAGTGCCTCCCTTTGCCCTGCTCCCAGGAGCAGCAATGGCATTTCCTCCTGTCTGCCACCCAGGCCCGTGACACTGCTAGCCTTCATCAGGGGCTCACCCAGGGGCTGGGTACGGCTCGGGGTACAGCCCTTGCCTAGCAAGTACGATCCTCAACACACACACACACACACACACACACACACACACACACACACACACCCTACCAACCTGTCAGGAAGACAGCTCCGTACCACCTTTCTGGCAAACGCGAGGTCCTGAGTTCAATCCCAGTATCAAAAATAAAACTACCAACCAGAACAGCAGAGATGTAGGAAGCTTCACAGATGGAACCAACTTCTGAGATAATTAACACTTTTTCCATACAGAGAAACCAAGACAGCCACATGCCACAGGAAGCAAAAGGAAATACCATGATGTAAACCACTGAGATGTGCATGGGAAAAGATCAGGGTATAGCCAAAAGCTCTTGAGTTTTTTTTGCTTCTCCTTTGGTAAAGACTATACCAGGAACCATGAAGGAGTAACAACTATCCAACTTGATAGACCGTCCGAAAGCTCTCCACCCACCTGTCATATTCCATATTCAGTGGTAAACTGTAGAGAAGCCTTCAGGAGCGAGGCACAGTCAGCAGAATCTCCTCAGAGCAACGAGAAACAAACCCAAAAATATCCATATTAAAATGTCCAAAGGGAAAAATATTAATGAAAATCAGGCAGATATGTCTCTGAATGTATGTGCCAGATATGTTTTCAGGAGTCATCCTGGAAATACAGCAGTTTTGAAAATGAGTCCAAGCTACCCGGGGGGAAGATCTCCCTTCGCCTTCAAAACCACATCCTCACCTCCTCCCAGGCAGGGGTATTTCTCTAGCACCATTTATGGTGCATTCCGGGCTATCCGTGTGGTTTGGGAGTTAATTCTGTCGCTAATGAGTACAGCAGAAGCAGTGATTAATTAACGTTTCAAGATGGGAACCACACCATGGAGTTCCTATGAAAGGGAATTGCATTCAGGGGACCCCTTGGTTCTCGAGGGCAAAGGAGCCCAGAAGCGAGAGGAGGTGAAAAGGGAAGCACTTCAATCCACCAAGGGTTAGGGATTGAGTGGAGTGAGGTCCCCAAATTTTGACACAGTATCCAAGTTTGTGTGGCTATAGGGACCATGCCATGGTATCCGGGCCTACAAACTGACCCCTCCCCTAAGTATTAGGAACAACTGGGTGAGGCACTGCACCCCTATAATGCTGGCTACCTGGGAGGCTCAGGAAAGGAGGCCAGGATCCCAACTTTGAAGCCACACTGGGCAACTTAGTAGGACAATTTCCCGAAATAAAAGATGTACAAAGTGCTAACAACGCAGCTCAGCACTGCTGTGTTCAATCCCAATACCGCACACGCACACACACACAAAAAGCAACAGTCACAGGAAGAAAAGACATAGGATAATGTTCTGATTTGCATTATATCCCCTAAAAAGATACACTGAAGTCCTAACCACCCTAGAAGACCAGCACCCATAAACCTGATCTTATTTGGAAATAGGGTGTAGGCAGAAGTTAATAGGAGGTCACAGGTGTGGCTCTAACCCCACATGGGTGGCATCCTTTGGAAAAACTACAAACGGTTGCCCTGCTGTGCAGAGAGGGCCCCAAAGGTCCCTGTGGTTCAGAGCTTGGTCTTGCCCCCCTTCCACTGTTCTAGGTCTACTCTTGACTGTTTCTAACTTCTGGCTCCATCAGCGCTGGAGGAGATGGGCCAGGCTGCTACTCCACCTCCACCAGCGCACAGTATTTCTCAGTAGGGGTGGACACGTCACATGAAAGACACACCTGGTTGTGAGATACACCTTTATAATTATTTGATATAACTTTAGCAAAGAAACAGTGCTGCCAATATTAAGATGTGATTATTGTTTTAATTTTTTTTAATAAAAATCTTGTATTTATGTATTTGGTACAGGGTCTCACTACACAGCTTAGACTCACAGTGATCCTCTTTCCTCAGCCTCCCAGTGCTGGGATTATAGGTGTTAGCCTCCATGCCCAGTTTCAGGTAGGGCATAGCACACCCCTATTCTGGGGCCAGGACAGCATGTAGTACTTGGGATTAAACCTATGTCCTTGAGCTTGCCAGGCAGGCACTTAGACCGCTGAACTATCTCCCCAGCCCTAAGATGTGATTACTTTACATCAAACAGTGCTGATTGTGGAATCTGAGAAAAATAATGAATGGTTCAAAACCGATGAAATGTGGTAGCAGACACTGGGGGAAAGTACAGTTCAGACCAGTTGAACAGGCTCTTTGCAGCAGAACTACTCAGAGCCTTTACACACTGGATGAGTTCTGGACCTTGTTCTGAGGAGGAGCAACTGGGACAAATGGCTAGGTCCACTAGCATAATCTGGATCACACTTTGACACCACAGCCCCGGAAATGCTAGGTGTTGGGCATGAAAGACAGTGCCCCCTGCGGACCTGAGCTGGGGAGCAGGGCTGGGGGAGAGCAAGGCTCTGGAGGAAGAAAGGAGGCCCTGCTGGGCACAGGATCAGGTGCCTGCAGGGATCGGGTAGCTCTCAGAGCTCCCAAGCCCTCTCAATCCCCCTCCGGGTCCCTCCCCATCACTTAGCCAGGAGTGGATCCAGCCAGGCTACTGGCAGTGAGTTCCAAAGGCTCCTGTGCTCCTGGGCTGGCTGCCTTCCAGGGCTGGAAAAAAGTGGGACTGAACTACCAGGGTCGACGTCTCAGCCACAAGTGGGAGAACACACCCAGGGCACACCCACGCTGCAGTCACCAGGCTGACCAGAACTTCTACAGGACTTCTTAAAAAGCCAAACTGCACCAACCAATACTTCATTTTTTTTTTTTTTAATTTTATTTATGTGTGTGTGTGTGTGTGTGTGTGTGTGTGTGTGTGTGTGGTGCTGGGGGATTGAACCGCGGTCCCTGTGCTTTGCTAAGCTTGTTCTAAGTAGGTGCTTTAGACCACTGAGCCATCTCACCAGCCCCAACCAATACTTCAGAACAAACACAATGACAAAGGTGAGAGGGCTGTTAAAACAGCCAAAGAAACATCCAACAGCAATGCCAACTGTGTACGTGTAGCCTCATCTACAGTCATGGTGTACACACGCAGGCCCGTCCTCAGCCCACCTCCAAGGTGGCTCTGGCCAGGGCAGGACCTGCTGGGCCCGCATAAGCCATGCACCTGCCTGTCCCTTGTGAGCAGCAGCTGCAGCAGCTGCAGTCTTTCTGGCATCTGTTTTGCAGGCTGTGTACAGCTACTCTAAACAAGAACCTTCAGATGAGATTTTAAATTGAGGCTTTAAAGGGTTCCCAGTGGAAGTAACGCAGGTGTGAAGGGCACCCTCACTGGCACGTGTTCACAAGGACAAATGGACTGCCACATAAGCCCCCTCTCCAGGGCCATGCAGCAGGTGACTCCAGCTGAGGGCACAGGGGCAGCGCACAGGGGTATTCCTGTGAATGTGACAAGCTGAGGAGGACACAGTACCCACCTCCCCAAGCTGACAACTGTGGGTTCACTGAGCAGAACAGCTTCCTCTGAGCAGGCCAGGCCACACCTCCCAGCCTCTGCTCTTCCAGGGGAGCCTGGGTTGGGAAACTGACAACACCCAGGGAACCCCAAGCTTTCCACCACAGGCAAAGATGATAATTTTTTTTTGTAAAGATGATAATTTTTTAGGAAGATAATCTCTTCCCCAACTATACCTCCCCTCTCCATTTCTCCACTCTGAGGCTACCCTGGCTTAGCATAAGGGAATCTACTCTACTGGGGACCTGGATCTCCCCTCTGAGGAGACCTGCTTGACACTACCACTGCTACTTATCTGAGGTACCAAAGGAAGGGAGGGTTGGCACCCCAATGGAGAGATTCTCCTAAAATAAACCCTTTGTTTATTCTAGAGACTTAAGAACAATCCACACAGTGGCTGCAAGGACCTAAACACTGTATTTTCAAACTGCCATGAGCCACTAAACAGTCCAACAAGGGCAAGTCAGCCTTGTCCAACACGTTGTCCCCAGTGCCAGGCACATGACAGGTGCTCAGCAGATGTGGATGGTGGATTGGTGGACATCTGGATGGATGGATGGATGGATGGATGGATGGATGGATGGACAGAAGGACAAACAGACAAATCAATAAATGGATTGGGCAATGAATAGATGGCAGAAAAGATGGAGAACGTTGAATGTGTTGAGCGAATGAATGGCTTCATGAGCACATGAAAGGTGGAAGGCGCTTTCCCAGAACACTTGGCCCTCAGGCCCACCCTGGATGAGAGACTCACCTGAGCCGTCAGGAATGGACCTCACAAAGGTTGGCAACATCTTGACCGTGGCTGTTGGGTTATAATCCCGGGAGAGGCCATTCCTCATCTCCTCCTTGAAGCGAGCCATGATGTCCACCAGAGTTTCATCGGAGAGCCGCATGGCGTAGAGATACTTGTCAATCTGGGGGAGGGCAAGAAGGAAGGACGGTGAGGGGAGGCTGAGGAAGGACATTTCAGCTCGGGCCTGGCTGGCAGAAGGCAGGGCCAGGCGAGGCCAGCCAGCTCCCGCAGGCACTGAAACTCCCACACCAGTGCATCACATGACGGAGGTCATTCAACTGCTAGTGCCAGCAGCCATGCCACCCACTGCAGGCTTGCAAATATACTGAGTCCCAGTTTGTCACCTGAGAAACAAACCAGGCAACTCCAAGACCCCTTCCGCCCTCTGGATGTCATGAGGAGACTGCCCTTCACACAGTGGAGGCAGGTTTCCTCCAGTGTCGGGCACACCGAAGCCCCTCTCCCTCACATGGATGACAGCACCACCAAGATTAGGAATAAAGAGTCTCAGCCAGCCCCAGGGCTAAACAGCTGTGTGAATTTCAGTTTCTTCAACGAAAAAACTCAAGACAATAAGGCCTAATTCAGGACATATTATGTGCTCAATAAACATCAGCTTTCCATTAGCATGACACAGCAGTGCTTGATCAGTTTCCTCGAGCCCAAATTCAAGGAAAGGAGAAACAGTAGCCGAATGCTGGATCCCTCAGGAGAACATGGGTGGGCAGGACCAGAGCAGAGACCTCAGCCCTGGAGACAGCGCCTTACGCCCCACACCGTGTGCCCGCGTCTCCCAGCACACTGCTATGCCCCTTCAGCAGGGCTGCCCCAACTTGCTCCTCTCCCTCAGCCCCCTTCCCTCCTAACCTCAGGGCCTGGGTTGGTTGTCACTGGCTGTCACTGGTCGTTTTTCCTTCATGGCATCTTCCCATTTATTCTCTCCAGAAGTCTTTACTGAGGAGGTTGGGAGTGTGGCTCAGTGGTAGGACACATGCCTGCCCTGCACAAGGCCATGTGGGTCTGACTCTCAGGATCATTAAAAAAAGGGGGGTGGGGGCAGGGCCAGGGAGATGGCTCAGTGGAATCAGCGCTTCCTTGGCAAGAGCAAGGGCCTGAGTTCAATCCCTGGTTCCTCCCCCCCACACACACACACCGCAAAAAAGTGCTTGTGAGGCACCTACTGCTGACACTGGGTAGACACCTGCCCTGCAGAGTCCAGCAGAGGTCCCTTGGTCACCATCCCTCTGGAAGCCCTGGCAACCAGGCGCCCGGAGCCCTATGCCTTGCCTAGCTCATGGCTCTCCATTGCCAACCTTCCAGGAGGCCTCTGCCCCGGCACCACAGAGCCTCCCCACACAGCCCCGCATGCTGCTTTCAGCGCACAGCCTGGCTCCCTGGTCCCTGGCAGCTCCACCAGCTTCCCTGTTCCTGTCGGCACCTCTGCCTGATGTGCCCTTCCTTCTCTTCCCAGCTCTCCCACTCTGTCCTGGCCTTCATGGCTCACGGCAATGGCAGAACCCCGCCCTCAGTGCCAGTCTCTCACAGCCTGTCCTGCCCTGCCCTGCCCCTCCAGTGGGCAGTGTCTGCGTGCCATGGCCTGGACCTCCCCGTGTGTGACACGCAGCCTTGCACACAGAAGGTTCCGACAGCCAAGCAGATTCATGGGCCAATAGGCTGGAAAGACCTTGAAGCTTACAACCCCTGAGAACGGCATCTTCCTCACAGTTGAAAGCAGCCAGAAATGTCCAGGCTCAAGGACATGGAGTCACCAGACTAGGTCATTTGTGCATAGTGTGGGCCTGGGCTGCTTTCTTGCTCTGTCTCTAGGCCTTGTGTTCCCCCAGGCCCAGCCCACCTCCTGCCTCACGGGCAACCAAGCTGCTGGGGAGGGTCAGCTGGGATCTCTGCCCTACCCTACCACAATCGTTACCTATCCCCTTTTCTTTCCCCTTCAAGAGAAAGTGACACAAGAAAGGACAATCAGGAAAGCTGAACAGGAAGTGTCAGCCCTACAGCCCCAGGAGAACACAGCATGCTCTACCCGAGACCCACAGCACCAAATCAGTGGTCCTTGCTGTCACAGCACCCGCAGACTAGAGGCTTCCATGCAGCAGTCAGGGCACCAGCGAGTCATGCTTCACTTGGGGGCAACGGGGGAGAGTCCAGTGCAGACAGGAGGCGCATCTGTGAGGCTGAGGTGAGGAAGCGCCATGCTGCGCAGCAGAAATGGACACAGTACAGAGCTGGGGAGATGGCTCAGGGGCATAAAGGCCTGCCTGACAAGTGCAAGTCTTGAGTTGGATCCCAAGGAAGGAAGGAAGTGGGGGGATGGGATGGGCGGAGGGAAAGAGAGAATAAGAACTCAACATATGATAACTTGATGGTGTAAGTGGCCGCCTGGCAAGCGCCCTGATACTGCATGCCGTGCTAGCCTGGAACCCCAGGCACACTTTGCCAGCCGTTGAAGCCAGGCATGGTGTCGCACACCTCTGCAATCCCTGTGCTGGGGAGGCTGAGACAGGAGGATCACTATGAGTCCGAGCTGCATAGTAGGACCCTGCACCAAATACATATTTAATTTTTAAAAAATT
>NW_004524581.1:8886029-8890414 GCF_000260255.1 Octodon degus | reverse complement strand
TCAGCTCTGCCATCTGCCTGGCACCAAGGAAGAGTTGGGACCGCGCAGGCTGATGGAATAGACTCTATTTTACAGTCTACAAACAGCAAGCGCTTCTCAGTCCCCTATGTCAGTTACTCTTCACATCTCAAAACCCAGCCTGAGCTACATAGTGAGCTCAAGGCCGGCCTGAACTATACAGCAAGGCCCTATCCTCAAAAAGACACACACACACACACACACACACACACACACACACACACTGTTGGTCCAATGCTCTTCTTTCTCCCCCACTTTTCAGATGCAGAAACTGAGGCCCAAGACAGGAAGTGATTAGTTGAAAGCACATAACGGGCCAGGGAAGTGAGTCCTATACCTGCACATCTAAGGCTCCCCTGCCCTTGGGGAAGGCAAGCCCCCTACCGTGTGGCACGCTGGCTTAAGGAAAGCCGTCAAGGCCTGCCCTCCAGAGGAGGACTTTCCCCCTCCTGTGCAGGCTCATGCCAGGCTAGGGGCCAGCCTCTCTAGCCAAAAAGGATGTATAACTGGGAAGCATAGGAACTGAAACAGGGCTTCCTGGATTTCACAGACAGCAAGATCCTCAGCAGGGCAGAAGTGGGCAATAAAACCAGCACAGACTCTGGGCCAGGCCTGGGCTTGGCTCACCAGAAGGGAAATCACCTCCCAGGCAGGCCACACCTGGCAGGTAACACACCCTGTGGACCACAGGGCCCTTCACGTGGTCCTGAAGCAGTGGCCTGGGAAAAAAGTGGCAGCACCTTGTTGAACGGGTCTCTTTTCTCCTGTAGAGCAGCCCTGCCAGCTGGAAAGGGGAGGCTGAGAGGCATGGAGGGGGAGGCAGGGAGGCAGGAAAGCACTTGATCCTGGGCTTCAGAGCTCTGTGCAAAGCCAGCAGGAGGGCTGGCCAAAGGCGCGCTGTGGGCCAGGCCAATGTCTGCGGCCCTTTCAACTTTTCTACTTCTGTCCTCTCCACATCTCCAAATGTTCTCCATTCCTCCCCTCTCTCCCATACAAGCACACATGTGCGTTCAACACAAACACACTCACACACACAATTTCCAGCACGCTGCTGCCTCTCTCTAAAGGCGCTGGCTCCAACCCACTGCTGCTTTACTGCCGAGGCCAAAGCATCCTCCAGCACGGGCTTCACACTTGCTGATGGGAAGGACCCAGGTCTGTCCTCTTCTGGGACCCTCTACTGCAAGCCTTGGCCTTGGGTCACTGTCACAAAACTGGGACCCTCGAGAGTCACAACAGGAGCCATGGCTGTCCAATGCTTACTCTGCTCAGGGTGACAGGGAATAGGAGAGGCGCCGGGTCCCAGGCACCACACATCAAGCTGTCTGACCCTGACAAAGCTCCCAGCCAGCCTCGGGAGCTCCTCTTCCATCCCCTGAGGGGACAATCCCTGCCCAGGAGGGTGGAAGCTGAGTTGGCTCCACAGGACAGGCACTCTTACCCAAATGCTTGTGAACCAAGGAGGCTTGACGCTCTCAGCAGCTGCTGCCGCTGGGCCCCAGCCAAGGTACCAGCAGCAGAGACTCAGCCAAGTAAAGCTCCTGGCCAACAGCATCCAGCCAAGAACAGACCCCAGGGCCTGATGCTGCATGAACCTCACACACTGCTGTACCTAACTCTGGCCCACCTCCTGCTCCCAACAAGGCACGCACAAAAAGCAAATCCAACACTGGACAAGCCCAGGTGAGAGGCTAGGGGTGGCCTGAGTGCCACTAACCACTGGTAACTGGGCGTGTTCATATCCCAGGAAGGGACACAGCCATGGAAAACGTCACTCCTCAGTCACTGTCCTGTGAGGATAAAGATGAGGCCAGGCAGCAGGCACAGCTCAGAAGGAATGTGAGTACCCACACTCTTGGTCCTGGGTCTGACCCCCAGAACTGCAAAACAACAAAACTAAGGGGAAAAAGTGTACTTCCTATGCAAGATACTTCATTTGAAAAAAAAAAAAAAAATCCAGCAGTGAAATTAATAAGCATGTTAGGTCATGGGTAGGGCAAAGATTTCAACATCGATTTCAAATCTACTTCCCTTTTGTAAGGAGACCGATTCAATCACAGAGAAGGTGTTGACCCCATCAGCCACACCAGCTCACACCCCCAGCAGGCTCTGCCCTTCCTCCACAGGACAGTCACGTCAGGACAGTCACGCGTGTCATCCCACCTGTACTTCAGAGCGAAAAAAAAAGTTTGTGGCTGCCAGACACGGGGCACAAAGCAGGTGGCGCCTTAATGCATTCGTTCCCTTTTCCCGCCACTACAATCCAGGAACGGGCAGGAAAGACACCGTTCTCACCATTTTATTGGGGAGGAAAGGAAGACCCAAGACGCCTACAAAGTCACACGCCTTATGAAGGGCGACAGGGTCCAGCTCCTGGCCATCCAGGGCTTCTCTTTAAGCACCACCACTCCTGCTCATGTGTTGGGAAAGAGCAGGAGCTATGAACAAGGAGGGCTGAGTTCAAATCTTAGATCGACTATGTATCAGTGTGGCTCTGGACAGCTAACCTTCCTCACTTTCAAGACGGGCCTAGTAGCACCTCCACCTATGAGGGGTATGAATGGGGGATCTTAATAATGTGACAAGGACAAAGTAAACACTGAGTATCCAATCACTCAGTCACATAACCATGTGTCCCCAACTCCTTTTGCATAAATACCTTTGAAAAAAAAAAAAAAAGCACCTACTATAAATGCTGCTGACCCACTTTGTAGACGAGAGAACTACAGCCAGGTGGCAATATGCCTGGAAACATGGCAAATGAAGATTCTAGCAAAATTTCTCTCAAAACATTTGTACTTTTTTAAAAAAGCAAGAACAAACATACTTACTTTAAAAGTATTCAGATACATACAAATGCGTGAAAGTAAAAAGCACACATTTCCCCAGTAGAGCTTTCTCTGGCAGGACCACCGCGTACAGATACTGCTTTTGAAGTTTTGTTTTACAAAACTGAAATCATCAGTGCTTGCTCCTTAACTCTGCCTCCCTTTGCCCTAAGGACAGCTCTAAGACTTGCAGTAACAGTCAGTTTAGGATTTCTATGCGACCCTGCCTGGCTGGATGCCAGGGCGAAAATGGGGAACGTTCTAGCTTTGGGCTTCTGGCGGCCCCTCCGTCTCGGGGGTGTGTTCCTGCCTCTACTCTGCCTAGTTCTTTCCTGTGCTGGTCCTTCTACATCCTGTTTCCTGTGGGGAGAAGCAAGGCAGGCAGTTACTTCCAGTGTCTCAAGTAAAAATTATAGGCCAGAGGAGGGCCGCGGGGGGCCAAGATGACCCACTCATCAACAAAAAAACTCTGGGGTGGACCCCAAGGTCCCCGAGTCCTGGTGCACACTCCTTGCTCTGGGCTGAGGAGAGCCAGGCTGGAGGAGCTTCCTGGAGCTTTAAAGCTTCCTGGAGGAGCAAACCCAGGGAATACAGGAAGCTTTAAAGCTGTAGCTCTGTCACTCCACAAGCTACACAAGGACCCTGCTGACCATGCACTGTGGCTGGTTCCAGTCCTGTGTGTCTGGACTCCTCTTCCTGCCTGCCTGTACATGGCCCTGTGACCGCCCAGCCCCACCTCACTACTCCAGGTGGCAGTCAAGGAAACTACTCTCTGGCTCAATCTTGGAACCCAGTTTCTCAGCAGGGACCACAGGGAGACACGTTGACCTGCTGGCATCCCTATAGTAAGCACCAGCTCCCAGCACCCTCGCACAGCGGCCCTGACAGTGGTTTGTTCCCCCCAAAGTCCTTCCTTACAGAGCCGTCATCCCAGGCCTCGCCGATGCCAAAGCCACCTCCAACTCACCTCCTGCAGAACACAGGCCATGATCCGCCCACCCCACACTGTCCACTCCTCTCCTCCGCATCCCCTCGACCTCAGGTGTCCACTCCAGAGGAGGCAGTGGACAAGTCACAGGGTGTCTTTGCTGGCGCTGCACGGACGCACACAGAGCCCACACCTCTGCTAGACCGTGACGGTCAGGGGTGTGAAGGCCATGCCTTCCAGGCTCCCGGTGAGCCCAGAAAGTCCCAGAGACGCTGCTCAGTGGCCCCAAGTCCTGGGGACAGTGCCACCACACAGAGACTCCTGGCTGGGCTGGGTGGCGCTTCTCCTGGGCGGGAGGCCCCTGGTGCCGCCTAGCCCAGGGAGGTCTTGGAAGAGGTTTGCTGCCTCAGATAAGGCCTAGTGTACTCCTCTTCCCCGAAAGGCCCAGCCCTTCACCCCCACACCAGTTCCTCTGAGAGGCAGAGAGCATCTGGCCTGTTTAAGCTTCTTCCCCTCAAAACCTCCCAGGCTGGCTGTGGCCCAGAAGGACACAGGGGGCCCAAAGATAATCAGGAGTCTCAATCCCCTATTCCAGCTTCTTGGGATGGCTG
>NW_004524581.1:8862166-8885929 GCF_000260255.1 Octodon degus | reverse complement strand
CCAGCTCAGCCCACCAGGGGTGGTGGTGGTGCTGGCATGTGGTGCTGGGGGATTGAACCGCGGTCCCTGTGCTTTTAGTTTGTTCTAATAGGTGCTTTAGACCACTGAGCCATCTCACCAGCCCCTCAACTATGGAAATTCTGTTTGGGAAAATAAATTACATCAGAGGCTCCTCCGCGACAGACTCAGCAACATCATTAAAGTAAAAAACCAAGCCTCAGATACTCACAGGCCTGTACCCCTCCCCCTGCCAGCCCAGCCCAGCTCTCTGCTTACTGTTTCAAGGGTTCGTTCTGTTTCAATGAATGTGGTCTAAGCCCCTGGACAAGTGAAGGCAACACTTTGAGCCTGCTCAAAGTGCGTTGGGTGACATGAGACTCTAGGGAAGGTGTTCAGGGATCAGTGCTGGGCACGCCACCTACCCATATGCAAAGCTGCAGGGCCTAGGAGGTGGCCACTAACCTCACTCTACAAATGAAGAACCACAGGCTTCACAGGTAAGTGACACTGTCCCCAGCACCCAGCAACCAGGACAGCAGGGGTGCAGGGCCTTAAACTCAGCCCTTCTCCTTTCTTCCTCAGACTCCTCTGGCCAGGAGGACAAAGCAAGGTCCCAAGGTCAGGACTCCTTCCTGGTGGCCTTGGTACCCACTAATAAAGAGATCCAAGCTGGTGAGAGTGGCTAAGCCCTAGTTCAGGAAGAAAACAAAGCTGTCACACTGAACTAGCTAAAAATACCGGGGCCGGAGCCCTCTAGGGAAGACAGCAGCCTGGAATGTGGCAGGGCAGGAACAACAGGCTCCATTCTCAGGATAGCCTGGGAGGGGGCCAGCATGGGCCCTAACTCCTAGTGTCCTGGGCTCTGCCTACAAAGGAGGTTGACTTTCTCTGCAGGAAAAACAGCCCCTCACCCTGGGGTAGCACATTTTGCAGTAGGAGAGACTCAGCGGAAAACAAAAGCCGGCGGCTGTACTGCCTCCACAACGGACTCTGGGCAAGTCACTCCCACTGTCACACATGTTTCCATTAGCAACACAGCAAAAATGCACCTGCCCTCTCTCCCGTCCCTCAGAACGCGTGACCCAAAAACACAGCGAATGTTTACATTTTTTTAAAAAAGTATGACAGTAAAAGGCATGTTGCCATTAATTCCTCTCAAAACCCGCCCTTGCGCTCTCATCACATCGACTGGGCGGTGCTTGCCACTTTCTGAAGCGTCCAGGAAGTCGTCTTTGTGGGTATCTTTAAGCTGTGCATTATGGCTGTCTCAATACTCTGAATCAATTCAAAATGTTCACGTTTCAGGCTCATGTGGACCATGGAGAAGAGCCAGGTGTCACAGGGCCCAGACCTGGTGAGCAAGGTGGAAGGGAGCACACCGTGGCAGCTTTTCACACCTGCCTTTCGTTGGCTGGCACTTGGAACACCATTCGGCCTATTTTTTTTTTTTTTTTAATGTCCCAGTCTTCTTTTCTTCTATTTTTTATTATATTTATTTATTTATTATGTATTTAGTACAGGGTCTCACTACACAGATAGGACTCCCAAGTGCTGGCATTATAGGTGCACCACCACTCCATCTCAGTTGCTGATTCAGTGCGCCCTGGGGGCGAGGCTGGCACGGCATGCCCGGGATCAGGGATCGAACCCCAGTCCCATCTGCCTAAGCAGGCACTCTAATCCGCTGGGCTCTCTGGCTGGCCCTGTTCAGCCTACTTTTGATCATTCTTCATAAAGATACTCACAAGAGGATTTCCAGCACTACTTCACAAAGTAGCAAGACCTATGGCATATGTTGTTCAAAGTAAGAGGTGGCATATTAAGACACATTATGGCAATGCCTTTCACTATAATCGTTTAAAATTTAAACACACTATATTTTTTGATCAGCTATGTATGGCAAGAACACACATTGGACACCTAAGAACACAGACATTTTCAACACCCAGGGCGGCATTTTGTCTATTGGCTAGGAGACACGGACAGGCAGAGGGCTCGTGAGCTCTCTCACAGTTTGAAACAGAGGCAGACCAGGAGCCAGGATCCCTGCCCAGACCTGAGGCTCTGGTTATCCAGAGCACCACGTCATGAAACGTGGCTGCTCAAGATGCCTACAGGTACGCTCTGGGCGAGTTACAGTGACAACATTTATCTGGCCAGATAAATGGGCAGATAACAAAACAAGTCACATACCCCATCCAAGAGATGAGGAGACAGAGCCCCAGAGAGCTCAAAGGACACCTAACAACACTCTCAGGCTCAAGGGGTTCTAGACATCATGGATTCTGGCCTCCTATTCTTAGCAGTGGGGAAACCGAGGTCCATGGACTGAAGGTCAGAGTGCTGGGCCTCGAATGTAGCTCAGTGGCAAAGCTCTCATCTAACACAGTGAGGTTCTGAGTTCCAGTCCCAGCTATTATAATTTATACATCTTTATGATGCAGGGCACCCATGTCCCTGATTCTGAGCCATCAGATTCACTGTTCAGCAGAGCACTGTCCAATAGGGCACCCCGTGAAATTCATTTTAATGAAATATCTTATTTAACCCGCTATAACTGGAACACTATTTCAACATGTAATCAACATTTAAAAGTGAAAAATGAGCTATTTTATATTCCTCTGGTCACATTAAGTTTTTGAAAACCTGTATGGCAAGCTCAAGAGCACGTCTCATATCAAACTTGGTGCTTATTCTTCATTTCTTTTATCTTTTTTTTGAGGGGGTGAAGGGTACTGGGGATTGAACCTGGGATCTCTGCACTGAGCTGTATCCTCAGCCCTTTTTTAATTCTGAAACCAAGTTTCACTAAGTTGCCCAGGCTAGCTTGAATTTGTGAGCTTCCAGCCTCAGCTTCCAAGAGTGCTGGGATTATAGGCACGTGTCACCATACCTTGCTAGATTTGGTACATTCCAAGTGCCTGACAGCCACATGGGCCTGGCAGCTACCGTGCTGGGCAGCAGGACTCTGGCATTTCCCATGCAGCTTCACTCTGGGAACCCTGGGCAATGGCTCCTGCTGGGAGGCCACTACAGTGCTGAACATGGAACAAGGGCCCCGAGAACAGAAGGCTGTTTACAGAAAAGCACACAGCAGGGCATGGTGGTTCACAGCTTTGAGTTCGAGGCCAGCCTGAACTGCATAATGAAATGCTGGCTCAGAAAAATAAAATAAAAAGAAAGCAAAGCATGTCTTCCATGACACGGGAGCCTTCATAAAGAAACAAAATCCAAAACCACAGATGCTCTTGTGTTTCTATGCCACCTTTGATGATGAGTAGCTAGTCATGGAGACACATGATTGGACAAAGAGGGTACAAATCCAACAGCAAGCTGGACATGGTGGTACATGCCTATAATCCTAGCACTGGGGAAGCAGGGGCAGGAGGATCATTGCAAGTTTGAGACCAGCCTGGGGTACAAAGTGAGCTCAAGGCCAACCTGCACTGCATAGCAAGACTCTGTCTCAAAGAAGACAAAAAAAAAAAAAAAATCCAACAGCAGTAAACAAGGGGAACTTATTTTTTTTTAAATTTTTTTTTATTTGTTTATTTATTTATGTATTTTGTGTGTGTGTGTGGCCAACTCAGCCCACCAGGGGGCAGGGCTGGCTGGCATGTGGTGCTGGGGGATTGAACCGCGGTCCCTGTGCTTTGCTTTGCTTAGCTTGTTCTAAGTAGGTGCCTTAGACCACTGAGCCATCTCACCAGCCCCAAACTGCAGCTCAACTCTTTTTTTTTTTTTTTTTTTGGCAGAACCAGGGATTGAACTCAGACCCTTGTGCTTGCCAGGGAAGCACGTATTCCATTGAGCCATCTCCCCAGCCCAACAAGGGGAACTTATCAAGGCCTGTTTGAGCAGATTCTTCTCTTATCTTTGCTTCTAAAGAGATAAGGATGTTCCCTTCCTTCAGATATAGGGTACAAACCCTCTGGAAGGTGTCTGTCTTAAAACTTGTTTCAGGGCTGGGGAGATTAGCTCAGCAGTCTAAGCGCCTGCCTGGCAAGCACAAAGACCTAGGTTCAGTCCCCAGTACCACATGCTGTGCCAGCCCCGGCACTGGGCATGGTGATGCACACCTATAATCCAGCGCTGGGGAGGCTGAGCCAGGAGGATCACTATGAGTCTGAGCTGCATGGTGAGACCCTGTACCAAATAAAAAGTTTAAAGAAAAAAAAAAATTTTTTTTTTTTTTTTAAAGAAAACTCATTTTAGAGGAAGGTCAGGAAATCCTTTCATAAGTGTTAGGACCTGCTTCAGGGAAAGCAGCAATGACCTTCCTGTGTTTCCTCAAATTGTCAGAATAACACTTTGGGATAGGTCACCCTGAACACTGCTAAGGGGAAGTGGTTTTTATTTCTGTGGCACCCTGAGTCTCTACCTCTATCCACCTATCCACCCAGACAGCATCCTGGAAGGCACCAGAGAGAAATGGGGTGGATGGTGCTGCCAGAGGCAAACTCCAGGTGTCAGTCATCAGTGAGACCCACAGCTGTTTACAGCACAGCAGGTGCAGGTCACCATAAGGGCGTAAGGGTATTGCGGGATGTTCTTTCAGAGTCAGGTTGCCTTGCGCAGGGGCCCTGTGTCAAATACAAGCAGAGATGAAAAGGGGGACAAAGAACACACAAGAAATCTGCAAAACAGAACAAATCTTTAACATTTCACTGTGATGACTACTGACCAATCTCCTACCCAAGTGGAAGGGGTCAGCACTGAGCAACAGGAGTTGGGGGGCAGGACAAGCACAAGCCAAGGAGCTGGTGTTGAGGTGCAGAAGATGGGGGTCAAGGGACCTGGATGATCCTGAGTCAGCTCTGCGCCTCCCCATTCAGCCTTTCCCCCTTGGATTTGTCTCCCTAAACTGCGCCATGTGAGAGCGGTTCATGCAAAGAAGGCGGTTTCTGAGTTAGGGTCCTGGTGGTGACATTCCTATCCCTGTTACTCACACACTGTGTGGCATTCCAAAGGCACTGCACACTTGGGGACCTCAGTCTCCTCACTGCAAAATGGAAATGAGGAGTTAGTTCCTCAAGTGGGCTCAAGGCAGAGGCTCTTGTAGGAGCTTCACTCCTACACGTATGCCCAAAAATGTGAGCGCACATGTCCACACACACACACACACACACACACACACAAACCCGCACACACCCGCTACGGTATTATTCACAGAAGCACAAAAGGGGAAACACTGCAATCATCTTTTCATGAGCCAACAATGCACAGACAGAACATCAACATACAACATGGACTGAAGTCTGACACAGGCTATCTACATGCTACCACGTTGATGAACCTTGGAAGCGTCACGCTAAGCGAAAGCGGTCAGATACAAAAAGGCCACATTTGTATGGTTCCATTTATATGAAGTATCCAGAGGAGGCATATCTGTAAGAGTAGATCAGTGGTTGCCAGGACCAGGGGCTGAACAGAGAGAGTGACAGGGTTTCTTTAGGGGGATAATGGAAAATACTCTTGTGAGTTAATGGTGGCATCCTGTGAATGTCTTGGACTCACAAGAAATAAATCTTCATAAATTAACGTGGGGCATTAAGTGTTACATGGGTTACAGCCCAATTAAAAATAAAGCAGGCTCCCAGCTGTCGGGCTTGGCAGGTCCGAACAATGGCTGTGGATCCCTGGTCGCTCTGAGCGCAATAGTGCGGAGCACTATCTTACCCACCTCACAGGAGCTGTACAGGGTTAAACAGGTTAAATCTTACGGAGCCTTTAGCAGGGCACCTGGCAGTCCATGTGACAGGTGTCAGAGGTTGGCCTCCATCCATGTTACTTCTACTGGTGATTAAATGAGTCACACTAAAAAAAAGGCAACGCAGCCAGCTGAGATGCAGGAATGCCTCTGTCCCATGAAGTTTCCTCCAGCCTGCAGCATCTCTGCATGGACCCAGCACAGGCCTACACTGACATTTCCTGCCTCTTTGGGGACAGCCCAGCTTCTATTCACAAAAAGAAGGGCAGCTGGGTGTGGTGGTGCATGCTTGAAAGCCCCTTACTCAGGAGGCTGAGGCAGGATCAGTGCAAGTTCGAGACTATAAACTGGGCTACAAAGTGAGCTCCAGGGCAGCCTGAACTGCATAGAGACCCTGTCTCAAAAAGACAACAAAACAAAACACAAAAGGCAAGGCAACAGGCTCCAGGGTTTAGTTCTCCTAGCTGCAGGGTACAGCCACCCTCTCCACTTATGAAATATAGTCTTAGAGAGGCTACTGGCTTTCAGTTTTTTCTGAACAGGGCTGGGGCACATTTAGGGACTAGATAAGCCTGCCCCACCAGGTTGATCCACCCAAGAAGAGCCTGCATGCATAAGCGTTTCTAGTCCCAGGACAGTGAAACAATCACCCTAGAGCTCAAGGGGCCACAGAGAGCTGGCGCAAGGCTTCCTTCCTCTGCAGTCGTCCCTGCCCGGCCTGGCTATGCCCGGCTATGCCCGCAGGTACAGCTGAGGCAGCCAGCGAAGCACTGAAGGCTCACAGTGAGGTCTGTCTACTTCATTGGCTGAGACTTGCAACAAGCGCCGTTTGATAAGGTAAATTAGGAAACGGGTTAAGTTTAAACTAAGCTCCAATGCTGTGTGTTGTGAAAGGAAACGGCTGAGGGAGGAAACAGACCCTAAATATGATCTGTCACAAATGTGTGAAAATCCCACCATACCAAAGGCTGGATGAACCGCAGAGGCCTACACACACCTTGGCGGGACGTGGCATGGCCCCCAACGGATGGCGACTCGGCAAAATGCTGTCAGAGTCAAGGTACACACAAACCTCCACCTAGTACTTGCTGCCAGCGGCAGAACCAAAAGGAACTCACTCGTGAGCTGCTTGAAAGTTCAGAGGCATCACTGGTTATTTAAAAATCAGAAACCCAAACGCCCATTCAAAAGAATAGATAAAATAGCTATGTGCTAGGCATGCAATGTAAGAGCATTTAGCAATTTAAATTAGTAAGAGTTACATGAGTCGACAGTTTTAAATCCCCGAAGTTAAAGGTTGAGCTTTAAAAAAAAGTTGGCAGAAGATGCGTACAGCATAGCCTCAGTTACAAAAATTTTAAATCAGCAAAGCGATCTGATATACATATTGCTAGAATGCATATATTATTGCGCCATGTGCCAACTGTTAAAATCACATAGAAGAAAACTAGGCAATGAAAATATAATCGTACATGGAAATGATAAAACACCAAATTCAGGGCAGAGGTTCCCCAGAGAAGAACAGGATTAGAGGGAGGCCTGGGTTTCCCTGGTGTCTGTACCTGTAACTGTAATTGCATCTAACTGCTCAACTGGTATATATGTGTTCGATATCTTTTTTTTTTTTTTTTTTTTTTTTTGGCCGCCTGAAGATCCTTGAGGGCATCTCTGGTTTCCTGTGAGATACTGGGTTCGAAACAGAGCATCTGGAGCCTGACTGCTTTGTTTAAGCAGGCACTGAAACAACTGAGCCAATGGGCGGCCCCCTCGTTATCTTTATGTGCCCGAAATAACTGAAAAATCACATATTTTTTTAATTTGTGGGTAGAGAGAATAAAAATACTGCACAGATTCCAAAGTGAACTATTAAAATCAACAAAGATGAGCTTTTACCCTTAAAGAAGTAGAGAATCACTCTGGACGCCACTCCTGACTTTCTTGCAATCTTGGGAAAAGTGCTTATCTCCTCGGAATGGGCTTGCAGTCTCCGCTTCTAAATGGAGAATAAAATCTCTTCCCTCTGCCTTGTGTCTGCAGCACACAGACAGGCTAGGCCCAGGGGCCCAGGAATACACTTCCTGTCCTGACAACCTGGCTCTTGAGAGAGAAATGAAAGCGCATATACACCAGTACATGTGAGCTCCAAACATTTATAATTATGATGCACCCTCTCTGTCTGCCTGCCTGCCTGCCTGCCTGCCTGTCTAGCTTTCTCACCCACCAAAAAAATATCCACTTCGACAGTTTGCCATTATAATGAATTTCTGGAAGCTAATGGCTACTACTTTGAGTACTTCTTGCAATTGTAGAAACCAACGGTAACTTGTATTAATCTCATGATGTCTCAATAAATTTAGTTTTAAAATATTTACACAAGTTTTCTTCTGATGTATACATTTTTGGGTAGAATATATACGTTGGATATATATATATGTGTGTATATATATTTAATATATATCCAATATTCAATGTGATATATATAAAGTCACAGCTAAGCATCAAAAAGAAAACAAACTACATTTTGGTTACTATCAGAATGTTATTACCAAGACCCAATACTATTATGGGCTACTGGACTCTTTTAGAATATTTTGCTGAGTTTACACACCTATAATATTCAAATAATGGAACTTAACCAAAAAAGGGGATACAGATGAATGTCCATTTTGTATCTGTGTATTCAAAGTGGTTAGGATAGATATATAGTTACATTCTCTTAATGAATAGAGTGATTTGTTCTAATGGTGTTAGGATATCATGCCCGCATCTTGTACAGCAATTAACCACTAGGAAGAGTGTATGCAATGTGCTAATTATTGAAACTGTCCTACCAATTTGGTTTGAAACTGTCTCATTGCTACTTGTTTATCAATAAAATTATGGGAAAAAATAAAATAAAATAAAATAAAATAAAAGAATGTTATTACCGGAAATAAAAATCAGTAAAACTTTTGCCTGTAAAAGATCAGATACAATAAAGACAACCCAATGTACATTAAATGGCTTCCTTAGATCCCGTGTTGTGTTATTATCAGCCCGGAAGGCAGTGGGTGCCCAGCCTGCTTCTCCAACCAGATGGACATCCGCCCTCCCCAGATCAACACATCTGGATCTTGGATGTAAGCAGCTGCTAGGCTGGGACTTTCCACTCAAGCCTGACCACACCATGCTCATAGCAGTCTATGTCCTTAGACATTGAATAAAGACTGATGCTGCATGTCAAGAGGGACCACCTGTCTCCTTTATAGTTGTCCCCCATGCAGATGCAGAGACAAGGGTTCCATCCCTGGCATGCCATGCCAGCCCTGCGTGAGATGGTGCCTGAGACTGGGCGTGGTGGCGCTCGCCTGTAATTCCAGCTCTTGGGAGGCTGAACACAGGCAGATCACTGTGAGTCTGATTTGTATAGTGAGACCCTGTATACCCTGTACTAAAAAAAAAAAAAAAAAAAAAAAAAAAAAAAAGTTGGCCTAGCCTAGCACAGTACTCTGAACATAATAAAGGACTCAAAACATTTTTTTAAGCTATGACTGTGTTCTTACAATCAGATTTAATTCCAAGAGGCTTTATATCAATGAGCAGGTGTCAAAAGTCTGACCACCAAAAAGGTGCACCGCCACTTCCGTGTGTCTAAAACCTGTCAGGGCCTCCTGAGGCATGCTCAGGGGCTGCTCCAAGTACTCAGTCTATCAGGATTCCTGAATGCAAAAGCAGGCACGCAGGCACATAGGCACGCACACACGCATGACAGTTCCAGTCACGCTTTAGCAGGCTTCGGGGGAACGCTGCCCAGGCTTCCCCTGAAGAACAGCAGGAATGTGGGAGTGTGCACAGCATGGTCAGACGCAGGGGCACCTTGAAGCCACCGCTCACTCAGCTTAATCCCTCACAACCTTCTGCGATGGGGTCTCCTAGAATACCAAGGTGGACAGCACCAGATTGGGAAATGATAATTCGCCAAGGGAGGTAGCCTTAGCTGTCTGTACAACATGAAACATTCTTCCTATCTGTATAACTCTCACTTCTAAGCAATAAGGAACAGATTTTTTCATGCTTGGTTCTGCAGCTGGAACACCCAGGTTCTGAGGAAGTTGACCTCGGGTCAACCTGTAATTGCTAGTCATATTCTACCCCTTGGTCTCAGCCCAACCCCTCAAGGATTCTGGGTTCAACTGCTAGACAAATCACACCTATTTTGTTCACCTCCAAATGGGAGTTTCTTAGGATTATGGGGATCCTGCTCAAAGAAAATCCACTGGTGTTTGCTCACCATTCAGATAAGCCTAGAGGCAAAAAGTCTAGTTTTTCTGGAGAAGCCAAGTTGTGACCTTCCTGGGTCCACCTTCCTTTTCTAAACAAACAGCATACTGTGCAATCCTTCACCCTCCTCCAGGTCCAGGTCCCTAAAGGCTACACTGAGTACAGGAAGCTGGTGGGATGAGGCATGTTAAAAGTCAATTAGAGGTCAAAGGCCTCAGCCCTTAGCTGCAGAACAAGCAAATGTCTGGCATTCTGATGAATGGAACTGTTTACAAGCATATACATGTCTCCTTTCCTCCTGAAAGCATTAGAAGAGGGAAAGCAAATTATGTCTTTTATGTTTTGTTCAGTCTAATGCTAGAAGACCCTTTTAACAGCACCCATGAATGAATACTGTACAGATGCAATCTGGAAAATGGGACTTGAAGCAGAAAAGTCAGGTCCTTGAAATGTTTTGAGCAAAACACATATTTTTGTGGGCTGAAATACTGATGCACCTTGTAGACAACGAAAACAGAATTTTTTTTTTTTTTTTTCTGATCACTTTTGTATTGGGAGAACCCTGGAAACCCTCTCCAGTACAACCCCTTCTTTTCTTCTTTAACCTCCCTGCAAGAAGATGAGGTTACCAAGAGGGGGCACCAGGCTTATCTCTGGAGCCCCAGAAGCTACCTAGGGCTGGAGGGCTGAATCATCATGGCTGCCCATGCTGGTACAATCCTCACTGTGTCCCCTTCAAGTGGCATGCAGGACCCAGCCCCACAGGAAGAACAAGGTTTGGAGTTCAACACACCTAGCCAGGCTTTCCCACAGTGAGTGAAGGTGGGGAGGGAAGGATCTCCAGTAAGTCCCCAGCCCCAGGACAGCAGATGTGCCCCCCCACAACCTCTGCCTGCTTAGCCATAGGTAACATCAACTAGGTCACCAGAGCAAGTGCCCAATATGTGTTTATCCTCAGGAGGCCCAGGACTTTCCAGAGACCACAGCACACAACAGAGCCACAGAAATCCACTGAGACATGGAAGCAAGGCATCCAGGGTTTTTTAGTTTCTTTTTTAAATGTGTTTGGTACAGGGTCTCACTACTGCAGCTCGGACTGGTAGTAACCCTCCTGTTTTCAGCCTCCCCAGCGCTGGAATTACAGGTGTGCACCACCACGCCCGGACTCGGTACCAGCTCAGCACATGTGGGGGCAGGGCTGGTGTGGACATGTGGTGCTGGGGATCAAACCCCAGCCCCTGCGCTTGCCTAAACAGTCTAGTTCTTAAGAATCTCTTTGACAAATTCTTATCTGGTGGAAGTTTTGGCCGCAGGACCACCAGACTATATGAAGGCAGGAGTATCAAGCCCACAGTCTCAGAGTTCTAAGAGGTTTAGTTAAGGATGAGATACCAACTGGGGGCCGGCTCAGCAGATTAAAGCACCTACAAGCTGGAGCAAGAGCCTGGAGTTTGATCACCAGGCCTGCCATGCCAGTCCTGGGGGCACAGAGATGGTAACTGAGACTGGGCGTGGTGGCACACACCTATAATCCCAGCTCTTGGGAGGCTGTAAACAGGTGGATCATGAGTTTGATCCAGTAGTGAGACCCTGAACACCCTGTAGACTCTTCCCCCCGCCCAAAAAAAAGGATACCAACTGGGACCTGGCAGGTAGAAATATGCACCAACATATGTGGGGCCACTCTACCGTGGAGGAGGGTGTGGCCCCACACTAGACACTGTGTGTCTGGTGTCTCCCTCACCTGGAGAGCAAACCGTAGCCACATGGAGACTGGAGGATTGGTTTATAAGCATTTAGGGACCCACGCGGTCCTGAGCTAAGCAGGAAGACAGAGGAGAGCATCAGTGAGGCACGTCACTGGAGAAAACCTGTGAAACACAAGCGTCAGTATGCACTGCACCCCGTGCCCCCAGGTAAGAAGCTAAGCTGTGCCAGGGGAGTAACTGAGACCCAGTTCCCAGTTTGACAATCCCAGGCTCATGGCAGATTCCCAAACCCATCCTCTGGTCCCCAACTGGCATAAGACCTAGGATCAGAGCAGTGTCCCCAGAGCCTTCAATGATTTCCAGGAGGAGTCCTTTCAAATACCTGGGTGGATGGTGGTAGCAGCCCTGCCCTGGCTCTCTCTCCAACTGGCTGGATGACCTTGATGAGGTCACTGCCCTCAGCAAGCCTGTTTCCCACAGAGCCAATGAGAAACCTGAGGTGGACAAGTACAACCTGTCACTTCTGCCTACCTGTAGGTAGCACTGCTGGTCAGAATTTCTAAGTCAGCTTTCCTTCAGTTAGTCAGGCCCAGCTAAATCTAGCAATACCCCGGTAGGTGGCTGAGGAGCTTGTGTCAGAGCCCTCACTGATAAAAATGGGTATCCTTCCTTACAATTTAGGCTGTTTCTGAAAACTGTAAGAGGAAAGTTGGCAGAAGGGAAAATTACACCGTAAGACTCACCAGCTGATTAACATTTCACACCAGATGGCCCTCAAGGGTGGCAGGGACCCTCGCAGTGGCACAAGCACATTGCGAAGGCCTCCACCTGACTCAATGACTAGTCTCTTACTCCAGCCCTTGGGCTGACTGGAAATTACAGTTTAAGAGAAATAAAAATTCCATTCAAACCGGGCGTGGTGGCGCACGCCTGTAATCCCAGCACTCGACTGTAATCCTAGCATTCAGATCTCTGAGTTCGAGACCAGCCTTAGATAAAAAGTGAGCTCAAGGCCAGCCTGAACTGTATAGCGAGACCCTGACTCAAAAAGACCAAAAGAAAGAAGGAAAAAAAATTCCATTCAGATGTGCTGTTCCAGACCTGAGGCCTTTGAGCAAAGTTTCCGGTGGCCACCGCACCCCTCCCCATTCCGGAAAGCCAGGCGGGTCTCCCGGTCCTCAGATTAGAGTGCAGCTGGGGTAGCCTGGGTGACAGCTTCTCCGAAGCACCCGGCGTCCTCCACTGGAACCCCAAATATGGGATGCCTGGCCTCCAGCCAGCACCCTCACCAGCCGCCCGCTCACCTCCTAGCCTCATCTCCGCCAGCCTCACACCTCCCTCCGCCCACGCTGCACGGACCCTTCCAAACAGAGCGTGTGGACCGCGGGTCCCCACCCAGATCCGCCTGCGGGCCCATCTGACATCCACGGCCTGTTTCAAGGACACTGCAACAAGCTGCCCAGGCCGAGGGTCTTCGGCCCGCTTTCTGGCCACACACCGACGACAACAAGGCCGAAAAAAATTCTAGTGCGAGGCCTGGCCCCAGCGCCCCGCAGTCCCACCAGATCGGATGTAGCCAGGGGAGATAGGCGCTGGAGGATGGAGGCGTCGGCGCGCGGATGCCAGGACCTACGGCGGCGCGCGGGCGCGGCTCACCTTTTTGACTTGGTCATCCTTCAGCTCGGTGAAGTAATAAGCCAGGAGCTGCGCGGCGATCATGTTGGCGGTCAGGGGCGCAGGGCGGCGGGCGTGCGACCAGTTGGTGCTCCGCTGCCGGGGCGAGCAGTGGTCCTGCTGCTGCTTTTCGGCGACTCCGCCTCCTCCTCCGCAGCTCCTCCCCCTCGCGCGCCCCCGGCCCCCGCGCTCCGGGCTCCGCGCGCGTGACCGCCGCCGGCGGACCCACCCCCTCCGCGCCCATTGGCTGTCGCGAGTCTCTGCAGCGCCGGGCGGGGCGCGGAGCCGGGAAGGGAGGTGCGGTGACCGCTCCCTCCCGCGCCGGAAAAGAGGAGGGTGACGCCACGGAATACCCCCCCATCGGGCTGCACCCTGCACGTCCCCCACGTAGGGAGCAGGCACGGGGTGGGAGGTGTCCTCCCAAGCGCGGCGACACGCGTGGCCGCGCGGGGTCGAGGTAGATGAGCGGGCGGGCTTGGCCTGGCGAGACAAGAGACCCCGTGGGGAGTCAGTGCGGGAGCCGGTGGCTGGAAGGCAGGCTCCTTCCCCGGAAACCAGAGGCGCCAGCAGGGGGCTTGCAGAAGTGGGTGTGGGCAGCGAGCGGAAGCGGGAACCACGAGGCCACGCGGTCCCCACAACGGGTCCGGGCCCCTGCCTGCTTGCGCAGGCTCAGGCCCAGAGCGCGGCGCCCACTTGGGTCCTTAGCGGCAGCGCATCACTCCACCCCATTCCTAGGCCCGCCCTGCCTACACCTCAGGCTGGCCGGTTCGCGTGGCTGACCCGGCGCTCCCGCCTGCAGTCTCCGCGTCCTAGAGAACGCTGGGCGTGACCTGGGCCACAGGCCTGGGCTGCCCCATCCTCTGAGCCTCCTGCTATAGGTATCCGGGCCCAGGTGATACAGTTTAGCAGCAGACTTTCACTTCCCCAGAGGAAGTTGGGTGGGTGGAGATGGACTGCAGAAACAGTTAAGTTATGATCCTACAATATGAATTGGTAGTGCCAGAGGCCACCAGGAGCCTCACTGGCTTACAAGACAGCAGACTATGAGACCCAACCGTTGTCCTGATTCCACAGGGAAAGCTGAGACTGCATGAGGCCTCAGCCTTGCTGGGCCTTCCAAAGCCCCTAAACTGGAGATCCACAATGTGGAGATTATGTTCTACAGGCCCCCACCCATAGGTAGGAAAGAGGACAAAGGCCTCATGAGCTTCACGAAATTAATAGAAAATCCTTCTAAGGTAGCTTCTGATCTGCAGCTAGATGGGAGCAGTTAGCAAGACAAAGGCAAAGACGCGGAGCCAGGGAAGTTCCCAGATACCCACATTAATACAAGAATCAGACTTCATCCTTAAAGCTAAACTAGCTTTCCTTAAGGCCCCCACCCATAATCCTGCCCTGCACCAAAAGAAGTGAAAGTCTTGGCCAAAAGGTTAGGATGGAGGACAAGCTAGGGAGTCAGTCAGATTTCAGGAGCCTATTAGGATGAGGATCTCAACGAAAGGAGCTGCAGGGCTGGGGAGACAGCTCCATGGCTTACATGCCTGCCTGGCAAACGCAAGGTCCCGAGTTTGGTCCCCATACACATGCTGTGCCACCCCCCAGGCACTTCGGTCATTATGAGTCAAATCCTGTATCAAGAGAAAAAGAAGGGAAAAAAGGAGCTGCATAGCTGGGCTTGGTGGCACACCTATAATCCTAGCACTCAGAAGGATGAGGCTGGAGGATCTCTGGGAGTTCAGGGCCAATCAACTACTTAGCAAGACCCTGTCTCTAAAAACCAAAAAAGAAAAAGCTACAGATAAACCCAGGAGTCTTTCCTTTTCCAGTACTCAATGCTTGTCCAGAATACTGTCTGTCTCTCTGCCCCTTTTCCTTCACCTTCAAAAAATTGTCTTATTTTAAACTCTGTTTCTTAGGGCCAGGGAGATAGCTCAGTAGGATAAGCACCTGCCTGGCAAGCACAGGGTCCTGAATTCAATCCCTGGTACCGCCAAAATAAATAAATAAAGTCTTCTTCAATTCTCAACTGACGCTGGGGTTTAGAATCACCAGGAGCTTTGTGTTCCAGCAGAGCGGCGGCTTGATGGCCACTCCTGAACGTGAAAGAGTGACATAGCAGGGGTGGTACACATCCCTCCCCAGACATGACACAAGACATACTTGGATCTGTGTGTCTCCAAGCCACCGTGCATCCCTGGGGCTTGTGCTCCCACTACTGTGCAGCACCCTCTGCCCAAATAGGCCACGATCCTGGCACCATGCCTGTAGCCTGTGATGTCCTGAGATGTCCAGAGCGCAACCTTGACCTGTACCCAGTCCTAGATGCTGGGAGCCCTGGCCCAGGCCTAGCAGAAGCACTCATAGGGCGACCCTCGGAACCCCAGTGCCTGCGTCTGCTCCCAGCTGCTGAAGAGGAGCGTATCCTCAGACCCTCCCTTATGGCCTGTGCAGAGAGGTACCCTGAGTCACCTCTGTTTCCTCATCTGCAAGGTAAGGATGGGATTCCAGTGCCTGTCCTCTCCTCTGGCTTGTTGTGAAGCCTTTTTTTTTTTTTTTTTTTTTTTTTTTTTTGTAGCCTAGGCTGGTCTCAAACTCACAATGATCCTCCTGGCTCAGCCTCCCAAGTGCTGAGATTGTTCTGAAGTTCTATAAGTAAAATACATCTAATACACACTAATATTATGACAGCATTGGCTAGAAAGCTGATGGGTCACAGCTTCAGGGCTTCCCTACACTGCCCTATCCAGGCACTGGCCTGTTTGACCCTTGAAATCTTTTCCAGAGAGCCTTCCCAGCTTCCCCCGCAAACATAAATTATTTAAGCTTCAAGCTACACTAAATCCTCTGCCCCCAAATACTATAAACCAAGAATAGAGGGGTTTTCTGACTCATATGAAACATACTACCCAACACGGAATGAATGAGATAAAGCAAAATGGAGCGAACGAGAGCAAGATGCAGGTGGGCTACCAGCTGTGGAAGCTGGGAGCACTGAGCAGGGAGGACTTCCTTGCTCGTGCCGTCTCTCATAACTAGCCCACTGGCTGTTGAACGCTCCGAGGAGCAAGATCAGGCTGCCCTCGACTGGCTCCTGCTTAGCACCATCGCCACTGGCCCCTACGACTCCCATGGAGCCAGAGTCGGGGAGAACTGACCTTGCCGAGGGCCAGGCTGCCCTGAGGTGGTGGCCGTGCAGGTGGGAAGGTGCCTCTGCTTCCTGTTCCCCAGCCTCTGAGGAAGAAGCTGCTTCTCAAGTCTTCCCACCCATGCCTGCAGCCAAGTCCCAAAGCTTCCAGGTGTTCCTGAGACACATCGCTGGCCTGACCCACTGCCACCTCCCAGCCGGCAGTCCTCTCTCCAGGCCAGAAATATCACAAGAGCCTTCGAGCTGTCCTCTTTGGTTCCTGGCTTGCAGCCATCCAAGTCATTCCGAGCTCCTGGCTGCATTACTTCTGCTAAAAAGCATTCTAATCACACTGTGCCCTGCCCACAGGCCGTTCTGGCCTTCTCCTTCCAAGTGGGGTCAATTTAAACACCGCAGCCTGGTTGCTGAGGTCTTCTGTGACCTGACTCCACACTTACATCGTCCTTCATCCTCCCTGAAAGGCCGCTTCCCCCTGCCTTGGCCTCTACCACATCACCCCCTGGTGCCCGTGTGCCACTTGCCCTGCTGGCCTTGCTTTCTCTGCACATCTCTGAACCCAGCAGAGCCCTGCACCCCACACAGCCTCCCCAACTGTAGCTACTCACCGCCACCTCCCAGGTCTCAGCACCTCCACACGCCACACCTATACACTGCTCACAATCCATCTCGGTTGAGACTGAGGCTTCTCCCTATAGACGAAGAGCCTGGGATGCAGCTGGTGGGCCATCTTGCCCCGCGCCGGGCTGCGGCAGAACTGGGAGCCAGGACTCACACTGAGCTCGGATGCCCAGCCAGTGCTGTGTCCATCCTACCCTGCCACCTCAGCAGCCTGGGCCCCGGATAAGTAACACTGAGTCATGACCGCCTGCCTGATAAAGGTGACTGTTTTCTGGGGGGCTGGTCTTATCTGCCTGGATCATACCGTTCAGGGCATAGGCAGCACCACGCCCCCTGACAATCCAATCATAATCACCCCATGTGTCTATTATTCTGCCCTTTTTTGCTGATAGATAACTCTTAAACCCTACATTAGCTACCCTGAAATTGATGAGCACCCAACCCAAGGGGAATCTTTAGATTCTTCCCCCTCCTTCAAGTCCCTGTGCTGTGACTCTCCTTGTACAACACAGGGGAAGGACCAGATAGTGCCAGCTGCCACCCCTCCTTCCAAGACTGTAGGCTGCATTCTAAGACTATCTCTGCCAATTCCCCCTCTGACCCATGGCACTAGACTATTCTTCCAGAAATGGTCTCGGACAGATTGAAGCAGAACCCCCAGGACCTGGGCTCACGCTGCAGTAGCAGTCATGTTTTCACAACATGGAGCGCTGACAGAGAAGCTTCTCCTTCATCCCCTGACTTCTGATAACAACTTGTTGAGGTTAGAAGGGCAAATATCACCATCCACTCCAGGTTAGTTGGTGAGGTGCAGCTGGACTCACATTGAGTGTGATGGGGCCTGTGTGGGTTGGAATTCTGGGCCCTGGGGACTGCCACACACCACGCATCTTCAGGGTCCTGACCCAGCCTGTGAGTTGGACAGTGGGTTTCAACCTGGCTTCGCAACAGTCACCTGGAGAGCTTTCTCAAGTGATAACTAAGGCCTTGCTGAGGCCAGAGACAATAACCCAGGTGATCTGGATGCCGTCCAAGGGTCACTTTTTCAAATTCCTTGGTAAGACTGGTGCTGCCAGGAAGGAGAACCACTGATTTAGATCCTGACCTTCCATGGGAACATGTGGCAGAAACTCCTGCCATGCATTGTCTGTACTGCTGTTAGCATCCTCTCTTGGAAAGCCAAACTCTCCTTCAGAGCCTCAGTGGCTCTGTGGATCCAAAGAACAATGGGGTGAAAGTCCCTGTGGCTCTGGCAGTGGAGCTCTGCAGACAGCTCCGCTCCCCACTAGAGCAGCAGGCCCTGGCCACCCAGCCCGCTGGGCAGCAGGAGTTGTGAAATCACAGCCTGTTTCCTGTAGTCTTTTCATTTGCCTGAAGTTCTGCCCTCCAGCTTTGCAACAGGCAACACAAACTTGCAACCCTCATGCCAAAACCTGGTCTAGAGTATCTTCTTCTGGCCCATTTTGATATTTGTGGGTAAACACTTAAAATCTGGAAAATCTCAGCATTTTTTAAAAATGTGTTTTTTACAGGGTCTACAAGGTCTCACTACATAGATTGGACTCATAGTGATCCTCTTGTTCTCAGCCTCCCAAGTGCTGGGATTACAGGCACGCGCCACCATTGCCCAGTCTCAGTCACCATCTCAGTGTACCCTGAGGGTGCCAGGGATTGAACCCCAGTCCCTGTGCCTGCCTAAGCAGGTGCTTTAGGCTGCTGAGCTATCTGGCCGACCTGGAGATTTCACTGTAAACCTCAGATTTCTGACCTCTACATTCAAGCCACACCAGGCCCTCAGAGCCAATCTTGCAGCAGGGTTCAGCTGGAACTGGGTGGACACTGCCCTCTTCAGACAGGGCAGGGGCCTCCAGACAGCCCAGGCTGCCCAACTGCCCACTTTATTGAGTCACACTGCTGACCCACCTCTACAAAGCACTTCTCAGTTCCTAACCATAGCAATGTACAGCCAAAAGGCCTGGTGTTTGGGCCAGTGTTAGGAGAAAGCAAGAGAGGGAGTACAGTGCAGGATTTACATTCTTTGCCTGGATTTGTCCCCTGGGTACCAGCCCTTTTAGGTGCCAGGGCTCAGATGTAAGAGCTGCCAGGCATACAGAAGGCCTTGGCTTGTACCCACAGCACTACAAACCTGTCCCTTTCTCTACTGTCCTTTGCTCACCAGGGCTCAGAGAAGGCCTGAGCCCCAACACTCTGTCCAGCCTCTGTCACAAGGAGGATTCTACTTCCCCTCAGGGATGACAGGCCCTCGGCAGGCCTGAGGAAAGCTCAGTCCCACCCCCTCCTTTGCTGGGCACTCCAGGCTCGTTCCATTGCCTCTGATCTTCAGAACCCTTTCAGGCATGGAGGGCTATAGCCTGGAGGAGAAAGGTTCATGAGGGTGCTGAGGCCTTGCTGGCTTCAGACCTCTTTATCCCAGCCCCATGCTTTCCTAGAAAGAAGCCTTTATCTTACTGAGTCAGGGCAATCTCACATCACCCTGTCGGGTGCCCTGGGTTTCCTGGGATAACCCTACACCACAGCCTAAGTAGGGCCTGCCAATGTCACCCATCCTTTCCTTAGAATTGGCACCAACATATACTTCTTTTTTGGCGGAACCAGGGATTGAACTCAGACCCTTGCAATTGCCACTTATTCTACTGAGCCATCTCCCCGGCTCCAGCACCAACATATACTGCAAGTGTGGATACATACAATCCATACCCACACCTGGGTAACTACACAGCAAAGTCTATAAGCAAATGAAAATTAGGTACTGATTGTGTATTTCATTAAGAAAGAAAATTTTAAAGTTATAATCTCTGTCTCTGATCCCAAAACATCTTTTTTCTTATTTTTTTATTTTGCTCTTCATTTATTTGTTTTTTATTTTTAGTGGCCAGCTCAGCCCAACCTGGGGGTGGGGCTGTCACGGCATATGGTGCTGGGGATCAAACTGTGGTCCCTGAGCACTTGCCCAAGCTTGCCTAAGCAGGCGCTTTAGACTACTGAGCTATCTCACCGGCCCCAAAATATCTTAACAAATATTTTTAGCCAAAGAAGTAAACAGAAGTGATGTTTTAAAATAACTGGCTTTATAATAATAATAATAATAATAATAACAATAACAATAATAATAATAGCTGATGCTTAGGTAGAACTTACTACATGCCAGGTATTGTTCTAAATTCTTTGTTTGGGCTGCGAGCATAGCTCAGAGGTCAAATTGTGTGCTCAGTACATGCAAGGTAGTAAATTTAATACCTAGCACCAAGAAAATAAAACAGAAAACTGAGTCATGGGGAAGTTAAGCGACTTCCCAAGGTCACATGGCTGCTGAGGAGATCTGGGACTGGAGCCAAAGCGGACTGGCTTCCGGCCACCCTGCTGTTCTACAGAGGTGAAATATTTATTGCCGTGTATTGCTTTTATTTCTCCTGTTTCACTCAGGTCTGGTGAAACCTCGCTTGGAGATGGAGTCCAGGTTTATCTAGACTGGCAAAGCTCGGTCAGTGGACTGTGGTGTGCTGCAGTCCTGAGAGAGGGTGCTTAGAAACCAAGCAAGGAGGCAGACGCCAGACCAGGGGCTGCTGGAGGAGAGCCCTGGGAGCCGTTGTCGCTCCCAAGCAGGTGGGAGAGCCTCTGGCCCTGCTGATTCACGGGGTGGCTGGGTTTGCCTGCCCTCCTCCTCTATGCTGTTCTATGGTTCCAGCTCCACGGGCCCTTCCCAAAGAACCACTCTCGTCAGGAGTCTAGCGTGGCTGCCATCTCCCACACTGCTGCTCCATATCTGTGCTGCCTCTGGGCATCCAGGCCCCTCTGTCACAGGTGCCTGAGCTAAGTCTGTCCTCCCACTATTACAGAGAGCTAGGTTAGGTAGAGATATAGTGGGCAATCAGACAGGGCTGGGCTCTCGAGGGAGTCAGTGCAGAGGACGAACCATGAGGACTGTGGCTGGAGGTGCATCTGAAGGTTAAAGTCACAGTGTCAGGGCCGACCAGATAGCTCAGCAGATTAAAGCGCCTGCTTAGGCAGATTCAGGGACCAGGGTTTGATTGATGGCGTGCCTTGCCGGGGGAGGGGGGCCCACTCCACCCCCTGTGCACACTGAGACAGAGATAGAGACTGGGTGTGACGGTGCGTGCGCACAGGCCTGGGCCCATAATCCCAGTGTTTGGGAGGCTGAAAACAGGAGGATCACCTCAAGTCTGATCTGCGTAGTGAGACCCTATAGACCTTGAATTAAATACATTAAATAAATAGATAAATAAATAAATAAAGGCCTGCTAAATAGCTTAGCAGATTAAAGCACCTGCAAGCAGATACAGGGGCCCGAGGTTTGATCCTCAGGCCTGTGCTGTGCCAGCCCTGCCCCCAGCTCTTGGGAGACTGTAAACAGGTGGATCACTACCAGTCTAATCTAGTAGTGAGACCCTGAACACCCTGTAGACCCTTCCCTAAAAAATACAATAAATACATCCATACATACCTACATAGAAAATAAAGTCACAGTGGCTAGTTCTACTACCTCCCTAAGGGATGAACAGAAGCTTGGGATTCTCCCTTTTGAGAGTTCCTGTCATTTCATTAGGGTGGACTGGCCTCTCCCACCTACTAAGACTAAACACAAGACTAAGACTGTAGATTATCAACCAAGGTTAATGATATCACCAGATATGCTCCTGCCACCACTGGATCAATATTATTTAAATGACAATTTTTGCAATCTTATCAGTGGATCATTATTTTTTGTTTGTTTTTTTGTTTGTTTGTTTGTGGCCAGCTCAGCTTACCCTGGGGATGGGGCTGGTGTGGCGAGTGGTGCTGGGGATGGAACTGTGGTCCTTGTGCTTACCTAAGCTTGCCTAAGCAGGTGTTTAAGACCTCTGAGCAATCTCACCTGCCCCAGGTTGATCATAATTTGATCTGTGTTGTTCCTGCCTCATGATTTTGCTCTATAAAACTTCCTTTGAGAGGTGGGCTCATTGGAAACCCATGGGGACCTTCTCCTGTCCCTCAAGAGCTGTTCCTATTCCCTATTCCTTTCCTCTAATAACTTTTCCTACTTTTAACCTCCATTGTTCCTTAGAATTCATTCTTCAACTCAGAGAGCACGAACTCAACGTGACATCTATCATTTCCCCTAAATCACGACCTCAGTCCTTTGTTCTTCTTCGACTTACTGTGCCCAGTTCTCGGCCTTGTCATCTAGTCACTCGGCAAATATTTACCAAGTATCCAACCTGGCCTGCACTTCCCTAGTCACTAGAAATGTGGCAGTGGATGAGACAGAGCTCACTGGTGGGGAGAGAAAGATAGGAAGCAGATCACTAATTAAATATATGTTAGCCCGGGCTGCAGGAGGAACAACAGAGCCAGTATGGCTGGCTCAGAGAATGTGTTTCCAGCCTCCTCTGCCATACAGTCAGGTTCTCTCTCTCTTTTTTTTTTTTTTTTTTTTTTTTTTTGCAGAACCAGGGATTGAACTCAGGTCCTTGCGCTTGCCAGGGAAGCACTTATTGCACTTATTCCACTGAGCCATCTCCCCGGCCCCTACAGCCAGGTTCTGAGAGGAAGGCTGAGCCTGAGATACCCAGTGGTCAGAGGTGGAGGCCTGCCCTTCAGGCACAGATGCTGGACACCTTCCTCCTTCCATTCTGGCTTCCTCCTCCTTGCAGGGGAAAGTGCAGACAGACGGGCTGAAGAGCCAGCGGCCCTCTTAGGGATGGCAGCCACACAAGGCAAAATGTACAAGGAGCCCACATGCCTGTCACCAAGGCGCCTCGGTCTGCCCCACATGAGCACCTCCAGATTTCTAAAACTGACATAAAAATAAGCCCCAGTGGACTTATGCAATGATGATGCTTGGGGCTTTCTGTTACTCCCAGTCTAATCCCAGCTAATTACAGGTTGAAAGAAGAGAGGGTGGGGGTATCATCTTAGACATTTTAGACATTTGGATAGGGGAAGCCTCTCCGAGGATGTGACAGTTGAGTAAAACTAGAATAAAATGCGAGAGGACACCAAGTCAACAACTGGGGAAAGTGTGTTCTGCAGAGCGTCTCCCTGTCTCCCAGGCTGGGAACCTGAGCGTCAGCCCAAAGTGCCTTCTGCTCCACAGACCAGATCTAATCAGTCACGTATCCTATCCTTTTTTTGAGACAGGGTCTCACTATGCAGCTCAGGCTGGCCTTGTGTTCACTTTTGTAGCACCCAGGCCAGTCTCAAACTCACAGAGATCTTCCTGGCTCAATCCCCCTAGTGCTGGGATTACAAATTGCATCACTATAGCCAGTTCCAGGGCTGCACTGTGGGTGTCTGTATCCGGGCTGAGACTGCACACCACGTGGGGCCAGGAATCGAACTCGGGTCATCGTGCTTGCTAGGTAGGTGCTTATGCCTCTGAGCCATCCCTGGCCCCCATTTGCACTTTAGAGCATCTTCAGGGAAGCACTTATTCCACTGAGCTATCTCCTGAGCTACATACCCAGGCCCTTTTAAAGTTTTTTACTTAGAGACATGGTGTATCACTAAGTTGCCCAGGCTGGGGTTGAACTGATGATTTTTCTGCCTCAGCCTCCTGGAGTGATGAGATTACAAGTGTGCACCATTGTGCTCATCTCCCACAAACTTCTTTTTCTTTCTTTTTTTTT
>NW_004524581.1:8852415-8861420 GCF_000260255.1 Octodon degus | reverse complement strand
AAAAAAAAAAAAAAAATGGAGGTGGTCTCAGGATAGACCTTGAACCCAGGGACAAGGGTCCTGATGAAAGGCAGAAGAAAAGACCCAAGGAGGAGGAACACCACGCTGGAGGCAGGGCAGGAGTTTTGCAGCCACCATTAAATACCTGGACCACCCGAGGCAAAGGCAGGAAGGGAGGATCACAGCCCCACACCACCCTGGCCTTGGACTTCTGGCCTCCTGAACAGGGAAACAGTGTATTTCTGCTGTGTTCAGCCGCCAGGTGTGTGCGAATCTGTTACTGTAGCCCTATAGAATCAATGTCAATTCTCCCACAGCCCTTGCTATGGTTTTTATTCAAGAACCAGGAGCCAGGTGTGATAACACATGCCTGCAATCCCAGCGTTCAGGAGGCTGAGGCAGGAGGATCACTGGAAGTTTGAGGTCACAGTGAGTTAAAGGCCAGCCCAAGACATAGTGAGACCTTGTCTCAAAAAAAAAAAAAGCTGAGAGGGGACCCATGCGACAAAGGTCCCTTGGACAGCACCTCCCATGTGAAGGTAGCCTGAACCAAGAAGGGAGCAGCTTGGAGGTGGCTGCTGCTCCTTACTGAGTTGGATGGCTGTTAAAAACCAGGCAGAACTCCCAAAGGGAGTCCCTGTGCATCATCATCTATCACAGAAAGCGTCGTGGAAGGAAATGAAAACAGACCAGCTTCTTACCTTACTTTCCGTAAGTGGGGGCTTTATTTGTGCTTCAACTGCTACAGCCTTAAAGAAAAAGAGAATATAAAGTTACAAAGGCATCTTAGCCACCTGTCTTCTTAACAACATGTGGATGCTAATAACTACTTCATCACACTCAGAAAGCAGCAGCAAAGACAGGTAGCCTCGGGGAGTATCGAAACACATCCTAAGCCGGGGAGATGGCTCAGTGGAATAAGCACTTGCCTGGCAAACACAAGGGCCAGAGTTCAATCCCAGTTCTACCAAAACAAGACAAAATCAAAGATCTGTTTGGGCCAGGGAGATAGCTCAGTGGAATAAGCGCTTCCTTGGCAAGCACAAGGGCCTGAGTTCTAATCCCTGGTTCCGCCAAAGGAAAAAAAAAAAAGAAAGAAAAGAGAAAGAAACACATCCTAACATGATTCAAGGTGCTCTGGGTGAAATACAGACCAGTGCACACACGTCAGCCCACAGCTCGTGCACATGAGCATTCATAAGGGGCTCACACGTGGGCCAAGTACTGTGCTAGGCCCCAGAGATTTAAAGAGGAGAAACAACAGTGGCTCAGTCCTCCAGGAGCCTAGTCTCCTAGAGAAGAGAGATGGGCTGATCATCAATGAAAACACCGCTCCTGCTGCCGGAGATGGGAGTGCAGGAGTCTGACCCCGCCCCACGCTGTCCTCAGACAGTGGGGTGCAGTGCATCTCCAAAAGGCATGTGGAGCACAGCCACCAAACAGTGAGCAACTCCTGGTGGGGTCTTGGAAGAGACAAGCACGCATCCTGCCGCCCTTTCACGACCTCCTGTGCCACATGTATTGTAGAAGCTGCTTCGAATCCAGGTAAATTCCTTCCTGGTGGCAACGGAGGTTGTAAAACTTACCTTCAGTGATTCTGCTCCATGTACCCATCCTCTGACATGACTCAGTGTGACACAAGCAAAGGCTGGAAAATGCTGGTGCTTGGGCTGGTCCTCCTGGCTCTCAAGTCCCTTTCGGCACCCTCACGACATTGAGCCCTAGTCTCACCCCAGTGCCCCTCGGTCCCTCTAAAGTCACTCTACAAGGCTACCATCACCTTGATTCTAAAACCAGACAAAAAATGGACAAGGATACAATAAGAGAAAGAAAACCAATATCCTTTTTTTTTTTTTTTTTTTTTTTGTGGAACCAGGGATTGCACTCAGGTCCTTGAGCTTGCCAGGGAAGCGCTTATTCTACTGAGCCATCTCCCTGGCCCTAATATCCTTGATTAATATGAAAATCTATAATAAAACACTAGCAAACTAAATCCAACAACACATTAAAAGGATGACAAGGGTAATCACCTCGACCTTTTGTTGCTTGATGAAAACATTTCAATATGAGGCATTCAATAAAGGCAAAACAAAACAAAAAGATGATATGCCATAATCCAGATAGTTTCATTCTAAGATACAAGGATGGGTCAACATACACAAATTTATAACATAACATACCACATAAAAATAATCAAGGATAGGGGCTGGGGAGATGGTTCAGCAGTCTAACTGCCTGCCTGGCAAGCTCAAGCACCCAGGTTCGATTACCTGCACCACACGCAAGGCCTTCTGGAACCCTGGAGGTGCTGTGCTGGACACCAACACCAGACGTGGGGCATGATGGTGTACGCCTGTAATCCCAGCACTGGAGAGGCTGAGACAGATGGATCCTATGAATCTGAGCTGTGTAGCAAGACCCTGTACCAACTAAATAAAAAATTTAAAAAAAAAATCCAGTGGCTTGATTCCCAACATGCTGTACCAGCCCCACCCCTGGGGCACACTGAGACAGCAATTGAGACTGGGTGTGGTGGCTCATGCCTGCAATCCCAGCTCTTGGGAGGCTGAACATAGGTGGATCACTACATGTCCAATCTACATAGTGAGACCTTGTAGACCCCACAGACCATGTACTAAGAGTAATAATAATAATAATAATAATAATAATGAAGTTTAAAACCACACATCATCTCAACTGATACAGAAAAAGTTTCTGACAAAATTCAAAATCTCTACATGATGAAAACCCTGAATGAATTTAGCACTGAAGGATCATTTCTCCGCATTCTGAGTGGGGATAAGCTCAAAGCATTTCCTCCCAAATCAGAAACAAGGTAGCTGGGCCAGCCAGACAGCTCAGCACACTAAAGTGCCTGTTCAGGCAGAGTGCAGCAGCCGGGGTTCAATCCCCAGCATGCTGTGCAGGCCGCACCCCTGGGGCGCACTGAGACTGGGCATGGTAGCGCACACCTGTAATCCCAGCGCTTGGAAGGCTGAAAACAGGAGGATCACTACGAGTCCAATCTGTGTAGTGAGACCCTGTAGACCCTGCACTAAATACATTAAAAAAAAAAAAAAAAAGAAATAAGGCAGAATGTCCCCTCTCAACATCCTATTTATTATAGTCCTTGAAATTAGCCAGAGAAATTATATGAGAAAAAAATAAAAGGTATACATACAACTAGGAAAGGAAGAAGTTACATTGTCCATGTTTGCAGATCATAAGATTTTCTACCAAAAGACTTTTAGAGCTGATAAAAGAATTTAGCAAAGTAGCAGGATATGAAGTCAACATTAAGAAATCAATAGCTTTTATATACACCAATTAACTGAAAAATAAATTAAGAAGCCAATTCTACTCATAACAGTTAAAAAAAAAAAAAAAAAAAGACCAAGGAGATGAAAGACAGCAGAGTGAAAGTCTCAGAACATTGTAGAGATCGAAGACTAAAAGATGGAAAGACTCCTATGTTGAGGACTTAGTGTTGTAAAAATAATCTACAGATCAAAAGCAATGCCCATGGAAATTCTAAGGACATTCTTCACAGAGCTTTAAAAAGAATCCTAAAATTCATATGGAAACCCTAAATAGCTAAAGCAAAAAAAAAAGTAAGGCTGGAGATATCACAGTGCCTGATTTCAAAATACGCTACAAAGCCCAATGCTGGATCTGGTGTCAGATGTCTGTAATCCCAGCAGTCAGGAAGCCGAGGCAGGAGAATCACTATGAGTCTGAGGGGCATAGTGAGACCTTGTACCAAATCCATTTTTTAAAAAAAGCATCCTACCACAGGGTGCCAGCATACCCATGTTTATTGTGGCACAATTAACATTGGCCAAGACCCAGCCTCGGCACCTACCAACAGCTGAATGAATGAATAAAATGTCGAGATATAGACAATGTCACCATAATGCATAATTTTGTCCCTTGCAGGAAAATAAATGGACCTGGAGATCATGTTGAGCAAAATAAGCCAAACTCAGAAAGACAAATATCGAATGTTCACCCTAATAAGTGGAATCTAAAAGAGCAGACAGAGCTGGGGACGTAGCTCAATAGTAGCTGGTAAGTATGCCCTGCCTTAGCGCCGGGGCCCAGAAACATGATCAGCAATGGGGAAGAATGGACAGAGCCCCAAGGAACAGTGTGTGTGTGTGTGTGTGTGTGTGTGTGTGCGCACGAATGTGCTTGCAGGACTTGGGCTGTCTTTCGGCCTCCTCAGCACCTCTTGCGCTGCCTACATAATGTAAGCACTCCATACATGTTTGCTTTTGCCAGCTGAGAAACTGAATCCTCTTCTAAGCAGGCCCCAAATTAAAGAAGCTGCACAGAATTTACAGTTATGAAGAAGCAAAGAAAAGCATCCCAGGACAATCCTTGTGACCAGACCTGTCTGGGCAAGTTCTCCCCGTGTCCAGGCCCAAGCCGCGTAGGCCTCACAGCTAGACGCGAGAGCATGCTTTCTACCAAAAGAGCTGGGAGGAGCCCCAGAGCTGGGAATGGAGCTCACGGGTAGAGTGCTTGCCTATTGTGTGCCCAGGCTCTGGGTTCCATGCCCAGTACTGGGAAAATAGAAAATAAAAAATAAAAAGGGTAAGGCACCCATGAAAATTACTGTCTGGGGCTAGCAACAGACGGAAGCATAGAACAAAGAAACTGAATGGACCATCGAATTGGCCCCATCTTACACTCAGAGTGGGAATTTAGTATCTGGAAAACAATCTTTCTTTCTTTCTTTCTTTCTTTCTTTCTTTCTTTCTTTCTTTCTTTCTTTCTTTCTTTCTTTCTTTCTTTCTTTCTTTCTTTCTTTTCCTTCCTTCCTTCCTTCCTTCCTTCCTTCCTTCCTTCCTTCCTTCCTTCCTTCCTTCCTTCCTTCCTTCCTTTTCTTTCTTTCTTCAGAACTAGGGACTGAACTCAGACCCTTGTGCTTGCCAGGCAAGCGCTTATGCTACTGAGCCATCTCCCCAGCCCCAACAATGTTTCTAAGACAGGAACAACCCCAAGGTACATCCAGCCTCAGGAAGATATGGTTGGAATAGCACACTTCGCCCTCAGCTGTAGGTTGATGTAGAAATGGGAAGAACACAAACTTGGTGATTCCTGAGAGACCTGAGTTTATTATGTTCTGGATCTGCTAGTGACAGGCCAGCCAGGCAAAATCAGGCAAGGGATGGCTCTGAGCCTGTTTACCTTTCTGTAAAATGGGAACAATACTACTTCACTGCGTCTTTATAAACATTTAAGGAGGCCTCGTAAAGTAAGCTGGCACAGAACATGGCCATCCCTTGGTATCGATGAGGAACAGGGTCCAGGACTTTCCTGCTGACACCAAAATCCACAGATGCCCCTAAGTCGCTTCTGTAAAATGGCATATTCTTTCCATGTAACTGTGCACATCCATAAATTTTGGGTCACTTCTAGGTCATTTGTAGTCCCTAACACAAGGTGTCTCAGTTACTTTTCTCTCATTGCTGGGACAAAATACCCAACACCCAGAATTTAGGAAGGAAAGGTTTACTTAGCTCACAGTTAGAGAAAGTTTCAATCCATTCTCAGCTGTCTCCAAGGCAGAGTGGCACATGGCAGAGGGCAGCAATTCACGATGGGGGCAAAGAGCAGAGAGCAAAGGGAGTAGCCGAAGCTCAGGCAGCCAGCTGGCCTCTCTCCCCTCCTTACACTGTAATGCAGAGTACCTGCTCTAGGGTGGGTGCAGCACCCTCACCCACAGTAATCAACCACAAACTCCAAAAGCCTTCCCATGACTGCAAGAGGCTTTGGGGGGGCACCTAGACACAAACCATAACATAAGGAACCCTATGTAAATAGTTGTTACATCATGGAACAATAGTTGTGCTGTCCATGGAAAGTGTCAAGAAAAAAGTCTGCACCTGTTAGTGCAAATACAAATTTTTTTCTGAATATGTTGACCCACTATTGGATCAACCTGAGTCAGAGGAAGCCAGGAATACAGAAGACCAACTATAGCTGCTTGTTAACTGCAGCAGGGACCGCAAAGATCATACTTAGAGAGGTATAGGGCAATAGGAAATGTCACTTATCCTCATGGCTAACACCTGGGTTTCCACCTTGTATCTGAACCTGAAAGACCTATGTTCCTCTTCCTGGACCCCCAAGGGCCACAGGGAACCACTCCTAGCTCCTTGGGTTGACACTGAGCTCCAGACTGGCGCCCAAGCTGTTGACTGCTGCAAGGCACCTGGACACCAACTGCTTGGTGCCACTTCTCTGTGACCCACACTCTTGATAGCATTCTGCCTGAGGCTAGCAAAGCCAGACACGGGCACAGGAAGGGGACAGCAGGGTCCATGAGAGGTGGCAATGACATCCAAACAAATGTGGTTTGGAAATGCTTTTCCTTTCCCAGAGCAGGCAAAACATTTTTGCTCTGGTTGGGGGAAAAGGAGGGAAAGAGGAGGGTGTCTCAGAGGTGAGTGGCCAAGGGGAGTCTTCAGATTCACGTATTAGGGTCTGGGAGATGGCTCAGTAGAATAAGCACTTGCCTGGCAAGCGCAAGGGCCTGAGTTCAATCCCTGGTTCCACAAAAATATCCACAGATTCACGTATTAGGGACCTCCACCTCCTCTCCCCAGATCAGTCCAACAGCAGCCTCAGTATCTGGTCCCAAGAAGCAACTTGAGATTGTACTCATCTCTTTAGTGAGGCTGAAGCCAATTTGTCTTCCCAGGGTGACCAAGGAAAGCCTGCACAGAACAAAAGGCCAGCTGCACCCTGCAGCTCTGAGAGATTGCTGGCACTTTGGATTGTCCTTGGGCTTAAACCCCACTGCACTTCAGGTTCCCAACCTCGAGAAGGAAGCAGCTGTAGCCTTTGCCCAGGGGCCTGGCCATCTGCAGTGAGTATCAGCTTTATTTTTTTACAGGATTTTGTTTGTTTGTTTGTTTTGTTTTTTGCTTGCTTTTTGGGGGGAGGAGGGGTGGTACCAGAGATGGAACTCGGGATCTTGTCAAGCAGGCGCTTATGCCACTGGGCTATTTACGTTGCCCCTGAGCATCAACATTAAAGGCACCCACAACTTGGAAGAGTAGTTCAACCTATCCCCATGTTCCTGGGTTTGTGACTGTCAGGGAGAAGCAGGGCTGTCTGTGATATGCCATTGGGCATCTGCTTCCCCTAGCTAGTGTGGCCAGGGGCTCCTTCTGCAGGGTAAAAGCCTAACTCTGGTCACAGTCCTCAGTCTGACTTTGCACATACTGTTGGGGTTCAACCAGAGTCATGAGGCCCCAGGTTAGGAATCCTATGCATAGCGGAGGGTTTAACCTGTACTGAGTGTCAGGGGCTGGCCCCCGGGGTTTCCGCCTGCCTGACTGCAGGGCCTGCAATCTCTGCACAGGGAGCTCACCGATTCCTTCTGGCAGGCCTGCCCCATGGCAGCAGTGTCCTTTCCTGTCCCCTTCCACTCTTAGCAGCAGCGTCTCGAGCACCTGGACAAAGTACAAATTTATTTTTATTTATTTATTTTTTTGGTGGAACCGGGGATTGAACTCAGGCCCTTGCGCTTGTCAGGGAAGCGCTTATTCCACTGAGCCATCTCCCCGGCCCCAAAGTACAAATTTAAAAGAAGCAGATAAGGCCAGGCTCAGTGACACCTGCCCCTAATACCAGCTATTCAGGAGGCTGAGGCAGGACGATTGAAAGCTTATAGCCTGTACAGACAACAGACCCAGATCCAGTCTCAAAATGCAATAAAAAGGTCTGAGGATATAGTGCACACAGCAGAGCACTTGCCCAGCACCCAACTCACCTGAGTTCCTGGTTGCTTCCCAGGGCTACCACACATAAAAATAAAAATGAAGAGCCAAGTTGGGGTGTCAGCAGCCTCATTCCTGTCCTCACCCTCATATCAGTGGGCCTAAGTATTCATCAACAGATAAAGGGATAAAGAAAGTGTGGTGTGCACTGGAATATTATTCAGCCATGAAAAGGAAATCCTGCCATGTACAGGAGAAGCTACGCTAACAGGGCACAGAGCCAAGTGAAATAAGCTGAGCATGGAAAGTTGAATGCCACATGAAATCCCACATTGTGTGGAGTTTTTAAAAGTCAAACTCAGAGAAGCAGAGAGTAAAACTGCTTTCCAAGGGCTAGGGGGTGGGGGACATGTGGAAATGGTCACAGGGGACCAACTTTTAGTTATGAGACAAGTTCTGGGGATCTGACAGCATAGTAACTCATCACCAGCACTGTGTTGTCTATCTGCAATTTGTGAAGAGGGTAGCTCCACATGTCACTACGCAGGCACGTGTGCACGTAGGAACCCAGGCATATGACACATGCTTGTAATCCCAGCACTCTGAGAGGCTGAGGCAGGAAGATCACAGCTTCAAGCTGAGCCTGGGCAACTTAGTAAGACCCTACCTCAACAAAAAACAAAACAAGAAAAAGCTGTGGTCGGAGGTGTAGTTCAGCACAAAGGCCTTAGGTTCCATCTCCGCTGTGGCAGGAGGGGAAAAAAAAAAAGTGTGGCACTGGGCGTCCATTAGCTTGCCCGGCAATCACTTCACAATGTATCTGTACATCAGACTGCCACGTTGTATACCTCATGTGTATACAATGTTAGTTCTATAGCAGTGAAGCAGGCTCCTGTGCAGAGCCTTAGTCCACATTCAAAGTCAATATTTATGGCAACTTTGTTACATCCTGAAGAACTCCCAGATGTTAGGGGACTTCCCAGACAAAGCACAGCTACAGCAAATCCAAGAGTTCCTTCCATCGAGGACCCAGGAGGAAAGCGAGAGACCGAGAGACCGGGATTTTCAATATTGGGCTGATGCAGGCCGTCGTGGTGCACACCTGCAATCCCAGCACCAGGGAGGCTGAGGCAGGAGGACTGCTATGAATTCGAGAACAACCTGGGCTACATAGTGAGTTTAAAGCAGCCTGAATTACTGAATTACTGGTCTCTCTCTCTCTCTCTCTCTCTCTCTCTCTCTCTCTCTCTCTCTCTCTCTCTCCTTTTCCCC
>NW_004524581.1:8821170-8850405 GCF_000260255.1 Octodon degus | reverse complement strand
TTGCAGCCCAGGCTGGCTTCAAAGCTGCAGCACTCCTGCCTCAGGCGGCCCGAGTGCACGAGTGCTGGGATTACAGGCCTGTGTCACCCCACCCACAACGATTCCCTACTATAAAATGGGAATGATAAGGACCTAATAGGCTAATGCACGGTATTTGTACATAAATACAGCACTTGGGATAAAATACTTGGTACTCAGTCTGAGCTCAGTGGTTCTTCAGAGAAAGCGCACAGTAATTTGTTAGAGAAAGGGAATATCAGAATTTTTATTTATGAGTTTTATTTTATTTTTTATGTATTTGGCACCGGGTCTACAGGGTCTAAGGGTCTCACTCTGTAGATTGGACTCATAGTGATTCTCCTGTTTTCAGCCTCCCAAATGCTGGGATTACAGGTGAACCACCACACCCAATCTCAGTGCGCCCCGGGGGCAGGGTCACACAGCATGCCAGGGATCAAGCCCCGGCCGCTGCACTCTGCCTAAGCAGGCACATTAGTCCACTAAGCTATGAGATTTAGAAACACACCCTGTAACTTTTTAGATTATTCTTCATACACATTATTTAAGTGTATAATTAAGTATATAACTTCAAAAAATTGAAATATAGCTCACCTATGAAAAGATTTACCCTTGAATTTATTTTGGTGGCTGTCAGTTTGTTCACAAGGTGAGCAGCAATCACAGCTGTCTAACCCTGGAAAATGTTCACGGCCCACAAAGAAATGAATTTCCTTCAACCCTGGACGGGGCCTGAGCTCCCAGCCCTCAGCAACCACTAGACCGTGTTCCGTGCCTATAGATTTGCCTGTTCTGGTAGTTCTCCTAGGAGGAATCATAAATGCGAACGACATCAACCTAACCACACACACAACTGGGGCGCATCTGCAGAACCTGGCTGTGGAATGCACTGGACCACAGCATGGAGAACCTGGGCCTGTGAGCCTAGGGTGGTTCTGGCCTCTCCATCTTTCTCTACTGGGCTGCTTGCTCTGGCTAATGAAATCCCAGTAGTATCTGGCCCAGCCCAAGTAGAGCATGACCTAGATATAAAACATGGGCTTTGCTGCATAGGCTTTGACTCTGTCTTCGTAACCGAAGCCCTCCTGGTAGGCTAACGAGGCCTGCGGAGGCCACACACCCTCTGGCTCCTTCCTGACGTGTGGGCAGCTTCCCCAGACCAGATCCTCTGAGCACCTGTTAGAGGACCAAAGAAGTCCCCTATCCAAGTGGTTCTGATTTCCTGAAGGCACTGGGCTCTGTGTCTCTGCTGCCTTCCTTTACCCAGGAGACAGGAGTGGTGGGGGAGGAAGCCCAAGGCCTCCTGGGAAGGTCACCCGGAGAAAATCACTTTTGCCAGGACACTGTGGGGCCTACTGACCCCGCAGGAGTACAGCAGGGATCCCCTGGTCGCCGAGTGGGCAGTGTGTCCTGCGGCTCCACACTGCGCACACCCTGCCTGCCAGGAGCTGGCATTGTCCTGTGAGCAGCTCTGTCAGCCCTCTCTCTGGAGCTCAGATAGGCCCCTCAGCACTATTCTTCTTCCTCGCTCCTGTAGATGCCGCCCTTATTGGGGTATTGACTACATCTAGGTCCTTTTTCTTCTTCTTTTTTTTTTTTTTTTTTTGGTGGAACCAGTGACTGAACTCAGGCCCTTGCACTTGCCAGGGCTAGCTAGCTCAGGTGGGCTTCGAACTCACTGCCCGGGCTGGCCTCCAACTCTCGAGAGTCCCTTTGCCACAGCTCCTAAGGGCCAAGCTTACAAGTATGCGCCACCCCGCTTGGCTGTCAGCGTCTTAGTAATAGAAAACTCTGCAATTTGTTTGCATTTTGCTCAAGTCTGGATTCCGTCTCCCTTTCTTTGTATTGTTTTTATCAGAAAGCATCCGCCAACCATTCACCGACCTGCCCACTGACACCCTTACCCTCACTTGAGGGTGATCATAAACAATGATATGGGGTGCTTCTTCTTAGTCAGGCATGCTGTAAATGACTCTGGCCTTCCTTTATAAGAACCCCTATTAATGCTTCTATTTACAGATGGGTAAATTGAGGCACAAAAAGCACAAGCAACTTCCTGGGCTCGTACCGATGCCAAGGAGCAAGGCTGAGATTGAAGTCAGGCTGCTGAGCTCCCCTGTGGTTAACCACTGTCCTACACAGTCCCGGAGCCACACAGCAACCATTCAGACACAGGTCAACAGAGAGTGGCCAGGGGGCGCTCAGAGAGGCACTGCGCAACTTACCAAGCAAGGATGGTAAGTACTAGCATACCATCTGCCATAAAAAAATCATATTAAAAATGACATTAGCCTCAGCTCTTAAAAAAAATAAAAGCTTCACTGAAGTGAGTTATGGTAGAACCTGGGGAAATGTGCCCCCTTCTCCAGGCCTCATCAGTAAGACACGTTGGTTTAAATATTAAAGCCTGGTATAGCCAGGAGTGGTGGCACACACCTGTAATCCCAGCACTAGGGAGGCTGAGACAGGAGGATTGCTGTAAATTTGAGGCCAGTCTGGGCTACGCCGTAGTGAGTTCAAGGACAACCTGACCTGAACTACACAGCAAGGCCTTGCATTAAAAAAAAAAAAAAATCAATCCATCAGTTCTGGCACATACTCTTTCAGATCCTGGGCTTGAATATCTCTGTATTCATCTTATTTCACACAGGACAGGAAGCTACAGAATACAAAGGCCAGGTGGGCTCTGCCTGCAGGGGAGGGAAACCACCAGGGCTGGGTTTCCCAAGACCAGGCCCTGGCCTGTTTGCCACGGATGAACGGAGGCACCTCAATGGGCTCACTTGGGGACTCTCTCATTTTTCCAGAAAAGACAACATGCCGTCCTTGCAGCCCGACCGTGGGTCTCAGCCCGAAGTACGCAGGGGGGGGGCCTGGGGCTCTGGTCTCCTCGGGATCGATGCTCTGTGTGACAGCTCTTCAGGCAGTTAGATGGAGTCCTGAGAACAAATGGGACAAAAGACGCATTTGTCATAAAAGAGCCACCCCAGGCTGCACCACCAGCGTCCTATGCAAATAAGGGCACTGGGCCTGGATCTTGTGCAAAGCACTTGGGCGCCCTTGACCTTTGGACTATGCTTGGTGGTCAGCAAGATGTAGGTCACCTGGAACTTCACAGAAGGGTGAGGCAGAAATGGCGCCACGAGAGAGGAGGTCAATTACGATGAGGAGGGGCGACAGTGGCCCCTGTGTGCCATGGGGCCACGCGCGTGCCCCGCACTGTGCAAAGGGTGTCTTCTGCGTGATTCCGGGAAACTGTCCAACAGCACAGCAGAAATCATTCAATGGACAACGATGCTAAAGTCTAGGATTTGAATGGTTTTTCTCAGCCCTGGAGTCCTAATGCCGTCGGGATGCAGTAGCTAAGAGGAAGAGCTGGTGGGCTGGGCAAATAGCTCAGCAGCATGAGAGCCTGCCTGGCAAGGTCAAGGTTGTGAGTTCAAGCCTCTGTACTGCAAAAAAAGCACACTCTGAAGGAGTAAGAGACGGCAAGCAGCTGAAAGCTAATGGAACCCATTTAAGTTTTCAAATCTGTAAAGCAACAGCCAAGTTGGTGAGCAGAATGGCCCTCCAAAGGGCACAGGGCACAGGGCAGGGGTCCTGAAGAGCGGAAGGCCTATAGGCTATGTCACCTCCTCCTCCCCACTCCCCAACCTTTGTGAGTAAAGGACAAATCCTCCTGTTCTGTTGTTCTTTTTTTTTTTTTTTTTTGTATTTTAGGGAATGGTCTACAAAGTGAGTATTTAGGGTCTCACTACTAGATCGGATGTCTGTTTATAGCCTCCCAAGAGCTGGGATTACAGGTGCATGACACAACGGCCTGTCTCAATTCCTGTCTCAGCACACCCTCAGGGGCGGGGCTGGCACAGCAGGACCAGGGATTGAACCCCCAGCCCCTGTGCCTGCTTGCAGGCACTTGAATCCACTGAGCTATTTGGCCAGCCCTGTTCCTGTCCTATTCTGTTCTGTTCTGCTCTGCTCCCAACTTTATTGTGCACGATGCAATCCGGGGCTGACTCACTGCCCTTCCCCACCCAACCAAGCCACCTGATCCTTACACTTTTGTTTCCTTTCACACACTGGGAGCTGAACCCAGGGCCTCCCACACACCAGCAATTGCTCTGCTGTTGGGTTACACCCACCGCCCTCTTTTACTTTGAGACAAGGTCTTGCTAAATTGCCCAAGCTAGCCTTAAACTTGTGATTCTTCTGCTTCAGCCTCCCAAATAGTGGAATTATGGGCATGTACCCTGCATCTGGCTCCCCACCTACCTCACCCCCCTACCTTACCCCCCCTTCATAAATCCTGTCCTCATAGTCTTTACCAACTCTGGGGGAGAGAGATGAAAATTCTAAACATCATATGACCTACAGCCACAGCAAACTGCAAGTCGTGGCAGCTGTCATGAAGGAGAAGAAGTCTGGGGGCCATGACAGCTAATCCTGGAAGGCTTCCTGGAAGAAGTGACTCGAACTGGGACATGCTGGTCTGGGTCAAAGTTTTCTTTGGAGGCCCCTGAGGAAGGGACAGGGTGAGCCTTGATCAAGGAGTAAGGTGAAGAAGAAGAAAAAGAAGAAGAAGAAGAAGAAGAAGAAGAAGAAGAAGAAGAAGAAGAAGAAGAAGAAGAAGAAGAAGAAGAAGAAGAAGAAAAAGAGACGGCCACGCCTCACTACCAACCTATCTGCCCTCTCCTGCTTTCAAAGTCAACTGTGAAGGCCATGACATAGCAAATTGCAGAAACATGCAGCGTTCTGTAATTTTCTGTGTAATTTTATTAAATTTGCTAGAAGAAAAAAAAAAAAAAAAAAAGCCAACTGTGAGCGGCTGGCCTGGTCTCCATCCACCAGAGCAGGGCTGCTGCTGACTGTTCCCTGCCCTGTACCAACACCAGCAGCTAGGAACTGGTTTGAAAATGGACATCCTTTGCTGTTGTTTCGGTGTTTGTTTTGATGCAAAGTCTCACTATATAGCCCAAGCCAGCCTTGAACTCACAGAAAACCTCCCGCCTCAGCCTCATGAACAATGGGGTGACAGGTGTGCCCACCATGCAGGGCTGAAATATATATTCTGGGGCCACCCCCGCCCGCTGAAGATTGAGGGAAAGAACAGTGTGCGTTACAACAAGCCTTCCTGGTAGCTCTACAGCATGCCCAGGTTCGGGTGTTGTTTGGGGGGTGTTTATGGTACCAAGACTTAAAACCAGAGTTACTGTACCGCTAGGTTACATCCCTACCCCTTTTATTGCTTTTAATTATGAGACAGGGCTAAGTTGCCCAGACTGACCTCAAACTTGCAGTCCTTCTGCTCCACCTCCCCAGTAGCTGGGGTGAAAGGCAACACCACCACACCCAGCAAGCACACCAAACGTTGGAAACCTTGTTCTAGGTACCTACAGTCAGGTGGATTCACACGTTAAGAGAATAACTCATCCTGGTTCTCTCTGTCTCTCTGTCTCTGTCTCTGTCTCTCTCTGTCTCTCTGTCTCTCTCTCTCTCTCTCTCTCTCTCTCTCTCTCTTTCTCTCTCTCATTCACCTCATGGAGGAGGAATTCGTAAATGAGATTTTGAGAAAAAGTCTAGTAGGGGTCTGCAGTGGGGATGGGGTGGGAGCTGGGGATAAAATACAAGGACTTGAGCAATTCAGAGCTCAAGTGCCCAGGGGACAGGGCTCCAGCAGGTAGAAGTGTATTATTTGAGAGTTGGGAAGAACTTAGCCTATCATACCCCTCTCCTTTCCTCAGGGTCTCAGTCCCTTGAGCTGCTATAAAAAATGCAATTGCCAAGGACGGAGGAATTACAAACAGAAAGTGCTGCTCCCACCTCCGGAGCTGGGAAATCCAAAACCAAGTGACCAGCTCGTTTCTCGTAGACAGCACCTCTCCCCTCACCCTCACTTGGTGAAAGAAGCACATAAGCACTCTAAGGTCTGCTTTATAAAGGTACTGAGGAGTCTGCCTCGGCAACCTCATCGCCTCCCAAGGCCTCACCTCCGCTAATTGCAGCTGGGATCAGGCCTCAGAGCATGAGTTTGGGACTGTCGCACCCACCCAAGACAAGCTCCAGACAGGTAATGCCCACTTTTCCATCATCGGCTGGTTAAAGCCTGAATGAAATCTGCCTCTCTCTGCCTTCCCTCTGTCTGCCTTGGCTCTTCGGATTCTTGCAGGTTAACTCTTCTGTCCTTCCTTGCAAAAGGATGCTGGCAGTCATGCTTTCAGTAGTTCCCACTAAAGGCACCATCATCAGCCAATTAAAGCGTAAGACAAGACCCTCGTCTCTTGTTAAAGCCAGAATGAAACACGTAATGGATGCTTTTGAGTCTTGTGCTGGAAGTGGATGTAAGTTATCGCTGGAGACCAGTCCTCATTCTGCCCTACAAAGTCCCCAGGACCTGATTCCTTACTTGGACTCCATCCTCCAGTGTCCTCTAGACCACTCTTGTAGCTTGGCTTAAACTGTGTATTCATGAGTTGGATGATCACAAAGAAGTTTGGGAACTGCATACTTAAGCTATCACTTATTTTCATCATTATTAACTGCATACTTAAGCTATCACTTAGCTACTTCACAGCTCAAGATCTATTTAGTTTCTGAAGAAACGTACTTCTTGTGTCATTTTGAGGATCTTCATCACTGCAACCACTTGTATGTTCAGTCACATATTCAGTTAACCCTTCTGCACCTCCTGAGACCTCTGTCCAAGCCCAGCCCCCCTTCTTCAGGCCCCCTACAAAGGATTACTACCTGGATTCTTCAAAGCAAGAGAGCAAAGTTACCCCTGGACAAGTTCTGCTCCAAAGACTGTGCTAACGAAAGACCCAACTCAGAGAAAGCAAGATGAAGCAGAGAACGAAAGAGGAGTGTAAATTCCCCTTCAGATTGTACTTGCACGGGTCCCAACATCCCTCGTGAGGAGAGATCCAGGTCAGAGGAAGGCTGGCTGAAGTCCAGGAACATAGCCCTGCCTCTCAGCCCGGCCCTCAGCACCCCTCAGCACCCCCTAGGCCTGTGATGGCTTTCAGGGCTGCAGCCATCTGGAAATGACAAGAGCCCTTAAGTGGTGGTACGGCATCAACCGAAGCAAAACAACACAAATGCGCACACAAACTTACTATGAAAAGAGGCTCTGGCATTTCCCGCATAGAGGTGGTCCTTGGAGAATCACCGAAAGCACTCGCTTCTCCAAGGCTGTGGCCGCAGCTTCTCTACACGCCTGGTAATGCCGGCAAAAACATGGCCACATGCTCTCAGGCTGGCTATACGCCAGATGCTGAAGAGAGCTCAACGGCCCACCGCCTCATAACAACTGGAGCCAAATCACTATTTTCTTTTTATCAAAAAGCAAAAAACAAGTAGACTCCATCCTGCCACAACAGCCCATTGAAGTCACACAGGAAGCAAAAGACTTCCTAATCTCAAACAAAAAAATGCCAGCTATGCGCTTCCCACAGGTCCCAGGCTGGAGGCCGAGGGCACTGGGGCTGTCACACTAAGGCCCAGCTGATCTGTAATTCAATTCCCTTTTGTGCGGCACCCCAGACACTGCCTAACAGCTCAGATCCAAGCTTCCACCCTAGGCCTGTCCACCCTCATCTGCATTCTTTGACCTCACAGGCAGACTCAGAAACCAAGGCAGACTAGAAACCAGGCCAGACAGTGACTGTACTTGCCCCTCCTGGAGAGAGGGGTGGCTTTCTGATGTGCCCCAGTAGGGCTGTGCTGAGTGCCAGGCACTGCAGGGAAAGGGCATGGGGGGAAGGGTGGGCAGGACTACAAAGCCTTTCAAAGCTGCATGGACCAAACACAGATTAATCACACGTATTCCTGAGCAAAGCAGCCCAGGCAGCTGCAGCGCGAGAAGTTAGTGCTCTGTGCAAGTGATTACACAGGTGTTGGAGCCGCGGTGGCTCCAAGGAGGTGGGTCTGGCCCAGGACACTAGCTGACCTGTCAGTTTCAACGTGGACAATGGGAAGCAGAAATAGTAGGTCAGGCAGACCACGAATGCAAAATAGGGAGGACATCCATTTAATGAAATAAGGGAGGAAATAAGTACATGAAATAAGGTGAAATATGAATTAAAAATATGACATGTGTAATACATAGTAAAGGTAGGTGAAAATAACAGAAATTTATGCAAAGGTTTTAGTGTGTGTGTGTGTGTGTGTGTGTGTGTGTGTGTGTGTTTAATTAGGGTATAACACACACATGATAAAAGAAAAAAAATAATAGATCAGACTTTATCAACATTTAAACTTTCTTTTTCCTGCAGTACTAGGGGTTGAACCTAGGGCCTTTGCACTGAGTTACATCTCCACGCCCTCATGCCCTTTTCATTTTATCATCTTTTAAAATTGTGAGACAGGGTCTTGCCAATTTGGTTAGTTGCCCAAGCAAGGCATGGAGCTGCCACCTCCTGCTGCAGTCTCCAGAGTGCTAGGGTTACGGGCCTGTGTCCAGTTTCCACAGCCCTTCTGAGGACCTCCAAGTCCTGCGTGCAGAGGCTGCCGTGACTTCTCCAGTCTCACCCTCTGCTCTGCCCTGTGCTGGCTGCACTGTGCTCCTGGCTACTCCTTATTCTTAACACACCCTGGGAGCCCCAGCCCGGGCTCTGCCTGGGACGCTTTTCCACAGACATCCTCATAGCTGCCTCCCTCGGGCCTTCAGGTCTCCAGTGGAAGGCCTCCTGTCAAATGAGGCCTTGTGGTCACCCCAGCATGCAAACCACCCCACCCAACACCTCCCAGTGATATAAGTACCTGAGAGAAAAAATAAAAACAGATTGAAAATATCGGAATAAAAAACCAGATACATTCCCAACCATTAGTCAAATGGATTGAAAAGTCAAAGGGTGCTAACAAGAGATCAAGGAAAGCCACTCCACATCACAAAGCACCATATGACAAAAAGAAAAAGAGCCTCAGGAGTACAAGCTGCACCTATAACTGTCTCCAGCGTAAACCACAGATATTTCATTGTGGTTGTGGCAAATAATTCAAAATATTTTTTGTATTCAGCAGGACTTCATTCATCAGTGTTACTAAATTCTGCTGGATCTTATTATATAATAATGCATTAATAAGTAAACATATTGGGCTGGAGGTGTAGCCCTTGTCTAGCACGTGTGAGGTGCTGGTTTGATCCTCAGCACTGTACAACAAAACAAAACATTGAAAAAAAATTGTATGTATTATTGTCACCACTTCCTTTTTTTTTTTTTTTTTTTTGGCAGTACTGGGGATCAAATTCAGGAACTTGTATTTGCTAGGCAGGTGCTTAATCTCCAGCCCCTTGTCACCACTTTCTTAATAAATATCATTCAATACCATTGGTTTGCTTTACAAGTCTATATATTTTGAGTTTAAAAATACTATTCCAGGGGCCGGCCAGATAGCTCATCAGATTAAAGTGCCTGCTTAGGCAGACTCCGGGACTGGGGTTTGATCCCCAGCATGCATGCCGGCCCTGCCCCTGCGGCACAATGAGCCAGTGATTGAGACTGAGCGTGGTGGTGTACACCTGCAATCCCAGCACTTGGGAGGCTGAAAACAGGGGGATTGCTACGAGCCTGATCTATGTAGTGAGACCCTGTAGACCCTGTACTAAATACACTTAAAAAAATTAAAAATACTATTCTAGCCAGGCATGGTGGTACACGCCAGTAATCCTAGCACCTGGGAGCCTGAGGCAGGAGGATCATTTCGAGTTTGAGGCCCAGCCTGGGCTACAAAGTGAGCTCAAGACCAGCTCAAACTATATAGTGAAACCCTATCTTAAAAAAGACAAAAGAAAGGGGCTGGCAATACAGCTCAGTGGTCTAAAGAGCCTGGTTAGGCAAGCTTAGGCAGGTGCAGGGGACTTCAGCTCGATCTCCAGCGCCACATGCCATGACAGCCACACCCTCAGGGCAGGCTGAGTTGCTCCCCGCAAAAAAAAGACAAAAGTAAAGGAAATTTTTCTAAGCCAGGAATGATGGTACATAATCAAAGCTACTCAGGAGGGTAACACGTTAGAGAATGGGCATGGTGGCAGATGCCTATAACCTAGCACTTAGGAGGTTGAAGCAGGAGGATTGCTTTGAGTTTGAATCCAGAACAGTCTGGATAGAACTACATAGTGAAACTCTCTCTCTCTCTCTCTCTCTCTCTCTCTCTCTCTCTCTCTCTCTCTCACAAAAGTTTGAGGCAAGTCTGACAGCTTAGTGAGACCCTGTCTTAAAATAAAAGGGGCTGAGGGGTATGGCTCAGTGGGAGAGGGCTTGTTTAGCATGCGTGAGGCCATTGGTTTAATTCTTTTTTTTATTTTTTTATTTATTTATTTATTTATGTGTGTGTGTGTGTGTGGCCAGCTCAGCCCACCAGGGGGCGGGGCTGGCTGGCATGTGGTGCTGGGGGATTGAACCATGGTCCCTGTGCTTTGCTAAGCTTGTTCTAAGTAGGTGCTCCAGACCCCTGAGCCATCTCACCAGCCCTTTTTTTTTTTTAAAGATTTTTTTTTAAATTTTTTTTCAAGTATTCTATTTATTTATTTATTTATTTCTCTGTGTGTGTGGCCAGCTCAGCCCACCAGGGGGCGGGCTGGCCGGCATGTGGTGCTGGGGGATTGAACCGCGGGCCCTGTGCTCTGCTAAGCTTGTTCTAAGTAGGTGCTTTAGACCACTGAGCCATCTCACCAGCCCCATTGGTTTAATTCTTGGTATCACAAAACAAAAATATTATTCTGAGAAAAATACCATCACATTTCACACGTTTGCCAACGGTGTCACATGAATGCACACACACAGGCGGAGAGTTTCTGATCTGCAGGGTGCAGAGCATGGTCAGGCATGGCTTCTCCCAGCTCCTGTTTACCACATTGTACTACAGATGTTTTGGCCTTTCCTTCTTCCTCTCCCTAGCATGATGTCCTACTTCTTGGGGTTCATACTGCCTGGAATAGGGCTTGGCAGACCAGAAACCACTGTTTATAGAGGACCTACTCTGTGCTGGGCTGGCCCCATGGGGTGAGGTAGAAGAACGGATAGGCTCAAAGGAAAGCAATTGGTTGGGCTCCTGTGCTTGGTCTGCTAGCTCCCTCGTTCGCTCAGGTGCACACATGCTGCCTACTACCCGCCATGGAGCTAGGCACTGAGGACAATGGGGACAACGGGCTTGAGTTCTTGTTTTGTGGTTTTTGTTTTGTTTTGTTTTGTTTTTTGGCGGAACCAGGGATTGAACTCAGTCCCTCGTGCTTGCCAGGCAAGCACTTATTCCACTGAGACATTTCCCTGGTCCCTCCTTTTCCTCAATAAATTTTCCTACTCTTAAAAAAAAAAAGAGAGAGAGAGAGAGCTCTCAAGAAAGATAAATAGGATGAGATCAGCTATTCTGGAGAGACAGCGCCATGGGGAAAACCTAATTCTTAAATCTATATCCACCCGCAACTCCTGTACCAAACTTTACTTGAATAAAGTAATTACAGGACTATACAATGTAGAAAGATACTCCTTCGAAGAGAAAAAGTGTGTGGGTCCACATGCTGGTCTTACCTGGTAATCTTGGAGATGAAGCAGGCCCTCCATCGCCAGGGGCATTTCTAGAGTTGCTTCTTCCGGCCCCCCCTGGAGTCCCGGTTCTGGTTCAAGGATTCTATGATGCCATCAATTGGTCACAATGTGCAAGGTTACCTAGACACCTCAGGTAACCTTGGATAAAGTAATTATAGGACTTCTCATGCTTCTGAGAGACCAGGGTAGGAGAAAATAAGCTATGGGACTTTCTCCATCTTCCTTGAGACCAGGCCACGTGGGCCTGCAACCTTCCTCTATCCAGGAAGGATGGGGAAGAGAGAGAGCCCAAAACTCCAGGGCAGAAGGACAGGAGCTGAGGGTGGTGAATGAAAGAGCAGGAGCCTCGGAGAGGGCGACGCAGGGCATCCAGGCTTTGTTTGGAGCAGGATGCAATCAGGTAAGGCAGACGGATCACCTCTCCCAGAAGGCATAGTGTCGGCATATAAAACATTTCTCCATAGAGATAAAACCTTAAAATGTTGCCATCAGGATATAAAAATACCTGTGAGGCTCTAGGTTTGATTCCAACAATAACTAAAGAAACAACGCTAATTTGGGTAAATCTAGGACCCACTCAGTATCACCCTACATGCTTATCAAATGTACAACAGAAACATTTCCTGATATCCTTCACCTCCCTTAACTGGCCCTGTCCCAGGCTGGCCCAGCTCGCACAGCTTTGGGCTTGGCCACCTCCACTCCGTCCTAATATCCTGCCTAGGCAAGCAGTGACACATGGCACTGGGGCCATCCCCTTGTGAAGAGGCAGCCAACGACTCGGGCTGAGGCAGCGCACGATGACGTAACCGAGTACACAACATCAGCCTGGCCTATCCGCAGTCCTGTTCTTCTCATTCTGTTTCCTAGGGCAATGGTCTCCAATTCTTCCAAGGAAATGTTTTCCAAAGGCTTCATTTTTCCTTCAGGCCTCTCTCCTGCAAGCATTTAACAAAAACGTCACAGTGCTGGGTTCACTTGGGCAATAAAAAATGATGCACCTGACAAGGAATTTGCAAACTACAAGGCCACACAAAAAATTCACACAGACAACCCAAGGCAGAATGTGGCAGGTAGTTCAGAGAAGGGGAAGAACAGAGGAGGAGGAGTCAGGGGCTGGCCAACCTCACCAGCTCTGGAGGGGAGGATGGTGGCCTATGGGGTGTGTGGGAAGGACCAGCTTCAGGGAGAAAGGCTTTCTGGCTCGGTGAGTCCCTTTTGCTGGTCTAAGGAGACCTTTCAGGCTCAATGAGTCCCTTTTGCTACCAAGACAACAAGACAAGTGAGCCTCCCCAAAGAAAGAGCAACATCTCATGCCAAGTTTCTTGGGAATCACATACATTTATTCATTTACCGGGCTTCACCACTGTCCTCCAAAAAAAACACTGACAGCACAACACAAGTCCTATCACTCCCAAGATAAAAACCACATGCATCAAGTGTGCCCTGACACATGCAAAATAAGCAACAAAATCCCCCAGGGTGCTCGTGCAGTTCCCCAGAAGTAAGAAAGATTCCTACGGGACTCCCAGCCATCAGCCCTCTGCCCCCAGAGCTGAGCACTCCAAGGCTTTATTCTTGCCTCACACTTGAAGCCAACACGACAAGTTAAGGACAAGTTAGATTAGGGCCCTAGCTCATTACAGGAGCCTCTCTCCTTGTCAGGTGTTTGCCTACAGGCAAAGGGCCCAACCTGCTGCTTCAGATGGCTCAAGTATCCCAAGGAGGAGACCAGCCAGCCAGGCCCCAGGGGCAGGGTCTATTTACACCTCCAAGTCCCACAGTCACAGGACCCCAAAGCCACAGAGACCTAGCCCCTCAGGCCTCAGTTGAAATTCTGCTGAAAGGGGACCTCCCAGGCCAGATCCTCTGATTTCACCAAGTTGGCCTAACCTTGGCCCCAATATGCCAAGTGGAGTTGTCTTGTAAAGTTAAAGTCAGTGCAAACCAGTAACAAGTAACGCTTAGCGAGTCCCAGGACGCGAGGTTTTCTTCCAGCTCTGGAGGCCGAGGCAGCCAAGTGGGCCCCATGTGGACCCAGCCCCCTCCTATGCCAGAGGAGGGGCCTGGCGGGATCCGAGGCGCATCAGGCCGACCTCGGGGACCCCTAGTGCTCCCTCCGTGCCTGCTGCATCCTCTTGGCCACCGCAGTGATCAGAGCTGCTCCCTTCCCGCTGCCATCTTCCGACAGCATGAACATCGCGTCACACTGGGGGGCCAATTCTTTCACCGTTTCCTGCAGGACTCGGGAAAAGCTATGAAAGAGAGAGGGGGACAACATCAGTCCCTGTAAGCAGGATCGAGACTTTGATGTCATTCTCATCCGGTTGCTTCCTTTGAGCTTGCTTCTAAAGGCCTCAAATCACTTTTTTTTTTTTCTTTTTTTGTCTTTTTTTGAGATAGGGTCTCACTATGCAGCCCAGGATGGTCTTGAACTCACCATGATCCTCCTGCCTCAGCCTCCCAAGTGCTGGGATTATAAGCACATGCCACCACGTCTGTGTTAAATCACTTCTTAAACAGCTATTGTAATTTTACCTTACAACTACTACTGCCAGGGACTGTTCTGGGTGCTTTCTATATGGAATGTCAAAGTACAAGTCATGCTTTGAAAATAATTACCACTCCCTTGAATACATAAAGAAAAATCTCAGAACTTGTCCAAATCTGTACAAGTAGCAAGGTAGTCAGGATTGGAATCAGGTCTGCCAATTCCCAAAACTCTCCTTTTGTTTGTTCAAAATGTCCCCAGCTTTTATTTTAAGAAGTTTCAGATTTCACATCACCATCCCTTTCCACTAATTTTCCCCAAAACCAGCGATGTCATCCACCCCCACCCCAGTACTGGGGATTGAACCCATAGCCTCAGCCACACTATACAAGCACTCTTCCCCTCAGCTACAATCGCAGGCCTTTTTATTTTTCCCTTTGAAACAGAGTCTGGCTAAGTTGCTCAGGCTGGCCTCAGAATTGTGATTTTTTCCTTTCTCAGCCTCTTGGCAATCGGAATTACAGGAGTTCACCACCAAAGTCTGCCATCTTAACCACAGTGACATGTAGTCTCCCTTCCCTTAAGGTTTAAATCCACTTGAATGGCCACATTCAGGGGCAAAGTTTTTACCAGCAGCATTGGCACTTAGGCTGGGAATTCTGGCTAACTTGAATGATAGGTGGTCATCTCTGAGGGCCAGCAGGCCGGAGCAGGTGCTGATCTAACCCTAACTCCCAGCCAGCAGAGAACAGCTGCAGTGTCCTGCGCTTCTGCCGGTGAAGTGGAGTGAGAAGTTCGTGAGGGGGCTTATCCCCAAGCTGCCTGGCAGGGAGGAGAAAATGGCATGGCAGTCACTGCTCAGTCAAGTTAGGCTTTTCTTTTCCTTTTCTTTTAAAAAATAAACATAGAAGGTGGGCGGGGTAGCTCAGAGGTCTAAAGCGCCTGCTTAGGCAAGCTTAGGCGACTGCACAGGGACCGCAGTTCAATCCCTGGCACCACATGCTGCACCAGCCCTGACCCCAATGTGGGCTGAGGTGGCCACACACACACATACACAAAAGTAGAATTTCATGATTTTTAGTGCATTCAGAAAGTTGTACAACTACCCCCACCAGCTAATCCCAGGATATTTTTATCACTCTAAAAGGAAATTCCATGTTCATTGGTTGTCATGCCTGACACACAGTAACCGGAGGGAGCTCCCAGAAAGCAATCTATAGAAATTTACTTCCTATAGGTTCGCTTATTCTGGACATTTCACATAATGGAATTGTGCAGTGTGTATCCTGTAGTGTCTCTCTTCTGCCATTAACAAGATGTTTTCAGTGTTCATCAATGGTGCGTATATGTCAGTGCTGCGTTCTTTCTATGTTGGAGCAACAGTCCAGTGCGTGGATGTGCTGTTCATCTGTCTATCAGCTGATAGGTGCTTGGATTGTTTCCACTTTTTTAATATTACGAATACCCTCTCTCCGAGCATGTTCTTGTGTGGACCCGTGCTTGCGCTGCTCTCTGTACACCTAGGGAGGGAATTGCTAGGTTATGTGTTAAATCTAGGTTATCTTTTTCAGGAACTTCCACATGTGTCCCAAGTGTTCTCTTCATTTTGCATTCCCACCAGCAGTGTGAAAGGGCTCCAGTTTTATCACATCTTCATCAAACTTTGTTACTGAGCCAGGCATGGTGGTGCCAACCTATAATCCCAGCACTTGAGAAGCTGAGGTAGGAGGATAGCTATGAGTTTGAGACCAGCCAGGGCTACATAGTGAGACCCTGTCTAAAAACAAACAAACAAAAAACCTTGTTATTGTCTGACTGTCTCATTATTCTGGGTAGTATGAAGAGATACAGCTTTGATCTCCATTTGTAGTGACTTCAATATTGAGTATTGCTTGATGGGCCTTTTCACCATTTATTTATCTTCTTTACAGAGATCATTGTGTACATCCTCTGTCCATTTGTTAATTGGGTAACATCTTTTTATTGTTAAGCTATAGGAGTTCTTTATATATTTCAGATATATCCCTTATTATATCATTTACAGATGTTTAATCTCATTTTGGTGAATAGTTTATTCTCTTGTTGTTGGTGGTTATTTGTTGTTTTTTTGAGACAGAGTCTCACTATATAGCACAGGCAGGCTTCAAACGTGCAGCGATCTTCCTGCCTCAGCCTCAGGTAGTCTTTGAAGCATAAAGTTTTTTAATTTTGATGCACTACACTTTATTTTTCTTCTTTTGTGCTTGTGTTTTTCTTTTATGTCAAATTTAAGAAACAATTGCCTTGCCAAATCACAAGAGTTTACACCTATGTTTTCCTCTAAGAGTTTTATAATTTTGACTTTTACATTCAGGTCTGTCTCATTTGAGTTAATTGTTATACATGGTGTGAGGTAGAGGTTCAACTGCCTATTTTTATTTGTTTCTGGTTATGCATTTTTTGTACTATTTGTTGAAAATATTGGGCTGGGGAGATAGTTCAATAGAATAAGCATTTGCCTGGCAAGAGCAAGAGCCTGAGTTCAATCCCTGGTTCCACAAAAAAAAGAAAAAGAAAAGAAAACATGTTTTCGGGGCTGGTGAGATGGCTCAGTGGTCTAAAACACCTATTTAGAACAAACTTAGCAAAGCGCAGGGACCGCGGTTCAATCCCCCAGCACCACATGCCAGCCAGCCCCGCCCCCTGGTGGGCTGAGCTGGACACACACACACACACACACACACACATAAATAAATTTTTAAAAAAAAAGAAATTTCTAAAAAAAAAAAAAAGAAAGAAAATATGTTTTCCCCACTGAATGAGACTTAGCATCTTGTTAAAAATTAATTGACAAAAAATTTTCAAAATACAATTTTAAACATCAATTGGCCACATATACAAGAGTTTATTTCTGTATGCTCAAATATATTCTCAATTATATATCTGTCTTTATGCCAGTATCAAACTGCCTTGATTACTGCAAATTTTTTTTATCAATTTCAAAATCTCTTATTATTCTTCAAGCTTGTTTTGACTGTTCTGGGGCCCTTATATTTAATATATATGAATTTTAGAAATAGTTTGACAATTTCTATAAAGAAATTAGCTGGAATTTTGATAAACTATGTTGAATCTGTAGTTCAGTTTAAGAACTATTACTAACTAAACAATACAGTATTTCCTTCCTGCCCGTGAACATGGGATGCCTTTCCACTTACTTATCATTTCTTCATTTTCCTTCAATAATGTTTTATAGTTTTCAGAGTTTAAAAAAATCTCATACTTCTTTTGTTAAGTATACACCTAAGTAGTTTGCTTTTTTTGGTACAATTGTAAATGGAACTGTTCTCTTCTTTTCATTTTGGGGCAATCCATTGTAAGCATATAGAAATACAAGTGATTTTGTATGATGATTTTGTACCCTAAACCACCTTGCTGAATTTGTTTTTAGCTCTAATTGTTGTGTGTGTATATTTCTTAGGATAATCTATATGTGAAATCATGTTGTCTCCAAATATATACATATATCCTCCTGTTTGCAGCCTCCCCCACACTAGGATAACAGGTGTGCGCCACCATGCCCAGTCTCGGTGACCAGCTCAACACACCCAGGGGTGGGGCCGGCATAGCCCTTGGTGTCAGGATGGAACCCGGTCCCTGCACTTGCCTCAGCAGGGGCTTATTCTGCTGAGATATCTCACTGGCCCATCATCTCCAACTTTACTTTTGCCTTTCCAAGATAATGTCCTTTAATTTTTTTCTTGCCTACCTTCCATGCCTGCATTTGCTCTTGGCTTTCCCCTCAAGGGTCACATATTTTTTGACTAGTTTCTAAAAGCCTCAAATTTGAATCCAGACTTGTCTGAGAACCAGAAACTGTGTGATTATCTGGAAGAAAACTTACAAGCAGTATAAGATTGAGTAGCGGTGATGAGAGTTGACATCCTTGCTTTATTCTTAATCTTAAAGAGAGAAACACTATTCCACCATAAGTACAGTGCTAGCTGTGGGGTCTCCTAGATGGTTTTTACCAGGTTAAGGAAATTCCCTTGTTCCTCATTTGTTGAGTGCATTCATCACCAAATGTTGGATTTTATAGAGCTCTTTGTCGGCACCATTTTAAACAACTACGCAGCTTCTATCCCTGGGACAAGTCTTGGCTAAAGGGAAAGACTTATGTGAACCAAACAGAAAATGTATAACCCTAAAGGAAAACCAAGAGAAGACATTAGTCACTGCCAGTGCCAGAGAGGTTGAGGGTCACAGGAGTAATATCATCTTCAAGAATTCTGTTCAGCATAACTGGAATGACTTAAACCTGCTATTATATATCCTTTTCACCAAATTGTGAAACAGTGAATTAAAATGATAGTTATCTTTATTGAAGTCATCCTCACAACCACCTTTTTGTCCTCATTTACAGGAGAACTGAGGTACAAAGAGGGTAAGAAACTTGCCCTCTGACTCTTCACTTCATGAGCCGAGGCCAGGATTCACACCCACATTGCCCAGCAGGGCTCTCAGTTCTTCTACTGACTCTGAGCTACTATTATAACAAACTCACAGCTGACCAATACTCTAAGGCACACAAACAATCAGCTCTCAGTACTACCCTGCAGGGTGAGGGGGGCTGCAAAATGATAACAAGTACTTCTGGAGACTACGGGAAACACTCCTCCTCCAACCTGCACACATTTTACCCTGAGGGGCACAGTCATTGCTGCTGGCCTTGCACCAATGAGGAGCCTGGAGCTGAGAGAGGCTGGCTCATCTTCCCCCGCAAGGCTACCAGGAAGATGGAGTGCTGAGGTTCACCCTTGCCTCAGACCCGACAAGTGAGTTCACCACCATACAGCGCTCTCTTCCTAGAAAAGGATGGGACGAACCTTCCCATTCTGCAGCTGTGGAAGCTGTGCCAGTGCAAGCCGGCTGCCAGCACAACCCCTGCCCTACCCCATACCCCTGGGCACTCACTGAGGGTGCAGCTTGTACAAGGTGCCATCCACACCCACGGTAATCTTCAGGTGCTCAAGCCCCTGGTCTTGTCTCCTTTTTTCCATGACAGCAGCCAAGCCAGCACCGCAGAGCTGGGCAGCCCGCCGGGACACGGCTCCGCACACCTCCTTCACCACGATGCTGTCCTCACATGTGCTGTCCAGGCCCAGCTGCTGCAGGATCTTCCTGACCTGGAGGAGGGCCAGCCGGTCACTGGGGGCGAGAAGAGCCAGTGTTAGCACGGGGGCCCCTGGAGCCTTGGAACCCACTCAGTGTGACCCAGAGCCTATTCATCCCAACAGGCCCCTGCAGTGGGGAGCAGAAGGTGACCCAAGTAACAGCTACATTGGAGCAGAATGCCCAAGAAGTGAAGACTCAAGGCCTACCACCCAGAAGGTGAGTGCTGCCGTTTTTATTTATTTTATTTTTTTTATTTTTATTTTTTTTTATTATTTATTTATTTATTCATTCATTCATTTTGTGTGTGTGGCCAGCTCAGCCCACCAGGGGGCGGGGCTGTCTGGCATGTGGTGCTGGGGGATTGAACCGTGGTCCCTTTGTTTTGCTTAGCTTGTTCTAAGTAGGTGCTTTAGACCACTGAGCCATCTCACCAGCCCAGTGCTGCCGTTTTTAAAAGCAAGTACAGCAACTCTTCTGTTAGCTGTGCTCGATGAACTACTAAAGGGAGCTAGCAGCAGAGTTAGCAGTCCATATATTGGGTGCCTCAAGTATGAGGTTCAGAATGCTAGGGAAGTTTGCCTGGTCAGACAGCAAGAACTTGGCTTTAATCACACACCTTGTCACACCAACTCTTGCACTGTCCCATGGATCTGCCGGCTCTGGGTAAGTACTCTGCCCCCATTCACCCGGAGACTTGCTTTCTTTCTATTTAACTTTTTTGATTCTCTGCTTTTTCTTCCCAACTAGACCTCTGCTCTTTGATGAAAACACTATATTCCTAGCAGTATCCAGCATAGAGCTGAGTATATTCAACAAGCAAATGATAAATGAGCATGCAGTGCATATCGGCACCTTGATGAAAGGAAGCCAACAGGGCAAGAAGCACACGCAGAGAAGCTCCCGTCACAGGCCTGGGCTGCTTTGAGTCTAGACCTCGACTCTCTTCCAGTGAACCAGTGACAACTGATGACACTGACACGGAGCTCTGGCTTAAGAATGAGGTTAACCCATGACTAACTCAGTGATACAGGGGGAAGATGGGGTTACCAACAAAGACAATGAAGAAAGCCCTGTGTGGCAACACAGGAAGCAGAGTGGGTGAGTGGTGGGATAGCCAAGGCCATATCATCCTCTGCAGACCTTCCAAGAGTTTGCATATGAATGCCATATTTAATGTCATGAGAGATATTCCCAGCACATAATGAAAAAAAATAGATGACATAATGTTACATGCTGTTCAGTCTTGGTTTTGGGCTTATGGTAATGCTTGTTCTCATGCAGGAAAAGAGAAAAGAAGGAATACTGGGCGGATTGGTAGGAATACTGTTCAAATATTGGTAGATTACAGATAATTCTCGTTTTGTCCCTCTTTCTTTCTAAAATGAAAAATGTGCATTCTCTTCCCGAACCCCAGAGAAATATTGGAGGTTAAATATAAAGAAATTCTGGGCCGGGGAGATGGTTCAGTAGGATAAGCACTTGACGGGCAAACGCCAGGATCTGAGTTCAATCCCCAGTTCCACAAAAAAAAAAAAAAAGAAAGAAAGAAATTCTTTATTGGGGGCCGGGGAGATGGGTCAGTAGAATAAGCGCTTCCCTGGCAAGCGCAAGGGTCTGAGTTCAATCACCAGTTCTGTCAAAAGAAAAAGAAAAAGAAAAAAGAAATTCTTTCTTTTATAAAGAAGTAAACTAAGGTTCAGAAAGCTAAAGCAACTTGCTTAAGTCACACAGCACAAACAGGTTAAGAGACAGAAATGAAGTTTAAACTCAGTCTCTGACACTACAGACACTGTGCTCTTCCCTGAGGATAATTGCTGGCAACAGACTTGAAATAGACCCCAGTCAATGTAGCACCTGGAAGGCCTGAGGAGGGACATAAATTATAATGATCAAAGCGACATCTCATGTGCAGCAGAAACAAGTATTTCTGGAGGCAAACGTGTGCGGCCGCTTTGCACTTGTCCAGGAGTGGCTGTCTTCACTTTGAGACAAGAAAAAAGAAGAAGGCAAACATCAGTTGATCTGTTTAATCTGTTGCACGCAGGGGAGAAGCTGTTCCTCAGCAGAGGATGACCCCTCTGGTCACTGATTGAAGGATGAGGATTCTTAACCTGTTTGTTGAGAACTGGTAGGTTGAAGATCAGACAGAAAAAAGAGAACACCCGCTAGAAACACTTCAAAAGCACAGTAACTTCACAGTTCTGCCTCCAGCTCCCAGACAGCAGGAATTGTGCTGCAGAACCATTGGATGGTCCATGGTAAGCATCCTGCTTTTTTTTGTACTAGGACTTGAACTTAGGACCTTGTGCTTGACAATTCAGGCACTTGTCCTGCTTTCATCTATAAAATGATCTTTTCTCCCCTTTGTAAAGTGATTTTTGACTTGGGGCCATCTGACCAGAAAGAGCAAGAGGAGTCAATGAAGGAAGGCAAACTGAGAGAAACTCCCAACACACAGGGCCCTGAGAACACACAGTGCTTGTAGGAACTTGGCGAAACCAGTGCATTTATACACAACTGGCGGTGGTGGTGGTGGAAATTTGAACCACCTTTGTAAAATATAGAGCATCCACAGGGAAATGCTTTTAGTCAAATGTTTCTACTCGGAAGGAAATAATTCATAATACACAAATGACTATGTATACAAAAAAGATTAATTATAGTGCTATTCCAAATAGCAGAAACTCATAAATTATAAGCTAGACTTCCTATACTAAAGGGAAAGTTCAGGAAATTATAGTATAGTGACATAATATAATGTTATGGAGGCATCAGGATGATAATTACACCAAAAAGCTGATAAAGGCAAAGTCTTCCTTTTAGAGACATTCCAGTTACGTATTCCATTTATGTAGGCATGATAACATCAGATTATTACCATTTCACAATTGCTAGTGAAATGATGGACCGACATAGTGACTGGTAACATCAGAGAAGAGATGCAGGTAGTCAAACAACCCAGTGCCGCTTTCAAGCACAATTGTCTGAAATTCAGCATGGAATCAAACCTAGTGTCTGGGTCTCAGAATAGGTTCTTCCAGAAAATGTAAAAGACAGAAGAAAATATCACATTTTGCAATCAGCAAAAGCTATACTATAGTAACTCATAGGATAAGAGGTTTCTTCAACAAATGTTTCAAGGGAAAATGAGAAGAGGGGGGGGAATTATGGATTAAAACAGATTTTGGAAACACATTGACTAAATTCAATGCACCGATCTTGTTTAGATACTGATGGAAGCAAATCAACTGTACAAAGTAGTATTTCTTGGCAATTCAGGAAATAGGAACAGTAATAAGATATTTTGATATTAAGGTCTATTTTTGGCTATTTCAGGCATAATAGTGCTGTGGTTATGCTTTTTTTAGAAAACAGAAAGACAGACTGGCCACCTCATCCAGGCTGGCCTTGAATTTAGGATTCTTCTGCCCAAACTTCCCAAGTGCTAGGATGACAAGTACACTTGGTATGATTCAGCGCTGAATTTCAGAGAAGCATGCTCTAGGCTCATGATACCATAACTGGTAGTGGTTGCGCTGTTTTAAAGAGCTCATACACTTGAAATGCACTTTGAACTGTTTATATATAAAGTGATATAAAAGGTGGAATTTGTTTCAGGTGAACCTAGCCCAGCAGTGGTGACAAGAAGAGCACTGGATGAACGCATTTTGGCCATCAGTTGATCATTGTTGATGAACATGGTGACAGAGACATTGAGTTCATCTAACCTCTCCTCTATTTTCCTATGTTTAAAACTTTTCCCAAAAAAGTAAGATAAAAACCAGAAGCCGGGCCTCGTGGCACACATCTGTAACCCCAGCACTCAGGAGACTGAGGCAAGAGGGTCACCATGAGTTTGAGGCCAGCTGGGACTACAATTGTGAAAACTGGTCTCAAAAACAAACAAACAGAAATAAAGAAAGTAAAATTAAAATTTTAAATTAAAATCTCCATGAACAGTGACTAAATAATACATGGTTCACATATATAATATGATTGTAACCATGAAAAAAAAGTTTTGCATATATCGAGAACTAAAAGCAAAGGGCCAGTGAAACAGCTCAGCAGGCTAAGCGCCTACTTAGGCAAGTGCAGGGACTGGGGTTCAATCCCTAGCACCACAGGCCACACCAGGTGCATGGAGCCGGCCACCAAGACCAGGTGTGATGGCGCACACCTGTAACCCCAGCACTGGGGAAGCTGAAAACAGGAGGATCACTGCGAGTCTGAGCTGCAGAGTGAGGCCCTGTAACAAATACATAAAAAACAAAGCAAACCTAATAGGGAATGTCTAAGCCTAACTCCCAGGACTCCTACAGAAGCACTGGTGGGGCCTACAGAAGGCCTAGTCCTTTCTGCTCAGTACTCCAAGGCCACACAGGCAGGCTACTGACCTCTCCAGTGTGTCGCTGGCTCTGGACTGTGAGAGGACATAGCTAGATGGACAGTGCAGGGCAGGCGTCCACCCTCTGCCCATTCAGGTTCTTTCTGATTTTACTTCATCAATTCCACCCGCCCCTGCATGGTGGCAGCACACTCCATTCACAGTCTTTTACATCAAGCAGGCAAACTCAATCACAAATCACCTTTCAATCTGGGATAGGAACTTGGTCTCAAAGATGCCCCTGGTCCTGAGGCGCTCTGAAATCTGCCCACGGAAGAGGAGACCTTGCTTGGTCAGGTCGATCAGGATCTGCCGCACAATCTCCCCCAGGTACATGCCACTGGTCATCTTCTCATATCTGGGGAAGAGCAATCAGGTTGACAGTGAAGGAGGAAAAGTCAGCTCTGGCAAGGGGTTTCTGAAAGTGCCCTGGGTCGCGCATGGAAGCCATGCCACTGGCATCCAGAGCCAGGGTTTAGGGTTGGCCTTTTCACCCTACAATACCCAGAGAAATGCTGTGTGGGAGGCATCTGGATGTGAGGAAGCCAGACTTTGGCCCAGCACAGGCGGGAGCCAGGCCCCAGTGCTCCACAGCTGGCTGCATGACCGAGCAAGCCCTGTGTGCAATCGGCGCAGCGTGGAGCAGGACAGGACCTCTGGGGGCTTGCAGAGACCACCCCCTGGCTCACAGGAGGAACTAAGCACAAGCCAAGCTATTCACTCCTGGCCCCAGAGCCAGTTTCCTTGGCCTTGGATTGCAAATCTGTTCTACTGGAGATTTTCCTTAGCTTTGTTTCTGGTTCCCTGAAATAATGTTTAAGCTGCCCGCACACACCAGCATGCTCAAAAATTATTCCTTCCTTCTCCTTTTCCACCAGGCCATGAACTCCATGAGGGCCGATGGCAAGAAGGGAGGGGACTCCTAGGTAGCAGGCACCCAGAAGGCCCAAGGATCCCGCTGTTATCCTTCACAAGGGCACAGAGCTGAACTCCAGCTCTTTTTTTTTCTTTTTCCTTTTTTAAATTTTAATTTTATTGAGAAACAAATATGAATGAGACATTTTCAAAGCTGATTAATAGGACAGTTTTAATAATCAATACATTGTACATTTTTATCTTCTTAGTGGTTATCCATAGTACAAGAAGCAGACAGGATATCCTGTCCAAACACTATTTGAACACCTCTTTCTTCTCATTGAATTAAGCGAAAGTAGCTGTATATCTATCCTAATTATTCTGTATACGTAAATACAAAATGATCTTTCCTTTGTATCCTTTTTTTTTTGTTTAGTCCTGTCAGAGGAGGATATTCTATCGGCATCTAAATGCTATAGGTGTTTGAATTCAGCAAAACAATCCAACACTGTCTAGCAGTCTATAATATTAGTGGGTTATCCTCAGAAGTTATTGACTTGGGCCTTTTACAGCTCATTGTATTAGTATGGCTTTACTTTATATACCTTGTTTTTATATTTTTCTGCTGGATGGTTAATACCAAGATAAAGCAAGACCTATATAACAAGAAATGTAACTTTTGTATCTGATAAGGTCAGTCAAGTACCCTCAGGATTTATCCTGTAGCCCTGTACTACACTTTGTATATCCTTTGTCAGTGTCAGCCATATGGATGAGTCACAGCCATTGCTTGACCAATTTGCTGTCTGTGAAAGCCTGAGAGAATGTTTTTTCTCTCCATGTGACTCTCCCCAGGCACACTATACATCATCGATCACATTCCTCTATGACTCCATAATCTCCTTGATCAGAAAATTTGGAGCACAATTGTGAACTCCAGCTCTTTGACAAGGCAGACAGAAACAGGAGTGCATCTGCACCTTAAGCGGACTTGTGCTATCTCAACCATCCAGGGCCTCTTCAATCTAAGAAGCAAACACCAGGACAGAGGAATAATGATGACTGCAAGCCAGCATCAAGCACTCTTCCACTTTTAGCTCTCAGTCCAACAATGCATGCGCCAGCAGATACAGACCATGCACCACCTGAGGAGGAGTTGGCCCTTCAAGAGGCGTCCAGTGCTTGGTGCTCCCACTTGGGAATCAGAGGGGAGTGCCTTCCTTTTCAGAGCAATTCGTGGCTCAGCTAGGCTTCCTACAGCTCAGTTGCCTTCAATGGCAAAGGGCACCACAGGGTCACCTCACTCAGGCCTCTCTCCCAATGATGGCCAAGCACCTGTCACATTTCGGCCCCGCTTACCCTCCCAGCTTGCACAGTGTCCATCAGAATAAATCCATATAGTACCTTATTTTATATTAACATCATGAGCTTAGTTGTGATAAAGTTCTTAGTTGTGAACCACCAAACCTCAAACATGCTATGTGGCTCTCTGCAGAAAAAGTTCGCCTGCCCTGCTGCAGGAGGTGGGTCCAGCTACTCAGCCAAGGCCAAACGTGCCGGCTCTGTCTGTCTACCCTGGCAGAATGCATGGTAAAACACAGTCTCATTTTTTCAAGCCATTCATTATTTTCAGTATGCTTTGTCATTGGAATGAGGCTCACAACAGATTGTGCCACACGGTGAGATGTGACACTGTGTGAAGAATGGTGACTCCTCCATCCCAGCAGCCCCTCCCTCAGGGCTTACAATGTCACTCTGCCTTGGCTCTGTGACACCCAGCTCCTTGCAAACACATCCAACAGCCTCACCTCCAGAGCCACCACAGCCTTTATGGGCCCCTTCCTTCTCCCTGGCAGAAACATCATAGTTTTCTTCCTTCCTCGTGAGGATAAAATGCACAGCTGTCCTGTCGGTGGCATGACAATGGCTTCCTTCCCCTGGGCCTGGGGGAGCTGCTCACTGCATGGCCAGCAGAGATGTTCACACCTGCCCTACTCACCGCTGTTTGCCAGGATTCAAGGAACCCTCATCCACCTCCACGTCGTACTGCGTCCGGATGTCGTCTATGCAGCCGTTATCTCCGAAGCCTCCCCACTCGGTGTTGATGCACATTTTCCCTTCGTCTCCGTCCACCAACTCGATGTTCCTCATCTCCTCCATGTAGCACATGTTGCTTCCTGTCCCTGGGGGAGGGATGTGACGGGCCATGAGTCCTCAAAGACACCCTCGGGACACAAGAGGAAGCAGAGTGCAGCAAAAGAGAGTTCAGGCTCACAGTCATATAGCTGGGCGTGACTGCAGCTCTCTGCCCACCGCTGGATGGTCTCGGGCAGGAAGCTTATCTGTCAGAGGTCAGGCTTCCATTCATATAAAGGGATATTGCTGGGTGCTGTGGTACTTGCCTGAGCCCCGGCTATGTGGGAGGCTGAGGTGGGAGGGTCACAAGTTCAGAATAAGCCTAGGCAACTGAGACCCTGCTTCTAAAAATGAAAATGGCTGGGGATGTAGTTCAGTGTTCCTTGAGTTTAATTTTATTTCACCGCAATAAAGGACGTAATGCCTGCCATGTGAATTTGTTGTAGGGAAAGAAATGAGGTGACAGAAACTTTTCACCACACACTAAGTGGCCAATAAAGTACTTGCCATCTTGTTTATCACAATCATTATCACTGAGAAGCACTCAAAGCTTCTAAAGAATCAGGGAATAAGCAGTCAGGAAGGACTAGGAGGGATCTGCAAGAATTCTCTGGTCTTAGATAAACAAACACATGGCATCTGCGAGCTGCTCATGTTTCCCTTGCCCATGACCTGGCCTCAGAACTGCTCCCAATGCAGAAGTCCTCTGTGGCCTCCTATATCTCACCAACCCTCACACAGATGAGGGACCTGGTCAGACACAATGAGCAACCTGCCTGAGCTCTAGGAGGGGTAAGAATTTAGCTTCAGTAAGGTGAAGCCTGAAGCTAACTTCATAGATGGTACTTCCTTCCTCCATCTTCCAGGCAAGTCAGTCAACCAGCATCCCCAGACTCTGTCTTCCTCTGTGCCTGCCAATGGCAGTGCCCTTTGTCCTCATCTTCATCTGGTCAAACCCATCTGTCCCGCTATCTCTTGGGAAGAGTCATCACTCTGGAATCTACCCTGGTCATAATCGCTGCCACACATCTTCTGAAGTCCCCTACAATGTCTGCATCATCTCAGCCCACTCCCACCTCTTTTGTTTCTCCCCACTACTGGGCATTGTACCCAGGACCTTCACACTGAGATATGATGCCAGCCCTTCTTTATCTTTTATTGTGAGACAGGATCTTCCTAAGGTGCCCAGGCTGGGCTCTAGCTCATGATCTTCCTATCATGTCTCAGAGTGCTGGGAGTCCAGGCATAAGCTATGGCGCCCAGCTCCTCCTCCCTTCCTACATTTTCTTCCAACCCCTCCCCCTTCCTATGCACCTTGAGAGCCAGAGGAATGCAAAGAACAGGGGACCTGCATCTTACATCAAGAAAGAAGAGCTGGCTTTGTGACCCAACCATGATCTCCTCCCTCCAAGGAAGGAGGGCCGAGGACATAATGTGAAAATCCCTTCCTTCTGTGATATCCCTTCCTCCAACAAAAAGGATGACCTTGCCTTAGAACCTCTCATGCAGCAAGAAAATAAGTAGAAGTTTGGGCATTCGGCAACCAGAATCTCAATCTTAATTTGATTCATTTCTTCCTTGGACAGGGTCTCTGTATAATGGAACAACGAGTGCACACCTCACTACATTCAAAAGGACCTTCTCAAGCATCCAATGGGATTAGGCCAGTGGGGTCTGCCAACCACTTACCCGCAATCAGGCCAATCTCACAGTTAGGATCTTCATAGGCACAGGTCATCATGGTCCCCACTGTGTCATTCACAACTGCAACTATGTCCAGGTCAAACTCCTGCAAAGGAAGCAGCTCTACTGGAAACAGAATGTGCAAGGGGCCCCGCAGCCCAAGGCAAGCAGAGGCCTGAGATACAGGCTCAGGCGTAGAAAGGATGGCGGGGCAGAGGGCCAAGGTCAGACGTGAGCCTCAATACCAAGTCCTACATTTCTTCTCTTGATGGCTTCCCTGAGCATGTCCACCACATCCTCCCCTTCACAGTCGGTGGCCTTAAAGCCTTTGGTCCACTCTATGAGAGTACCCTGAAAGAAAAGAGGGGAAGTTTATCTAAGTGAGGGGCCACAAAGACCACCACACAGCTTCTCCATCCAGCAGACAGGCGCTGGATCCGACGGCTGCTCAAGTGTGTACTGGTGCTTCAGACCATTGTCCGCCTCTACAGCTTGCATGCGGTTTAGACATGTTACAGAGCATGGTGCCTGCAGTCTAGATGTGTTACAGACGTGGTGCCCATGGTCTAGACGTGTTATAGATGAGGTGCCAGGCCACATTCACCTCCAAGTGGGATCACTGTATCAACTTCAAGGTCAGTCGTGTCCCCTGCCATGATGCACAGAGTGACAGTCTGAGATCAGAGGGATCCTACTGCTAATTTAGCCCAGGACAGACTGAGATGTGATCAAAGGTAAGGTTACAAAAATATTTATCAAAGCATTGTTTCAAAGTGAAAAGTAACGGGTGCACGCCTATAATCCACAGCCCTCGGAGGCTGAGGCAGGAGGATCACTGCCAAGTTTGAGGCCATCCTGGGCTACAAAGTGAGTTCAAGGCCAGCCTGAACTGCACAATAGAACTCTTTCCCCTGTCTTAAAATGACAAAAACCAAACAAGCAAGAAAAAGGAAAAAAAAAAAAAAAAAAAA
>NW_004524581.1:8817528-8819425 GCF_000260255.1 Octodon degus | reverse complement strand
CTTTTCTTGCTCAGTAGTACATCTGCTGCACCTTCCTAGTCCTTATGATGACTCTGCTACATTTATTTCACTGAGCAAAATACAGGTATAATTGCACAGAAATTTAAAAATCCATCAAACACACCTGTACAATAAGTGCTCTTTTTATCCTCAGTTGAGGAAACTAAACTAAACATAGGTAGGTTAAATAACTTGCCCAAGATTGCACAGGCAGCCAAATTCAGGCAAGCTGGCAGGTGTGGGAATAGCCATGTAGTACGTAGGTCAGTGTCTGACCTAGAACACACACTATGGGTGTGTGTTGTGGTGTGTATGTGTGTGTGTGTGTGTGTGTGTGTGTGTGTATGTGTGTGTATGACCTATATATATTAGCTCATTTATGTGTGTGTATGACCTATATATATTAGCTCATTTAATCCTCACCACGATCCTACTAAGGTGAGGTGTTTGTTTGTTTGGCTGACTCAGCCCACTCGGGGGGCGGGGCTGGCATGACATGTACTGCCGAGGACTGAACAGCGGTCCCTGCACTTTGCCTAAGCTTGCCTAAGCAGGCACTTTTAGACTGCTGAGCTATCTTGCCAGCCCTAAGGTGAGTATTTTTAAAAGGCCTCCAAGAAAGGTAATGGCCTGCTGAAGGTTATTTAGGTAAGATGCATTTATTCAGTTAGTACTGCAGCTCCAGCAGCTTGTGACCCCAGAGCTCATATGCTTGTCCCCGGGGCTGAAAGGATGCTGGATCTCTCTGCTGTGCCCACATCTGGATCTTCTCCTGAGCCCTACAGAAGGGCAACTCCATGACCAAGCTGCCTAGTTAGGAGCTGTGCTGTGTGGGCACTGGCACAGGCTGTATCCCATCATATTTACTCTGCACCGGGGCAGCTCTGCCCCATGTCACCATCAAAGCCACAAGTCACTCCCACACACACTATGACTGGGCCCTGGGAACTGTAGGCCACCCAAAAAGCAGCCCACTCTCCAGTCCCTGCTTTCTAAACTCCACTTCTTGGTCAACCTGATTGGCCACAAATCTATGCACTTGGCCTACCTGAGTCTTCGATTTCTAATAAAAGCCTTTACCCATTGAACATGAAATTAATCTTTAGTATTTCAATATAAGAATTCCAAGAAAGACCTCATGATATTCCTAAATTATTATGAACTATCTATTTAAAAGATTATAAGCTGGGGAGATAGCTTGGTGGTCTAAGTACCTGCCTGGGAAGCACAAGGACCCGGGTTTGATCCCTGGCACCACATGCCATGCTGGCCCCAGAACCCCAGGCACGCTGTGATGGCTACTGAAACTTGTTGCAGTGGCGCACGCCTGTAATCCCAACACTGGGGAGGCTGACACAGGAGGATCACTATGAGGCAGAGCTGCATAGTGAAACCGTGTACCAAAGAAATAAATGAAAGATCTAAAGAAATAAAATAAAAGATTATATTCTTTGATGTCCACTAAATCAGTGCCCGCATGACATATTCTTCCTGAGATACTGATGCCAAGAAAGAAACACATTCCTTATGCTACATCAGTGAGCTCTCTTTCATCAGACAGCAAAAGCCCACAACCTGCACTTTCCTCTTTACACTAGCTGCTCAGGAACACACGGGAAACATCACTGGCCGAGTGTAACCGGCCCTCACTGGCCACCCTACATTTCTAAATCTCTCCATCACAAGCTTAGACCCCCTTGAACAGCAGCAGGATGCCTCCGTGTACACTGCAGTCAGCACCCTGTGTCTGGGGCTCCCACATCCTCAGGGTCAACCAATTATGGGCCCAAAACATTCAGAGAAAAACTGACTCTACTAAACACATACAGAACTTTTTCTTGTCATTCTTCCCTAAGCAATGTAGTATAACAACTATTTCCATAATATTTTCATTTTT
>NW_004524581.1:8770150-8812650 GCF_000260255.1 Octodon degus | reverse complement strand
AGCCCAAGGAGTCCACATATTTTTAGGTTTTTTTTTTTTTTTTTTTTTTTTTTGTGTGTGTGTGTGTGTGTGTGTGTGTGTGTGTGTGCAGGGTCTCACTATGCAGCTCAAACTCATAGTGATCCTCCAGTTTTCAGCCTCCCCAGAGCTGGAATTACAGGCGCACGCCACCATGCCCAGACCGGGTCATGGGCTCAGTGCGCCCGGGGGCGGGGCCGTGTGGCATGTGGTGGCCACAACTGAATGGAGTCCACATTTTAACTCTGCCCTCTCACCATTCACAGAACTGTCATGCCAACCTCTGCATAGACACAGACTCTAAACCTACTGCCACTCTGCTGAGCTCAGGACCTAGACTGATCACAGAGCTCAAGACAACACCTGGGACTCTAAGCCCAAGGAGCAGGACCCTTCCCCAGTATTCCCCACTCCAGGTCTTCAAGGAAAAGGCCTCAAATCCCCAAATCCAGGTCTAACTGGGCTGGGAGCTGGCGGAGAAGGTTCTTGCTCTAGCCAGATACTGTAAGCAAAATTGTGCACGAATGTGCATTTTTGAAATAGAGCATCCAGAACTTACATCGTATTTTCAAAAGGATATGAGGCCCTAAAAGAATTAGCAAGTCACCACTCCAGAGAGGAAAAGGCAGTAAGCAGGACCCAGGGAGCAGGTGGCCCTCTGAGAGTAGCACCCCTGGGTGATGAGCCCAACAAGAATGTGGCATCTGAATCTTGGCAGAGTTGCTAATCTGTCTGGAGCTGAGCCCAGACCTGATGCCCCTGGTGAAGAGGGGGACCTGGCCCCTACCGCTGTTCCACTGCCTGAGCACACTGCACTTGGTCATGTATCCCACTGTACAGGGCGGGGGTGAGAGGGACGCAGCAGGGACTTACTTCTCCATGGCGGCCACATGTTGCGTTTCAATCTTGCCCTTTGTGAGGAGAGCAGAGGATTTCGCACCACCAAACAGGAGGCCAGCCTTGGCCATCTTCAGCAAGATAAGCCTAACGAGCTCCCCCAGGTACAGGCCGCTGATCATCTTCTCGAACCTACAGTTTGGTGAAGTCCTCAGTGGTAGCAAGGCCTTTGGATATGCAGCATCACTTCCCCAAACCCAGGAGCTGCAGACTAAGGGCAGGAGCTCAGCAGATCAGGAGGCCCTGCCCGCCAGCCAAGGACGGTGCACCTTGGGAGGGCAGGACTGTCCTCTCTGAGCTTGGGGAGACAGCAGGGCCAAACAGAGGGACTCTGTACATTGATAGCTTGTCGGCTTCAAAGCCACAGTGAATAAAGAGACACTAAATGGCTACGAGTCAAAGGAGGCTGAAGAGACAGGGCTGCAAGTATAACGTGTCCCCTGCCCTCGTGCCCAGAGTACCATGCTTCTTTCTTTGTCTAGACATTGGTGGAGCAGCTGGTGAATTTTGAGTAAAATCTGTAAATTATAGCTTAGAGCCGATTAAGTGTTAATTTCCTAATTTTGATTATGGTGGTGTGATTATGTATGAGAACATATTTGTATTCAGATAACATGCCTTAAAGTATTGAGGAAGAGGAATATTATGTCTTCAAGTTAGTCTTAAGGGACTCGGGAAAGAATGATTTTATACAGGCACGTGTAAGTGTATTTTATGTGCTTGCACAGATACACAGATATACACATGGACAGAATGTTCTTATTTAGAGAATCTGAGTGAAAAGGGTATACTATTTTCACAAATTTTCTATGAATCTAACATTAAATTTTTAATTTTTTAAAAACACCTTTTGTTGAACAATGAGCTGCGGTAATATATAAGATACTGTGGGCACTGGGGAGATAGCTTGGCACTCTAAGTGCCTGCCTAGCAAGTGCAAGGACCCAGGTTCAATCCCCAGCACTGTATGCCAGGCCAGCCCCAGAACCCTGGGTGGGCCATGCTGGCCACCAAAATCAGGCATAGCAGTGAATGCCTGCAATACCAGCAATGGGGAGGCTAAGACAGCAAGGTCACTAGGAGTTTGAGCTGCGTAACAAGACCCTGCACCAAATAAATAAAAGACCAAAAAAAAAAAAAAAAAAAAAAAAAAAAAAAAAAAGATATTGTTTATAGAAGGAAAAGAAAAACCAGCTGTGTCTCTTGCCTCCAGCCAACTCAGTATGTAGAGAAAGAGGGAGGCAGACACCTAAACAGTGGTGCCTCAGTTCATGAACCTTATTTGTTCCCTTCTTCTGGAAAAGATGACCACGTTTGTGTTTGTTCAAAAAGGATGGCTTCAGTCCTGCTCCACACCTGATGCAGAGTTTGCAAACAAAAACAAAACTGTGACAAACCCTCTGTTAGGGAACAAAACTGTGCAGACAAAAGTGTCTGTGAACCAAGGCCCCACTTACTTTGTGGGCAAATATGAGGTGCGGGTGGCAAGGAAGTGGGGAGCAGACACGAGGGAAGGTCCTGGCGCGACCACCTGGCTCTGTGTGGGTGTGACACGAGGTGAGTCTGGATTCCCCGTTACCCATGGGTTATTCTGTGACCCACGTGCTCCAAGAGGGCAGGCCTTCGGTCACACAGCACTCAGCCTGATCCCCAGGTCCCTAGGGCTGGGACCTAGGTCACGTCACCCTACTTCCTTGGTTTCACTTTGCTCCCCTGTCCATGAGCTTACAGTCCAAGCCTGGCCTGGGCATGGTGTCACGGTGGCTGACTGCTCCCAACCAGAGAGCCTCACAGGCTCGGAGGTGCCTGAGGGTCCCGCAGGCCGGAGGGAGAGCGCACTCACAGCTGCTTCCCCGGGTTGAGCGAGCCGAGGTCCAGCTCCCTGTCAAACTCTGTGCGGATGTCCTCCAAGGCCCCGTCGTCCCCGAAGGCCCCCCACTCCGTGTTGATGCACATCCTCCCCTCGTCGCCTTCCACGAGGTCAATGTTGCTCATGTCCTCCATGTAGCAAGCGTTGGTGCCCGTTCCTGAAAGGGGACCAAACAGAACGTGAAGGAGCAAGGGCTCCTGGTGGCGGCACAGAGAGCACCAGCTGCGCGCAGAGCGCCGGCCGGCGCTGGCTGAGGGAAGCAGTGTTGGCAAGCCCCGTGCCCGCGAGCAGCAAGGCTGAAGCGCGGAGTCCGTACTTCTCGCGTCAATGGTCTCCTGCTAACAATGGAGTCTGTTGTGCTGAGTGCCTAACAAACATGCTTGGAAGCCGACAGAACACACTGACAAGGGGGCTCAAGATTAGTTCAGCTAATCTTGTCAATGTTTAATAAAAAATCTCACCCCTCCCCAAGGCAGAGCAATTTTTTTTAATCTTTTCCCTGAGCTACTTATATTCCTCTCTATTTGCTACTAAAAATATTCTTTCCCTGTGATCTGCTAAAAATTGTTCCTAGTATAAGCTGCATCTTATTTTTGATGGCGATTAGTGAGTCCCTAAGAGAGCAACGATATCACTCAGCTGCAAAATCACCCCAGGAAAGGCCCCAAGCACCCAAGTGCCAAGGAAAGCTGCACACGGGCACAACATGCCTGGGCTTTGGGGAGGGGAGCTGATATAAAATTAGAGTGGGCGGTTACACATCAAGAAATTAAACAATAACAAATGCCAGCAGGCTGTGCAGAAAAGAGCACCCTTTTCCATTGCTGGTGAGAGTGTAAACTAGTACAACCATCACGGAAATCAGCACGGAGATTCCTCAAAAAGCCCCAACTAGAAATTCCATTCAACCCAGCTCTGCCCTTTTAGCTATCTCCAGAAAGAGTTAAAGATGTCATATGACAGTGATACAGGTATGACCATGTTCACAGCAGGACGATTCATAGGAGCTAAGTTTTGGCAGTAGTCTCAGGTCCATCAACACGACAGATGAATGGATAAGGAAAAGGTGGTATTTATATACAATGGAATATTACTCTGCAATAAAGGAGGATAAATGTGAGTTGTCTATAGGAAAACAGATATGGAGCTGGGGAGATGGCTCAGTGGAATAAGCGCTTCCCTGGCAAGCGCAAGAGCCTGAGTTCAATCCCCGGTTCTGCAAAAAAAAGAAAGAAAGAAAACAGATGCACCTTGAGACCATGATGTTAAGCGGAATAAAACAGACACATGAGCTTAAATATTTTGTGGTTTTTCTTACGTGAAAAACCCAAAGTATAAACAATTTAAAGAGCAAGAGAAAACATAGGAAATAGGTAACAAGGAGAAAGACCTTTGGTACAAACATAAACAGGCTCTTGAGACAGAAGGAGGGAAGTGGGAGGGAAAAGAGGGGAAGAGGAATAAAAAGTGTTAAGATGGGTTAGGTACATGTACCTACTCCCTGTGACAAATTATTGCAGATATGCACTAATAAAATTATTGCAGATATGCACTAATAAAAAAAGAACATATGGGTACAAATACCTATAAATTTACCTTAAAAATCATTGAGTTGTAGATTGAAAACAAGAGAATTTTCATGCATCAATAAAACTCGTTGGAAAGGAACTTCCTGCTGTCTTTGCTGGGTCAATTTCCTGAGTATTTTTTTTTTGGCGGAACTGGGGATTGAACTCAGATCCTTCCATTTGCCAGTCAAGCGCTTATCCTACCGAGCCATCTCCCCAGCCCCAGCCCTCCCTGAGTATTTTAAACGCCAACATGAAACTAAGAACTGTACAAAGCCAAATGTAAAGTACTGTTTGGAAAAAGCGTTGCTCAGGCAAGTGGTTCAGGGAAGCGTGGCCACTTCAGGGGTAGCACCCGACCTATGGATCACCAGACACAGCCACTGAGAGGAGGAGGGGGCAGCAGCTGGCAAGCACTGTTCCTCTTCTGAGGGACTGGGCCTTCAGAAACAGGAGCTGCACGGGGATGCTCAGGCCTAGGGACTCGGCACTTTAGGAAAGTCACATGAAGGAAGTGCTTCTGGAAATCAAGACTACTTTCCCAGCCTTGATAGAGGACTAGGAAGAGGGCAAGTGAATATTAAGGAGAGCATACGAGTCATGAGCAGTGGAGCATGCACACCTGTAACCAGGTCCTTGGGAGGCTGAGGCCGGGGGATTGCACATTCCAGCCCAGCCCAGGGAGCCTAGCAAGACCTTGTTCTCAAAATAAATAAAAAGAGCTGAGGATATAGCTCAGTGGTAGAGCTTGTGGGTTTGATCCTCAGCAGCACCAAAAAAGAGGAAAATGTAAATCAGATAATCTGGCATCATGGCACCCCAACCTTCGAAGGGACCCCTCCCACCCTCTACTTGTCTCCATGGTCCCACCCTCCTTGGTCCAGTCCTCTCTGTATCTCACCTGATCGCACAGTGGCTTCTTAACTGGTCGCTCTGCTGCCACTCTTGTACCCAGGAATCAATTCTCCACATCACAGTCCACACAAGTGTTTTAAAAAAGTGCACCCACTGAGCCTCCACCCTGAGTCATCCAGGGCCTTCCTGTGTCCTTAGGTCAAAGCCCATAGCCTTTCAGTGGCTATCCATCTATCCTTGTGCTCCCTCATCTTCTCCCTCATCTGCTCTCTCGGCTCTGAATCACCCAACACCCTCAGCCTTTGCTCACCCAATGCAGCCATCTTCAGCCTTTTGGGGCTCCTCAAGCACCCCAGATTCATCATCCCCCCCCAGTCTCTTCCCCCAGCTGCATCATTCTGTCTCATCATCACTGCTGGGGAGCATGCGCACTGTCCCCCACACAGGCCTCCTTGTCCTCGTCCACACCCCTCACTCCATCACATTACCATGCTTTGACCACTAGAAATGACCTTACTATCCTGGGCTACTATGGCCTCCCCAGGTCCTCACTGAAATCCACAAAAGAGCACAGGTCCCCCCATGGGAACCAGGAGCAAGCACAGGACCCTTAGGGCCAGGAAACACTGGTCGAAAGACCAAATCCACGAGCTCATTCCTCCTCCTACAGTGCCCCTCCTGTACCATTAGCGCTCTTCCCACTCACTCAGCTTTGCAAAAACTAAGCTCTAAGCCAGCCGCTCCCCCACCCCAGGAAACAATTCCAGTGGAGTTACCAATGATAACGCCAACTTCACAGTACGGATCGTCATAGGCACATGTCATCATGGTCCCCACGGTATCATTGACCAAGGCCAGAACATCCACATCCAGGTCCTGTTGAACACAAGGTGCAGATACTTGTACGCTTGCCAAGGCCTGGGCCCCTTGCCTGGAGCTGCCAGGGGAAGCCTGGGCGTCTCAAAGGACAAGACAAGGTCACAGCTAAGGACGCCTGACTCCAGCCTCAGTTAGCTAGATAAAGACTGAGCTGCAGGCATCTCACTCCTGTGGTGAAGGCCTTCCTGGAGATGACAAAGTTCTCCTACATTAACATAATGTATTAGAAGCCCTTAAGTTCCCACTTCCTACCCAGATTCCTGCACTTTTTTAGTATTCCCTCTTTTATTTTATGATGTAATAAATACAGGTTGCCTAGAGAAGTTCTTTGTCTTAAGCCCAAAAATCTCAAATTCTGTGAGAGGGCTTTTGATTCTCCTGGAGCCCTGAAATCCTTCCATTTGTCTCTTTTATTTAAGCCTTTGCCATCTGCCATCCACTTGTTTGGGAGATTGAGGGCTGGTCAGTCTGCAATAACTAGGAATACTATTAACCCAATACACACCCAAACATTCTGGTGTGGGGCGCCAGCGCATGTAGTGCCTGCCTGGCTCCCACCCCCGCACCGTGCATGTGTCTTGTCATCAGGCTAACGAGCAAGCCGGACCTAACGGTGTGAAGTGCAGAGTAGGTAGCCAGACGAAGCGAGCTTTGCAGTCTCAGAGAAGACGGGGCTTGCACACAGCTCAGGACTAGGCATGCCCCTGAGGCCGTGGCATCTGGAGGCCTCAGCAGGCCCTGGGCTACCTTTGGGGTGACAGGTCCCTCCTCAGGACGGGTCACCATCCCTTGCAGGCAGCTCAGCGGCCTGCGGGCTCACCGACTTGGCTACCTCTGCACTTCCTACCCCATTCTGCCTCCAGGAAGGCACAGGCCAGGATCCCTGCCCCCAGGAGCTGCTCACCTTGTGTTTTCTCATGGCTTTGGTCAGACGGCACACGACGTCTGTGTCCTGAACTCCCCGTGCCTTGAATTTCTTGGTCCATGACAGCAGGACGCCCTGTGGGAAGACTGGAGACTCAGCCCCCACGGCCCAGGAGGTGCGCTGCGCCCCCCTGAACTGCAGGAATGTCAGGTCACTGCAGCCCCCCAGGCTCCTTCTCAAAGTTGAATCACCCATTCTTTTTTTTTTTTCTCCTTATGTTGTCTTAGATAGACACGTACTAATTGTATATATTTAAGGCGCACAGCTTGCGGCCTCCATGCACGTGTACAATATGTAATGACTGGATGAGGTAATTAGCATATCCACCACCCCAAACATTTGTCATTTCTTCGTGATGAGAGTATTCAGAGTCCTGTCTTTTACTTATTTGCAAGTACGCACACAATATAATTTCCTCAACGACAGCCAGCCTACTGTGCAAGAGGACACCGGCACTGTTTCTGTCACCCGGCTGTATTTCTCCTGCCATCCTTCCCTGCCTTGAACCCTCCCCAGCCTCTTGTAAGCTTCACAGGACCAGCTCTCCTAGATTTCATTGAGCAAGGTCACGCTGTATTTATCTCTCTGTGCCTGGCTTATTTCACTTCCAATAATGTCCTCCAGGCTTATACGTGTTCCAAAAATGACAGGACCATAACTTTTTTATGGCTTTATAGTGTTCTGCTGCCACAAATGACAGGATCTCGTGACTTTTACAGCTGAATAGTATTCATTATGTGTTGGTACCACACTTGCATATTGGCAGATGCAGAATATTTGTATCTGGCTGTGGTGAGTAGAATATTGTTTAATGTTGTTTTGGAGGTCTTTTCTGGTCATTTAAAACCCACATAGTGCCAGCAAGATAGCTCAGCGGATTAAAGTGCCTGCTTAGGCAAGCTTAGGCAAGCTCAGGGACTGTGGTTCCGCCTGGCCTACCTGTTGTGCCAGCTCCACCTCCAGGGCGGGCTGAGCTGGCCACAGAGTCCAGACATAGTGGCACCTGCCTGTAATCCCAGCACTGGGGAGGCTGAAAACAGGAGGATCACTACAAGTCTGAACTGCGTAGTGAGATCCTGTAACAACCAAGTACATAAAATAAATAAATAAATAAAACCTATATACACTTTTATTTGAGAAGATTGGAGTGTCAGAAAGCAATTTCCAAAGAGCCAGAATATGGATTTGTAAGACACCGGAGCCTCAGAGTACTTATTTGTATAATGGAAATATCCTTCCCCCGACAGGGAGGAAGTGCGGAAACAGCGCATCTCCTGCAGGCACGTGCTAACCATGACATATGGAGTATAGTAACTACAGGCTGTATGCGCACAGTGTACAGCTCATAGGGCCCCGAAAGAGAACTAACACGGTGGTCTCTTAAAGAATTCCCTCAAGAATGTAATTTTAACTTAGAAAAATGTAAATTGCCCAAGCTGCATTAATCAATTATTTCCTTACAGATAGTGTTTTGCAAGAACTCCATGTCTGGGAAGCTTTGATTGCGGGCGCTGCGTGCCCCGCCAGCGCTGCCCCCAGAGCGGGCTGAGCTAGCCACATTAAAAAAAAAGGGAAGAAGAAAGAAAGAAAAAGAATTCCATGTCTGAAATCACAAATAATCATAGGATTTTTCAGACCAAGAGAAAACTTGGAGGTTAAGCCCAGCACGCAGCTTCTCCAGCCACACCTCTTCCAGTGCTCTCAGTTTGTGGATAAAGAAACCAAGATTTAGCGTCAAGGAAACTCCTGCTGGCCTCACAAAGAATAAAGGACCAAAGCCAATTAGACCGCAGGTCTGAACCCAAATCAAGGCTGGTTTCCGTCCTGCTCCGCAGCGCCTCCCTGTGGCAGCTCTCTCTAACATCTGCCTTCTTAGGTTACAGTCCGAGCCCCGCTCGGTCAGAGACAGATGTAGGGCAGCTTCCCTCCTTAAAGCTGCTGGGGACAGTGTGGGACCCACCTGGGAGAGTGAAACTTGTACAGTGATGCTACTGTACGGGGGGACAAACAATAAATATATGTACAGAGTCCTCCAAAAATGCATACACAGTTCAGAAAAGAAAAAAGTATGATTTTGTTGTTGTATTTTTTTAAATAAGGGTCTGCAGGGTACTCAGTGTCTCTACCTAGATCGGCCTCGTAGTGATCTGCCTGTGTGCAGCCTCCCAAGCGCTGGGATTACAGGCGCACACCACCACGCCCAGGCTCAATCGCCGTCTCAGCGCATCCCAGGAGCGGGGCCCACACGGCACGCTGATTTTTTTTTTTTCAACAGACAGAGTTACCCTTGTGTGGGGGACCCTAGAGGATGTCATATATCACAGAAAACCCACTACACTGCCGGCCCTTAGAGACGAAACTGAAAATTCGTGTACAGCAATCTCAGAGACTAAGGTTACAACGCAGCGGTGAGCAAACTCATAAATATCTAGACAATAAGGGCCACTGCTGTGAGCATCGCTCATAGTTGTGCAGGCCAGAGGTAACTTGTATTAGGCGGGTTTCGTGATGTCTCATTAAATTTAGTATTAAAATATTTATACTGCTGTCTTTTCCTGGAGCGTCTACACATTTTTGAGACAGACTCCGTGCCTGATACTTTTTTTTTTTTTAATTTTTTATTTATTTATGTGTGTGTGTGGCCAGCTCAGCCCACCAGGGGGCGGGGCTGGCTGGCATGTGGTGCTGGGGGATTGAACTGCGGTCCCTGTGCTTTGCTTAGCTTGTTCCAAGTAGGTGCTTTAGACCACTGAGCCATCTCACCAGCCCCTCTGTGCCTGATACTTAACAGAGCTGTGACTAGAAGAAAAACTTTGCCATCCTAACAGCGGATATCTCTGCCTGTGGGCATTAGATGTGATTTCTATTTTCTTCTTTTAAAAAAAAAAAAAAATGTAATGGGCCGGGGAGATGGCTCAGTGGAATAAGTGCTTCCCTGGCAAGCATAAGGGCCTGAGTTCAATCCCCCGTTCCACACACACACAAAAAAAGTAACTTTCACAAAAGTATTACTAATTTATCATCAGAACACACTTGCATCTCTTTGGCTAAGACCTTTCTGTCCCTGTACTAAAAAAGTCAAGACCTGGGATGTGGCTCAGGGGCCACTGTGTGCTTAGCATGTGAGAGGCCCTGGGTTTAATTCACAGGCCCCTGCCCAGACCCACACTGTCTACACCCCTGGACTTACCTCCTCCAACTTGGTCTGTCTGCAGGGAAAAGAAAAGGTAAAGCCAAGGGGTAATTTCTTCTGCTGCAGCCCTTTGGTCTTCATGAAATCGGCCAGGCAGTCAGCTACATATTCAAACAGCTGTGGAGAGAGAAAGCACAGGACACAGGGCTGGAGCATAGTTTCTCATCCTTGCGCCGAGCCTCCCCTGCCTGCTTGGTACCTCCGTGCCGTTTCCCCGGATGATTTCATTGGGCGTGGGGTAGAACTGACTCTCCATCTGGACGTGTCGCTTCCCCTCTTCAGAGACTTGCACCTTCAAGACCCGAAACTTGGACCCTCCAAGATCCAGAGAAAGGAACTCCCCATTTTCTATGAAGAAATAAAATGGTCACCAGCCAATAAGGGCCTGCTCCACAGCAAGCCCTGCATTAAAAGTTGGATGTATAATAAAAGCCATCAAATCTCATGCCTGTTCTGAGGCCTGATCTCATGGTATCTACCTGTCTGAGACAGTGCAGTAGGGGACTCAGCTGGGTCTGACCAGGTCTGTTGGACTCCACAGCCCAAGCCCAGCCCCCTGGGCCCTGCTACAGGGAACAAACATGCAACTGGAGAAGGCGCCTGAGAACCCGCTTGGTGGAGGTGGACTAAGAAATGGGCCTGAAGTGAGGCCTATCCTAGCATGCTGGAACTGTGGAGAGAGTGCTGACATGCCTAACAGGGGGAACCTCAGAAAAAGGCATGAAACAAAGAAGGCAGTGTATGGCAAAGAGAATCCAGTCCCATACAAGCCCCAGTTTGCCCAGCAAAGAAAAAATACTCCAAGAGAGAGACGGGTGACAGGGACCAAGTCCTGGTCCTTAAAGTGGCAAAGATGTTTGAGCCAGAACCAGTGCAAAAGAAAAGGCAGGCAGGCCAGATAGTTCAGAGGATTAAAGTGCCTGCTTAGGCAGACACAGGGGTCGGAGGTTCAATCCCCGGCCTGCCATGCCAGTCCTGCCCCCGGGGGTGCACTGAGACAGCAGTTGAGACTGGGTGTGGTGGCGCACCTATAATCTCAGCACTTAGGAAGCTGAAAATAGGAGAAACACTGCTAGTCCGATTGGTGTAGTAAGACCCTGTAGACCCTGTGCTAAATTGCAAAAAGAAAGGAAGAAGAAAAGGAAATAGAACCTGAACCTGGGGCTGGGGAGATGGCTCAGTAGAATAAGTGCTTGCCTGACAAGCACAAGGGTCTGAGTTCAATCCCCAGTTCCGGGAAAAAAAAAAAAAACCTGAACCAGCCTCGCCCAAGAGAAATGCTATTAATAGAAATAAGGAAATGAGGCGGGTGTCGCAGGAGGCAGCTCACTCCACAATGTCCACCCAGAACCCTTGCCAGTCAGTGCAAAAAAAGCAGCGAGCCTTTGCACAGACTCATCTGCGCCTATAGAGTGGCTGCCGGTGCCAGGCATGCTTCATGACTCATGCCCACGGCACACATAGTGAAACTCCATGCCCACAAACCTGGACCCAAGTGGCTTAGTTTTGTTCCATGTGACACCAGCCACAGCTGCCTGAATCCATTGGGTCTTTTATTTATTTATTTTTTTTCCATTTTTTTCCCATTGGGTCTTTTGGCCAACCAAAGTTACTCTTTGTAAGCCATGAAATCCAATACAGAAGAACTTTGCTAGTAGATGTTAGACATTAAATTGTCAGCATCCCCAACCCAGAGGACAGAGGTGCTGAAACCGGACACAGAAAACCTCACAGGCCCAGGTCCACTGAAAGCTAAATCCACTGTGGCTCCTGCCCTCAGGTTCCCACGAGACCCCACGAGACCCCACACGTCCCCTTGGTCCTTGCATCCTTCCACAGCAAACCTTTCCTTAGTTGGGCACTAGATGGTTTTTCTCTTCCCAGCAAAGAGCTAGAGGCAAACCCTCGGAAGGCCCAGAGCGCACGGTTCAAGCTTTCACAGGCAAGCACACCACTGTAAACCTCGCCCTCACATTGGGTTCAGTGGTGGAAGACCTGAGATCCTGGATTTCTAGATAAGACCCCGGGTAGCCAACATCTACACTGTGTTAAATATAATTTTTATTCATTTTAATGAGAAAAGAGACAAAATAGCAATGAAACAGTTTCAAAACAGGTTAGTAGGACATTTACAATAATTAATACATCGCATATTGTTGTCTTCGTAGTATTCAGAGGACAAGATGTAGACATGATATCTTGTCTAAACAATATTAGTACAAACTTTTATTCTCAGTGAACTAAGAGAAAGTAGCTGTATATCTATCCTAACTCTCATGTATACATCTATATTTTTTTCTTCTTCCTCCCCCCTTTCTTTTTCCACAACAAAACTGTACTTTATTTACACTTTTGTGAAGTTAGTAACGCATGACACTAGGTTGCTTAGCAACTGACAGCAAACCTTAACCAGACAGGATGTTCATCTCAGGAATGAGGTAGCTTGTTTGCTTTAGGCGCTGGGTCAAGTCTCACCTACATATATCTGATCGATTTCCTAGCTTCGTGGCTCCCAGCATATCCCCCTTTTTCATTTTGATTTTTCAGAGATGGGTGTTCCATTGCAGTTAGAGAAGCTGTATTTGGAGAAGTCTTTAAAGGACCTTTTCTTACTCGAAACCAATCTAGAGATTGTAGGTACTTGAATTCAGCAAAATAACCCAATATAGTCTAGTAGTCCAAATAGTAGTGGGTTATCGGCAGAACTAGCAATTGTCAGAAGTTGCTGACTTGAGCCTTTTACAGCTCAGAATATTAACATGGCTGTACTTTTTGTACCTTGTGGTTATACTTTTCTGCTGGATGGTTAAGACCAAGTTAAAGCAAGATCTATATGACTAAAAATGTAACTTTTGTATTTAACAAGGTCAGTCAAATCCCCTACACTTATAAATCAAATCTCATTTATAGACTCATCCGGCTCCATCTGTGGTGTCTGTGGAGACCTCTGGAATTTGTGGGATTATTTGGAGCTCTTCTCTCCCCCAGGTCAGTCCTAAAATGAGCCTGGTGGAGCCCTTCATTTTTTGGGGCAAAGAATTTAAGAAACCAATCCCATTGTTACCCAGAGAGCGATGTTCTCAAGGATGCTGTCTTGGCGGGGACATCAGCAGACCACACGATCCCTGCACAGGTGTCCCCGAGCACCTGCTCAGTACCCAGTCACATGCCAGGAGCTAGGCATGCCGAGAAAAAAGGCCGTGGGAGCGCTGGTAAGCGCAGCGGAAGACAGGGTGGAAAGAAGTGGCTTCAATTAAGTAGGGCAGGGGCTGTGATGGTTGGAACAAGTAGGGGGAGGCTGCCCCGCAGCGGAGAACAAACCCGGGGCAGATGAGACCATGAGCGTAGGACAGAGAGAGGCTGTGGGTCTGTAGCAGAAATCGGGGTGCAAGGCAGTTCTGGGTAAATGCGGGGGGATTTGGGAAGACCCATCCTGCGCCCAGGAGTTGGCCTTTATCTGGAAGGCAAGACAGAGCCACAGACAGATACAAAGCAAGGGAGAGCCACAGCTGACTGCGGCTTTGGAAAGAGGGCCTGCCACACCAGCCCCGGGGAGACAGAGGGTTCAACACCTGCCCGCGGCAGGGCACGTCCTCCCTCTGTCCCCACGCTGTGCCCTAATCACTGCTCAAACACCCTGCTCCACAGTGTCACCACAGGGGACTCGAGATGCCATGTCATGGAAGGTACACCAGAGACCCCTTCTGTGAGGTGGCTCTGACCCCAGCAGCAGTAACTGCTGCCCCCTAGGGGAGGGAGGCCTGACCAGACCCAGGTCCAGGCGAGGGTGGTGGCACCCTCAGGGTCTTTACTTGTGACTATTAGAAAAAGAGGGGCTGGGGAGATTTCTGCAGTCTAAGAGCCTGCCTGGCAAGCACTAGGACTCGAGTTCAATCTCTGGTACTGCATGCCGTGCCAGCAGTGAAAGCAGGTGTAGAGGTGCCTGCCTGTAATCCCAGCGCTAGTGAGGCTGAGACAGGAGGAACACTGCAAGTGTGAACTATGTAGTGAGATCCTTGTACCCAATAAATAAAATGAAAAGCAAAGCAAAGCAGCCTCCCAGGAGGGGGAGATTTCTTCTGACAACACATCTGCCGCTATGACCCTCAGAACTGGAGTCCCTTCGCCTAGGCACTCCACACCTGTGCCCCTCCCCAGGGGCTGCTTTTGCAAAGGCCAGTGGGACCAGTTTTCCAGAGGTTTAGAGTCAGCTGGGGAAGAGGCCTAAGACTCGTGCATCTAGGAATCGCTCCAGCTGACTCCGAGTCTGTGCCCAGGCCAGCTTGAAGCCTGCCTCCTAGCAGACCCCTGAGCCAGTCAGCAGGCCCTGGAGGACTACCTCAGGCCTCCCTTCGTGCAGGCCCAGGAGACCTGCAGCAGAGGCCGAGAAGAGGGCCAGTGGCAATTGGGCCACAGATACGAAATGACCTTCACCAGCCTTGCCAGAGGAAAGGACACAGACACCAAGAGAACACTGTGCAGCTTTTGGTCCTCAGCTGCTCCCTGACCAAGAGCCTTCCCCAGGCAGGCTTGGGTGAGAGGAGGAGCTGCCAGAGAGCTGGCAAACCCAGGAGGATTTCATGGGAAACGGCTTCTGCTTCTGAAATGGAAGCAGTGGGGATTAGGAGAGGCTTGTTTGCTTGGTTTGGTTAGCAGCCATGAAACTATGCCATCAGCTCCCAGGAGCTACAGAGGATGGCAGATAGCATCTGAGAGATTTTGAAGGACTCCATGCTGCCCCATAAGATCCCAAAGAAGGGGGTCAAAAAGCCACACTCAAAAATCCTCCACTTCTGAAACCGAGAGCCCATGGGAGAAGCAAACCCAGGAGGGCTTCCCCTGACCTCCCCTCTCCCACCCTTCACCAGCCCTATGACAGTGAGCACACAGGCTTTCACCCCCTTCCTGAAATGTCACTATCAGAGGAAGATTAACTCAGGGGACTGCAAATCAAGGGCCACACCCAGAGCCCAGAGGAACTTTGCCCCGGCACAGCAGCCCTAAACCTCATATCCGGCAGTTCTGGAATTGCCTCCACCTCCCTGTGCCCCTGAGGAGGGCATTTAGGTCAACCAGCCTGTCCCTCTTTGAGTTTCATACTGGGTATGGTTCCTGTGCACACCTGCGTGTTAATATACGTGTGTGCTTTTTCTCCTGTGGATCTGTCCATTGCCAGTTAGGTAAACAGATTTAAAGACTGGAGCCTCAGAGAGAGGGGGAGAAGCTCTCTTGGTCCCCATCAACACCCCACAAATTGGTGGTCAGCTCATTTGCCAGTGAGGACAGGAGCACAGTGGTCCTGGGATCTCCCAAGGGCACCTGGGAGATCTTTAGGGACTCTGGTCCTGGGGGCTTCCCTGACACAGACTGTTTGGCGAGAAGGTCTGTAAAAGGAAGCATGTGTCTCCGAGCCAGAGGGAAGGGGGTTTCTAGAGATCGCTCTCATTTCCCTCCGAAGCAGCCCCAAAGCCTCGGAACTGTACAAGGTCACCACCACGTTCTGCGGCCACACCCTGTCAGTGCTGGAGGAGGCTGCCAGGACTTAGCCCCAGCACTCCTCACCCCTGCTACACACCCCGTGACTCAGGTGCTTGTGCCAAGTGTCCTTGCATGGCCTAGGGAGGACAGCAGTGCCCTTGCACTCCATCCACATTGTCAGAGGCAGGGAGCGCTGTCTTTCTCTTAACCTTATGCTCCTCCAGGTGGTGCCCTGCCCACCCAAGCACCCACCCCCCAGCCAGTAAGCAAAGCCTCTCCCCTCATTGTGGCCCCAGGGCCTGGCAACCAGCAGATCCAGGCTGCTGGACCCGAGCTCTGACCCAGGGGCTGTCCAGAACTGGCTAATCCAATCAGAGAACCCTGAGAGCACCCCCAGCTTCAGTCCTTCAATCCTTGCTCCAACCCCTGAGCATACAGACCCTGAAACTGGGAGAGCCCTCTGCTGCTTGGTGCGCCCATCTGACCTGGCAGTCACAGCCACCTCACAGTGACCTCCCAGTAGAACGTGACACAGGGTCCCGAGATTGCCTGACTCAGTAAATGCCAATTCTTCTCTCTTATAGCTTTTTCCTGAGGCTAGGAATGGAGGATCAGCTAGAAATGCAGATTCCTTCTACAGCACTTGGGCTGCAATGCAAATAATGTCTCCGGCCACCCAAGATGTCTACATCCTAATCCTTGGATCCTGGAATATGTTAAGTCACATGACAAAGGGATTAAGGTTGAAGCTTGCAAATAAAATCAAAATTTCTTATCAGCTGACCCTGAGGTAGAGATTATCTGGATTTGAAGGAAGCGGGCCTAATGTGGAGGGGGGAGACACAGAAGAGTGGGTCAAAGTATGTGGGCTGCCCAGAGAAGCTAGAAAAAGCTAGGAAAGTCTTCCCCAGAACTCTAGAAGGAAGACAGCCCTGCTGACACCTGGACTTTAGCCCAGTCAGACCCACTCAAATTTCTGACCACAGTAAGAGAATATACCATGTCACATTGGTCCACTACACTGTGGTAATGTATTAGCAGTCTCCAGGAAAGAGATATTCTGAATCTTAGGCACAGGCAAATATGGAACTTGGTCCTGATGTGGAGCCTGAGCCTGAGATAGAAGATTAAGGTATAGCAAACACCACAGCAGTCTGACCTACTAATCCCAGATGCATGTGCAGAACAGGTCCTAAATCCATGCACACTTCTCATGAGAACTTGGAGCAGGTTCTCAATAGGATGGCCTACACCTGGCGTTAGCCTGAGGCGTGGGATCCCAGCGCCCCCTCTCAGGACCCTGATGCTGAAATTCTCTCAGGTTTCAAGGCTTGAATGGTATAAAATAAAGTCCGTTGTAAGAATCCTGTTCTCCTAACGTTCCATGGCCACACTCACTGATCGTCACAGAGGCAGCTCTCTACCCTCTATTGCTCTTTACTTGGCCCCAGCTCACTCTACAGGGTCAGCTTCTCTCCCACTCTTCACTTTTATTTTCTTGAATAAACATTGCCCTTGCCTGTTGCTTGTTTCATTCTGTTCTTTGAAGTGAGGAAAACCTGGAATCCAACTCCAGAAGGCAAGACAAGCAACCCTGAATCCATGTTTAGTTGACTAGCCACTTTTTAGAAACAAGCTATCTAGTACCAGGCCCATGAGTCAGTTCCAGCTGACTACTTTGGGGTTCCCAGCCTCACCCCAAGGACAAAAATAGCAATAGAAAAGCCCATAGGCCAGCACTCTCACTTTGCAGATGGAGAAACCAAAGCTAAGCCCTTGCTTGAGGTCACTACGGAGGGACGAATCGGGATCTGGAACTCAGAGTTCTTGAATTTTCACTCTGTATTTTCCACAACATCCTGCTTCCTTTCATTACTTTACCTCCTCTGTCCTGGAGTCTAGACACCCAGGAGTGGATGCCACTTGCTGTCTGTTCAACATGTGCTCCAGGGCCTGGTGTGTAATGAGTGCTCTAAAAGTGGTGAATAAGAACCTGGCCTCCAGAGGCTGCTGGTCCAGGGAAGACTCACCTCTCCGAGATGGCAAGGGCTCTGAGAAGCACCTGAGCTGCTAAGGGCTGCTTTCCAGGGGGACACAGTCAGTGACCGGCTGAGCTCAGAAAGCTAAGGCTATACTCACTGGGTCAAGTGATGGGAAGCTACCGCCAAAGGAAACAGAATAAACAGGCCAAGATAGGCAGGGAGGAAGCAAGGTGTCTCAGCCTTTGGAACTAGAAGTGGAAATGGCCAGGAGAGCAGAAGGGGAGTGTGCAGGGAGAAGCTGGGTACAGGGGCCAACCACAGGCACCCACCAGCCCAGGGAAGCTGGCGGTGGGTCCCAGCATCCTCAGCCCCACTCACCTGAGCCATCCGGAATGGCCCTGACGAAGGTGGGCAGCATCTTCACAGAGGCTGTGGGGTTGGTGTCCTTCCCCAGCCCCTTCTCCATCTCGGCCTGGAACCGTGCTGTGATATCCAGAAGGGTCTCATCTGAGAGCCGCATATGGTATAGGAACCTGTCCACCTGGAAGGACACCTGGGCGTCAGAGGTGGCAGCGGGGGGTGCTTGGGGATAGTTTTATGTTGTGGCTTCCTAATGACTCCTTATCTGACTCCTCAGCAAGAAAGACAAAGAAGAGAGTTGGCAGACCAAGGCACACGGAAAGGCTGAGGAGGTGCAGACGATTCCTCTGAAAGACAATCTTTTAGGGCTGGAGAGATGGCTCAGTGGTCTAAAGCACCTACTTGAAACAAGCTTGGCAAAGCACAAGGACTGCGGTTCAATCCTCCAGCACCACATGCCAGCCAGCCCCGCCCCCTGGTGGGCTGAGCTGGCCACACACACACACACAATAAATAAATGTAATAAATAAAAAATAAATAAATAAATAAAGACAATCTTTTAGCAAGAAGCGATCCCTGTTATACTGTTGGAACAACAGAGGGTGGGAGCAGGGCTTATTAGGAAGAGTTCAGGGCTTCTCTCCTGGTTCAGGCCCTCGCTGGTGGAAAAAACAAGCTATAACTTGAATTTTTTTCAGTTCTTAAACATGAAAGCCTTCCTTGGTCCAATGATGGCAACAGAGGCATCCAAAACTATTTCTCTTTGTTATTGGTTACTAGAAAGCTCAGGACTAAATTCAGTTCCCAGTTGAAATCTTTAAAATCTAGTCCTTTAAATTTGCATTTTACTTTAACTGAGTTTGCTCTAATTAAGATGAGGTTTAAGTTTTCAAGTCATCTCAAAGTGCTCTTGGAAATAAGATGCTATCCCAGTGTTAGGGCCTGTATGTAGATGTGCCCCCAAAGCCTCATGCACTCATAGGTAGGGCTTCTGGGCATGACTAGACCATGGGCGTGTGATACTGGATTAGTCTGTTGATTGGTTTAGTATAGTTCTAGGTGTGGGAGATGAGTTTACTGAGGAAGGAAGACCTGCCCAAAGTTCTGAATGTGGGTAGCAGGAACCAATAGCCTTGCAGCCTGCATGTAATAATAAGAGAAAAGGAAGTTGCGCTACTTCCTGTGTGCCCTGCCCTGAACTGTTTTTCTACTGCGATGCCCCTCTGCTATGCCTCCCTGTCTGGGAGCCAGGTAACTATTCACTAAAACCTCTGCAAACCGTGAGCCAAAATAAACCTCTTCTCCTTTAACAAGTGGGTGTCAGGTATTTTGTCTCAGCAACAAGAAAGTAATTACGACATCCAATAATCGGGAAATCGAGGCTAAGGACCACTGCCACGAGAAAAGGAAATTAGAAAAATCACTGTAGTGTGCTCAGTCTACCAAACGGTAACAGCTCATCAAGAAAGGCAGCAAAGCTTCCTCCCCCATACTAAGGCTCATCAGTTGCTGGTGCCAGATTCTAGAGGCTCACTGCGGTGGGCTCTCAAAGGGGCAAAGGAGAGACACTGGCATATTTATCAACCCTGTGATGTTCTCTGAGAACCTCTCCACCCAGCCAAGTCTAAGAAGGCTGGGTCCCAGGCACATTCCTGTAGGGAGGACACTGTTACCTAAGTCCATAGCCCTTCCTGGTCCTCGTCTTGGTCTGGGAAATTTATATTTGTAATCCCATTGATAAATTGTTGGATTCCCATCAAGTTAATTCCAATCTACCACACCCAGTGCAATACATGGTGAGAATAAAGACACTAAGGCATATTTGTAGTTATGGGGAGCCAAAGGGTGCTAAGTCCAGCCATGATGATGGCTGTCTGGAACAAAGGACTCAACCCAGGGCTGAAGCTGCATTTTATTCATTCATGAAGAAAGGTGTGGCTGGAAGATGAATGACTGTGAGAATGGCAGGAAATAGGTGAGTGTCATGAGCTGGGCTAGGTAGGAGGCCTGCATTCACCTCTGCAATATACAGAGAGGATATGCAGAAAGGGTAATTTGCATAACAGTTGAGATAGTATCTAATGTTCTGAGGTGGTGCTTTAGCTCTGATGTGTGTTCTTTCAAGCCCCAGGCAGTCATAGCCTCTATCTTGATCCCAGCTGATAGCGTAGAGCATTGGTTATTCATTTGTCCTTGTTCCAGCTCATGCTAGGGAGCAGGGTTCTGTGGAGACACACCTGCGGTCTTCAGAGACTGCCACCAGCACCTCAGCTGGGCCTACGTGCATTGCTGGAAGCCAGTTGAAAGGATAGGAAAAAAGTCCTAGCCAGCTCTGCATGTATCAGTACATGGAAATAGGGTCAGGCTCAGCCCGAATGGAGACAGCTGCTCCTCTTTCAAGTAGGAGCCCCAGACAGTCCTCCACATAAGTCTAAGCACACTGTCACCCAACAAAGTGCTTTTGTATATGTTAGTTCATCAAATCTCTGGCATATCTGTGAAACAGCTGTATAAGACCCAAGTTATTTTGCTTAATTTAGAGGTGAGGAATACCAGGCTCAGAGACACGGAGTGGCATCAGTGCAGCCATAGTTAAGTGACAGAACTGGTCTTGGTCTCCAGAACTGGCACAGTCTCCAGATACCTTGCTTTCATAGTCTGGTTTTGGCTTGCAGCTCTATGAGGGATCCACATGCCCCTGAGACAAATCATACCAAAATCCGAGAGTTCACAGCACCTTAATCCTAGGACAGGTGGCCAGCAATTAGCTAGGCCTCAAGACAGACCTAATTCAGTGAAATGGCCTGGTGGTTCTGGGAACCTGGTGGCCAGAAAAAGGCCGGAAACCCATTAGAGAATCATTAACAAAGAGGACAATTGAGCCTTCAGCATGTTTGAGAAGCTACCATGTAACCAGGTCAGGCTTCATTAAGAGCTTCCTACTGCCCCTGAGTCTGTTGACGACTAATTGGTTGGTACAGCTATGCACAAATAGAAAACACTGTACAGAAGGGATGTGACTCAAGTGATTGGGGTTAGGAGAGGGTAGGAAGCCCTGCGTGGGAACAGCCCTTGACCTTTTAGCAGCAGGCCAGAGCCCCTCAACTAGTGCCCCTGAACCCACAGTCTTTTTTGCTCAGTCTAAGACAATAAAGGGCTTACTGAGGCAGCTATAGAATGTCATATTTCCACATAAATCATGGTCCCTGAGGGCCTTTTGGGGTCGTTCGTGAGCTACAGTCTAACACCATTATTTAAGCCTTTGCTGCTCTTTCAATAAATTAAAACTAGGGCAGAAAGAATGCCAACTTAGCAGTTTTTTATTTTGTTTTGTGTACTTTGCATAGCATGCTCTCATCACTAGCTAGAAGGCAATAATGAAACATATGTTGGTACCAAAAGAAATCCAAACAGGTGACCCAGGCGTGTTTAACCAGGGACAGTCTCAGGCACTAAAGGAGAGAGTTTATATTATAGGAAAACAGCTTCACTCCTGGAGAGAGTAGCAAAACACATCAGGGACGTCTAAGCAAGAGGGCCAATAAGCACCACAGTTACCTTAGAAAAAGCAAATTCAAAATCCGGAAGTTCACAAGTGTTCAGTCATAGAATGTAGGAGCTGGAAGGGGCCTTCCAGAGCACTTAGTCCAAAGGTCTGACATTAGGAATCGAGAGTCATAAAGTGTTTCAACTATTTGGCCTACTGATTTCACTTCTGTAACTCTGTTCTCAAGAAATAATCTTAATTATGGAGAACAGTAAATATGTACCAATGTTTATCATAGTGATTTTTTTTTTTAACTGTATTTGGCTTTTTTTTGTATGGGGGAATCAAACTCAGGACCTTGCACTTGCCAGGCTGGTGCTTACGCTGCTGAGCTATCTCCCCAACCCAAGGATGACTGAATATCCTAGAGGGGACAGTTAAATAAATTATGACTATAGTAATTAACCACTAAGAAGAATGTATGCAATGTGTTAGTTATTGAAACTGTCCTAGCGATTTGATTTGAAACTGTCTCATTGCTATCTGTTTATCAATAAAATTATGAAAAAATAAATAAATAAATTATGACATGTCCACCTAACTGAATACTCAGAAGATATTAAAAGATAAGCATGACGATAAAGGAAAAATGTCCATAAGTGGTTACAGTATAATAATACACAGTATAATAATACAGTATAATAATAAAGGGAGGCAAGATGCAGAACTATATATGCAGCCCATTATTAATATAGCCATAAAAACAAACACTGTGGAAAAAGACTACGAAGATATCCATATGGTTAACATATGTTCATGGTTAGAGGTAAATTAAACATGAAATGAAGGGTAGCATTTCCTTGTTTTCATAATGTTCACTTATTGACTCACTAAACTGTAAAAAATACACATTGAAAACTTAACTAGTCCTGTTGTTATGGCCAAGCAAGGTGCAGGTCAGTGACCAGGCCTGGCCAGTGTTATCAATAGGTCAAATAACATCAATACATTGGACTGGAAAAGAAGCTGTCAGAGTGCTTTCTCTTTTCTTCTTTTATTTTTGCTTTATTTTTGTCTTAAAATAGAAGATTGTAAAAACCTGTTTCAGGATTGGAACAGCATCCCTCACAGATAAAGATGGTCCAGGGGCATGAAGAATGCCAAGTAAGGCGGGTACTGGCTGCCCAGCTACAGGTGGGAACTCACTGTGCCTTTTTTTTTTTTTTTTTTAATGTCTTTGAGACAGGGTCTCACTATGCAGTTCAGGCTGGCCTTGAGCTCACTTTGTAGCTCAGGCTGGTCTTGAACTCATATCAGTCTGCCTGCCTCAGCCTCCAAATGCTGGGATTATAGGCATGTGCCACCACTGGCATGCCTGGCCACACTGCGTCTTTTGCCTAGGCAAGTTTTTGCCACAGGAAGGAAAGTTTTCAGATCCTGTGACTCTGTCCAACAACCATAAACCCACAGGACCTGCAGTCTGGCTGAGCCCTCCCTTAGGGCAGCTATGAGGTACCTCCCACAGCCAGGGGAAAGGTCCACTCTGGATATTGACAAAGGCTGACCCTTCTTTCAGAAGGACCTGCAACAAACACGTCAGGGGAGCCTGAGTTTCCACAGGGGCCTCACCTGTGGGGGTGGACAAGCATGTTCCACCTTCCCCTGCGACAGAACAAAAGGTCAACCATCCCAACGGGGCCACGGAAATGAAACAAATGGCTTTGCAGAACCAAGATTTCAAGGTCCCAAAGGCTCCCCTTGGGGGTGGGAGAGACGCTGCACTGTGCAGTTTACATCTCTACAGATGGTGACAAAGCAAACTCTGAAGAGGAGCCGGAGGACTTCTACATTCTTAAGTAGCCGACAGAGAGCTCTGTGAATCTCATCGACAAGGGAAAGTTAAGCAGGTTAAATTGGAACTGATTTATATTTTTATTTATATTTTTAAATTTGCTGCAACCTCTCACCCAACATTCTAATGAAAAGAATGAGTGAGAATTTGTCCCACACGAGGGCTTCCCGGCCAGGCCTCTCCTCACTGTGAAGGTGGAAGGCACTGTGGCAAGTGAAAAGTCTGGAAGAGGCGCCTCCTGGCCTAGGTGTCCTCCTCATTTCACCCGAACAACCTGGGTGACCTCGGCTGAGTCGACGTACCAGGAAGACTTCTGTTATCTATAGGCCCAGAGGTGCCAGAGCCCGGGGCCCTGCTGCCAACAGCCAGGGAGCGAGACAGGCAGCCAGGCGGGGTGCACCGCAGCTCCGGGAGAGAATCCTACTTACCCCACCTTAGAGTGGATTTTGTAGACTAATTCCTGGGGCCAAGTGACAAAATGATGCACATCACTATTTGTCATTGGCAAATACCTCAGAACAATAATAACTGTTCCAATTTCACACATTACAATGACAACTCAGCCAGACACAGTGGCTCATGGTGACAGTCCCAGCTAGCAAGAGCCTGAAGCGGGATGATCGCTTGAGCACAGAAGGTTAAGACCAGCCTGAACAGCCTAGTGAGACCCCACCAGAAAAAAAATAAAGAAAGAAAACTTGTTTCCCTTTGGGTACCTGTATTTTATATTTACAAATACATGAATAATCAGATCTACTCCAGAAGTTCTTAAAACTTCTTTACAAATGACTGCCCCAGCCCCAGCATCCCTGAATAGAGGACCTACCTCTTTGGGTTTTCTAAAGATTCTCCTCACCCCTGCTTGGGAATATCTGTGGGGAAGTTTTGAGTAGAATTCTGGGTTCAGGACACAATGCAACAGCCAGGAGTTTAGGAGATTGACTTTCTTTTCTCCTCCAAGTTCTGGCTTTTCAGGTAGGATCTTGCTATGTTCCCCGGGCTGGGCTTATTCCTGTGTTCCTGCTGCTTCAGCCTTCTGAGTAGCTGGAATTACAGGCATGTGCTTCCATACCCAATTCCCCTCTGGGCTCCTGATATCTTTTCTAATACATTCTCTAAATCCTTTTTTAAAAAAATCAAACTCAGGGCCTAGTGTGTGCCAGGCAGGTGCTGTGCCCCTAAGCCACACCCCAGCTCTTTATCCATTTGAATTAGGCAATCAGTTCTGTCAGTGAAGAAGGAGCTCCGGGAATCCTTACCTTCTTGATCTGGTCCTCCTTCAGCTTGGTGAAGTAAAACGCCACCAGGTGTACCGCAAACATGATCACCAAGGTGGGTTTCTCCTGAGACCACCAGCGATTTCTGTTCACTGTTTACCGCCTGGTCTCCCAGGCAGTGCTGAACACTTCCAGTTCAGCCCAGGAGCCAGGTGCTTTCGACTAAATACCTCCAGCCGGCCTCGCTGAATGATTAAACTTTGCCCTGTCTCTGGTCCCTCCCTCGCCACATACTTAATTGTCTAATAGGAGGCTCTGAAGGCCAGTGGAGGGAAGGCTAGAACTGATGGGTTGTTTGACTGAGAATCAGGCGGCCCAAAATCTTGTTGCTAAGCAATGCTCTCGGGCCAGTGCTCCACCAAGCCCACTCAGCCAAAGAAAATCTGAGAAGTTGGGCACTAAACAAAGCCAACTTTCATCCAACGGAGCTGCAATTTTCTAGTCCCCAGGTTTCCTCTTCTATTCCTTTTTCCTCTACCCAGTGATAGAATTCCCTGAATTCCTGGTCCTCTGAAGCACTGTCTTACTAAAAACTAACCAGTGCCCTGCTCTGGGAGATTCCAAGAAGGTGGGGGAAATTCCTTCATCTGTCACACACCAAATCTCTTAGCTAACAGCCCATGGTTAATGGAAAACAATCAATACAGGTTTATCTATTCACAATGTTAAGCCATACAATCTCATAGCTAATAACCCAGAAAAAAATATGCATAAGAAAGAATGAACTAGGGCTAAGGAGACAGCTCAGTAGAATAAGCGCTTGCCTAGCAAGCACAAGGTCTTGAGTTCAATCCCCAGTACTGAAAAAAAAAAAAGTAGAATACACTCTTCCTTTGTTTAGCGGGGGAACTACCTGCTCGGGGGTCCTCTCCTATCCCTCTCTCAGGACAGGAGCTTTCTTTATTTCAATAAATATATTCTGCTCCTAAAAAAAAAAAAAAGAAAGAAAAAAAGAAAGAATGAACTGACATCCTTACAATGCCCTGAACAACTGGCGCTGGAAAGAAAAACTGAAGTCAGAGATGGAAAAGATTTTATGCCACTGAGATTTAGTTTACTTGCTTACCTTGCTCATCATACCTGGTGGAAGAAGGACCCAAAGAGTCAGTGTCAGGAACAATAACCTGTGTGCTTGTGCTCTTCCCAGGGCCACTGAATGGCTAGTGAAATCAGTGACACGTGTCAGTAGGGGCTAGCACAGAGGGTGCTGCCCAGTCCCATTTCATTGGTGAGACAACTGAGGACCAGAATGGTTAAGGGACTTACTCAAAATCACAAAGCTGGCCAATAGTTCAGCCAGGAAGTAATCCCAGACACTCAGCCGATAACCATCAGTAGCACTCTGTTGGGTCATTGCTAAGAATTTCAACTACTTGGAAAACTAAATAGAGCTATCGCTTCAATCGTCTTCCCAAGTGGAGGACAAAGGTAAATAAAAAATGCCCAATTCTGATGTACCAAAGACATACTAATTAAATGCTCTGTAAAATTAATAGCTGTCCAGATATTAACAAAGATCTGCTGGGAACTCAGTGTTTCTCGCTATGTGGCACCTGCTCTTTACTCCACAGGGACTCTGGGTGACACCTGTTGTTCTGTTCCGCCAACAGTCATATCTTTGTCTTCTTTTCTACTGCACAATCTCATTATACCAAACAATGACTGAAACAGTCCTGGGAGGGGACCTTTGGCAGCTGCTTCTGTAGAAGCCAGCAAATTTCCAAGCAGTTCTCTGCTGATCTGTCCTGTGGCTGAGCCGCTGGGCATCTGACTTTGGCTCACAACGTAGGGGTGCTTGTTTAAGACTCAAACCTATGACCTCTTGCTGTAGAGCCCAATGCGTAAACCACTACGCTATCTCACCAGCTGGGATGCTTGTTTAAAATTACTCTGAACACTTCTTAGATTGACATAATAGTCCCCTGGATTGAGAACCCCTACCCTTTCCATCTGCTACCCTTCAAGCTATGACTTTTAACTCCTTTACTTAATCCACAAGCAAAGGTGAATTCTCAAAATCCTTCAGTTCCTCAATCCCAGTAGAATTGTTGTTCAGAATTAGATCTCTATGCTTTCACCAGCACTGGTCAAGGATGCACTCTGGGGCAGGTCACCTGCTCATGAATGCTAACGGTACTTGTCATAATTCTCCCACTAAAAAACAAACTGCAATGCTTGTGGCACCAGCTGCCACTGGTATGTCACACTCAGAGATAAGAAGTAACAATGGTCAGGGGGCAAAGGAAATGGATAAAGGCTCCGCCTGTGTGAGTCACACAGGCAGCCTTGGAATTTTAATCAAGCAAATGACACCTGAGGATTCTCCTGCATTACACCATTTTTAGTCTAAGCACATTAACATCTACATTCCGCTCTGAGTCAGCTGACTACACCAGGAAGTTTAATGATTATTAAAGATCATGTGCATTTAGAGTCATCTAGCCTCAGCCTCCTCAATTTATAGAATCAAGACAACATAATTAGGTTATTTTACCATTGATTCTTCATCTGATTTTTCCAATCTGACCCTTTGAATGTTTCATCCTTACGAAAGCTCTGTGTAGCCCCCTCCCACGTCCATCAGAGTCTGATCATATGAAGGAAGCAGAGGCCCAAAGTTCTCCACCCTGAGCCTCTCCAACTTTCTCCATTTTCTGTCCTACAAAACACACTAAGAATAACATCTTTCATCTGTTTTTACCAGGGCCAGTCAGTCATGTCCTGAGCAGGGCTCATGCCCAGATTGCCCTCAGTCCCAGTGAGCAGGAAGTGCAGGTATGTACAAATGGGAGCCGGGGGTGGAAGCTCAGGAGCTTGGGGGTAAAGCAGACATATCACAGCCACTGACTGGCTCCCTGAGGAGCCTGCACTGTGACTTTTGTAGCATGGTTAGTACCCACGTCTGAAGTCCAAAAGATGACACTAGAAGCCAACGTGGTAATTCTTTTTTTTTTTTTTTTTTTTTTTTTTGCGGAACTGGGGATTGAACTCAGGCCCTTGCGCTTGCCAGGGAAGCGCTTATTCCACTGAGCCATCTCCCCGGCCCCTAACGTGGTAATTCTGAGGACTAATTGCATGGGCACTTTTGCCAAGTGGTCCCCCTAGAGAATGAGTATGCTGTGGGAAGTGGAGCAAGACTTAGCTCTGGTTGTCACTGGGCATCTAAGAACGACTGGTGGCGAAGCCAGCATATTAACGGTCCTCAGCTTGGAACAGCAATGCAACCACGCTTCGCTGAAAGCAGGATCAGGAGACTTCCAGAGGTCAGTGCTTCCTGTATTTAAGATGTGGTTGAGAAGCCAGCCAGTGTGCCCAGGGCATCAGGATGCCTTCCAGGCAGGTGAGGGCAGAGTTTGGAGGCAGTGGCACTGGGGGCTATGTCCGCAGACAGTGTTGGCCACCAGTAGGAGATGCCAGCCTGGCTGTTGTTGATGCATCAAAAAGCATGCAGATCTCAACTCTGAACAGCGAGCTTGCTGCTCCTGAGTACACTGTTCCTCTTCAAGAAGAGCGTCACAGCTTCTGGCCTTGATTGCTCCCCAGGGTTAACTCCCCCTTAGAAGAACAAAGTGCAGCATGTTGCCGACATCCACGTAATCTTCAGTGATGGAGAATCAGTGTCTTTTGTAAGCAAAAACTACCCCTCCTCGAAACAGAATGCTATAAACAAAATGATGTGTTTTGTTTCCAAAGATTATCTGTACGCTATAGCAATGCAAAAAATAATCATGTAAATGAACTATTTTGCAGCAAATGTGGGGGGGGTAAGGTTAGGATTGTAATTTGAGTGTTTTCTTTGGGTAAATGCTTTTCTACGAACACCACCAGCAGGTATTCTCAGGACAAACGGGAAATGGGTTAACTAGGATGACCACAGTTCTTTGATCTTTTCTCTAAGCTATTCATTCCAAAGCAGAGCATCCAGTGTAGTGTCTGCCCAGGGTGGCTTCCCAGCACAGACAAGAGGGCCATGGCCGGAGCACAGCCTCGGAAACACCACAGCAGGAGAGCCCCGCTCAAGTTCTGCTTGGGGGGTGGATGAGCAGGTTGTTATAATGAGTCCAAACACCAGTGTCCTGATCCAGGCCTTCAGCTACTGTGCAGCGGAGGGAGCTGACTGTGGCTCTGCCACCTGCAGGAGGGGGGGAGCACCAGCCCCCAGGGAACCACCCGCAGCAGCCCAGCAGTAGCGTGCATTCCTGTCTGAATGCAGCTGATGAAAGTGTTTTTTTCAAGGCAGCAGTGCTTTGTGATGATGGTGGGGATGGCTGTTGTTGCTGCTGTCACTGCTGTTTTCTTTTTGTTTTGGTTTATTTCATCCTGATCTTAACCAAAGCTTCTCTTTCAGTAGTTTATTATGGAGAATGACCACACTAATTTAAAGGGAAGGATGGAGGAAGTATTTAAACTGTCTGCCGGAAAGTTAAGTAAAAATCCTGAATGTGAAAACTTAAAGCTCTGCATAGTTGCTCAAAGATGTCCACGTATCCTGTGAGCACTTGGGCTGTGCCTAAGCACACACGTGTTAGGGCTGTCACTGAGAAGGGACATTCAGTGAAAGTGTGTTACCACCTGGTTCACATCTTCTGTTAAGAAGGAAAGCTTGGGCCAGAGAGGTAGCTGAGTGGACTAAGCATCTGCTTAGGCAAGCACAGGCATGGGTTTGATCCACACCACATGCCACGCTGGCCCCGCCCCCGGGTGTGCTGGGCCGGCCACCAGGTCTGGCATGGTGGCACATGCTGTGATCACAGCACTAGGGGGGCTGAACACAGGAGGATCACTATGAGTCCAAGCTGCATAGTGAAACCCTGCACCAAATACATTAAAAGAAAGAAAGGAAGGAAGAAAAAGAAAGAAAAACTTACCTCTGCCGTTGTCTCTATTTGCTGATAGAGCTCTACTTTAATCTACATGACAGTACCAAAAAATTTACTTATTTATTTAGTGAACACTCATAGGGTTTTTCTTAGATGTTTTACAATATGAATTCCCAGGGCAATCTTCATTCTTCCCTTTCACAGAGGTGCAGAGCTCCCTGGTACAGGGTGGACTGGAGAGCAGAGTGTGGCTATCGGGACTGGGGGACCTGCCTCACCACCCCAGAAGGCCTGACGTGGAGGAGGGAAGTTGGGCTGGGGACCTCCCCACGCCTCAGGCAGCGCAGCGCACATCTCCCTGGTCCTGGCTTTCTTTGGGCTCTGCCTTCCCTGAAGGTGAAGGGCCAAGTCCCTTGCTGTAAAGGGCTCGCAGCCAACTCATGGTCCCTTGTGAGACCAGCAAAGGGAAGGCAGTGGCCCCCTGGGCACCATGGAAGCATCTCCTGGAGCTAACCCTTCAGGAGACAAGGGCCGCACCTTAGAATTCCTGTTTTGTCTCATTCTGTTTGATCCCTCAGGATATGAATATGAGTGTAGCCTTTTCAGCCCATTCAGTAAAACGCAACCCTAAACCATTAGAAGGTACCAGTTCCATTTATGGGAATTATAGAACAGTCAAGGATTTTATAAAAATTTTGCTCCTAGCCAGGCATGGTGGTGTACAAACGGTAATAGCAGTGCTTGGAGGCTGGGGCAGGAGGATCTCCACAAGTTTAAGACCAGCCTAAACTACACAGCAAGACCTTGTTTCAAAAACAAAACTTCTGTTCCTATTGCTAAGGAAAATAGGCCTTGAATTTAGCACTATGCTCCTTTTAAGGGTAAGTTTGAAATTCAGTTGTCTCTGACATAAATCAGCCTGACCTGCTTGTATTCCACTTGTTGCAGAAGAACAAAAGTGTATGAGAGCAAAAATCCACGAAAAGAAAATCAATGTAGAGACTCCCAAACCACCAGTAGTTACAGTTACTATGGGGCCTCAATGGGAACAACCACAAATGAAACAGAACGGTAACCTCAGTGAGTTCCAAAAGAATGGTACTGGTCATTTTAACTGAGAGAAGACGAGAGATTCTCATGAAGAAATTGCAACACAATTTTTGATCACAATTATACATTAAAAATCCTTTGTGAAACACATATCAAGAAAGATAAGCCCTATAAGGATATGCAATTCAAACGGCTGCAAAACTCTTAACATTGAAATTACAATCTCAATTATACCAAATAAGCAATTTCTGAAAGCAAATGAGACTTCTGATTAAACATGGCATTAGCCCAAGCAGACCCAGAAATGAAACAGTTATAAGAGATCTCAACATAATGTTGGAAATAGAAAGCTGTCGGAGAAGTGATATTCTGCAGAGGCAACACTGGGGTCTAGGTGTGCACAGGGTGATTCCACAGAGGCAAGCTGATCACATCTGTCAAATTGTAAAAAGGGTTAGAAATTGAAAGTTCAAGGGCCGGCCAAATACCTCAGCAGATTAAAGCACTGCAAGCAGGCACAGGGGCCAGGCGCTCCATCCCCAGGCCTGCCTGCCTGCCCTGCCCCCGGGGCGCACTGAGATGGTAACTGAGACTGGGCATGCTGGTACGTGCCTGTACTCCCAGCTCTTGGGAGGCTGTAAACAGGCAGATCACTTCCAGTCTGATCTAGTAGTAAGACCCTGAACACCCTGTAGACCCTTCCCTAAAAATACAAAGAAAAGAAAAGAAAAAAGAAAAATGAAAGTTCAGCTACCTCAGGTGAGCAGGGCATGGAACAAGGCATGGAGCTGAAACAAGAAGCTAGTTAAAAATCTATACAAAAAAGGGGGCTGGTGAGATGGCTCAGTGGTCTAAAGCACCTACTTAGAACAAGCTTAGTAAAGCACAGGGACCGCGGTTCAATCCCCCAGCACCACATGCCAGCCAGCTCCGCCCCCTGGTGGGCTGAGCTGGCCACACACACACACACACACACACACATAAATAAATAAAATTTAAAAAAAAAATCTATACAAAAAAGAAGTTAGGCCCAGCCCTTAGGAGACTGATTATTCATTCTCTAGGGAGACTGGGCCCAGGCCACTGGCACCACAGCAAGACCACAGCAAGCAGGAGCAAGGCACAACACTGAAAATGTTGGGCAACTGAGTGAAACCCTGAATTGAACAACTGTCCCCAACACACTGTCTGTGCAGCCTCCCCAGCAGACTTCCCCCATCTTCTGCCTGGGAAGGTGGTGGGCAACTCGACCTTTTCTCTGGTGAAACTAATTTGCCTCAGGAAGTTTAAACCGAACCACATAGGAACAACAGCCTATGTACAGAAATAACGAACAGATTAGTGGTTGCCTGGGATTTGGAGAAAGCGAAGGGTTGGGTAAGCGAGGGAGGGGAGCTCTCATGGCAACGAAACTACCCTTTACGGTATCAGAAAGCTGAATGGAGACACAATACTCACCAAACTCAGAGAATTTCACAACACAGAGAACAAACTTTAATGTTCATAAATTTAAGACAATGATCCCTGGGGCTGGGCGTATGGAGGAAGGTTCCTAGCACGCCCAAAGCCCTAGATCAGACCTCCACCAATAATGATGATGATAATAATAATAATAATAATAATAATAATAAAATGATGGTGGTGATGATACTGGGAAGAGGGTGGGAAGAAGAGAGAAGCTCAGGGATGCAGCACAGTGACAACAGTAACCAATTGTGTATGTACAAAATAGCCTGGTGCAGCGTGCAGCCTCTGCTACTCAAAAGGCTGAGGCTGAGACAGGGGCATCCCCTGAGCCCAGGAGTCCAAGGCCAGGCTTGGGAAACATAATGAGACTCTGGGTCCAAGAAAGAAGGGAAGGAAAGAGGGGAGGGAAACATACAAAATCACTTCACCGAAGAGGAAGAGGAAGAAAAATGCTGGCCTATGTAACGTTGGAAATACCAATGTTTGGCTCTGCAAGACTAGAGCCAAAGGAACTGTGCACGGCACTGCACGCTTACTTCTGAAGCCATGAGTCTTGCACACCGGAACCAGGCTGTGTCTGTCCCGGCAGAGGGCATGAGTCTGTACACCTCTCTCTCCTATTCATCTGTCCACTGGGACTTCATTACTGCAAACCTTTACTGGGTGAGGGAGAAGCTTTCCCTCCACCCCTGCAAGGTGAGGAAGCAGTGGGAAAGTAGCAACAACACAAACAAACAGAAGCACCAGAACGGCAAGGGTATGTCAGTGACACAGGACCCAAAGAGAGCTCTCAACAGCCAAAGTCTGAATAACTTTAGGAAGGAAGTAATAAAATATTACTGCACTATAACCCAAATTACAAAATAAATTTCCATTACTCTTTGTGAGTATAAACAACCAAATCTACTACACAAATGGGAAGAGAAGACAAATCTCCCATGCAGAATTGCAAATAATTTATGTAGATACTTCACTCCCAAAGAGGAGGCACATAACTGGGCATAGTGACTTCTTCCCAAGAGTTTGTATTGAAAAGGGGAAAAAGTAACTTCCTAGTGGAGAGACCTGACAAATTATCTCAGCCAGGGGCCACGGAAGCAAAAGGGCAAAAATAACAAACAAACAATGGAATTCCAAAAATTATTTAAAAAGCAGGGAGGTTTTCAGAATAAAACTTTAAATGAAAACTATAGTAGGCTGGGGAGATAGCTCAGTGGTCTAAGTGCCTGCTTGGTAAGAGCAAGGACCCAGGTTCAATCCCCAGTGCCACATGCCGTGCTGGCCCCAGAACATAGGATGCACCATGCCGGAAACCTGGGCAGCCCCAGCGCTGGGGAGGCTGAGACAGGAGGATCACTATGAGTCTAACCTACATAGCGAGACTCTGTATCAAATAAATGAATAAATAAAAGATTTAAACAAGCAAACACACTATAGTATGTTTAGGAAAAGAAGATAATGCAACCCTAAAAGATGATATTAAAAAAAAAAGGAACCAAAGCAGATAAAAAGGCATCACATGACACTTTTAAAAAATCTGTAATCCTCTACCCCCACCCCAGTAGTGTTATAAGCTCAAAAAATAACTGACTGTGGACTACTTAGGAAAAAGCATGACAATAAAAACTTTTAAGACTGTACAGCAGGCATCTCCAATCCCCAGGGCTAAAGTACAGGGTATGGCCTGTTAGGAGCTTGGGAGACGCATGAATGCGTCATCTATATTCACAACTGCTCCCTATCACTTGAAGGATTTTTTTTTTTTTTTTGCTGCCTCAGATGCCTTCAGGGCATTTCTGGTTTGGTGGGAGTATCTGGGTTCCAACCATAGCATCCTGAGCCTGAATGCTTTGTTTAAGCAGGCACTTAAACAACTGAGCTAATGGGCAGGCTCCCCTCCCTATCACTTGAATTACCACCTGACTCCACCTGCTGTCAGATCAGCAGAGGAACTATGTTCTCAAAGGAGCTTGAATCCTACCATGAACTGCACACATAAGCTATCTAGGCTGTACACTTATGAGGAGCTAATGCCTGATGATCTGAGGTGGAGCTGAGGCAGTGATGCTAGCACTGGGTAGGGGCTGCAAATACAGGTTAGCATTAGTAGAGCTTTGACTACACAGAGAACATAATAAATCAGTTGCTTGCAGATTCCTGTCAAAATTTTCAGTGAGTGACAAGTGACAAGTGAGCTGCATCTGATGGCAGGAGTTAAGTCAGAATCCAGCACTTACTGAAGCTCATGTGTGGCCCACCTGTTATTCTCTTTACCACTTCTATCCAACCCTCTTTCATACAATACAAGCTTAGCTAATCATAGTTTTGGTAGGCCCACAACTCACCTTAGCCCAAGTGAGTAAAAAGCTAACATCAAGCCAGGCATGGTGGTGCATGCACGTAATACCAGCACTTGAGGCAGGAGGACCACCATGAGTTCGACGTCAGCCTGGGCTACACATAAGTGAGTTTAAGATCAGCCTGAACTACATAGTGAGACCATGTCTCAAAAAGCCAAAGAGAGAAATAAAGAATTAATTACTGGAGTTTCTTTGAAAAGGGGGAAAGACCCAATGATAAGACAGCAGGAAAACAAACAAACAAACAAACAAACAAACAAAAACCTACATTTAAAAGAAAATAACAAGAGTTCTATTTAAATTATGGGTTCACTGAATATTCTCCCAGCCCTCTTTGTATAATATGCAGCAATCAGCTATCCAAGGAGCCATTAAACCTTCAAAACTACTTCACAACATGGACATCAAGCACCCTGCATTAAAAGACAGGGCTTTTGAATTTTTCAAAAGATGGAGGTCGGGGAGATAGCTCAGTAGAATAAGCTCTTGCCTGGCAAGCACAAGGGCCTGAGTTCAATCCCCATTCTAAAAAAAAAAAAAAAAAAAAAAAAGAAAAACATGTAAACAGAAGCAATTTTTTTTTTTTTTTCAGAAGCAATGACTGAAAGCTAGCACATCACACGTGTCTGAGAGCACCATTCTTAGTGTCTAACCACACTGCGAAGTAACCACCTCTCCTATTAAAGAGTTGATCCTGCCTGCTGCTCAGGACATCTGCCATGAACTTTTAGGAGGCTGCAGTTCAAAAGGCAGCATGAGTTCCTCTCTTGGGTTAGCATCATAACTAAATGAAATAGCAGAAGATAGAGAGGATTAAAAGCCACCATTGTATACAATTTGGTGAATATTATAATTACTTGCAGAATTAAGAAAAATACAGGTGCTTTTGAAAAAAATATTTTCCAGCACGGAGTACTCAATTTCTTTGTACTTTTTCAGTATATCAGATGGTGCTTCCCACTAACTACAGAGATGTGAACCTTTCCTAAGGCTCTATAAGCACTACATACTTTGCCATCATATATGGTGAATATAAAACATGTGATATTGAATTTTTATATAGATTCTAAAAGCATAGTCTCAAGAGGCCAACTCTATCCAAACTTGCCCAAAATACTTTTTTAAATGTATTTAGTACAGGGGCTACAGGGTCTCACTACACAGATCAGACCCATAGTGATCCTCCTGTTTTTGGCCTCCCGAGCACTGGGATTACAAGCACAAGCTACCATGCCCAGTCTCTGTCGCTGTCTCAGTGCACCCCGCGGGCAGGGCCAGTACAGCACACCCAGGATCAACCAGGGATCAAACCCTGGTCCCTGCACCTGCCTAGGCAGGCACTTTAGTCCGCTGAACTATCTGGCCAGGCCTTCAAAATACCTTCGTAAATTTAGTGTCCTATTTTGAGCTTTTTCTTCAGCATTTGTCTACAAAGATGACTACTGTCTTTCATTTATGTGTAAATGAATGTTCTTGTCTTAAATTGTAGGAATTTAGAGAACAGTGATCACTCAGAAATGTTTACAAACACCGTGATCTCTGTTCAGGTTTATATTTAAAGCTTCAAAAGAGGCGACAATTTTAGCTTGATTTATTTGCTCATTTAGCAAACCACAACTTTTCATTATATCTTAACAGTTTTGTTTCATGTCAGACACACAAGACACATTATAATTACAGACTCCAAGTGCCGGGCAGAAGAGACTCTCATTGCTTGTAGTGACAATTTTGTATATCTATGATTCTAGTAAATCATTTTTCAAAATACCCAGTCATTTTGTAGATTTACTCTTCGAGATATACTATACAAATACTGCAAGTTACTGATTATTAATCCTAGGCAGTTATGTGCTATCCATATTTCATTACATTACAGATTGGTAGTGCTGTAACTGAGATAAGCAGCTAAGCCTTGGACAATACCTCGTGTGTCAATCTAACGTTCAGCTGAAACAATACTCCAAGAAGGGCTTTAAGACAAGTACTTCAATAGCTATTAGCAAACTCCAAGAAGAGAAAGCAAGCTGGGTTTTAGAATGGATGAGAACACTACTGCAATGACACACCTAGAACATAACTGGCCCATACACCACAAGAGATAAGAAAGGAAGACCAGTCTCTTTTCAAGATGACACTTCAAACCACATTGCAGAGAACTATCCAGCGACACTCCACGTTTTTCATTTTGTTTACCCAAATGCCTTTTTGTGTGTGTGTGTGGGGGGTCTCTTCTGCTTAACCACAATGTCCTTCTGTTGCCGAAAGAAGGAATAAGTGAAAGGACAGCTATTTGTCTCTGTAGACAAATGTTGTTTAGCTAAATATTCAAGCATTCTTCCCGTACACCATTCCCAGCCCCACCTCTTATCTGAGGCTTTGGGAACACGTAAGGTGCCTGTGTTTGCAAGGGTCTGTCCTAAGCGTCTTCTTCCACTTACCAATTCTGACCCCACTAGAGACTGATGCATCTCACTTAAAATATAAGACCAAGTCCTCTATCCAGTTCAGTTGACAGGTATTTCTTGAGACTATGTGGGTGAGAATGGCTGTCTCTTACAGGATAACTCACATGGGAGAATTCTAGAAAACAATTGTCCAAAGCAGTGTATTAAAAGCAATCTATCCTTCCAGATGTTTCACTCCTCTTTACTCACAAACAAGGGAGTAATAGCACCACCTGTTCAGCTTTTATTCCCATCAAGGCAATGGTCAGAAGAATAGACTGTCATCTCCGTTAAATGAAATAGCATCTTAAACTACTACAGAAGCAGCTGAGAGCAACGATGCTGACAAATCAGCTCCATTCCCCGACCCAATCTTATTTTTTTTCTTAATTTTTTTTTCCTTTTGTGGTAATGGGCATTGAACTCAGGACCTTGTGCTTTGCCAGGCAAGAGTTTATGCCACTGAGCTATATCCCCAGTCCAACCCAATATGAATCAATCAGGTTTAATCCCTACTCAGAAGGCAGCCTCAGTCTAACTCAAGGTGTTAAATTTAGTTCTCAGAATGAGCTAAGGGTTCAATTCACAGCCAAACCAGGACCAGATCTTCGGGTTCATTCACAAAACAGTAGCAGGCCATTAACCACATCCCCAGCCCCAACAATGGTAGGAAACATCACTGTCCTTCAGAGGCAGAGACCAAGCCAGTGAATATCAGGTCACAAAGCTGGGAATGAAAAGGCTGAACCAGTTTTATGCAACTCCTACTTTCTTCTTTAAACTCCTTTTAACTGTTTCTAACCAGGTTGAACTGAGGTCCCGAGGCATCATTGCAAGGGACTGTACAAAAGCCAGTGGGCGTCAGACTGGCTTTTGGACGGAACAACCATCATATCTAAAACAGCTTTTTGCTGCCACTCATCACTTTTTCCCTTTTTTTCCCTTCCAGTGTTGGGGATCAAACCCGGGACCTTGCATATGTTAAGCACGCACTATATCCTTAGCTCTTTTGTTGGGGGCGGTACCAGGAAGTGAACTCAAGACTTACGCTTGCCAGGCAGGCACTGTGCCACTGAGCTGCTACCTCCAGCTCATCAGCCCTTTTTGTTTTTAGACAAGGTCTTGCTAAAGTTCCTCACACAGGCCTCAAACTTGTGATCCTCCATCTCAGCCTGAGTAGCTGACTACAGGCATGTCTGACCACAGCCAGTTTATTCTAGTATTGATCCCTATAATTATACCATTCATTTCACAGAGACTTTAAAAAAAATATATTTAGTACAATATCTATAAGGTCTCACTATACATATCGGATTCATAGCGATCCTCCCATTTTCAGCCTCTCAAGCACTACGATTACAGGTGCACTTCACTACACCCAGTCTCAATTGCTGTCGCAGTGTGCCCCAGGGGCGGAGTTGGCAAGGAACACCAGGGATCAAACCCTAGTCCCTGCCTCTGCCTAAACAAGCACTTTAATCCACTGAGCTATCTGGCCGGCCCACAAAGACTGACTTGTATCCACTGTAGTGTAGACAATGGGTATGGAAGTGAACTAGACAATAGTTCCTGCGCTCATGGAACAAACAGTATCTGTTGCACCTGCCTCCTACCAAAATAAGGGCAGGAATCTGTCTTGCTTACTGCATAGCGCCCAGAGTAGCTGCTGGTGTGTGATTACAACAGACAGTAACGTTTGCCAAATTATTCCACTCTGACAGCCTCAGCAATGCTGCAGGACACGTAAGGGTCAGACAATTCACCAATCTGATTTGACTCCCATGCAGAAATCCTTATGGTGCAGTCAAAGTTGCAGTTCTGTCCTTTTACGGTTATCACAAAAAGACTCACAAAAAACCTCTAAGACATTCCAGTATTTGTGTTTTGTTGTTGTTATGGCTCCCTCGACAGGAAGGGAAGTGAAAGTGGGCTGCTCCAGTTTTTTTTTTTAAATGTTGAAACAAAAAGCAGTTTAGTCGCCTTTAAGAGTTCATTTTTCTGTGCAAAACACCAAGACAGCCACAATACTACAGCAAACAGTAAATATATATGCATTAAAAAAAGATTTAAAATAGCTTTTTATTTGCAAAATTTAAAAATCAAAAACAACTACTCAGAATTGGGCTCCTTCTTCTTTTTTCTTGAGCCTTTCAAGTGAGTCCCAGACTCTGTTCTTTCTCTGCTCTGTTCAGTTTGTTGCGTCAACCATTCTCTCTCTAGCTGCCTCAGCATGTCTGGAGTGAGAAGTCCCTGCTGCACCAATCTGGAAGCAAGGGTTATCTTCCCAGGGCTGGCAGGCTCAGCACTTTTGCTCCCTGCAGTCTTGGTGACGCGCGTCCTTCTAGCCTGGCCCGTTGAGGCTCCTGACAAAAGGGCAGGGGTCCCTGAGGCCGAGTTCTCCAGATTCAAAAGCTTACGTGACTCAGAAATTTTAATCAGTTTGGTAATGTTGTGTACCCCATCTTGGATTATGCTGTCCAGCTCTTTCTGAAGGTCTCGAATAAGAATGGCATCTGGAAACATATCCATAAATCGATAGCTGGGAAAAAGACAAAGCACATTACAGCAACAGTTCTAGACTAATTTCAATGATATGCCTACACCTCTTGGTTAATTCTAAGTCTTTTCCTTCTGTAAATTCTGTCTAGTACCCTTGCTCAATCTTTATTTTTGCCCCAGCATACCTGGGGACCAACACTGTACTTCAAGGGATGCTGATACACTTTCCTAGGCCTGTCAAGTGTCACACAAGGGATTGCCTCCAAGCTCTGCTATAATGCAAAATCTAGTACATATCTGGGACTGGCTTGAGATCCATATTTCTAAAAAGCTTCCAGGTGACACCAAGCTTCAGCTAAGGTCCCCTCTGAGTAAAGGGTCTCACTGGGCTATCTTAATGAAAATTCTAAGAACTCCTCAAATTATTTTTGGAATGGGTATAAACCAGGGTCAAATGCCTTTATGGAAAGTAAACAGAGTATTTTGCAAATACATTTCTAGTTTAAAAGAGAAACACACACACACACACATACACACCCCTTAGTTTGCTCTATTAGAAAACTGGAGGGGCCTGCCGGTTAACTCAGTTGTTTAAGCGTCTACTCAGGCAAATGCAGTCAGACGCAGGCACAGGACACCCTGGTTTGATTTCCACCTCCACCTGCCTTACCAGACCCACCCTTAAGGCAGCCTGAGCCAGTCAAAAAAAAAGAAAAGAAAAGTGGAACAGGGGCTGGGGATTTGGCTCAGCGGTAGAATGCTTGCCTAGCAAGTTGGAAGCTCTGGGTTCGGTCCTTGGCACCAAAAACAAAAAATAACCGCCCCCCCAAAAAAAACCCTACCCCTAGAAAAGTGGAATAAATAAAAGAGAAAGGTTGGTACCTTAGCCACAGGTAAAGATCTAAGACATCATGGACAGCTTCCAGATCCATGAGGTCCTTAATGTTCTTTGGGGGACATAACGGCCATTTGATGTATCGGCGTAACCATGCAAAGGTCATGGGCTCATTCCTGCTATACTGCCTGGCAAACTGAAAGAAAAAGCAGTAAGAGGTTTAAAAGACTAACCAGAATTCCCTTAAGTCTGTGGTTAGAAAGAAAAAAGCATAACAAAATATTATGTTTCAATGAACAGGCTGGGTCTGGAATGGTGGTGCACACCTGTGATCCCAGCACTTGGGAGGCTGAGGCAGGAGGACTGCTTTGAGTTCAAAGCCAACCTGGGCTACAAAGTGAGTTCAAGATCAGCCTGAACTACACAGAGAAGCCCTGTTTCAAAAAGACCAAAAAAAAGAGAGAGAAAGAGAAAAAGACTGATTTATTTCCTGCTTGGTATGTTCATATATATATATATATATATATATATATTTATATATATATTGTTGTTCCTATATTTTTTTTAAAAAAACATTTAATTCCTTGAAAGGATATTTTTGGAGGTTTTTAAAACAAAAAATAATGACTTCCTTGTTTTTTCAAGGCCAGGACAATATGCTATGTCTCAAAAGTTGTATAAAGACTAATTTTCCAGAGCCTGAGTCTTCTCATTGTCACTTTTGAGTATTTGTCATTGTGATGTACGGGCAAGTCGATCCTGAAGACTCCCAGATCTGCTTATTATGTCACAGTCCTATAGCTTCAAAGATGAGCCTGCTTTTCTTCTCCATGCCCACCCTCAATATGAAGAGCTCTGAAGTGGCTTGGCACAAAGCTGATCATAAGTCAGTGCTGACTGCCTCCTAGGAGCTCTGTGGTCAGGCCACCGTCCTGTGCCCCAGCTTTCCCATCAATAACGTGAGACCACCGTGCCCCCACGCTGAACCACAACACACAGCTGAGAAGCACATTGTGAAAACCATGTTGCACCCCAGAAGACGCAAGATGTTCTCCTACAGCACCCACAAAGATAGGAATACAACTGCATATAGGCCCTCAAGCAAGAAGCCTTTCCAATGTTTTATTTCCTAAGGGAAATTTTCTCTTTCTCTTTTTTTTTTAATTTATTTTATTTTATTGAAAAACAAGTATCATTGAGATAGTTTCAAAGTTGATTAATGGGACAGTTCAATGATTAATACATTGTACATTATCTTCTCATTGAATTAAGCGATAGTAGCTGTATATCTATCCTAACTATTCTGTATAAACAAATACAAAATGGTCCTTCCTTTGTATCCTCTTTTTTTGTTTAGTCCTGTCAGAGATGGGTATTCCACTGGCATCTAAGTACTATAGGTGCATGAATTCAGCAAAACAATCCAACACAGTCCAGCAGTTTACAATAGTAGTGGGTTATCTGCAGAAGTTGTTGACTTGAGCCTGGCTTTACTTTATACACCTCTTTTTATACTTTTCTGCTGGATGGTTAAGACCAAGATAAAGCGAGACCTACGTAACAAGAAATGTAACTTTTGCATCTGATAAGGTCAGTCAAGTACCCTCAGGATTTATCCTGTAACCCTGTACCACACTTTGTAGATCCTTTGTCAGTGTCAGCCATGTGGATGAGTCACAGCCATTGCTTGACCAATTTGTTCTCTATGAAAGCCTGAGAGAATGTTTTCTCTCCATGTGACTCTCCTTAGGCACACTCTGCATCATCGATCACTTTCCTCTGTGGCTCCATAATCTCCCTGATCAGAAAACTTGGGGCACAACTGAGTTACATGATGTTACAGTATAGGTTCTCCTATGTCCTCAGTCTTCACTAACCTTGAAAGGGTAAGGGCCAAAATGTTGGCTGTCCTTGCAGCCCTTCTTTTTCTCTAATTTTTGGTCTGCAAACTTACATTGTTAATCCTCCAAAAGAGAAGCTTATTATGACACTGCAACATATGCGGTTCAGTATCTCTTAATGCTTAACCTAAATGAGGCTACTATTTCAGAGAGGCGGGGTCATTTTAGACCAACTGTAGCTAAACAAGGCTATCTGTTTACTTAAGGAGTGTGCTAGGCACTGAACTCAGGGCCTCAGACACGCTGGGTGAGCATTCTATCACTGAGCTACATCTCCAGAAAGAGTGGTATGCTTTATTAAGTTTAGTCCGGTGTCTTCTGCTAAGTGTAATAAATGCCAAGAAAGTCACCACGAAGGATGAAACTGTGGCCATGCCAACTCGCTCAGCAGGACTGACTGCCAAGCATGTGCTCTCAGGTCCTCCTAGGTAAACACCTGCACATGGAAGACCTGAGACACATTACTGAGAGAAAAAGAGAAAG
>NW_004524581.1:8758804-8769921 GCF_000260255.1 Octodon degus | reverse complement strand
AGGGAGGGGAAAGGAGGGGAGGGGAGGGGAGGGGATTTTGCTTGATAGACTCTTTTCTGGTAGAAAAAAGGAGCGCGTAATATAAGAGAGCTAAATATAACAGAAAAGGTCTGAAACAATAAACATTAACTAACAACAAATTATTTTAGAGGATTAAAGCTGGGCTGAAAGTTGGGCATGGTGGTGTATGCCCGTAATCACAGCCCTTGGAGAGGTTGAGACAGGAGGGACTCCATGAGTTTGAGCCCACCATTAGCTATTTGGCAAGTTCAAAGCCAGCCTGGACTACGTAGCAAGACCCTGTCAAAGCAAAACAAAAGAAATGAAGAAAAGACTGAGGGTTTTTAGCCAAATTTAACCTATCTGGAACATGCTAGTTTTGTATAAAAAAGCATTTATGCATTACACATTGCTTTTAAGTTTTCCAAAATAAACTTACAAATAGGTTTGACTAGAACAGAGTGAGTATGCAGAGTGCTCAGCCATTTAGAGAAAAAGTACACGGCTCTCTTCAGAACAGGCCCCTTAGGTGGGGTACGCAGGGAGAGCACAGCCAGAGGCAACGGGGTCAGCAAGAGAACAACTCACTCTGTCCACTTCCACTGCTCCTCCCTGCACCCCAGCATCCTGTTACCTTGGAAATCAGAGATTCACAGCCCTACACAATGCGCCCTGGAGCAGTGCCCTACAACTAAGAAAATGGAATGCTGTTGCCACTATTCAGCCCCAAGCGCCCTCCCCTCCATTCAGAATTTATTACCCAACACAAACAAGGTAGAAGTGTGCCAGCAGCCAGCACAGCAGCACGTGCTTTGTGATCTTGGGCACTCAGGAGGCTAAGCAGGATGACTGCCAAGTTTAAGGCCGGCCTGGGCAACCTGCTAAGACTGTCTCAAAATATTAAAAAGGGCTGGGGATGTAGCTCAATAGCAGAACACTTGCATAGCATGCAAAAGGCCCTGGTTCAATCCCTAGTACCACAAAAAAGTCTACCAGGCAAAATACCCTCCCTTGAACTACTTTATTGAATTATTTATAGGTTCCTTTAGTTTCTTCATCGTGGTTACCATTTAAGCTCAAATATAAGACAAGGATTCCTACCCCTCTGAAATTATCTGTCAGAAAAAAATATTTATGTTTTTGTAAAGTCTCAAATTATAGAGCATTCTCCTAGTGTTTTATTTTAAATAACAAAGCTGTACTGGGGAAGAAGACACAACAGCGAGAGGACAAAGGCTTACCTGTAACAGTGACGAGCACACAAAAGGCTGCTTCTTGTTGATCGGGGCTGTGCAGAACACGTACCTCACACGCAGACTTAATGGGATATGCTGGATCAACTCTGCAGAAAATTTAAAATCATCCATGTTGCAGACAAAATACTGCCCATCAACTTGTGAGAAGTCTACAAAGATATCCTAGTGGGAAAAGGATAGAGGAAGTTACTGAATAAATTACTCAAATCCATAAAATAACCTCTCTAATCCATAACAGTGTCCCAAGGGACTGGATTCATTCCCTGCTTCCTGAAGCCGAGTCTGTGCCCACGGCCTCTCTTCCCACCCTGAAATACTCAGAGAGAAAATTCCTCAGGACAAAACTTCCAAAAGACTTTGAAAGAAAATTTTCCTGTGCAAGACAAATGCCATACAGAGCAACATGACGGGGACAGACTATCCTTTCGTGCCCCTGATGTGAACCAGCAACTGTCTGCTACACTGATATTTTTACAAGAGATTTAAAAGTGAGTTTCCACTTACAATGAGGTTAGAAAGTGTTGTATCCGGGAGATGGTAGGCAAACATTTCAATCTGCTCAGCAGTGGGATGAAGACCAGCTGACTTTAGTAAAATTAGAAGAAAAAACAAGAATGAGCTATTTTTGTTTTTATGTTTAAGAATACAGTTAAAGTTATCTTAAAATACAGTCCTGTATTCACACTAAGCTCTCTCCAAATGAGTTATTGCCAAGAATTTGAGTGGAAAAAAGTATCACCACTGTACCATTTTATTACAAGAGCTAATGAGATAATTTAGTAAAAATGACAGATTATGCTGACTGAATAAACTCTTTTACTTTTACTTTAATTATAGTTCTAAAACCTGTTATAACCTGATAGGGTATCAAAAAATGCCTTCCAAGATAAAGCAATTTTCCAACTCTCATTCTCCCCACTGAATGAAAAAATACAAAGAAAATCTATCTGCTCTAACCAGGGCAATAAAACTGCCATACGCATGCTTAAGAAACCTTCTCAACTGGACAGCACTTACCTCCTTAACTATGTATTACAGGACCAAGAAATGCCCAAAGGAAGTACAAAAGGTTAACAAAAAGTACAATGAAGACTTGTATTTTTAAACATTTATTTATTTATTTAGTGTGTGTGTGTGTGTGTGGCCAGCTCAGCCCACCAGGGGGTGGGGCTGGCTGGCATGTGGTGCTGGGGGATCGAACCGCGGTCCCTGTGCTTTGCCAAGCTTGTTCCAAGTAGGTGCTTTAGACCACTGAGCCATCTCACCAGCCCCAAGACTTGTATTTTTAAATCTTACTACAGTCAAAGACATATCACCAAGAATAAGTATGTTTAAAGTGATGGGGAGAAAAAAAAATAAAGTGATGGGGAGTATTCTGAACATTTTGAGGAGATTTAATGGCAACGTGTCATTTACTGTAATAAATTTTTAAAATTTAAATATTCACTGTAATTTCTGGTCACACCTCACTGACCAATTTATAGCAATTTCTTTTTTTCTCCAGCAATTTCTGTGTGTTCTCATCCATTTTGACTTTAAAATATTATTATACTAAGAGATCCTGAGGGCCAGGGAGATGGCTCAGTGGAATAAGCGCTTCCCTGGCAAGCGCAAGGGCCTGAGTTCAATCCCCGATTCCGCAAAAAAAAAAAAAAAAAAGAGAGATCCTGAGCTACACAACAACTCTGTCTCGTATAACAACAAAGATATACACAAAAAAGACTTTGGGAATGGCTTCAGAAAGTGTCAAGAATGATGAGTTAAGTATTTCTGAAGTGAGGGGGAAATACTTTAAGTGGGATAAATGGCAACTGTGTCTTTTACCATAATAATTTTTTATAAATTTAAATACTCACTGTATTTTCCAATCATACCTCAACGTTACATGCCCAGCTAAAGCAAATGTGTCATTTGTTATTAGAGTTCTAGCATCAGTTAAAGGAAAATCAGAGCTGGGCCTGAGATGCACCCCTGTAATCTCAGCACTTGGGAGGCTGAGGCAGGAGGATCACCATGAGTTCGAGGCCAGCCTGGATGGCATAATGAGTCCAGAGCACCTGAAGTACAAAAGATAATGCTATCCCCCCAAAAGAGAGGAATATCAGCTCAATTAAATTTGGAAGGTGTCTCTATGCCTCTCCAAACAGTAACAGAGGGTTCTCTCTTGCTCTTTTGGGGGTTTTTTGGTCTTTTTAAGATAGGGTCTCACTATTGCAGTTCAGACTGGCCTTGAGCTTGCTTTACAGCCCAGCATGGTCTTGAACTTGCAGCAATTCGCCTGCCTCAGCCTCCAGGATGATGGAGGGTTCTCTTGATATGGTTTTCACAGAACACAACTTTCTTTTCCTTGTTCTATTTCGAGATACCTAAAGTAAGAGTCCAGATGGTGGGTGAGGAAGGAGTCCCAGTCCTCCACACACTAATAATTAACACCTTGTACTTTACCTTTATAGGATCCACAGGCTTATTCAAAATTTCCTTTAATAAACTGAGGTCATCCCGATTCATTGTTGTAACTTCTCCTTCTTTAAACTGTGAGCTGAATCTGCCAGCTCGGCCTGCAATCTGCAGGGCTTGAGAGGTGGTAATCGGTTCTATTTCTTTCTCTCCCTTTTCATTCATAGTGGGCTTTAAAAGCGAGTAAAAAATAATTCTCTTTATGCTCCTGAAAAGAAACAAAAGTGATCCTATAGACTACATAAACAACCCTGTCATTTGAGTCATCAGAAATCTCGTTATCTTCGAGCCATTTAAAAAATAAGAAAATACTTTTTTGGGTAATTCTTGTTCTTCCTTTCACTAGTATATTTTAACAACTGTGTACATTTTCTAAACATCATTCAACTACATATTAACATGGGTGAAATGTAATGTACATGAATTATCTCTTAATAAAGCTATAAAAAATGGCTCTTTTTATCAATGACCCACAGAAAGTGTTCTCATGCTGTTCTAAAGTTAGCTGCCCTAAGCTCGGTGGGGCACACAGTTCTAGCTACTCCGGAAGCTGAGGCAGGAGGATTACATGAGTTCAGGAATTTGAGGTCAGCCTGGGTAATACAGTGACTAAAAAACTATCAGAGTAGTTACTAGTTCTTTGATTCATAGATGTGTAGCTGCCTTCATTACCAAAACTGATCACCACTAGAGATAATGGCTAGCCCCACATGCATGATAGGTACTTGGAGACCTTCTGACTAAGAAACTAAAAACACAGTGACAGCAATAGAGGGCAGCACTCAAAAGTCCTAGTGTTATATGGTATTGTCTTTTTATTCCTTAAGAGGTATAAGAAAAATTCAAAAAATCTATACTATAATACCCATTCTCCTAAATCCATGTATTTGGTAATTAATGCCAATTGGAACACTAAGTAACAAAAACTTGTCATCTAATCCACTGACTAGCCACTGTTATTAAAAACAAATTGCTTACATTTTAATTTGGGGTTTTCTGGTTGTTTTTTTTTTTTTACTTTTTGGAAGGACCAGGGATCAAACTCAGGACCTTGCACTTGCCAGACAGTGCTTAAGCTACAGAGCTATCTCCCTGGCCCAAAAGTTACTTACAAATTAAGTCCCATGCCAATTGCATCTGTAGCAACCAGGATTTTGCATGGATCACTGGGATCATTAAACTTCTTTGCCTGAGCAAGTTTGGTCCCTAAAATAGAACAATTTGTTATTGTATGCGCTGCCGAAGCAAGCACAGAACAGTTTATGGTAAAGGAGTGCTCTCCTCTCATTACATCACACTAAGTCTATCTTAGAAACCGTCCCCAGCCTGATCTTCTCATTTTTATGGATAAAACTGTTGCTTCAAACCGTATTTCCTTACATCCTCAGAGTCCCTTACCCTTTACTTCCACCCCTTTGGATAGTCCCCCTTACAGCAGCTCAGTCCCCACCATGCCACCCTTAACATTTCCCAGGACAGTTAGTATAGATTTCAGGGTGACAGTGTGAAGGATATTACCAGATCTATTATTTTAACCGACAGTTCCTAAGAAAATAAAAACTCAATATTTAAAATACAGTCTAAGTGGCCAGGGAGATGGCTCAGTGGAATAAGCGCTTCCCTGACAAGCGCAAGGGCCTGAGTTCAATTCCTGGTTCCGCCAAAAAATAAAAAATAAAAAAAAATACAGTCTAATAACATATAACACAGGGACTATATAAGGAAAATACTACTTCTACTCAGACCCAGTTAAACTGAAAAATACTTATTCTATGATCTAAAACATACTATTTGGCCTATAACAAAGATTTCACATCCTATCACAATGAAAGCCAGTAATTACCAGGCGGGAGACTGCCATATATAACAGCTGATTCCAATCCTCGAATTTCAATCTGTCGACTCACAGAATAAATATCATTCTTACTAAAACAGACAATGCAGTCCCCAGGCCGAAGGTTATCTAAAGATTCTAATGCATGATCCATCACAATAATGGGGGTTAGCCTCTTATATTTTCGAACCTGCAATAAAGATGTGAAAGGTAAGCCAGATGTGGTGGCACATGACTGTAATCCCAGCACTCAGAAGGCTGAGGCAAGAGGAGCAGTGAGTTCAAGGCCAGCCTGGGCTTCATAATCAAGTTCAAGGTCAGCCTGTATTATCTCAGAAAAAGACATGAAATGGCAAAATATCTCCAAGTCAACTTCTTGTGACTAATAACTGAAAAGGCTGCAAAGCAATCAACAGTAGCTAAAAACTGATAAGCATCATCATTTTTCTTTTTCTGTCTTTTTGAGATAGGCTCTCACTATGCAGTTCAGGCTGGCCTTGAACTCACAATAATCCTCCTGCCTTAGCCTTCCAAGTGCTGAGATTATAGGCATGCACCACCACCTCCAGCTTCATCATTTTTATTTTTTATTCTTCTTTTTTTTAAACAATCGTGTTTTATTTTTTTGTTTTGTTTTGTTTTTTTGCAGAACCAGGGATTGAAATCAGGCCCTTGCGCTTGCCAGGGAAGTGCTTATTCCACTGAGCCATCTCCCCAGCCCCCATCATTTTTCAAGGGAAACAACAACGACAAAACATTGTTATAAGTGTTACCATCAGTTTTTCTTCTTTTTTTCATTTTTCTTTTTGAGACAGGCTCTCACTATACAGTTCAGGCTGGCCTTGAGCTCACTTTGTAGCCCAAACTGGCCTCAAGCTTGCAATGACCCGCCTGCCTCAACCTCTCGAGTAATAGATACCATCAGTTCTTATTGGCATTTTTAATTAAAATATTATACAATGTTTTATACATTTTCAAAGCACTCTCACACAAATTGATTTTCATGGCAATGTGATACTTCAGAAGTTATTAGCTGTCACTTCCATTTATACACAAGCAAAACAGAATCCAATAAAAGACTAGGTCATAGGCTTGTTCCAATTCTAGGTTTCTATGATTTGCTTCACAATGCAAAGTTTAAAAACCAGCAAGGTCCCAATGGAAATTAAGAATCCCTTCCACTACTTTTCACTCTTTGAAGGCTTAGCATGAAACAAAAACATAGCCAAGTTTCAAGTATTGCCAAGTTTCAAGTAATTCTTTATCTTAGTCTAGAACCCTAGTAAAGAAAAAACACAGGATTTAAAGGTAACCTGTTGCTTCTTACTCTAGACAAACTCTGACAACTGTATGAATACCAAATATCACATATATGCCATACAAAGCTTTGAAAATCAAACTTGTTCTAGGTCTCAAATTCAATATTGTTCTTATTTACTTAATTCTAGACCAATCTGTTCAGGCCACAAAAGATTCTGTGAAGATGAGGAATCTCCCATACTCCTGAAAGATTTAGGCCTGACAGCTACTCTATCACAACTTCACATCAAGAAGTCCAACCAAAAATACACACAAGTTGGTCAACGACAAGAAAATGGCGTTTCTCTTAGTTAATTTCTGGTTTTGCCACTATGAAGCCACTACACGGTGGGATGTGTGCTCCGCCCTCCCCCGAGAATGAAGCATATAGTCTCTACCTCTATTTCCTCTCCAGTTGTATACAAAAGCTCAGTGACCAGGTCAATAGCAGCAGATTCTCCACACAAATGGATTTCTTCAGCACAGAGTCCTATAAGAGCATAATTAGATTTCTTTTTATGTAAAAATTCATAATTAAATATGTAACTCATACAGTAAAAATGCTTTATCTTTGCTTATTCTTTTACAACTCTACCAAATGTCATAAGAAATACTGTCCCTTTGATGCAAACCCCAACATAACAGCTATCTTTCAATGGGTAAAGATCATGTTCACTGTTACCCAGAGCTCTAAAAGGATTCTCGCCAAGGTTCAAGTTTGTTACAGGGTGAAGCCAGTCAGAGCTGGAGCCCAGCTTTGATGCTTAGTGCTGAACATTACTTAGTCCAGTTCTTATGCCTTCCATGGAACCACTAAGGTACTTCAGAGGTGGAGGCTGGAAGGCAGAAGTGATTCCAAGCTTCTCAGCCTTGTACAGCTCCAATTTCATCAAAGGCTTCAATGCAAATTCTGAAGAAAGACCTCAGTTACTTTCAAATTTGAAAAGATACTCTCTGTAACATGCTCTTCAACAACTTAATACTAAGCAACAGAAATGTTTGTGCCCAATGACCTCAAAAACACCACTTGCAGAACCCTATGCTAAAGAACAAACCTAAATCAAACTACCCAGGTAGGTGGCACATGCCTGTAACCCTAGCACTTTGGGAGTCTGAGGAACGAGGAATCAAGCCCAGCCTGGTACCACAGCTACTCAGTGAGATTCTGTCCCAAAATAAAAAAGGGCTCAGTGGAAAGGTCCTGCATTTAATTCCCCTGCTGCAACAAACAAACATAAAAGCTATGGCTACAAAGATTTTTACTGCAGCATTTTTTTGGGGTTTTTTGTTTTTTGAGATAGGGTTTTACTAGCCATTCAGTCTGTCCTTGAACTCAACATGTAGTCCAGGCTGGCCTCAAACTTGAAGCAATCCTTCTGTTTCTACTTCCTAAGTATTGGGATTATAGGCATGTCCCTACATGTCTAGCACTTTACAGCAATACTATCAAAGACAGGAGGAAAAGTTCAACTCTATGGAACAAATTGTAGCGTTGCTCTTCAATGGCAAATATGTAAACATATTAAAGTGCCTGAAATCAGAGTTGAAAAATAGCAACAGAGGGCCAGCCAAATAGCTCAGTGGATTAAAGCACCTGCAAGCAGGTGCAGGGGCGGTGGGTGGGTGGGTGTGCGTGCGTGTGTGCCTGCATGCATGTGTGCGTGTGCATGTGTGTGTGTGTGTGTGTGTGTGTTTTTCAATCCCCTGGCCTGCTGTGCTGGCCCTGCCCCTGGGGCACGCTGCTGAGACACAGCTGAGACTGGGTGTGGTGGCGCACACCTGTAATCCCAGTTCTTGGGAGGCTGTAAACAGGCGGATCACTAGGAGTCTGATCTAGTAGTGAGACCCTGAACACCCTGTAGACCCTTCCCTAAAATACAAAAAAAAAAAAAAAAAAAAAGAAAGAAAAATAAAAATAGCAAGACAAAATTGCAAGTTCTCAAACTACATGTATAATAAAAAACTCATGAAACATACCAAAACATTAATAGTGATTAAATAATATGGTAAGATTTGAGCCCCCTTTTGCAGTGCATTTTAACTTTAATCATGTAACAAGAAAAAAATTTTTTTCTTCTTTGAGGCAGGGTCTCGCTATGTAGTTCAGGCTGGCCTTGTGCTCACTTTTTTAGCCCCCAGGCTGCTCTCGAATTCATGATCCTCCCATCTCAACCTCCTGAGTGCTGGGATTACAGGCATACACCACCACAGCCAGAGTTCTGGGGTCAGTAGGTGTACCTGGAACCCTAGCATGTGGGAGCAGGAATCGAGATTGGGACCTTGCACTTGCCAAGTAGGTGCTTATACCTCTGAGCTATCTTCTCAGCCCTGGAACTTTTTATTATCAAAACAGGATTTAAAAATATAAATATACTGGGCATGGTGGCACACACATGTATTTGAAAATAAGGCAGAAGGATCACAAGTTTAAAGCCAGCCAAGGCAACTTAGCCAGGGCCTGTCTCAAAACAAAGGGAGGGGAGGAATGTAGTGCAATGGTACAAGGCTTGCCTAGCACACACAAGCCCCTGGGTGCAATCCTCAGTACTGCAAAATAGTAACAACAACAGCAACTCATACTTCAGGGACTTGATGACTTCTGTCAGGAGAGGATCTAGTGGACTACTTGGCAACATCAAACATAAATGTCAGTGCAGACACCACAAAGCCCAGGTTTAACAGCATTAAGACCACGAACCTAAAAGTGCTCTGGTCCAGGCCCATCCTCTGGCTGGATCTCTAATCATCTGAATTTCATCAATTACAGCCACTTCATCTTAAAATAAAAAAAGTCATCATGAGCCACACCATCTATTCAAATAGTATTAACAAATTTCCACAGAGATTCAAGCTTTCACCACCACCACCATCACTTACCAGGTACTTCTTTTTTGACAGACTTGTTTTATATATTGTAAAACTGCACTTTATTTAATCCTCACAAAAACCTGAGATTAGGTATCATTCTAACCATCTGACAGAAGGATAAACTGGACAAGTGAAGTTAAGGCATCTGCCCAAGGTCAGACAGTAAGTGAGGGAGATCACTTAGCCCACGCAGTCGTGCTTCCAAGACTATGCTCCTATAGCACTGCCTCCCAATGGAGTGGTTTAGTTTATTTTTTGTAACCCCAGAGACAACCTGGAAAATCTGCTTAGTAAAATGACATCACTGCCAGGGAGACAGCTCAGCAGACATAAGCATCTGCGTGGCAAGTATAAGGTCCTGAGTTCAATCCCTGGTATGAAAAGAAAATTATACATGGCCTATATAAGAGAAGTTAATTTTTATTTATTTAAAATGTTTCAAACTATTCAAAAGTTAAGTATTGCAACATTACCTACAATTGGGCCAGGGAGATAGCTCAGTAGAATAAGCACTTGCCTGGCAAGCACAGGGTCCTGAGTTCAATCTCTCGTACCGGAAAAAAAAAAATCTCTACAATACAGATAAAGTTTAAACAACCTAAACAACATTTATTGGGGAAATGAGTATCAACTTTAAATATATATGTATAGATATTTCAACAAAACTAGATCTACAAATATTTGAAATAAAAAAGTTGCAGAACAACAATACAAATGAATCATCGCACAAATTTTTTTAAAGCACAACAATCTATAGTAGGCAATACAGATATAAAAAGTCATGGCCAGGCATGATGATGCATGCCTCTAATCCCAGCACTTAAGAGGCTGAAGCAGCAGGATCACTCTGAGTTTCAGGCCAGCTTGGGCTACAAAATGAGTTCAAGGCCAGGCTGAACCGCATAGTGAAACTGTCTCAAAAAACAAAGACATGGGGCTGGGGAGATGGTTCAGTAGAATAAGCGCTTCCCTGGTAAGCGCAAGGGCCTGAGTTCAATCCCCGGTTCCGCAAACAAAACAAAACAAAACAAAAAAAACCCAAATACCTGACAGCAGTTTGATCAAGAGTATAGAGGAAATGTGAATGGTACTAAGAAATCTGGCACTATACTTCTCAACATTTCATATATCTTAAAGGAAAAAGGGAATAAACACTAAGAAGCAAGCATTATCCTGGCACAATGGCACACGCTTATAATCCCAGAAGCACAGGAGACAGGGGCAGAATGAGCAAAACTAAAAGCCAACCTGTGCAATTTCTCAGGATCCAGTCTTAAAATAATAAGGGGGCTGGCGAGATGGCTCGGTGGTCTGACGCACCTGCTTGGAACAAGCTTGGTAAAGCACAGGGACTGCGGTTCGATCCCCCAGCACCACATGCCAGCCGGCCCCGCCCCCTGGTG
>NW_004524581.1:8736884-8758704 GCF_000260255.1 Octodon degus | reverse complement strand
TTAAAATAAAATAAAATAAGATAAAATAAAATAATAAGGGCATGGGATATATGTCAATACTCTCTGGACTCAATCTCCAATACCACAAAAAAGACAAAGTTGAGTGTTGGGCTGGCCAGATAGCTCAGTGGATTAAAGTGCCTGCTTAGGCAGACACAGAGGTGGAGGTTCGATCCCCTGCATGCCAAGCCAGTTCCACCCTTGGGATGGGCTGAAATGGCGATTGGGGCTGGGTGTAGTGGTTGCCTTTAATCCCAGTGCTTGGGAGGCTGAAAACAAGAGGATCATTATGAGTCTGATCTATGTAGTGAGACCCTGTAGACCCTGTACATTAAAAAAGAAAAAAAACCAAAAGTTAGGTGCAGTAATTGTTGCACTCAGGAGGCTGAGTGAGGATCACCAGGAGTCTGAGGCCAGCCTGGGTTACACAGTGAGTCTCAAAACATCAAAATACAGAAGAAAACAAAGCAAGTATGACACAATGTTTACTAGTAGCAAGTAGTAGGTATTCATATACTATTCTTGTTCTAGATTTTTAATGCGTTTCACAACAAAACACATGAAATATATCCAGTGTATTTTTTTATTATTACTCAGTCACTTTTTAAATGGCATATACATACAAGGAGTTGTAACACTGCACATCTCAACAGTACAAGAAACGTGGGCGGCCTGTTTCCCATCTGGCTCAACTGTCACACGCTCTTCACCTGTCACCAAGTCACAAGGCACACCCTGGAATGACAAAAAGGAACTTCAACTTATTTTTATTTGGAAAACCAGTCGACAGCCTTACCATCCTGCATGCACCTGATCTTGTCTGAAAACAACGGCTGAGTTCAAGATCAGCCTGGACTGTACAGGAAGTCCCACACTAGCCTGGACTACAGAGCAAAGTCTTATCTCAAAAAAAGAAAAGAAACAAAGACAAAAAAAGCAGCAAAAATAACTTTTGGATTTTAATTCTGTATTCCCACCATTATCATCAAATGTATTTAATAGCAAAAATAAAACAGCCCCAATTTTTTTCCCTTTTTATAAAAAGAAAAAAATAGTTACCTTTTTACATAACATAGGTAAAGAGAAATAACACCAAGTCAGCTAAATTCTCAGGTAACAGAAGCACAAAAAACTGGTAATTTCATTTTTAAACTTTATATTATAGTTTCTATATCACATTACTAATTATTAAAACGAACATGAACCGTTTTTACCCTCAAGAAGAATGCTAGTAAAATTTAAGAATGCAAACTTCTTAACAAACTCATTCCCTGAGAATGGCCAACAGCCCTGCTAGGATATATTAAGGCAATCAACCATCCCAGCATGCTGGAGACGGAGGGGTTCCACGGAATACAGCACTTCTGGTGTTAAATCTGGCAAAGTCCAGGCACACTGCAATCAAGGTTCTTCTACAGGTCTGCGTGTAATCCTGAAGGAACATCAGCCATACCCAAACTAAGCAACAGTGTATAACACAAATGAGGAGACTACAGGGGCCAGGGACACAGCTCGGTGGAATAAGTGCTTGTCTGGCAAGTACAAGGGCCTGAGTTGGATCCCTGGTACCACCAAAAAATAAAAAAATAAAATGTAAAGACAAAGAAGACTGAAGAATTATTCCCAATCAATGGAAACTACAGTAATGGCAAACAGAGTATGAAGATCGTGCACAGGATCCTGGAGGAACACAGGAATAGTTTCATTATTAGACAACTAACAATATTTGATTATGGACTACACAGTAATTCTTTTTTAGCATATGTGCTGCTGAAGCTAGCACAAGGACTGTGCATTAAATAACGGTTTTCTAGTAATACTGCTTTAGGAACTGGGTGTAGTGGTACTACCTACAACCCCAGCTACTCAAGAAGCTGAGGCAAGGGGGTTGCAAAGTTGAGGCCAGACTGGGCAACACAGCAAGACCCTGTTTCAAGTAAATGAAAGGTATTTTGTTTCAAGTTTTAGGTAAATAACTTATGGTTACGTTTGAAAAAGTCTGAGCGAGCAAGGTACCATGATGCAGGCCTGCAAATCTAGCACTCAGGAGGCTGAGACAGAAAAATACCAAGCTGTAGGCCAATCAAGGCAACTTAAACCCTGTCTCAGTAAAATTCTAAAAATGAGCTAAGGCTGTAGCTCAGTGTTCCTCAGATTCAATTCCCAGTTACATCCCAACACACACACACGCACACATGCAAAACAAATGAAGCAAGCGAGGTCCTAACGGAGTTGGGTAGTGGTTTAAAGTGCAAGACTATTGCGTATGTTCTCTGCATTTCTCTACATAGGTGAAATATTCTATACTATTTTATTTCATTTGCTCTAATGTGTGCACTTTTTCACATTTTAGTACCTTGGAAATCAGGATGCACCTTGAGCACTGATGACCTCCCAGAGCTCAGCTAGCTGCATCTTTTTCCTTCTTAATTGTACATATAACAAAGGTACTTCTTACAAGTATCACTCTCTCTCTTAGGTGCATAGAAATAAAGTAATTTTTTGTTAACAGTAAATTACTACATATATCTTTTCCCTGGATCCACCTTTACCCTCAAAAAAAAAAAAACAAAAGACAGCAAATACTTGGTAACATACTAACAGCGGCATTACTCTTTTCGAAGATCTCATGTGCCAGTAATTTTAAAGGACCACAGTACACTCCAGACTTCGCTGACAGGTATTTCTGGATTGCATGGTAAGTCTTTCCACTGTTTGTGGGACCTGAATGAAATATTATCTTCCGCTGTATAGCTCTGGCTTCTGGGTACCTAAAACGTAAGTGGTAAACAGCTTAGTTAACTGTTTCTTCTAGCAAAGATATCAATGGGGGATGTGTGTGCCCAAATTAAACAACCTCTTAACAGTCACACAATAGTCTTTAAAACTAAATGTCTAATTTCACATTCACATCAAAATAATTACTGATTTCTAAAAATGACTAGAAGGCAAAAAATCCAAATGCAAATTACTTCCTTGGTATTTCTCCCATTGCACAATCTTTTCTTTAGGAGTTACCTAAAACAACCCTAAACTGCTGTAAGCTCCACAGACCTATCAGTAACATTCGCACAGCACTCAACACTGTGCCTTAAATAAAAATATTCCCAGGCCTTCAAACTTTAATATAGGCAAGTCTAATCCAGTCTTCTGCTTCTGGCCAAGATGGGCCAACTGCTAAGGAGTAGACATGCTCTCCGCCAAGAAGCAAGCGCACAAAACTGAGCAAGATACACATAAATTCTGTGGGGGAATGGATACAGGCAGTGCAGGACTGTAACCCCTGAAAGAAGGGAATGCTAGAGATGAATGTGCTTTCCCCGGTAGGGCACAGGAGATGGAACCGAAGCAAAGCATGACAACAGTGCCATTAACAGAGCAGTAGAGATCAAGAGCAGAGGTGACGAAGCTGCTAGAATTTGAAGGGCAGAGTGTGGAAGAACAGAGAGGGTGCAGGGAGCAAGCCCTGGAATCTGTGTGGGTTCCCTGTGGGTCCCTGACCCAGGGCAGGCTGATTATATGCGAGGTGAGAATCAGCAAGGCCTATAAGAGAGCAGCCACCAAGGACCTTACAGAGCCTCAGAGAGGTCCTGCAGTCCTAGAAGATGCTGCTTTCCCAGCCACAGGGGAAAAAACTCGTGAACAAGCAGGCCTTCAGTTGAAATACGAGAAGGCTACTGCTCAGACCTAAAGACACAACCCCAAAGCAGGGCTCCTTCAGATATGCCCTGATAACACCTAAACCCAAACTTAACCAGAATTGGGAAGAGATACCTGTCAATTGCCTCAAAGAATTAACTGCCTGTTTTTTCAGGAAAAATATCACAGGGGCTGGTGAGATGGTTCAGTGGTTTAAAGCACCTACTTAGAACAAGCTTAGCAAAGCACAGGGACCGCGGTTCGATCCTCCAGCACCACATGCCAGCCAGCCCTGCCCCCTGGTGGGCTGAGCTGGCCACACACACACACACACATACACACAATAATAAAATAAATTTAAAAAAAATATATCACAAACCAAGCTCGATATCTTATGGGGCTCTTGGGAGGTGACGATCACAGGGGCATGAAACTGGATGGGTCTGCTGAAGGGTTCACCACTGGGTGTGACACAGGGAGGAAGGAGGTCACCTCGGGCATGGCCAAGAAGTATAATCCTTTCCACTCCCTTGATGTCTTGTGGCTTCCTGTCTGCCATGCCATGAACTCTGTCTCTTCCATGCCACCTTGCCTTACAGCCAGCTGACCGTACACTAAAACCTTCCTCCTTCAACTGTGGGGGTCAGGTATTATGTCTCAGCAACAAGAAATTAGACAACTCATAATCTGCCATCTGGTATACATTAAGATAATAATCAGTAGTCTTCCCAGACTACAAACTGAAAACTCCAAATCCATAAAGCAAGGAACTAACCAGTTAGGTGGTATTCTTAAGTCACTGATCTTCCGTAGATCATCCTTACATTCCAACACAGGAAATATTTGTTTGGCATGTTTCAAGAAAAATGGAAATAAATCATCCACATGAGCTGTAAAATAAAACAAAACACTGCATTAACATGTGCAATCTATACGGTGTCCCAACTCAGAGAAACAGAACACTGGCTGCCAACCACTGCGTTCTAACCCTCTACTGCAAACAGGCAAAGATTAGCACTGGGAAAAGTTAAATAATAAAGAATGAATCTGGACGCATACATTCGAGTGAAGCCTCCAGTCACAACAAGACAGATGAAATTATAAACTTTTAAAAATTCTGATGCCGAGGATCAAATCCAGGACCTTGTATGTGCTAAGCAAACCAGCTACCACTAAGCTGTACCTCCGGTTGGGTGCAAAGACCACAAGAACCAACACAAGAACATGAACTGACTTCTCAGCGAGAATCCGCCACACCTCAGTGGCTTTGAAGGAGAGTGTGTGCATCCCATTCTGCTCTGTATCTATGTGCTCCCTCCGTGTCTTCACAACATAAAGGTCTAAGAGTTAAATATATCAAAAATTATAACCAAAGTCAAACTGCCCATGGGAATAAAACGATGTTCTTCCTTTTTTCCTCATATGACAAAGCTTTACTCTGACATGAAGGAGAAAGAAACCTATGACAGAAACAGAATCTTCCATGCACCAATTCTGTCACATGAGAGCTCATTTCATCTGGCCTGTTTTAACATACAACAGAAAGGCTCAATTTGTTGAACAAGGCCTACTGTTTATTGCTTTGATTTTGGTTTGTGTTTTAAGACAGGGCCTAGACATATAACCCAGGCTGTTCTCAAGCTTGCAATATTTGTGCCTCAGCCTCCCAAGTACTGGGATGACAGGCATATACCACCAATACACAGTTAGATCCCCATCTAAGGTATATGTGTGACCGACTTTATGAAGAACCCAATTTAAAGCAAGTGATCTAGAAGGTTTCACATGAAAATGGTAAACTATTACAGAGAACCTTACCAGGACCTAGTCTAAATCAAGCCCTGCTGGAGAAACAAGAAAAAACAGCAAATACAGCCAGTAGGATTTTTTTAAATAGCCTAAATACTTGCCTGCATTGAAGCAAATGTCATTCAAAATAATGTGAACATCCACATCCAGGGACTGAGACTGCATAATGTAATTTCTAAAGCTGATGAAAGCTTGGTGGAAGAGACGGGCTGTGGAAAACAGAAGTAAAATACATAAAGCCTAGTTTTCAGTTTTCAATTTAAAAGCACATACAAACCACAAGAAACTCAATGTGCCTTATTATTATTATTATTATTATTATTTTGTCCTTTTTCTTTTTGAGATAGAGTCTCACTATGCAGCTCAGAATGGCCTTGAGCTCACTTTGTAGTCCAGGCCAGCCTTGAACTCACAATGATCCTCCTGCCTCTGCCTCCCAAGTGCTGGGATTACAGGTATGCACCACCATGTCCAGTTATTATTATTATTACTGTAATAATCCAGGACAGCTGCATTATTGAGATTGGGGCTAAAACTGAACTCCTAGCACAACACAACAGAAGGATGAATATGCAGCTTCTGTCCACAGTCTGCCTCAGTGGCGGTGGGTCTGGTCAGTCACCTGCCGAGAAGCAGAAGGCAGAGACCCATCTCCAGGCCACAACTGTGTACTTATTTCCAGGCCACATGAGGTCCCACACAATACTGACAAAGCATTACTCTTCAAAAGTAATGCAATAGGAGCCAGTGATATAGCTCAGTGGTCTAAAGCACCTGCTTACACAAACTTAGGCAGGTACAGGGGACTGCGGTTGGATCCCCAGCACCATGTGCCACACCAGCCCCACCCTCACAGCAGGCTGAGCTTGGCAAAAAATAAATAAATAAAATAATTCAACAACTCTAGAAAGATGTTATTGGTCTTACCATCCAGTCCACAATCAGCACCCAGTTTCTGAATTTCCTTCCTCTTATAAAACTTATCTAAGATCTTCTTTACTTCATCTATAAGAAAGATATAAAAATTTAATATTTCCTACTTTAGAAACATGTCCAAAAAGCAAATAAAACCTGAACTCATAACTAATGTTGTCATTCAATATATACTGCAAAAACCTGACAGGTTGGTTGATCCCTCTTTGTGCATTAATATGAGACAAAGTGTCTAGAAAATAATAAAGTCAAACAGTGTTATATCCCTGACACACAGCAGAGGAATGAGCAGGTGCGACAGGCTCAGAGCTACCCTCTAGCTTTTAACAGGTACTTTTATATATTGTGTTGTTTTGTGCACTTTACAGTCATTCTGTACATTGATGAGCAGCTAAAACACATCTAGAAACAAAGCCAGTAAGCATGTTTTTATGCAAATGGATAATGAAATGATTTGTGCTTTGAAGACGATGACTTTCAGGGAATTTGGGTTACTCTTACACTGTTTCAAACAGTATAACTTAGGACAGTGGAGGTGAGGGAAGCACCCCAAACCAAAGTCAGATGACATAAACCAAAGTCAGATGGATGCATTTTAATAGCAGAGAAATTTCTGTGTTATTAGAAAAAATGACATGCCACTATGAATCAGTAATTCTAAAGATGAAAATATCTTAAGCTAGGACTACACTAATGTTGTACATGCTAAAATACCACTGTACAGTGTGGTGACACACACCTGTAATGCCAGCACTTGGGAGGCTGATGCAGGAGGATTGCTGTAAGATCAAGGCCAGTCTGAGCTATAAAGTGAGCTGGTACAAGACCAGCCTGAACTGCATAGAAAGACCCTGCTTAAAAAAGATGAAAATAGAGGCCAGGGAGATGGCTCAGTAGAATAAGCACTTCCTTGGCAAGCACAAGGGTCTGAGTTCAATCCCTGGTTCCGCCAAGAAAAAAAAAAAAAAAAAGATGAAAATAAATAGGTAAAAAAGTAAAATACTACTGTTAAGCACCTGCCTGGCAAATGCAAGGTCCCAAGTTCAATCTCCTGTACTGCAAAACAACTCCCAGTCATGGAAGAAATTAACCAAGAACAAAGCACCTAATTAACAGAAATTTGTTTTAAATAGTGACATGTCAAAATGGATGGTTTAACTCATTCCTGCCCACTTGAATCCCTGGTGGTACACGCATGCCTGTTGATTCGGCAGCTGTAACACCCTGATGGGCCTGTTCTGGGCTGCCTGATGCGATGATCACACAGGTTCCAGTAGTGCATGTATTACCCCGCAGTGTGCAGCCTAGCTCAGAGCCACCAGCAGTAACAAGTGAGGGTCCCATCAGGAACATTTTAACCATTATATCTGCCCACAACGTACAGCAGGTGCCATCTTGCTCTTCTTCATTCTCTCTCCCTTTCTCCCTCTTTCTCTATCTCACCTACACACACACGCGCGCGCGCACACACACACACACACATAAAATGGTATTTTTGGGTTTCTATTACTTTGAATTTAGTAGCAGGAACAAATTCTTTGTATCAATGGGGGGAAAAGATACAAAAGGTTGAGGAAAAGCATATGAAGCTGCTTTAAAAAATTCTGCTGACCCATAAACTCAATACAACTAAAGACAGATCACATTTATTTAGAATTACCTATTTCCTCTAATACTCCCATGTTATGTAAGATCCATGCCACTTTATACATTTTAAGTGCTTCAAAATGAGGTTTCAACCACATGTGGTACCACATACCTGTAACTCTTAGCACTCTAGGAAGCTGTGGCAGCAGGATTAGGATTAGGGTTAAGGTCTGAGTGAAACTGAGGGAAGACTGGGTTATGTGGTAAGGCAAAGGCCTGCCTAGAACATACAAAGACCCTACTTCAAAATAATAACAGTAATAGTAAAAATAGTATCAAAAAAGTGAGAGTTCTCTGGGCCAGTATTTTGTTTTATCCAAAAGATGTATCAAATGATTATTTTAAATAACTGCAAAACATGAACAATGGAAATAGCACTAAAAAAATTTACCTACTACAGAAGTATACAGAAATATTTTTTTCAAAAAAATTAAGCTTTCTCTGTTTTATTACTCCAAGAAACTAACAATGAGAATGAGATCGTGGAGGTGAATCTGCCAGCCATGGACAGCCAGAACGCTACCCTCCCCCTCTGCTGCTCCACCTGAGATGACCAAAGCTTCCAGCTCAGCCAACATGGGGTGGGGGGGGGGGTGTTTGCACTGCTATGGGGAATAGCTGCGGGCTGGGAATGCAGCTCGTGGTAGAACACTCCCCTAGCATGAAGGGGAGTTTTATGCTCAGCACTGGGGGCTCACTACTACAACTTTCAAATACTTACATTTGTCACTTTAACAGCATTTATGAAAATGCAACAAAGTAAAAGGTGTAGTGGTGGCTTGCACTCTGGAGGCTAAAGTAGGATAGCTGGGAGTTCAAGGTCAGGCTGGCCACACAGCAAGATCCTGTCTATTAAACACACACATACACTGAAGCCAGTTGATTACGGGTGGAAACCATCCTCTAAAAAACATTCAGACTATGATGAATGTGACCGTTATGTATATAAAAAATGTACCAAAAAAAGAAAATGTGCCAATACAATCTGATTTTAAAAAATTCAAACCAACTAGTTACAATCCAAGGAAAGAGAAGCTTAGGGGAAAAAAAAATTTCCATTTGCACAATAACCTAAAAGTACAAAATTATTGTTAAATCCTCTCATGAATCTGTTACATAGGTAAGGCAGACCGTCTGTGTCTCAGGGCATAGTTCTCCAGGTTTCATGCTCACAGGTTCTACTGTAGGATCACAACCCAGAAACTTTAATTCCACTTTTCAAAAACAACATGTACATTTGTTCGTCTCCTTACGCTTTTAAAAGGGCTTTACTAAACATATTATGTTGGTTTTCACTATCTATAGACATGTAAGCAGCAAAAACATTCTCACTGTAAAAATCAGGAAATGGAGAAAAGGTCAGTTAAGTAATGTTCAACTCACAAATATGCAACATCTTTTGAGTAACAGCCAATCTACAGCTATGCCACTCTGTGTTACAATAAGCAGAAGGCAAGATAGCTGGACACATACATGAAAAGCAGCTCTTGTGTGCCTAGTACAGTGTGCCTGGCACATTGTAGATATTTAATATATACTGTACTGAGTATGTCGAGAGACACAGCAGTGACCTGTGGCCACACCCTCCTGAAGCTCAGATGTAATCTGGGGTATGAAAACAATCAGTGATCAAGCAAGTGCAATGTGTGTCATAGCAGGAAACTAGAGGACGCTAAAGAAGCACAGAAACTCAACTTTTGCTGATCAGAAAGCAGCATTTCAGCTACTTTAAAGAACAAAGAATGCCGGCTCCGCCCCAGGGGCGCACTGAGACTGCAATTGAGACTGGGTGTAGTGGCACAGGCCTATAATCCCAGCACTCATGAGGCAGTAAACAGGAGAATCACGAGTCCTATCTAGTAGTGAGACCCTGAACACCCTGTAGACTTTTTCCTAAAATACAAAAGCAAATAAGTGAACAAAGAAGAGTCTGCTAGATTAAAAATAAAAGTGATTATGGGCCAGCTGGATAGCTCAGCAAACTAAAGCCCCTGCTTAGGCAGAGCGCAGCAGCCAGGGTTGGATTCCCCGCATGAAGTGCCGGCCCCACCCACGGGGCGCGCAGAGAGGGTGATTACGACTGGGCATGGTGGTGGGCACCTGTAATCCTGGCACTTGGGAGGCTGAAAACAGGAGAATCACTATGAGTCCGGTCTATGTAGTGAGACTCTGTAGACCTTGTCCTAAATACAGAGGGGAAAAAAAGGAAACTCATGGATTGGAAGAAAATATGTGCAAACTACACACCCGATAAAGGACACTATCAAACACACAAAGAACTCGAGAGAATAGCAAGGAAACACATAACTCAATCTAAAAAAAAGGATCTAAAAACATACTTTCTTCAAAAGACACACAAATGGTCAACAGATAAGCGAAGAATTGTTCTCGGTCAACTCTACCCCAAGACAATTCTGGGACAAAACTCACTGCACTCACTTGAGCCTTGGGTGATTATGGTACCTATGGCCGTAGGCAAAGATGTCTTTGTAAAATTCTAGCTTGTATTATTTATAGTGGGTGATCCACATGTTCCTCGGGACCCGGATCTCCTTCCCCTCGGCAATCACAATAGGACGTCACAGTGTTAAGTTTGTGGCCGCGCACAGTCAAGGACAAAGATACTGAAAGAAGTCTTCCTCTTATTTTTAACTGCCTCATCCTTTTTTGGTTTTGGTTTTTTTCCTCCGGAGAAAACAGTGTGGAAACTAGCAGACTATAATACCAAAGTGGGGGAACGCCTAACAGCTGGGGGTGAGGGCCTGAATCTTCCCAACACGAGGTTTTAAATCACTCAGAGCAGCAAGGGAGTTTTCACTGCGAAAACGTCATTTTAGAGCGAGACGTTAAGGATGAATTAGATGCAGCCCCAAGTGCTGAGGTGACTTGCAAACCAGTCAAGGAGAAAGCCATATCCAGGCACGACAGAGCACGAGGAATCCTCAGGTCACCAGGAGAGAGGAGAGGGCCTCCCTTTGCCCAGTAGCCACCCTTGCCCCCGCCCCTGCTCACTCGCTCACTCACTCTTGTCCAGAGGCCTGGTTAGCTCGGCCCCGACGTCGCCGTCGGCTCTGGGACCCTGAGGCTTCACAGTTAAGGGAACGAATAACGATGTGTTCGGAGCTTTGGAGCCACCGGACGCAGAGGAAGAGGAGGCTGCAAGGCCAGGGACGCGCGCTGGAGTTCCAGGAAAGGGCCCACAATGAGCGCGAAGGGCAGAGAAGACGGCTCCCCGGTGGCCAACCTGGCGCCCGGCCGGGAGCCGAGCCCACAACAAGGCACACCGGGGGAAGGACATCGAGTCCGCAGTCTCCAAGGCAGCCTGGACCTGACCCAGGACACGGCGGTGGACGGTGACGCGCACCGGCAGCGACTGCGGTCCGGAAAGACCCAGGCCGCGAAGCGAACTATCCAAGGAAACGCCAGATCAGTGAGAAAAGGGTTAATGCCACAAGGTTACCATTCCACATGGAAAATCCCTTCAGGGAAAAGCACAAGATATGAATTCTTCTCTACGCTTTCTTTGCAAATTGGAATCAGGACGCCAATGGCACGATATAATCAGGCATCTTTTCGGGGTCACCTATGTGAGGCAGGGGGCCTCACAGCTGCGTCACGTGACGCAAACTGGGCGGTTCGGTAAGCATGCGTACGCGAGCGTGTGAGCGGGTAGGCTGCAGAGCACGCGGGCTGTGCTGGGCGGGATGTTAAATGCTTTTCCCAAATCTTTACTGCAACAATTAGCCTTCGCTTCCTACTAGGGTAGATTTGGAAAATATTTGATCAGCCTTCACAGGCTTGCAGAGAAATTTGGTTGTATTAGGTAAGGCTTTTGTGTGACGCGTGTGTATACAGCGCTTGTATTTAATGGTTTGTGTAAAATCCAACTACGTGATGTCGCAAGCACACGGCATAAAGTTGATTTTAATTTGCTTTAGTTGGATACTGTGTCCAAGTGAGGTCGTAACATTTAAGTTCAAAACAAGCTGTTATTCCACATCCCCCTTTATACGTACATTTAAGATTTTGGAGGGTCAAGGTAGACATTATGAAATAAAATGAGACTACAGTAACTTTGTGCCTTTGAGTTACAAAAATCTTGTTAAAATTTTATTAGCACATTTGCAATACATGGTTAAATTCATCTTGGAGAGTTGATATACTTACATAATACACCTTAATTCTTTTTATTTCCCATTTCCCACCCTTTCCTCCACAGCATGGATACATGCAGAATCGTTTTGCAGTCAGAATTTCCAATCGATAACACTACATGTTAAATACTGCAAATACTTATTATACTGATTACATAGTTTAAAAAAGTTTCACTCCTGTAAACAGATTTTTGCCAGATACAAAAGCAAACAAGTGGTAAGTAAATCATAGCAGTCTTAACTATGGAAAAGGCATATTAAAAGTTTTTAAATACCAGAGATAAGAAAGGCCACATTCGATGATTTACAAATAATCATTAAATTTTTGAGAAACCATTAATTTTGGAAGTGTCTAGAATAGAGCAGACAAAATCAACTTTTGACTGGGAAGGGAAGAAAACCCATTATAATTTCAGCATTAGTTCTAACTGAAAGTGGGGGATTGATGTGTCTAAATTATAGAAAACTGTGTATGTGGAATGGAGAGGATTTACAGAAGAATCCTTATGAAATTTAGTAACTAAATGTAGAAAATGACATTGAACAAGAATGTCTCACCAGGTTTGGAAAACAGAAGAATGATGATGGATAAACTATACATTTAAAGTGAACTGAAGCCAAGTGTGACGTTAATTCCTTTTTGTCTGCTCCTGGGGTTTTAGGGCAAAAGCTGCAGCTCCAAGGGTCTCAACAAACCAGGCTTGGCTACCCATCCCGTAGCAACAGTAAAGAGGAGCAGTGGTGAAGGGCAGGAAAGGAGTTTTAAATCAGCATAACCCACGCTGGGGAACAGACAGGTTAAGATCTGTCTGTGGAGGACTGAAAGTAGCTTTAGAGTTGTAGAGGAAAGAGGGAAACAAAAGCAAGAGCAGGGGTCTGTAGAGTTGGCAGCCTAGGTGATCATCATCTGCAAGGTGCTGGGAGAGCCATCAGCACATGAAAGGACAGCTGGGTTCCCACTTGAAGCAGAGGCTTTGTTCCATCCCAGGTCATGAGCCCACTTGGGTGGTACTCTCATCCTGGCTCTGGACTTGGCCCTGGTAAGTGTCCCTGCAGGCCTTAACAATCTAGTTACTCGTGGTGTCCTCAGTTTGGAACGAGGATGAGAAGGGCCAGGTGAACCTAGGGCTAACAGAGCTTACATTACACTTTTTAAGTGATCAACAGACATGCAGAGCTAAGCAGGGGTCAGATCCAAAGTTTCAAGGCAGTCCGTGCTCCATTCCCGCTTTTAGCCCAGCCTCCAGGGCCTGGATTCATGGTTGTTGCTGGTAACCATTTAGAGTCGTCACCAGGTTGGTAGATCACTTCAGTAGGTAACTTGCCCCAGTGTTATATTAAGGAGTTAGAAGATCCTACTTTCCCGGCTTCCAAGCAGATATGCTTCCCACTACATGGTAACATTGGCAGCATGAGTACAGCAGTAATTGGGAGAAGAGAAGAGGAAGTGAGACAAGCAGTAGAAAGTAAGTTATTTTTTTTTTTTTTTTTTTTTTTTTTTTTTTTGCTTTTACTCCTAAAAGCTCATAATTGAAATTTTTGCAAAAATATAATCTGTACATTTCCTATCATGTCTTGCCTACCCAAATTCTGTAATTTGAAGTTTCTAGTATGTGTCTGATGTAAAGGCTGTCATGATCTAGACACTAGATTGTGTGTTTTAAGTGAGCTTTTAGGATAGTCTTCTGCTGAGGTGTATTAACAGCAGGAAGGCAATTTATCTAATCTGCTCTCCCCACACCAGGGCTGGAGGCGCTATCCAATGTAATTATGGAACTTGTACAAGGTTCTGTTCTGTCTTGTGTTCTCTCCACAGCTTGATAACACTGCTAGAGAACCTCATCTATCCTCTAACCCAATACTTAATTACTGTCCTACTTTTACTACATATTGAGCCCACATTTTTCCTAAAGGACAATACTTCATTTTTCATTGTATAATATATAGGAAGATAAGGTTCACCCATTTACTTAAAAATCGTGATGGGCACAGAGTATGCCAAGATAAGCAGTATGAAGCCTCAAGAAGCTTAAAATGCACAAACTTGCACCATTATCATGTCTTTTAAAAGTGTGGCCCCGAAGACCCTGTTCCCTGTAGACCCTGTACTAAATACATAAAGAATAAAGTAGATAAAAGTGTGTTTTTGCACAGTCTCAGTGGTGTGTGCAGCAATGCCCTCAAACAGAAGGACATCTTTTTGACTTGGAGATGGGGATGAGATCAGGCGAGACTTGTAAGTGGGGAGGGACGGAGAGAGCTTTGCGGAACAGCGCACAGAGGAGGGCAAGCCGTCTCCAGTGTGTGACATGCCAGAGCTAAAGGTGATCTTCCAGTGGGGAATTTGACTATCCTGGAAGTACCAATTCAGCCACTGAAGATGTTCGATACAGGAATGATGTACTAAAAATTATGCTTGTGACAGGGCGGTGCACACCTGTAATCCTAGCTCTCAGGAGGCTGAGGCAGTAAGGATCACCAGGAGTTAGAGGCCAGCCTGATGTGCGTAACAAGACACGGTCTCAAATTGGGTATACAAAAGCAAAACAAAAAGAATGTTTATGGGATACTCCAAGCCTAAGGGAAAAGATTTAAGGATGTACATTTTCCTCACTACGCTTTTATACTTGCCTTGAAACTTAAAATACTCAGTTCCTATACAGGCTATCCTGGGCATGGTAGCACACATCTACAATTCCAGTACTCAGGAGATTGAGGCAGGAGGATTGCCATGAGTTGAAGGACAGCCTGTACTACATAGTGAGACCCTGTCTCCAAAAAAAAAAGACAAAAAAAAATCCTGTATAGACTAATATAAATAACTAAATGGTGCTTTTATGCATGCCCAATAGTCAACTAAATATAAATGGAACACCAAAGAATTTAAGACTTAACAGATTCATATGTAATTAGAATTGAATATTCCAACTACTAAATCCAGGCTGGCCATGAACTCTTGATCCTCCTGCATTAGCCTCCCAAGTGTGAGGATTACACACATTGTGCCACCACTTATAATGGTAGGATTTATTTTGAGAAGGCATTTGTTTCTCAGAAGTTACTATTGCATACAAGCAGAGCCTCAAAATAAATCAGTTGTTCTAAGCCCTTCCATAGCACCACCAAGATGACTTTTATCTCCAGACAGTAAGTGGGCAGCATATCTAAAGAGTCACAGTAATATCCTGTCTCCGTCTGTTCTTCTAAGGGTCTATTTATCTTTCCTAAAATACCCTTTCAGGTGTCTACATCTCATTAATATAATATATAAGCCCCAAATTCTAGTCACATTTTTATGAACCCGCATAGATGTGATTAAATGTTTTTGTTTGTTTAGACAGGATCTCACTATGCAGTTCAGGCTGGCTTTGATCTCACTTTGTAACCCAGGCTGAACTCTTTTTAACAATCCTGCCTCAGCCTCCCAGTACTGGGATTACAGGCAGCACCACCACACTCAGCTGATGGTTCTTTTCTCCTGTTTAGGTGGGGCTTTGGTCAGTCACACACAGGCAGCCATTTAGTGAGTAGTGTTTTTCTTCTCCAACTGTATCAAAATAAGGAAACTCTAGTAATAGAAATAAGAGCTTTAATCACTTTCTTAATCTCTGAAAGCTTTTTAAAATATAGATGTTCCACTCCCTGAGATAGTAATTTTTATGGTCTGGGTGGGATCCAGCCATGGTTAAGCTTCTAAGGCGATTCTAAACTGCAGCCACTACTGAAAATCACTGGGTTAGGCGCTGTACTCTTCATAAAAACACAAACCTTATTTTCATCTTTTTCTTTCTAACTGGCTAACTCTTGACTTAATCAGCAAATAATGAATTTGGTTTTGTATTATTTGAATTTGTTAGGCAACAAAATGTCACTAATCATCTTGGAAACAATCTTTTAAGCCAACTAATTAAAAGCATTACATAACAATTTATAGCTGAAACTAGTAACTATGTATAAAAAACTTATAATTGTAGTTTCCCAAACTATTGAGAAATCTTATCCTGAACATTAAACATGAGATTGGAAAATAGTGCTATTTTAATCAAATAGCAAGCTCAGTTTCTGCTTCAAATTCTTTATTATACATTATGGTTGCACAATTTGAGGCTGGGTAAATACAATTAAATTTCAAAATCTCTGAATATTTTCTAAATTACTACATGCAAGTGACCATGAAAATATTTGGCATTTTAAAAATTCTGAACAGGCACTTACATGAAGGAAAACACTACTATCCATAGATACCCACATTTAAAATGCTCCAGCACATGGTACTTGGAACCTTTGGCCAGCAAAGAGGTTAGTTACTAACCATTTTATCAAAGTGCCATAGTAGAGAAACAGGTTTAAGTAAATGTAGTTTGGGTTATTAGCTCACTCATAAAATAAGATTAACTGACAAAACTTGCATTGAAGTATATTAAGATATCGGTATAAAAACCAGTGAACAGTAAATGAAAGCACTTTACAGGCTTTGTTTTGGTTTCCACACTCCACACTTAAGTGTCTTTGAGACAGACCCCATGCATGGGAGTGCATGACTGCAGCCTTCCTTGGTAGACACTGAACAGATGACTTGGATTAGTGTTTAAAAAAAATTAAGACAGACTGGGTGAAGTTTGAGTGGAGTTTGAACTAGCCACAATTCCAGTTTAACAAACATGAAACTGTCTGTATCTAGATAATTACATGTCTCACAAGTTCCCTCCTGATCGCCCAATTTTCCACTGAAGAATGAATAAATTTGTAAATCATGAAAATGATTATTTGCATACATGTGACAAGAACATTACTTAAAAATGTATATCTATGTTCAGATTTCTAATTAAGGGAAAACATGTAGTTGCTAACAAGTTCTTAAATGCCAACGTAAGTCAACTCCATGTTCCAGAACACACATGTGGTACTACTGGGAGTACATAGCAAAATGATAACTTAATATGTGGGAGAGAAGAGGGCCACAGTTGCATGCTACATAGCCCTCAGGGGGAGAAATATGCATACCACAAAAGTCTTCAAAGAGGGTAAAATGCAAAAAGCTATGAAACGGCAGACCCAGAAGCACCGTCAGTGAAACACTCCATATACGTTTCTCAAATGTATATGTAAAAACAAAGTTCTCAAAAACATTGAGATGTGCCAGGAATATAGCTCAGCTGTGCAGCGCCTGCCTGGCACCCACAAGGTCCTGAGTTTGATCCCCAGTACCACAAAGAAAAAAAACAAAACAAAACTGAGATACCATGTTCTAAATCTTTGCAGGGTATAACATCCACTTATATTTTCTAATTTGATTTGAACACAAAAGTATGTAATTTTTTGCATGTAGATTATTCATTTGTATAAAAGGATTTACAGTCAACATTATAAGGAAAGAAAGCAAAATTACAAGTACCATCCTATTCAAATGAAAATCTTTAATGTTTATGCTGATGCAATATCTTGAGTGCTTATCATCAAAGTGTGTGGTTAAAAAATAAAATAAAGGCAGCTTAGGAAATTTCCAGTGTTTCAAAGAAAGCACTTTTGAAAATGTTTATACATGAACATTTAGTTATACTGTAAAATAAATGCAGCACTGTAAGATAAAGGAAGACTATTACATATGTAGTTTTGGCCTCTTCCCCCACACATGCTGCAACCATCTTTAACCTGCTGAAACTAATCTCAACGGATATGGATTTTCTCCTTTTCTCTTCCTAATTCAGTTCACATTTCAGGCTGTTCAGCAGATGCCTGTTCTGGAGATTCGAATCGCTGGTGAAAGTTCGTTCTCTGTTTCCTCAGTTTTTCAGGAGCTTTTCTCCACAAGATGATTTCCTATAAAGACAAACAGGAGACATCAACAAGTTAATGTTCTCCACTGGGCCTCACGTTTTCACTACGGAATACTAATTGCAAGTTCAGTTTTAACTGTAACGATACTGAACTTCCTATTCTTTCTAAACTGATCTACATTCTGCCCGTGTTAGTCTTAGACTGTCTCCAGCTCCCTGCTTCCCTCAGCACCCTCACATAGAACCACCATCAGTGTGATCAGACCTTAAGTCCTAGCTATTATCTCTTTGTCAAATTCCTAAAACCTGTCCTGTGTTTCCTATTCCATTACCTTAATCTAAATTTAAGTCTTGGTCAGTTCAACCGTAGATACTAAAACTGCTTCCCTGTAAGGCTCCTGTCTCTCTTGCCTGAAACCTTATTCTGCTTCACCCTTTGTAACACAGATTCATTTTGTAAAAATACTGGTTGTATTACCCTGTAATAGCTCATTGTGCCTCCAGTATAAATCTCCAGTGGGTACTTAGGGTCCTCTTATAACCTGAATTTATCAACTCTACTTCCCTCCTTACATGCTTCTCCCCCACCAACCAAACTATTCCTTTCTGCCTCCAACCCACTTGAAATAAATTCACCCCATATCTTTGCCTCAAACTATCTATTATTTTGCCTGTTTAAATCTTATCCTAAGCAACCCATCCTGGTATCTCTCTTCTAAATTCCTTTTTTTCTTTTTGGTACTGAGAATCAAACTCAGGACCTTGTGTTTGCCAGGCAGGCACTGCTAAATTCCTAACATAATTTGCTTCGTCAAATCATGACTGGCTGATTGTTTTGTTTTACACAACATATCACAACTTAAAACATTTGAATGGGAGGGTGGGCAGTATGCTTACGTCAACAGTGTAAGCCAAGCAGTTGCTCTGGAAAGTGTAAATATCATGTAACTTACTTTAAAACTATAAGTTACCTATGTTTATTTATACAGCATTATGACTCCTTACTAGAGTAAGTTTTCTTTTCTTCTAAATTACTGTTAAAACTATTATTTAAGCTTTCTGCTATATAATTCCACCTCCACCATCTGCAATGTGCGGACCTGGAAAACAAATGGTGTATAAGAGGTAGTTTTAATATTCTTCACAGGTTGCACAACACTGATTTCTAACTTGGCTTTTGTAACGTTCAACTAACATTCAAATATTCATCTTATTTAATATATAAAAATTTTAATCACAGTATTCATTTGAATCTCACCAAAAGCTTTTTAACATTTTTCATTTTTTTTTTTTTTTTTTGAAATAGGGTCTCCCTTTCTACAGCCTTAAACTCCCTATGCAGTCCCGGCTGGCCTCAAGTTTGCAGTGATCCTCCTACCAGCCTCCTGAGTGCTGGGATTACAGGCCTGTACCCCATGCATGGTTTAGACTGATTTTCAAATGAGAACTTATTTTATGATGCTTTTGGAGGTCAGGGGGTACAGGAATTGAATTTACCAGGCAGGCATTGTGCCACTGAGCTAAATCCCTAGCCCCAAACTTTATGATGAACACCTCATCTGAAAAATATCAGAACTGTGTCACCATGTGGACATTTTAATAGAAGGGTTTAGTAAAGGAAAAATGAAGCTGTGTGTGTGGACTGTACTCTGGAAAGTTGGAGCAGGATTGAAAGTTCAAACCCAGCCTGGATAATTCAGTGTCTTCACGAGACCTTGTAAGTTGGGATAAGTGAGTAAAAGTGTAGTTCAGTGCAGAGGCCCTGAATTCAATCCCCAGTACTGAAAAAAGGGGGAAATGAAAGCTCAAAATCCATGAAATAAATGCAGCTAGGAGAGAAGTGAAAAAGGAGTAACAATGGAGATCTTTGTTGATTAAAAAAAAAAAAAAAAAAAATTAGGAAAATAAAGAGCCAGGAGTGGTAGGACAAACCTGTAATACCAGCATTCCAGAGGCTGAGGCCAGAGGATCACTGTGAGATTGAGGCCAGCCTGGACTACACAGACAATTCAAGAAGAACCTAAACTACAAAGGGAAACGCTGTTCCAAACAACAACAACGAAAAAAAGAGCAGAAGAAAGAAAACAAGAAAGACCTTGACAAATTACTATAGCTTTGGAATCTGCACAATGATTAAGAAGGAAAACTGTTAGTTTAATGCAATTCCCATCAAAATTCTAACTGCACATCTCACAGAATTAAAGAAACAATCCATAAATTCATTTGGAACCAGAGGAGACCTAGCATAGCAAAGGCAATTCTGGATAACAAAGGCAAGGCAGGGAGCATCACAATTCTTAAGACTTGAAATCATACTATAAAGCTACCGTGATTAAAAAGAAAAAAAAAAGCACATCTGTAATCCCAGCACTTGGGAGGCTAAGGCAGGAGGATCACTGTTCAAGAGTGAGTTCAAGACCAACCTGGGCTACAAAGTGAGCTCAAGTCTAGCTGCCTAAGCTGCATTATCAAGACCTTGTCTTAAAAACAAAAAGAACAGGGTGGTACTAGGGGAAAAAAACAAAACAAAAAACCCAGACCCAAGGATCAGTGGAACAGATTAGAAGATGCAGAAACAACTCCAGACATACTCAACCACCTCATCTTTGAAAAAGGTGCCAAACATTCACTGGAAGAAAGATAGCCTCTTTAATAAATGGTGCTGGAAAAACTGATTAAAATTGAACTCATCACATGGTGGCACGCCGCCTGTAATCCCAGCTCTTTGGGAGACTGAATATATGAGAATCACTGAGTCTGATCTATGTAGTGAGACCCTGTAGACCCTTACTAAAATACCAAAAAAAAAAATGAACCCATATCTTTCACCATGCACTAAACTAAATTCTAAATGGATTAAAGATCTAAATGTTAGAACAGAAACATCAGGGCTGGTGACATAGCTCAGCAGACTAAGCCCCTACCCTATTTAGGCAAGCGCCCCAACCAGGGTTCCCCAGCACCACATGCCACAACGGCCCCATCCCCGGGCTGAGCTGGCCCGAGTCTGGGCATGGTGGTGCACACCAGTAATCCCAGTGCTGCGGAGGCTCAAAACAAGACAGTCTGAGCTGCATAGTGAGACCTTGTACCAAATACATGAAAAAACAAACACCAGAAACATTAAATCTGCTGGAAGACAGAATCAGTAAAACTCCTGAAGACACTGGTGTAGGGGAAGACTTTATGAATAAAACCCGAATTGTGCAGGTACTATCACAGACAATCAACAACTGGGATCTCATAAAAAGCTTTTTCACAGCAAGAAAAACCACCAAAGAGACAACCCACAATGTGGCATTTTTCCACAATGTGACAAAAATGTTTGCCAGCTCTTCCTCAGAGGATTATTGAGAACATATAAAGAACTAAAAAAAAAAAAAAAAACAAAACCAACAGACCTCCCAAAATTTATTTTCTATTTATTTTTGGTACCAGGGATCAAACTCGGGACCTTGCACTTGCCTGGCAGGCACTTATGCTGCTGAGCTACATCCCTGACCCTTACTTTTTTTAGACCTCCCAAACTTAAAAGACCCAATCTGGACATCTGAGAAGAATCACACTTCTCAGACCAAGAAATACAAACAGGAAACACAAAGAAATGTTCAGATAATACTGGCCATTTAAGAAATGGCAAATCAAAACACTGAGATTCCATCTCACCCTGGAAAGAACAGCTATTATAAAGAAATCAACAAATACTGGAGGGAGTGCAGATCGGTACAACTACTATGGAAATCAGTATACAGATTTCTCAACTATGACTAGAGGTCCCACTTGACCCAGCTATTCCTTTTCTGGGTATTTTCTCAAATTTAAAAACATAGTATAGTGATATATATGGAGCCATGTTTATCA
>NW_004524581.1:8732244-8736724 GCF_000260255.1 Octodon degus | reverse complement strand
GTGCTGGGGGATTGAACCACGGTCCCTGTGCTTTGCTAAGCTTGTTCTAAGTAGGTGCTTTAGACCACTGAGCCATCTCACCAGCCCCAAAGATGTGTTTCTTAATACAATGAAGTATTATTCAGCCATAAGAAAGGTAAACTGGAGACTTATAGGTAAATGGATGCAACCTGAATCCATACTTTCAAGTAAAATAAGTCAGACTCATGTAAACATCATACTGTCTCCTTGTGTGAGAAGCTGCAAAGAGTAAATAAGATATAAATGTCTATTCTGGAAATAATGTCATGTTAGCCTTCCAAAGTTTTTCTCCCATTTCAAAATGGTTTTAATGATTTCAAGTCTTTTGGATTTGCATAAAGAATCATCTTCAAGTGTCTCACCTTAAACTGTTCCTTGAAATTTTTAATTTCTCTGTAATGTTTTCTACTTTTCCATATATGTCTTGTAATATTTTTTCCTTACAAGTAGTGCTTTCTAGTTTTCTGTAAGGTCTTACAAATTTTATAAATCACTATTTTATATTTTACTACTCTTGTAACCAGTATGTTTTATTTTCATTCGTTACTGTGAAGTGGAAGTGTGAGAAGGGAATGAGAAAGGCCCTATCACACCTTCTTATATCATCAGTATTTTCACTGCTATAGAAACCCTCACTCACTCATACAATAGAACTTTAAAAGGGCGTACTTTCCAGGTGTTTCTAAAGCTGCCACAGAACAAAAGGTGAGCCTGGGTGGTGTGTCATACCTGCTGCTTGAAGTACCTTCTGTCTTCCTCGTCAACAAGCACTAGATTCAAAAAGTACCTTACTGAAAATTTTTTGTTCACGTCTCTCATTGTTGGTGTTGGGTCATATCCTGCTAAAAATAGTCGAATTGGAATGGATTCACCTGAAATAAGAACAATTTCCATTTAACTTTAAAGGATAAAAATATCTAAATCAAAAATGATTAAATATAGTCACATAAAACACAGGACTGAGCATTACAGACCAGACCACTTATCTTCAGTTCCTCGTGAGCTGAAACACTAATGAAGACCAACATTTTTCAGCTTTGGCACTAAAGAAATTTGAGGGCTGATAAAGTCTTTGTTGGGTGAAGTCTTACGCACTTTGTAGACCTCTGGCTTCTACCCCTTGAAGCTATTAACATTTGGTGTAAATCCAAAAATGTTCCCAGACAAATGTTTCTTTGGAAATAAAGCGCCAGAACACCTGGATCAGATCTCAACTCAACCCTCTAAGGGCTCTATCACCTTGACTTGTGCGATTAAACCATTCTGTTTTGGAGAGATAGACAGTAATAATACTCAGAGAATTTATAAGGACTGTGTGGGTTAAATATATAAAGAGCTTAAGAGAGCACAAGCAGTTAAGTGCTATATATACCTAGTTATATTACTTTCTGCTTATTATTTTTATAATTCCTAAGCATACCTACAAAGATTTGAAAATAACTAATTTATCCACAACAGAGATTAAACAGAATGATGTCTTCATTACCAAGAAGATTTGCTATTCAGATGCTCATGGCTTTTTTCCTAAGAAAGATATTTGCATATTCTTTTAATTACCTTTATGTAGTATTTTTCCATATGCACATCTGTTGCTGAAAGACATAAAAGCTATCCCTCAATATAAACTGACTGCTGGAGTTTTAAAAATAATATGCAATACAAAGTTACATATACAGTACATGGGCTGTGGAACTCAAGCCTGCATTTAAACCTCAACTTTGCCGAAATTAGCTATTACCTTTGGCAAGTTTTTTAATCTCTCTGTACTTCAATGCAGATTAGGACATAAGAACCTAATGAGAGACAAGTAGAGAGCTTTCAAGCACCTAAACTATAGGGCGTTGAATGTTTATAAATGACATTCAATAAAAAATAGCTACTTCTTGAAGTAATCATTACCAGAGTGAGAAAACTCTAAAAGACATATATTAAATGCTATGTATTGCCTCAGACACTGAAGATGAGGTAGTAAGGGAATCCTTTGGGAGGTGTCTGTGAGGGATCTAAAATAAAATACCACAGGAATTATTACTGAGTTCTATTGTATATTATGACCAGGATGAGAAAAAAGTTGTACAGAGATGAACTATTGTAACAGAAGACAATTAAAATACTACAAATTTAGAACCAGAGAAGAGAGAAGCAGAACTATCTCTTCAAATTTTGAATTGAAACTGAGCAAAACCTTAATCTTATTTCAAACTGTAGAATACTATATCAGTCTTTTTAGCAGCTGTACAAAAGATATCCTCAAAAATCATCACTGTAAAAGTTAAGATCTATGATGAATGTGTTCATTATGTATATTTAAAATGTACAAATAAAATCTGAAAAAAATAAGAATGGTTTTAAGAATTATAAATACTTTTGCCAACAACCATCAAAGAACAGTAGCTATCTATGGCCCTCCACTATCCCATGGCCGTGGGCCTCAACAAGAGTCACAAAGTGACTAAGAATGTGAGCAAACTGAGGCACAGCCCCTGTCACGGACGCCTCATCAAACACATCACGTTCGTACAGGACATGATCTGGGAGGTGTGCGGCTTCACCCCCTGTAAGCAAGTGGCACCATGGAGCTGTGCAAGGGCTCCAAGGACAAGCGCGCCCTCCGGTTTATTAATAAGAGGGTGGGAACACACATCCGCGCCCAGACGAAGTGTGAGCTGAGCAATGTGCTTGCCGCCACGAGGAAAGCAGCTGCCAAGAAGGACTGAGCCCTTCTGGAATAAAGCTTGCAGATAAAAAAAAAAAGAATTATACTTTCATAGGAATGAATATCTGCACACTAAACTGCAGTGGACACCTCATTACTCAACAGAAGTAAATGAAAAGTGAGTACCTTTTACTGGTGCACCATCCATTATTTCATATTTGGCAATAGTCTCTGTTTCAGTTGTAGTACTAGGTCCTAGTGTAAGAATAAAGGGTATTAATTTAAATATTTCCAGAATATGATTTCCAGCCTTCTACCTTTTTCCTGTTTTCAAACTTTATATATTATACAAGATATGTATTTTTATATATAAACTATATGTATTATATACATACACACGTGTGTGTATATATATAGAATATATTTATAATTGTGTGTTTGTGTGTGACCTGCTCAGCCCATCCTGGGGGCAGGGCTGGGACAGCATGTGGTGCCAGGGATTAAACCACAGTTCCTGTACATTTGCTTAAGCCTGCCAAAGAAGGTACTTTAGACCACTGAGCTTTTTTTTTTTTTTTTTTTTTTTTGGTGGAACCAGGGATTGAACTCAGGCCCTTGTGCAGGCAAGCGCTTATTCTACTGAGCCATCTCCCCAGCTCACTGAGCTATCTTGCCGGCCCTCAGACTATATTATGTTAACACTACTTTATTGTCCCATTTTATGAAAAACAATTTGGAGTAGTACTGGGGATTGAACTCCTTTTCTTTTTTTTTTTTTTTTTTTTTTTTTTTGCTGAACTGGGGATTGAACTCAGGCCCTTGCACTTGCCAGGGAAGCGCTTATTCTACTGAGCCATCTGCCTTCTCCCTCATTTTTTAAAGCTTTGCGACAGGGTCTTTTTTTCTTTTTAATGTATTTGGTACAGGATCTGCAAGGTCTATAGGGTCTCACTACATAGATTGAAGTTGTAGTGATTCTCCTGTTTTCAGCCTCCCAAGCACTAGAATTACAGGCGCATGCACCACCACGCCCAGTCTCAATCATCCTCTCAGCATGCACTAGGGGTTGGGCTGGTACAGCAGACTGGGATCAAATCCCAGCCACTGCATTCCACCTAAGCAGGTGCTTTAGTCCACTGAGCTATCTAGCTGGCCCTTGACAGGGTCCTTTTAAGGAGATAACTTGTGATCTTCCTGCTTTTGGCTCCTAGAGTTCTGGCATTACAAGATGTGTGCCACCATGCCATGCTTGGTTCTGGTCGTTCTTTCATATTTCTTGATTTAGAATTCCTACACTCATCACTCAATGTTTCATACTTCCTTTTTCCCAAAGGTAAAAATGCAGTTCAAAAACAATCTTGTCTATGGCCACATGACCCTGAACACATCTGATCGCATCTGATCTCTTAAGCCCAGCAGGGTTGGGCCTGGTTAGTACTACGCTAGGAGAAAAAATCTTTTTGGGGAAGGGAGTTTGAGACAAGGTCTCACTACATAACCCAGGCTGGCCTTGAACTCATAGCCATCCTCTTGCCTCAGCTTCCCCAGCACTGGGATTACAAGCATGGGCCACTATGCCAAGTTTTGGGGCTGGCACAGCGTGCTCCAAGTTCTGTGACTGGCAGGCCATGCAGTACTGGGGATCAGACTCCAGTCCTTGTGTTTACCAGGCAGGCACTTAGACTGCCGAGCTATCTCTTCAGCCCTAGAACTCAGGCATTTTAAAAATGAAGTCAGGCTAGGGAGATAGCTCAGTGTCGTAAGTTTGATCCCCAGCACCATAAAAAAAAACCAAAAAAAAAA
>NW_004524581.1:8731020-8731524 GCF_000260255.1 Octodon degus | reverse complement strand
TGCTTATTTATTTTTGAGGCAGGGTCTCATAATATAGTGCAGGCTGGCTTCAAACTCATAGCAGTTGTCCTGCATTAGGAACCAAGTATTGGGATAACACCACCATTCCTGGCCATAGGTATTTATGACTGTCAACTAGGGCTTTTTTCTTTAAGACAGGGTCTCCCCATAGCTATGAAATTCAGGCTGTTAAGCTCACTATGTAAGCCTAGCCTCCCATCAAATTTGCAATGATCTTCCTACCTCAGCCTTCTGAGTAGCTGGGATTATAGGTATGAACTACTGCATTGTTTGTTTTTTAGAGAGACAGGGTCTTACTAGGTTGCCCACCCTGGCTCTGAAGTACTGAGCTCATGCAGTCCTGCCTGAATGTCCCAACTCACTGGGACTGCAGGTGTACACCTATGCCAGGTTTCATGACTTAAAAGCTTACGAATGCTGGGGATGTAGCTCAGCGGCACAGCGCCTGCCTGGCAAGCAGAAGGTCCTGAGTTCAATTCCTGA
>NW_004524581.1:8722082-8730174 GCF_000260255.1 Octodon degus | reverse complement strand
CTTTAATAATAAGTATCACTGAGATAATAACTGAGAACCTTATTTTTTCCAACAAAATATTAATCATTTCAATTAATCACTTATGATTATGATTAATTCCTTATTATGTAAATATGGAAACTGCATTGTTTTAGCATAATAAATACTGATGTTAAACTTGTGTAGAGCTTTTTATGTTGAAAATATCTTCATACAATTGAAATACTTCAAACATAAAATTGTAATGTTGCAGTTCAGTTAAAGGGTTCAGCTCGCTGAAGACCAAGTTCTTAACAGCCAACCATCAGGTACATCATCCCCCTGGATGGCCAAGTTCAAAGTCCGCTTCCACAGAGAAGTCAGCAGGAGCTCCCCTACAAGGCCAGTCTGCTGCTGGAGTATCTAACAACCGAAGCCCACTGCATTCCACGTACCCTGGAATCATGTGGTAGTAAGCCTGGAAATATTTACAATACCTGAAGGGTTTTTTTAGTCTTTTCCTAAGAATACAATTATGTAGTCTGAAGGGATGCTCCAGTGATAAGTTTTTAGGTCTCAAACTATTTGATAATCTTTTCAGCTATGTGAGACTGCAGGCATGTGTATCCTGTTTTCAGTAACACTAAGTCCCTCTCCCTACAGAAGGTGCAGGAGGGGGCTAAAACAGGGCATATCCATTTCTTCAATAACTGACTTTAATGAAAAAAAGAAAAACTATAAAACTAAGAGATTTATAAGTCAAAAAAAGCAAAGTAGACCCTGTTGGGACATGATTTGAACAAATCATGTGAACAAAAAAAGACATTTATATGACAATGAGGGATACGCAACACTGACTAGATAAAAGTGTTGATAGCTTCAGAAATATATTATATTTAAAATGATGCATAATTTTTATAGATTAAATTACATATCTAGAATTTCTTCCAAATATAATCTATGGGAGGTATGAGATATTAATAAAGATAAAACAAAAACTGTGTGTAGCGAATGGTTGAAGCAAGGGTATGGGTACAAGAATATTCATTTTGTTAAGGATTCTGTTAACATCAAATTAATGTCAATTCTACCCTGCACTGATCAATTTTAAAGATCTGAAAAGCTTATTTTTAAATTTTCTCTGAACACTTATTTGTCAAAGGTACTTACTTTGATTTATTATATTCAAATTCTATATGTAGACAATCTTCAATGCCCACTTCCATTTTAATAGAGTTGTTAACATCAGGATAGGTGGCAAGTTGGTGAACAATGAGATCATACTCTTTCACCAAGTCTGTCAGTCTTCTCACTATTGTCACCTTAAGAAAATACCTACAAAGTTAATGGAGAGGATGAGGTAAATTGTCTATTATAAATCTAGGGGTTTTTTAATAAGCAAACATTACTGCAGCTTTCTCCTTGGTGAGATTCCTTTCTTATGTCATTTACCTAATGAAAGAGTTCTACTTTCGCTTTTGTTTTCTGGTTCTAGGGATTTACTTCAGGATCTCATGCATGCTAAGCACACATTCCACCACTGAGCTACATACACACTGGCCCTCTAACTAGAATAAATACTTGCCGGATGAGTTTAGAAAACTGTCATTAAGCCTACTTGAAGAAATCTCTCCCTATCACTTTTGTTTTGAATGCCTATCTAGTCGAGGCACTGCTCTTTGGGGTCTGGGTTGTCCAACCCACCACTAGATGGATACAATGAACACAGAAAGCAAGATCTTGATCCAGGGACATTCAGATTAGTACTACATCTGCCTTGGTCGCTGAGGCGTCAACAGTGTTCTGAATGAAGGTATGGAGAAGGAACAGGACACAGGCTTGGGAATTTAGAAAAATGAGTTCCTACTTTAGTTCTCCCACTCCTTTTGTACCTTGGACAAGTCAGCTGTTTTGGGACCTCACTAGATACTGAATGAGATTCGCTAAGAAACTAAAGATTTGGAGAGTAATTTGGTTTACATAACAAATGAAAGGGATAATTCATTTAAAGAAATACATAATACTTCTCATGTTAGGGTTTTCTGAATCTATAATCTTACAAAGCTCTTATTCAGATAAGCATTAGCCAAAATATGTGGCAAAGTATTCTAAAATATTGTCTTCCACTCTAAAATTATAATTAAAAGTTCAAATAGACATCAACCATAGCCATTACTTTCCAGTTTTGACCATGCTTACATTTTCTAATACACATTCATACCTCAAGCGGACGTTGGCACCGATGTAAGATTCATAAGGCTTTTCAACTTGCATAAATTCAAAATCATAACTTCTGCTCTGAGTCAGTTCTCCAGGTAAGGCTAGTTCTTTCACTAGGTTTACAAATTCATGAGTATTACTCTTGTCATTGAACAGTTCTAAGAAATTTTAAAAACAAAGAGACCAATTATGTTTAATATTCTTATTAGTAAAACCTAAACTTCTACCTCCAAAGTAAGTATTTTACCAAAATAATTGGATTTTGCCAGTATAGTCTACTTAAGCACAAACATATTCAAAACACATAGCACACTGAAAGTTTCTATTAGAAATGAGTTCATTCCTTTGATGTTTGTAGAGCTCTCCCAGTGTGAAGCTATTTGACACATTACCATTAATTATTTGAACTTCTTCCCTTTAAGGCAAAAATTCTATTTTGTTGTTTTGTGTCAAATCAGACAAATACTGAGTATGCCAAAACATGTATAAACACTTCAGCAGTTTGTCATACTAATAAATGTCTGGAGACTTGTGTCACACTTTGAGTATCTCTTGTAATTGTAATGGCCAAAAGTAATGTATTAATTTCATGATAGCTCTTTAAATTTAGTATTAAATATTCATACAGATTTTTTCCTGATATTGATAGAATCTGAATGTTACACTGATGAAACTATAATACATAAAAGAATAAAACCAACCATCAGCTAATTACTATAACTTGCCCCTCAAGTACTTATCTAGAATAGATATATAAACAAATAATATTTATCCATCACTTTTTTTTTTTTTTCCTTCAGTTCTGGGGACTGAACTCAGGACCTTGTGCTTGCCAGGCAAGCACTTATTCTACTGAGCTATCTCCCTAGCCCCTCATCTATCCCAATTTTGATACTTTAAAAAATGCACAGTAAAACTTGGAAAGCTGGATTTATGGTTTTTGTGTGTGTGCGGGGTCTCACTATGCAGTCAGACTCGTACTGATCCTCCTGTTTTCAGCCTCCCTAGTAGTGAGATTACAGGTGTGTATATCACCATGCAAGGCTCCATCACAGGCTCAGCACACCCAGGGGTAGGGTTGGCGCGTCATGTGGTGCCAGAGATCAAACCCTGACCCCTGAGCTTACCTAAGCAAGTGCTTAGTCTGCTGAGATATCTCACTGGGCCCTGGAAAGCTGGATTTAAAACCCAGCTATCCAGACAGAATTACAGACATGTTTTCTGTAGTGCTGGGGATTGAACTCAGGGCCTTGCATACACTTAGGCAAGCGCTCTACCACTGAGCCACACTCCCAGCCCTCTTTCCCTTTTCCTGTACAAAGGATTTTCATACAGTTTAACTCCTTGCTGTATCAAGAAGGTGTCTGAAATACACAGGGAAATCTACACAATATGAAACCTATACAAGAAGAAATTATTCCTTTCCTTCCTTTTCATATGGAATTTCTGTTGATGGGAATCTGGCTATTGGCACACACACTAGGTCTGGAAGACAAGTGGCATGGGTAATTAGAAAATGAAAGATGAAGGTGAGCCTGGTAACTGTAAGACCAGGGAAAAATGTTGAAAGAAACTTAACATACACCTACTTCAATTATTTTTCAAGGTGGACAGATTATGTAACTCCTTTCACTTTTAGTATGACATCCAAAAACAAAGGCCAAGTGAGTCAATATCACTTAATACAATTAAAAGAAACGATTTATTAAGTCCTCTTTTATTTTGCAAAATTCCTTCCTTCTACAAAACTAAGCTCTACTCAGTTATTTAAGTGCCAAATACAACCTTAATATCAAAAGACAAAAAGTAATACTATTTTAAAACTCACCAATTTGACCTACAAATTCAATTCTAATTCCTTGGTGCTCTAGCCTCTTTCCAGGTTGCTTAAAGGCTAGGTTTACCTGCCAAAACATGAAATTGTAAGAGATGTTAACAGCCCTTCGAGTGGGACCACTAGATCCCTTGCAGATGAATGCTATACAGAAGTATTTCAGGTATTCATTTAGGAAGTATGAGATGCCATCATATACGTACATCAGGATGACTTTACAGAATAAAGTATAATTTTTCATACATAATCACTAATAAACCTAATACACAATTAAAGCATATGCTTTAAATAGGAAGGAATCCCTCATTATAACTGGGGAAATACAAAAGGACTCAAAGGGAAAACTTTAAACTGTTTATATGTTTGCTGGTCAAATAACAAAACAATACTAGGATTAATAACTATTTAAATGTGAAACAACCCAATTCCAAATATACTGCTATAATTCCTACCATTAAAAGCAAAACTTGCAAAGCAAAACTTGACACACACCTGTAATCCCAGTTCTTGGGAGGCTGAGGCAGGGGGATTGCAAATTCCAAGCCAGCCTGAGCGATACAATGAGTTCCAGACCAGCCTTGACTACAGAGACTAGTGTATTGCCCTGATTCTGCAACTTAGCCCAGGCCAGAATGTCCAAAGATTTAAATTTTGATTATGATTTATCTTACATACTTTTAAAGTAAATATAATTCCAAAATCACTAAATTCATGTATCTGCCAAATGGGAATCTAAAATTTGTAATTTGCATTTTTGAAGAGTTTTTTTTTTTTTTTTTTTTTTTTGAGTCAGCGTCTTACTAGGTAACCCCAATTGGCTTCAAACTGTGGCAGTTCTCCAGCCCACTCTCCCAAGTGCTGGGATTACAGGTGTGAACCATCACACCTGGATTATTTATAATAATTTGAAAAAAATATGTATAGTACATATATATTAAAAATAAAATTCCAAATGTTTAAAAATTAGCTAACAAAGGATTCTTTCTCTTCTCTATTGTTCCTATCTCTCCTTTTCTTCCCTTCTCTCCTCCTCTTCCCTCTTCTTCCTGTTTCTCTGTCTCTTGCTCTTTTTTAAAACATGACCTATGTACCCAGGCTGGCCTCAAACTCATGATTGTCCTGCCTCAGCTTCCCAGTGCTGGGATTACAAGAATGTGCCATCATGCCTGGCAATGGAATAATAAAAATATGTCTCCAAGTATTTTGTTTTATTTGCTGTTGATGGCAGCACAGGGGACTGAAACTAGTCTTGCACAGCTAAGCACAAGTTCTACCTCTGAACTATATCCCTAGCACCCAGGTTTCTTTACTATAACAAACGTGGATAATGTTGACTCTTAAAATCAATTTCCTCAAACATTATGCTTCTCAGCAGAAAACAGGAATAAGGAACCAAGAAAAATACAGGTCAAATAACTTCTGCTAGCAAGCTATTTAAATTAAAATATTCATTTTTCTACATTGCCCCCCCCCCAAGACTGGACAACCTGAGATCTTCCTGCCTCAGTCTCCTGAATGCTAGGGTTCGAAGTAAATCTGTACCCCTATCTTGTAACCAATATAAGGGCCGGGGAAACAGCTCAGTAGAATAAGCGCTTGCCTGGCAAGCGCAAGATCCTGAGTTCAATCCCCGGTTCTGCAAAAAAAAAATAAAAAAGACTGTAACCAATATAAGTTAGCTACTTTCTTTCAAGGTTAATGAAGGGGGAGGGGAGGAGGAGGCATAAATAAGCTGTGGCATAAAGTAATACTACCAATTGTATAATGGTATGCGAAGCTATGAATGACATGTTACATGAGGGAAGCATGGTCAAATTGTATACAAGTGTAATGGCAACAGTATTTTTTTTAAACTATGAAAGAAAATATTAATGGGTTACTTCTACAATGAATGATAAATTTTGCTTCTTCCCAATTTTCAAATTTTGCTTTGAAATAATACTATCAAAGTCACCAAATGTAAGCTAGCTTTACATACACTAAATATATTAGGTTTAAACTCGAACAATAAATAAGTGTAACTGCAGCTGGGCAGATGCTAGAAGCTAAATTGATGCTTCAGCATGAATTTTGTGCCCAGAATTTAAACCAGAAGAAAGAGAAAGGAGGGTCTAGACCCAATCTCCCAGATTTCTTGCTTCTTGAGCACAAGAGAATGCCAGGATGCGCAGCCACCCCTATGTCCCACAGCTGTCTTATGAAGGAGAGGTACCAATGTTAGCAAGAGTCCTTGAAAACTAGACAGCGCAGCAATGAGCAGCAGGGCCAGAGGTTCCCCTACCCCTCAATCCCCATCAAGACGTCCCAGTCAGCCCCTCTGGGTGTGGACCTCCCCGTGTCCAGGGCACCAGCCCAGTATCGTTGCCTGAGGAACTGTCCTCTTGAGAGAGGCATTTTGGCTGAACAGCAGAGAAATCCCTGTCCCCTGTTCTCAGTAGGAAAAGCCACATCCAGGAAAATAAGTGGCTATTATGGAGGAAAATGACTTTCTCATGCTATTCATCTGTGATATTTACTGTATCCTAATAAACTAGTTTTCTTCCTAAATAAGTGTAACTACCTGCTTCTTCATAAGTCAGGCAGTAACTAAAACTGTTAGCTAATTTGTGCCAGTAAAGCACATAAAAAAATGTACAAGTAGAACACCTCTGTTCAAAAATAAAAAAATTTCATATACTCCAAAATCTTTAACTTCTTTTCCCTAATGCTGAGATTCACACCCTGGGCCTCTAGTATAGTAGGCATGAAAGCACCACTGGGCTATACCTACCAGCTATACCAAATCTGAAAATTTTTGAACACATATTCAATTGGTAAAACTCAGTGTCAGTATTCCAAAATCTGAAACACTTCATTCCTCATCATTTTGGGTAAAGAATACTCAATCTATACTTTTTAGAACGTCCACCTGGCAGCAGGTTTTCTTTTATTGCTGTTTTTCCAGTACCAGGGATGAGCTATCTCCCCGGTCTTGGCAGCAGTTTTTGAAGATGTCTTTGAATGTGGTTATGTCTGATAGTTTTTAAAATTACAATTCTCTTCATGAGGCTGGGGAGGTAGCCAGCAGCATAAGCACCTGCCTGGCAAGTGCAAGGTCCTCAGTTCGATCCTCAGTACCAGAAAAGTTTATGAAACCATCCTAGTAAAGTAGAAATACATATCTACTCAGTTTTTCCTTCAAACTGATCTCTGAAATTTTTGACTTTTCACTGATATGCTTGCTTTTAAGTATAAAATGTAGGTTATTTGAAAGGATCCCAGAATTTAAAAGCATAATTAAGCATATGTGTTTAAAAGATAGCTTAAGAGAGCACTGAAAAGTAAATGACACTCTGAGAGTAAACTGGATCACAGAATTTACCATTACTTGTATTTGAAGCTTTGTAATTTCAGACTTAAAAGAAGTGTTGCCAGAACAGCACAAGGAAGCCCAGCACAGCCATTTCCAGGAGGCCACGCTTCTATCCTGCCCCATCTGCAGAGGCTTTTCCTCTGTCTAGAACTTGCTTCATTTTGCAGAATTACGGAAGTGTCCCCTCGCAGAGATCCCACAATCAGTTCTTCAAAAGTCTTTCAGTGCTACAGGATAACTTTGAGCAGAATACTTTAAAGCTACAAATTTATTTTTAATCCTTCAAACCATAACAAGCTTTCATCTTTTATTCATAATGCCTTTCCTGACTTAAAAAAAAAAAATTTCTGGATAAAAAACGAAAATGAGGTCTATTTTCTTTTCCATGTGCTACATTAAAATAAATGATGTACCAAGTGAAACATTCTCTATTCATCTTATTCCAAATGTACATTTAAAATGTTTTTCTTGGGGCTGGTGAGATGGCTCAGTGGTCTAAAGCACCTACTTAAAAAAAAACAAGCTTAGCAAAGCACAGGGACCGCGGTTCAATCCCCCAGCACCACATGCCAGCCAGCCCCGCCCCCTGGTGGGCTGAGCTGCCCCCCCCATAGGGCAACACATAGGTTTCCTTAGGTTTTGTTTGCCTGTGTCATAGTAGTTTTAGTATATCTGAAGTATATATTCATCTGAAGTATATATTCATTTAGAATATATTTATCTCAACA
>NW_004524581.1:8706771-8721982 GCF_000260255.1 Octodon degus | reverse complement strand
CTGAACAACTCAGTAACTTAGCAAGACCTCATCTCAAATAAATAAATAAAAATAAAAAGATTGGTGATGTAGCTCAGTGTAAAGGCCCTGGGTTCAACTCTCAGTACCACAAATTTCTTTTAAAAATTTCTTTTAAAAGTTACACTGTGATATACCCCTGCAGCTACTTGTGAGACTGAGGCATGAAGATGACTTCAGCCCCAGAATTCAAGCCTAGCCTGACCAATATATCAAGGCTCTGTCTCAAAAACAAATGCAAGGGCTGGGGAGATGGCTCAGCAATCTAAGCACCTGCATGGCAAGTACAAGGACCCAGACTTGATCCACCAGCCACCAAACCGTGGTGGTGCACACCTATAATCCCAATGCTGGGGAGGAGGATCACTATGATCCCAAAGACAGGAGGATCACTACGAGTCCAAGCTACGTAGTGAGATCCTGTACCAAACAAATATTTTTTAAAAAATTTCTTTTAAAAATGCAAAAAAAATTAACAGTGACCACACTTCACAGAGGTGTTAGGAAAAATAAAATCTTAATCAAATTTTATTGGTAATTTTAGATATAAATAATGGTCACATTCATCATATAAAATTTGTACCTGGACATGATATAACTTTTTCTTTCTCCCATTTCTTTCTTCCAACTCTCTTCCCCTCCCCATTTGCAAAAGCTTTGTTTCCATGTTTTCCTTCAAAAAGAAATGTTTGTGGGATAGAGATATATTCAGTAATAGAGCACTTGTCTAGCATGCATGAGGCCCTGGGTTCAATCTCCAGTGCAGGAAAAAATGAAATTCTTGTTTTTTTCCAATGTATTTGATACAGGGTAAAATGTACTTGGTACAGGGTATCACTACACAGCTCAGACTCATAGTGCTCCTCCTGTTTCAGCCTCCCTGGCACTAGGATTACAGGTGTGGGCCACCACACACGGTCTCGGTCGCCAGCCAGCATGGCATGTGGTGCTGAGGATCAAACCCCGGCCCCTGCACTTGCCTAAGCAGGAGCTTAGTTCGCTGGCCCCAAGAAAAGATGTTTTGAAGATCAACACCATCACATAATTTAATATAGACTGGCTCTGTTTATAGGGATTTATGTTTGGAAATAAAGTTGATTGACAGGGAATCAATCACATGCTTCTTGGAATAAAACTGTTTTCCAAAGTCCCATTCTTGCTTAGACTGTTTAGGGGGAAAAGAACCTCAATCATTTTAAGATAATTAACATTTTTATCTGGTTTTCAGTGCTTCATTTTGTTTGGTTTTGGTTTTTTTGTGGTACCAGGGATTGAACTCAGGACCTTGCACTTGCCAGGCAAACACATTCTGAGCTATCACCCCAGCCCAGTGCTTGGTTAAGGAAAATTTAATTTAAAGAGACAGCATCTGCTAATGTGTTCAAAGAACTTTTTTAAATGCTTGTACAAATAATAGCTTAGTTACTGTGTAGTTTTATGTGTACTTATGTGTACCTGTACAGGGGAGCTGATAGAGGCAGCACTATAATTAGCTACAGATTCAGATCCAAAACGCTGGTGAAGATGGATAAAGAGATCTGCTTGTTTTCAGTTTACGAGTAATAGCTGAAAATGAAGGAATAAATAAGAGCATTCTTGGGGCAAATGAGTTAGCATGAAACCACAGACCTAAGTTATGTGTCTCCCAAGAGTTTAGGACATAGGCCCAAGATGTTCAAAAGTTGCTTTCTTTACAACAGAGATAGGAGGGATAATTAATTGATCTTATCTACATTCATTGTTTGGTTTCAAGCAAAACAACTGAAAAATATCATTTTAATTTGGCCAGAAGCCAAAGTGGCTCAGTTCAGCTCCTCTCCAATGGCACAATATGCATTCTGGCTAAGTTGCTTTCGGTCACCGAGGACAGGGGGTCATTTCACTAATGCTTCTTGATGAGTTCCAGCCTCCTGTATATCACTATTTACCATATTTTAATTTTTCAAGCATATTATTTTAGATTTCAGTAAATATACAATTTCATATTTTACTTTCACTGCTTGGGTCCACAAGCAACTTGATAAACAACAGGGATGACAACAACTTTCACTGGTGAAGTTAGGGAAACATTTTTATCTGTTTTCTTTTCTTATTTATTTATTTATTTAGTGTGTGTGTGTGTGTGTGTGTGTGTGGCCAGCTCAGCCCAGCAGGGGGCGGGGCTGGCTGGCATGTGGTGCTGGGGGATCGAACTGTGGTCCCTGTGCTTTGCCAAGCTTGTTCCATGTAGGTGCTTTAGACCACTGAGCCATCTCACCAGCCCCTTTATCTGTTTTCTTTCATAGAAAAACTGCTTTTATTTCAAAAATGTATTTTGCCTTCTGTGTAACACAGAATCTCATATGAAAGAATTAAGTATCAAAATAGGAAGAAATAACTTTATTTTTATAAACTACTTGTTAGGTTGTGGGTCTTAAGTGCCCCCCAAATTCTCATACTAAATAAAACCTTGGTTTGTAAAAAGCGAAAGAAAAAAGAAACAAAACCCTGAGGCTGCAGCTGCCACTCGGTGCTATGGTGCTTGCCTATCATGCACAGCATGTGTATTCAAACCCTAGCACCACAAAAACATAAACAGAAAATCCCGTAAGAAGAAGGCCAAATCAATGGAGTGGAACAAATACTATAATTCAAGAACATTATTTATAAAGAAAAAAAATTAATGAAAGCACAAAGCATTTGCCTAGCATATGCAAGGCCCTGGGTTCAATGCTCAGTGCTGAAGAGAGTACAGGAGGGGAAGAAACAGAGGGACTGGAAGATCTCCCTCAGATACCAGGGCAGAAAGGTTATAATGGAAATCAAAGTAGGTTTGTCAACAACGCTTTACTCTAGAAGACAACAGAGTAATCTTAATTTTTTTAAAAAAGGAAAGCCAACGTTATTATATTCAGTAAGACTAACTTTCAAGGGCTGGGGAGATGGCTCAGTGGAATAAGTGCTTCCCTGGCAAGCACAAGGGCCTGAGTTCAAGCCCCGGTTCTGAAAAAAAAAAAAAAAAGACTAACTTTCAAGTAGAAAGGACACAAAAAAAGCCCTACCAACATGCAAAACCTTCAATAATATTATTCACATGAGCATTTCCTAAGAATTCTATTAGACTGCAGTAACTAGAGGATAACCATCAGACAAACAATAACTGAAGAGATCAAGATACAAGAGAGTAGTAATAATTATTTACAAACCAAGACTAAATGACGGTTCAGAGAAAGAGCACATTACATAGAACGACTGTGTACTGGCAATGTAGTACTTATGGAACACTTACGAAACAGGAGTAAAACAGCATATGTAAAGTATTTAGCTCATTTTATGATCCGACTGTTACTGGTAACAGTATTATTATTCTGAAAGTATTGTTCATATAATGTAGGATAAAATAAATGAGCAAATTATGTGATATGCCTATTATATTTTCCCAGGTCTGTGAAAACTAGGTTTCTTAGCTAAAATATAAAAGGAGATAAATATAAAAGAGGTTAAGTAAAAACAAACCAAAAAAAGAAAAAAGAAAAAAAAAAGCTCCATAGTTCTGAAATGGAATTGGAAATAATTGTCCCTAAAATGTTTTATATAAAACAATATATATAAATAAGAATAAACATATCTTATAGAAGATTATATAAAATGCCACTCCTTCCAAATTTGTCCACTGAAAAGCCTAGCAACAATGACCAAATAGCAGTGAGTATTAATAGCATATAGTATGCAGTCTTGAAATACATGGCCAATTCCAGGTCAGAAGCAGATAGCGTACAGGACTCTGGACCATCTTGTCACGCCAATTAGCAAGGAAGCTATTAGAACTTCCTAGGGTCTTCGGCAATTTCTTACAAAGGTAAAAGCTTACCTAAGACCTGGCAATTCCACTTTTAAGTGTCCAAGAGAAATGAAAACAGATACACACAAAAATGTCACAGCAACATTATTTATAAAGACCAAAAAGTAGATATATTCCAAATGTTTATCAACTGGTGAACACATAAGATCAATATAAAAAAGTGGTATGGCCATAAAACAGAATACTACATAGCAATAAAAAGGAATGGAATACAGACAATACATACTACAACACAAATGAATCTTGAAAACACTATACTAAGTAAAAGAAACCAATCAGGAAAGGATGAAATATTACATAATTCTCTTCAAATGGAATATAGCAGAAAGCAAATTAGTGGTCACAAAAGCCCAAGGGGAGGGGAAATTGAAAGCAACTATAAAAGGTATAAGGGGTCTTTTTTTGTTTTGTTTTTGCAGTATTGGGAAATGAACTCGGGACCTTGCACTTCCCAGGCAGGCACTTATGCCGCTGAGCTATATCCCCAGATGTTTTCTTTTTGGAATAGTGAAAATTATTCTGATACTGCTGATGGTTACACAACTCTACAAATACACTGAAAATTTTAAGTTCCTTAAAAATGAAGAAATTTTATACTTCAATACATCTTTCAAAAATTTTCAAAATATACTTAGAAGGGGTAAATTACCTGATACTCCAATAAAGTTTAAAACAAAGGGGGAAAAAAATCTAGAGCTTTGTCAAAAGGATGTAGCTGCACGAAGAGTATGAAGCACAGAGAACTCCAAGACTTGAGCACAGAAGCACAACCCTATGGCAGCTTGCGGTGCACACAGCCTTCATGAGCCTCCCTCTGACCATGGGTGGATGCACTGAATCTACTCCCATATTTAGATTACCACTCAGTTGAATTTTTTAAGTTCATCAAAAAGGAGATTACCCTGGGTAGGTCTGCTCTATCCTGGTAACCCTTTAAAAGAAGGTGGATGTGACAGAGCTGTTCTCCCACTGGCTCTGCAGACAAAGCAAACTAGTCTGTGAGGGAAACAAGTCATGCAGCAAGAATATGAAGACAGCCTCTGGAACGACATGGTGGCTCCAGGGAAACAGCACAGGAAAACCAGGACCTCAATCACAGTGCTTGCTGTAAGGAAATTATTTCTGCCCAAGCCAGAAGCCTAGACAAGAATCCAAAACATCAGACTGCTGCCTCAACTGTTAAGTTCAGCCTGCTAAGTCCCTGAGTAGCACAAATAGGCGGGGGGGGGGGGGAGAAGCTAACATTTCTTCTCTTTTTCATACCATTTGTACCAAAACAACAAATAAACACAAGTGTATCCTATCCAGTAGGTAAAAACAAAGTGAGAGAAAATAATTCCTATTTTGCAACATGTGATACATGAAATCATTTTGGGTATTAAACATCAATAATTGCAAGAGGGAAAGAACACCAGATAGTATGTACCCCCAATGGAAAAAAAAATCCCAACCATCTATATTCCTGCCAAAAGAATCAAACCTATCTAGTCACCAAAAAAAGTAAATTAAAACAGTAAGATCAAATATAACTCAAAACAACAAGAGCAACAAAGCAACAGTCAATGCTGCTGTATGTGAAACAAGATAACATAGGTGAGTCTATGCTCACAAATTTTCCAAATTAGTATGTATTAAGATGCTCAAAATACGTCTTTTAACCCACAAACTCACTTTAGGAATCCACTTTATTGAAATAATCTTATTCTATAAATCTGAAGAAAAATTTATGCCCATATTGCCAAACATATAAATAACATAAACTACTCAAATATCCAACAACAGGAAAAGGTGTGTTTAGTATTCAGTCATATATTCCAACACACTGCTGTTTTGGTCAACAACAAACTTCATACACAATGGCTGTCCTGTGGAGTTCTAAAGGCCAAGAAATTCCTATCATCTTGTGACTCCTGGCCATGACAATACTGCAAGGCACTACTGGCCATGCTGGTGCAAACAAGCATGCTGCACTGCCAGAGGCACAAAAATACAGCACATACATTACTTTACAGTGTAAAATAGTGGATGTTAATAACTACATTATATGATTTATTAATTATACTTGCATTATTTTAAGAGTGAATTTTCACTTACTAAAAATAAAAATTGTAACTGTAAAGCAGCATCAGGCAGGTCCTTCAGGCAACATTCCAGAAGGTAATGTTATCAAAGGCAGCTTTCCTGTGAGACCCGACATGGAGGCAAAAGACAGTGATATTGATAAACCTGACTGTATAGGCCTGTGTTGTGTATGTATCTGTGTCACTTTTAACAAAAATGCTTAAAAAATAAAAATAATGTTAAAATAAATTTTAAATAGGTTATGTCATATAGCCGAGGGTCCACTGGCTATACCACTTAGGCTTGTGTAAGTCATTATGAAGTCTGCACAATGATGAAACCACCTAGACACATTTGTCAAAAACACATCTCCTTCATCAAGTGATGCTCACTGTAACACAAATACATATACAGTAACAAATGCAAAGAAACCAAGGAAGCACAACCAAATTTTTAACAGTAAATTATTTCTATGACAGAACTATACATATTTTATTTCCCAAAATGTCTACCACACATATATATTACTTTAACAAGAACAAGAGTTAAAAGTCAATCTTCCAGGGTAAGAAACTTCTTTGTAAATGTTCTAACCAATCAAAGATTTTAGCTGACCTTCAGGGAAAAAAATTTCCATCTCTAACAAAATCATTCAAATTTAGAGCACAGACCATTTTCATTACTAATTCTAATATTCTACAACTAGGTAATAACTGCCAAACAAAATGGTTACCTTTCCTGAAACAGACTCTCCATCATAGAAGAGATAGTGTTTTTCTACTTTGCCATCTTCAGTTTTCATCTCAGCCATCTTCCTCGTTTCCCCATCGTTAAGGACAATGTCAATCTCACAAATAGGACCAAAAAAGCCTCCGAGAAAACTCTAAAATAAAGTGAAAATGCTTGTAATGATCATTCTGAAACAGTCATCACATTTCGTAACTCAAATTCAGCTACCTTTGACCTACAGTTAAGCAGACTACAAATGCGGGTTCACATAAAATTTCTATCAAATTTTACATTACAAAGTGACCATACGTGAGTACCTGTATTGCACATACAAACATCTGTCAAGAGATTTTGTTCTATCACCAAAAAGACCCTCTCAAAAAACCATGAAGCCTAAACAAACTTACTACATTCACAAAAAGGCAGTAATTCATGTTGTACTGCTGGTTGACTTGAGCCCCTGGTGGTACATGCCTGAATGTCCCACTAGGCAGCTTTTTATTAATTTTATTAGTAAAAAGACTGACAAAAGTGATTAGATCCACTTGCACTACCAGTGCCATAGAAGCCCCCAACAGGACAGTCCAGTCATGTACCACTAGTGGTTCAAACCAGTGGGAACATGCTAAACACATACTTTAATCACTCCCCTAGACAACTCCTATAATCAAATACCAACATATATTAGAGATTTAGGAAGCTAATTCTTAACATCTGGGTTCGAAAACTTACCTTTCATTATACCTCTATGAGGTGCTCTCACTGTAGCAGAACTTGTCACAATCCAAATTACTCCTATAAGCCCAAATGAATTCTTACAACTATGATAAAATCTATTGCGAATAGGATATGCTTCATTGTGTAATCTCTGAGTAAAACTAGCCCTAATGGTCTAGATTCATGAAATGTCTGTGGATTTTTCCAAAGAAAATGAACAGTCTTGTTTCGTAAATCCTTGTTTTGAAATACAGAAACAAAGTATAAATTACTCATCAATGCCCAAAAGCACTAGTTGGCAATAACCAACTAATAATGAACAGAATCCATTGCAATTTTTTCCATAATTTTATGGATAAACAAATAGCAATGAGACAGTTTCAAATCAAATTGGTAGGACAGTTTCAAGAATTAACACATTGTCCATTGCAATTCTTTTTTTTTTTAAATTTTATTTATTTGTGGGGGGGGGGGCCAGCTCAGCCCACCAGGGGGCAGAGCTGGCTGGCATGTGGCGCTGGGGGATTGAACCGTGGTCCCTGTGCTTTGCTAAGCTTGTTCTAAGTAGGTGCTTTAGACCACTGAGCCATCTCACCAGCCCATTATTATTATTATTATTATTTTGTCCACTGCAATTCTGATACTGGATAGTTACAAGTTTTTGTTGCCACCAATGAAAACTAATCTTTCTTTTTTGATTTACATAATTTTTTTTTCTATCATGTTGTCCTACATCCCTTCTTACTTCTGGTTACCTAGTATCATTCCCTGCTTGAACTCCTTCAGTGGACTGGTGAACTTATAAAGTGTAATAACTACTTTAGAAAATAGTTTGGCATTACCTGACAAAGTTACTGATGCACATATTCCATGACCCAGCAATTCCACCCCTGGTTATACAGCATATCCTAGACAGGTAATGACAAGCCTTTCAGAGACTTGGGCCTAAACTGCAGCCTAAAATGCAGAGTAATCACCAAGTGCCGACATGGCAATTAAAACTGAATACTGAGGTTCTAGGTTAGAAAAAAAAACCAAAACTCATACATTAACACCTTTTGTTCTAAAAACAAACAGTAACACTTGTGCCATAGGTTCACCACCACTACTCTGGACAGCAGTTCTTACATCAAACAGTAGACAAAGTTCATGAATAGCCACAAAGAGAATCCAAGTATCAACAAGAAAATAAACTTTAATTCACAGGTATACAGTGGGAATTCACAGCCATAGAATTTAAAAGATACACATATATGGATAATCTCATACACATAACACTGAATGAAAGAGGACAGAATACTCATTATGAGTCCATGTCCAAACATGTAAGGTACATGTACATCATAGTGTTAGATGTTCTACAGTGCTTGGAAACTAAAGGGAGATAAAGCAGTAATATAGACTGCTTCTCTAATCTGAGCACTTGGTACATAAGCCTATTTGTGAAATTCATCAAGCTACACAGCCATCTGTCCTGTTTTTTTGTACATAATGTTGGCTTCAATTGTTACTTTAAACTCATATACACAACAGATCCCATAATGTGGCCTACATGTATCTAGCCCTACCCAATCTCTCCAGCCATATTAACCTCAAAAACTGTTCTTTCTGCCACAGTTTATTAAACTTGCCAGACTCCTTATCCTACTCCCAAGCAAAGTGCCTTAACCTAACTCATTCATCCTTTGACTGTCAGTTTGACTCATCTCTGTAAGGGTTTTCCCTGACTCAGTAAATTGTATTCTCTAAATTTAGATCTTACAAGACTGATCTTAATGTCTATTGAACTGCTAACTCCATCTGAACAGATATCTTATATTTTGCTTAATCCAGAAGACACAGTGCTGCCTGACATTTAATACATAAAAGGCACTCAAATACTGTACTTGTTGAATGTTAAACTAATTTTGGGTACATACACTAACATTCCAATAATGGAAAGTTCATGGCTACAATCATTGCTAAGAACAGCCCTCTTCCAGGAAATTAGTACTGGTCACAGGGAGCAAAATGCAGAGCATGAAACCAAGGCTATCATATAATATGCTGAGCTGTGAAAGGCTCAAGTCAACAACTTCTGTGGATAACCCACTACTATTGTGGACTGCTGGACTGTGTTGGATTGTTTTGCTGAATTCAAACACCTATAGTATTTAGACGCCAGTGGAATACCCATCTGTGACAGGACTAAACAAAAAAAGGGGATACAAAGGAAAGACCATTTTGTATCTGTATATACAGAATAGTTAGGATAGATATACAGCTACTTTCACTTAATTCAATGAGAAGAAAGATTTGTACTAATAGTGTTTGGACAGGATATCCTGTCTGCATCTTGTACTATAGATAACCACTAAGAAAATAACAATGTACAATGTATTAACTATTGAAACTGTCTTATTAATCAGTTTTGAAACTGTCTCATTGCTATTTGTTTCTTAATAAAATAAAACATACAAAAAAAAAAAAGAAATCAAGGCTATATAAACCTGTTCTCAGTTGACCAGGTAATATGGAGCATGCGAGTGAGCCTCTTAAAGTTGCACAAATCACAGGTGATACCATGGCCAAAGAAGACGGGTATGATGACGCATACCTGTAATCCTTGTACTGGGGAGGCTGAAGCAGGAGGATCACAACAAGTTCGAGGCCAGCCTGGGCTAGTGAGTTTAAGACCAACCTGATCAACATAGAAAGACCCTGTCTCAAAACAAAAGGGTGACGGTGTTTCCCCAAATTCCGGGCTGGCTTGTTTTCATTACTCCTATATTAACAAACGGGATTATAATTTCAATAAACCAACTGCAAGAATTGCCTGATTATTAGTTTTGATGTTCCATAGACACAAACAGCTAATTTCCTTTTTGACACAGTTTTAATTATTCCTGGCAACATTACAAATAACACTCAAATCTTAACCAGAAAACTAGGCTAAACTAATTTAGATAAAAAAGAAAAGCATCCATAATAGCTTTCATGCACTCCTCATTCCTTGTTAGTTTTCATGCTCCAACTCAAGCTCAAAACTTGCCCAAACAACTATTTTTACAGTGTTCTAACACTGGCCTATCCCTCCTATCACTGACACTGGGTTAATATGCAAGATTTTTTCATGTAGTTTGTAAACCCTATATTAAGCATTACCATCTAGCAAAACTCTATGTGAATACATAGAACGATAAATTTTCTAGTCCTTATCAAAGAAATTTCACAAAGTCGCTGGACCAAAAAAAAAAAAAATCTCAAAGTGAGCTGGTAGCAAAGCTATCAATTTATTCGCTGAAACTGCACACTATGAAACAGCAAGTTTTCCTACACATTATGTGTACCCCTTTCAATGTTTTCAAACTTTACAATTTCGACTATGTTTTAAGAGTAACAAGAAAGGGGCCGGGGAGATGGCTCAGTGGAATAAGCGCTTCCCTGGCAAGTGCAAGGGCCTGAGTTCAATCCCTGGTTCCACCAAAGGAAAAAAAAAGAGTAACAAGAAAATAAATTTCTCTCCAGTGTAACTGTGAAAGCTGAGTAAAAGTACTAATCACGCATGATGGGGCTTTAAAGTTTTCTTCACAAGTTATATTCAACTAAAGGCAGTTTCCTAACTCCCTAAGCACGGCCCCAGTAATTCTCAGTATTTATCATATCTCTGCTTTTCATGTTAAACAACTAAGCAAATTAGTGATTATCTCCTCCTGCACTCTAAGCTGTAACATAGCAAGGAGTTTTGCTTATAAACCCTGGGAACACCTAACTATTAGTTAAAGAAAAAAAGACTTCAAAAATGAACGTATCTTTAAAAAAATAAAGGCAACAGTATTTCTATAGAAGTATTTATTTTAAAAAATGTCTTTATTTCAAGCAACGTTTAAAAAGAAAAAAGGAAAGACCCTGCTTAGCCTTTACCTAAAAGTCTCAAGCAGTTCAGAATCGTAAGCATTGGGAAAGGAGGAAGTGAGAGAAAGCACACAGTAGGTGCTTGGGTATGCACGGACAGTGAATAAACGAACACTGCCATAAAATGATCCAAATGAGATCAACTCTAACGAGGGAGGCTCTCACAGCCACCCGCCGCCCAGCCTACGCCGGCGCGCACCTCCAACTGCGGTTAGAGTACTCGGATTGCCCTCCCTGCCGCTTCCTAGGCCGTTTCAACACCCAGAGCTCTAAGTTACAGCAATGGCTCGGAGGGAACCGAAAACCTAGGAGTGAATAGCCGGGCACCAACGTGGTGTGTCAGCGGCGGTCCCGTTCCGACACCCTTTGCTCTTCCGCTCTTCCATTCTACAAGTGTCAACATGCAACCCTGAATCAGAGTCATGAAATCGCAGAATGTCTCGCTATCTAGGCTTTTAATAAGCGGAGCTCCATGAAGCTCGTGACACCGGTAGGGTCCAAGTCTCCCCGGAGTCCGGAACTAGAGACTCGGGGTCACCCCGCCAGTGTGGAGGCGAGGCTCTCCGAGGAGCGCGGACGGCACCCTGGGAGGGAACGCGACTTCGAGCCCCCGCAGAGGGAGAGGCCAGGGCCCCCAGAGCCGCGCGAGGAACATGGCCTGCAGGTGCGCGGGCCTAGCCGAGACCGGGAAGAGGCGGCGACGCCCGCAACCCCGAAGCCGGGAGCCCGACGGGCCTAACCCGCTGCCTGCCCGCTCGCCCGCCCCTCCACCAGCTGCGCCGCACTCGCCGTTGGCCGGCGGGCCACGCGCTCGGCCGCGAGGCGGAAGACACGCGCGCAGGCCCCGCGCACTCACCATTGTCAGCGCCGCCGCCGCCTCCAAGTCCCCCCGCCTCACTCTTCCCTTAGGAAAACTCGCGACCCGCGTCCCTCCACCCCGGCGCTCCACCACGTGATCCGGGCGCCGGCGCACGTGACCACACCTTCCTCTCTCCCCTCCCCCTCCGCCAGTCCTTCGGCCGACCTCTCGCCCCGCCCTGCTGCCTACTGGCCGGCCTGTCCCTCCAGGAAAGGCCATTTGGGGGAGGGGTCTCGCGCTCCTCCCCTCGGTGGATGGGCGGAGCCACCGCAAATAGCGCTCGGTGGGCGGGGCCTGGGAGAGGGTAGTTCCCAGGCTCCGCCACACCACGCCCGCGTCACGTGACCCGCAGTGTGCCAGCTGGTCCCCGGACCCGCCTAGTTCCTGCTGGGGTTGGAGTGGTTGAGAAGGAGGAAGGGTTTGTGCGGAAGCGTTCGTCTCTGGGAGACCGTGTTCCCAAGGCAAAGGGGAGCGTTTAGCCGAGACCCCGCTTCCTCAGGTCTCGCAGAGACTGCTCCTAGGCCGGACTGCAGACGTCTTCCACCTTTGCAGAGCTAAGTCCAGTCCCAGCGTGTTAGCTTCCCAGCCCTAAGAAGAGAAGAGTTGCTTCCTAAAGCGTGGGGAGAGCTTGTGACCGATCCACCTCGGAGTACTTAAAAATCCACCGTTCCCTCCCAGCCCTTCCGGGAAGGAGAGGGAGTAGCTTCTCTTCGCTGTTGTTAATTGTACGTGAGCCTAGAGGATCTCCAGATGAATGAAATACTGTTTAGGACATTAGAAAGTAAATCACAGCGCATTGTATTTATAGTTTAAGAAGAAAGAAAAATGCACTATAATCATCCCCATGGTAAAACAAAATTAGGGCTGGGAAGCAAGGCTACCAAGCAAGTATCAAATTTAAAAGTTCCAGAAATACCTAAAACCAGCATAATTCCAAACCTCTGTGTAAAGAAGACATCAGTGGCCTGTTTTGTTTTGTTCTTTTGAGTCTGGGTTTCGCTAACTCACTTTTGTGGCCCAAGCTGGCCTTGAACTCAAAATTTTCCTCATGCCTCAGCCTCCCTAGTGCTGGGATTACGGATGTGCCACCGTGCCGGGCATCGGTGGTGTTTTAAAAATAGTTGGAACTGAAGGATAATATTAGGTGATAATATATCCACATAGCTGAAGTAGGTGACTAGAGGAAAAATTTGTAGCTTTAAGTGCTTATGTTTGAAAAAAATCATTTAAAAGTAATCTAAATCATGCAAGGTATGGTGGCTTCACACCTAAAATCCCAGCACTTTGAAGGCTGAGGTAGCGTTGCCGCGAGTTCCAGGCTAGCCTGGGCAATATAATGGGTACAGGGCAGCCAAGACCCTGTCTAAAAAAATTAATCTAAATCTTTACATGAAACTTAAAAAAAATTTTTCATGTGGATAAAGAGGGGGTATATACTGTAATTTTGCTGTGAATCTAAAACTGCCTTTCAGTCTTTTTTTTAAAGGATCTGGCATCAAATTACTTTGACAAAGATGCAAAAACCACTCAAGGAGGGCAGAACTCTCCACACAAAATGTTGGGAGAATTGGGCATCCACATCCAAAAGAATGAATTGGGACCCTTGTTTTACACTCTATACAAAAAGTTATTTGCTCACAACAAATTAAAGGTAATATAGGACCTGAAACTATAAAACACCCTGGAAAAAAGCAAGAGAAACATCCTCAGCACCACACAAAAAAATTAATTTTAATCTTGACAAACTCTTCTAAGGACAAGAAAGGTTGAAGGGTTAGCAGGACAGTGGAGGAAAAAAAAGAATCAGTTGTATCATGTACAGGTACAAATTCCCTGTGATGAATGTGATCATTACATACACTTGAAATGTACCAATACACTTAATTTTTTTTTTTTTTTTAAAGCCTCCTCCTAGGGCCAGGGAGATGGCTCAGTGGAATAAGTGTTTCCCTGGCAAGTGCAAGGGCCTGGGGTTAATCCCTAGTTCATCAAAAAAATTAAAAAATTAGAAATAAAACAAGGACTTTATTAAAAAAAAAAAAAAAAACCTCCTCCTAGAAGAAAACATAGAGGGAAAGCCTCAAGATATTGAACTTTGAATGATTTCTTGATTGTGTAATGGGTTAACTAAATTTTGTGCTGTAATTGTGTGAAATTACTAGGAGAAACCTGTGCTTCCTATTATCTACTCTAAAGAATGTGTTCTTCCTCTCTGCACAAGGCTGTTTAGCAGTGAATAACTGTTTCTTGTAAGGGCATCAAACTGAAACAAACTCCCTCCCTAACAGTCTCCTGTATGCATAGTCAGCTTAAGATGTGTCTTATAGAAATATGTGCTTATCGCGAACCCTTAAGATGACAGTATGCACCTCTGTAACCCCCCCCCCAGGCCTGGTGGCCTCTCATGGAGAGAGGTGGAGAGGGTTGTCCTGGACACGGCAGTGCCCCAGCCTCTCCTCCAGTGTCTTGAAACCTCCAGTAACTGTGAGCTAAATAAACCTTCCTTTCCTGCATTTTGAGTGTTGGGTATTTGTCCCAGCAATAAGAGAAGAGTAACTAATAGAGAATTTGGTACCAGGAGTGGGATCATTGCTGTGGCTATACCTGACAATGTGGATTACAAGCTTTTTGAAATAGCTTATGGGAAGAGATAGGAAACCTTTGGAGATGTCACCTACAAGCGAAGAGCTGGAACAGCTTCAGTTGTTGTATAGAGAAGATTCTGGTCAGAGCTCAGACCAGAAGGCTGATAGAAAACCTGCCTGCAGAGACCAAGCTGGGGAGGTTTCTGCTGGGAAGAAGGACTGCATTAGCTGTTGGACTCCAGATCATTTGTGTTTTGGCTTGGCAAAAGGTTTGTCTAAATTTTGCCCGTGTCCAGAGACTTTTCATGAGACTGACATTAGACATGGAGGACTGACTAATCTTTCAAAGGAAATCTCAAAATAGTCAAATATTAGGGCACTGGCATGACTGTTGTTGGGGGCTTTTAGTCACATTTATGTTGAGCATGGAGAGAAAAGAGCCCAGCAGAATGATCTAAAATGTTGTGCGTTTGACCAGAAAGAAAGCTACAATAAAGATGTGGAATG
>NW_004524581.1:8703572-8704081 GCF_000260255.1 Octodon degus | reverse complement strand
GCTAGAGAAATCATTCCTAAAATTTATTTGGAACCAGAAAAGACCTAGAATAGCAAAGGCAATCTTGGGCAACAAAGACAAGGCAGGAGGCATTATAGTTCCTGACTTGAAATTATACTACAAGGCTACTGTGATAAAATCAGCATGGTACTGGCAACGAAATAGACCTGAGGGTCAATGAAATAGACTAGAAGACACAGAAGCCTCTACAAACAAACTCAGCCACCTTATTTTTGACAAAGAGGCCAAATATGCTCACTGGAAGAACAATAGCCTCTTTAACAAATGGTGCTGAAAAACTGGCTCTCTACATGCCGAAAACTAAAACTTGACCCAGGTCTATCACCATACACTAAGCTAAAATCAAAATGGATGAAAGATCTAAACATTAAAGCAGAAACACTAAATCTCCTGGAAGAGAAAGTAGGCATAACTCTTGAAGACGTAAGGGTAGGCAAAGAATTCATGAACAAAAATCAAATCACACGGGTAACACTTGAAAGAATTAA
>NW_004524581.1:8700730-8702022 GCF_000260255.1 Octodon degus | reverse complement strand
AAGGATTTTAAGTTTAACATATCAATACTTGATGAAAAATACCTGTTCCATGTTATGCCTAAGATGTTTGATATTCAGACAGATAGTGAGATTAAGCTCAACACCCTAGGTTGTAGGGCAATAACACTAAGCTTCTCTTCTGGAAGTTAACAACCAAAGTTTGCAGACCAAAAATTAGAGAAAAAGGAGGGCTGCAAAGGACAGCCAACATTTTGACCCTAGCCTTTCAAGGTCAGTGAAGACTCAGGACATAGGAGAACCTGTCCTGTAACATCATGTAACTCAGTGGTGTCCCAAATTTTCTGATCAAGGAGATTATGGGGCCACAGAGGAAAATTATCGATGATGTAGAGTGTGTCCAAGGAGAGTCACATGGAGAGAAAACATTTTCTCAGGCTTTCACAGAGAGCACATTGGTCAAGCAATGGCCATGATTCAACCACATGGCTGATACAGACAAATGATCTACAAAGTGTGGTACAGGGTTTCAGGATAAATCCTGAGAGGATTTGACTGACCTTATCAGATACAAAAGCTACAATTCTTGTTATATAGGTCTCGCTTTATCTTGATCTTAAGCATCCAGCAGAAAAGTATAAAAACAAAATATAAGAAGTAAAGCTGAAGTTTCGGCAGCGCTCCTCAGTCCACTGCTTTGCAGGAGGCTCTTAGTCTGGTCCGTATCCCAGCTATGTTCCGCAACCAGTATGACAACGATGTCTCTGTCTGGAGCCCTCAGGGCAGGATTCATCAAATTGAGTATGCAATGGAAGCTGTTAAACAAGGTTCTGCCACAGTTGGGCTGAAATCCAAAACCCATGCAGTGCTGGTTGCATTGAAGAGGGCACAGTCAGAGCTTGCAGCTCACCAAAAAAAATTCTCCATGTTGACCACCATATTGGTATCTCTATTGCGGGTCTTACTGCTGATGCCAGACTCTTAGGTAATTTTATGCGACAGGAGTGTTTGGATTCCAGATTCGTATTTGACAGACCACTTCCTGTGTCTTGTCTTGTATCTCTAATTGGAAGCAAGACCCAGATACCAACACAGGGGTATGGCCGGAGACCTTATGGTGTTGGGCTGCTTTTTGCTGGTTATGATGATATGGGCCCTCACATTTTCCAGACCTGTCCATCTGCCAACTATTTTGACTGCAGAGCTATGTCTATTGGAGCCCGTTCTCAGTCAGCTCGTACTTACTTGGAGATACATATGTCTGAATTTATGGAGTGCAATTTAAATGAACTGGTTAAGCATGGTCTGCGTGCCTTAAGAGAGACACTTCCTGC
>NW_004524581.1:8696078-8700630 GCF_000260255.1 Octodon degus | reverse complement strand
AAAGATAGAGCTGAGAGGATCTCCATTGCTCAGAAGGACCAGGGGAGTAGAATAGATGTCCTGAGGGCATCATAGGAGGTGGAAGTCTGCACTTTGCAGCCTCCGAGTCACAAGGGTGAGAGACTTTGCTTTGAGGAGAAAGCCACAGAGCCTTATGTTCTACAGTGGAAGTAACGGCCTAACCAGGTTCCAGAATGGAGGCAATGGCCACACCAGATTACAAAATGGTGCTGGTGGAGAGAATTTGTTTCTCAGAATCAGGGTCAGAGTGCTCAGTGATCCAAGCACTCGACCCGTACAGCCAAGAGAGAGGAAAGCCTGGCTATTGCTCCAGCTGTCAGTAGACCTTGACATTATCCATGTGACACTGATTTTAGGCACATGCAAAATGCAGGAGTTCTGAGGTTAAGAAGACTTCCACCTCGATTTCAGAAGAAGGCCTGGGAGGCCAGGCAGTGTGCCCCTGAGAGGGCAGTGTGTAAAGCTGAGAGTTAGCAGCCTATTTGTGGAAACCCCAGAAGTTTAGAAAAACCAGAAATGTGGATCATCTAAGGGAAAATGCAAAGAGGGAGCAAAGCCAGCCTAAGAGAGAAGCCACGGGAGCTACCACCAAGAGTGCCACAGGGGCAGAGCTGCATGGAGCTCATAATTTGCCACAGATTGCTTCGGCTGTTCCACAAGGACCTGCAGGACTTAATGTTAGCCCTGCTGGATTTTAGACTAGCTTTGGCCCCAATGGTTTGTATCCTCCTGTGTATACCTTTTGGAATGGCAATGTTTATCTTGTGCCTTTGAATGTTGGATATATTTAACTTTTCATTTGTACAGGGGCTTGCAGCTGAGAATTTGTCTTGAATCCCAAGGAGACTTGGGACTTGGACTTTTCAGCAATGCTGAAACTGTTGGGACTTTGGCAACTCTGAGAGATCGACTAAAATGCCTTTTGCAGAAAGGGATGTGCATGCCCTCAGTGACCCCTCCCTCCCCTTCCAGGATCTACACCACTGTATAATCTCTTCTTAAATTCCATCAAAGTTGGACTTACAAGGTTGCATCTGACTTGCTTTCCACTGAGTCACTCAGTTTTGAATGAGTCAGTGGCAATGTTCTATAATCCCATGGCGAGACCACCTAGGAACTGAGGCCTCCTTGAATCACAGTACCAACCTGCAGCTTGCAAGAATGCACCACCTTGGAAATTATACCACGTGTGGTGGTGCATGCCTGTTATCCCATCATTTGGAGGGCTGAGGCAGGAGCACCATTGCGAGCTTAAGACTGGCCTGGTCTACAAAGTGAGCTCAAGGCCAACCTGAGCTGAACAGTGAAACCCTGTTTCAAAAAGATTTTTTTAAAAAAAGAATGCACCACTTTGAAAACTGAGCCTCCTGCCCAGTCAGGTCTTTAGATGATTTGCAGCCCCAGCTGACATCCTGGGGACAGTTTCCTTCATAGAGCCACCCAGGTGATTAATGTTTCATGATCAAAAATGATGAGCAGGGTGTGGTGCTGCATGCCTTGGAAGTTGGAGGGTCACGAGAATTCAAGGCCAGGGTGGGCTGCAGAGGGGGCTCAAGTCCAGCCTGCAGCAATGAGAGAAAGGAACTAAGACAGCTGGTAAGGATACTTCAGCCCAGAAATAATCACGTTTGGTGCTGTGGTTCTCATGGTGGGAGAGTTTTCTCCCCAGTGTGCACTTGGCAATGTCCGGGGTCATCTTGATCATCAGCTTTAGAGAAGGAGCTAAAGCTCTTGTGGATAGAGGTCAGGAGTGCTGTTAAAGATCACACAGTAAACACAGCAGCCCCCTGCAGTGAAGAAGTGTGGTGTGTTTGTTTGTTCTAGTGATGAGGTTGAGGAACCTCTGTTCAGCATAAACTTAAGACAAATAGAGTTCTGAAAGATCAATCCTATTAAAATTTTATACAGTGACTCCAATTGTAAAATAGACAACATGCTGTGAGAATGGAGACCAATCTCTTCTGCCTAATCAATCATCACCTTCTCTTTGCTGCCGCAGCATTGTTGCAAGTTGAAAAGCATAAAATAAATTTTGTTGATTGTGTACCAAATAAGAAAAATGACTAAGAACTAGAGTTCCTCAAAAGTAGAAATTGAAAGAATCCCCCCAACCCTCCATCTCCCCAAAAGAACCCTCATAATTATAGTTTTAAAGGAAATAGTTGATTGACAATTCAAAAGATAAAAGAGCCAGAATTAGGGAGAACCCTATAATATTTATTTCCCCAGTGTGCCCAGTGGTTGGGAGCAGCTGAAGCTGAGATCAGTCCCACGTGGGAGGGCAGGACGAGGTCTCATTGCCTAAAACAGTCAAGCTACCTTGAGAGAAACATCATGCCTGGACATTGTGAGCTATTAGTCACCAGGCAACACTGTGTCTTGTAACTTTGTAAAGGTATAGATAAATGCCCTTATGGTTCTGGGAGCCTTTGCCACTCAGGCTTGGTTCACCACCTGACCTCAGCTATTATCGCTTGTCTTTATTTTCTGAATCCTCTTGCTCTTTTCTCTCAGGGACTACTAAGAGACAACAGATCCCCACACCCAAGAATACATACTTGCATCCCTTTGTCTTCCTTTGTGCCAGTAAAGACTGACATCTTATCCAAAGGTAGTGCAACAGCAAACAGAAACGCTGAGAACACATCTAAGATTTGGAAGCAGATTTATTTATGTCAGTGAGCATCAACTGGAATCACCCCCAAAATATCAGGCTGATATTTTTAACCCTGCTATCTGGTGGTCTAGGTTTTATATAGTATATAGGATAAGCAAGCAAGAAGTACAGAGGCAGAATGGCTTGTCAATTGGGGATTGTTTTTTACAATATGCATCATAGCAACCAGCTGTTTCTAAGAGAAAAGCAACTAGAACTGGAACAGGAACTGTTAACTGGGCAACAGAAGTATACTGGCTGGGAGAGCATTTTCTGCTATAGTATGATCACAAAATATCTTTTGTTTAAATCACTTAACTCTGGGCGACTGTGTGGGAGAGCTTCCGGCTACCCTGCATCCACAGGACCTCTCTGGTCCAAACCCAGGCACGTCACAAGAGTAAGACCCTCTGCCGTGCCCTTGGGACACCCCCACCACTCCGGAGCCCCCACCCCACCCGCCCACCAAGTGAGTAAGAACTTCTGCTGCATTCTCGGGACCCCCAGATTCAGCCCAAGCCCAGGCCCAGCAAGTGTGTTGGAGAGCTTCCTTTCTCCCCTATGTCCCCTTGTCCCCTTCAGACCCAGCTCAGGCCTGGCATACAGGCCTGGGGTGAAACTCTGCAGCTGCAGTCCCTGCAGAGACAGTAGGGGACAAAACCACCCAGCTAGTCCAGGAGCAGAACATCTTGCCAGAGGGGCACAAGAGGTTCACTCCCAAGGGCTGCAGCAGGAAGGAGCTGAGCACAGCAGCCAGACCCAAGCCAGGCACAACAGGATAAATTCAAGCTTTGTAGATCTGCACCCAAATTTCAGTAGGTGCTAAGGTTATAACTGCACCAAAGCTCTACAACAAAGGTCAGAGGACAGTGCTATACAAAATGACAATGAGAAGGAGGAAAATGCACTAATACCCCAAGCCCACCCACAACAAGTGCAGAGGACACTAGCACAGAACAAATTGAGAATCACACAGCTGAAATCAATGAATCAAGAGCATCTCAAATAAAGAAACAACTGCAGAAAGGTATAGAGGAACTCAGATCAAAAATAAAAAAAAGAAATCTTTGAATTCATAGCATCTGAAGTAAAGAATCAAATACAAAAACATATGGAGGAAACCTGATCTGAAAAAAACTATACAGTAAAAGAATAATTAGGCCAGGGAGATGGCTCAGTGGAATAAGCGCTTCCCTAGCAAGTGCAAGGGTCTGAGTTCAATCCCTGGTCCTGCAAAAAAAAGAAAAAAGAATAATTTTTTTTTAGGCTTCAACTTTATTTCTTAGTTTATAAGAAGAATGGGAATGACAGATATTGGGTAGGGCAACCAGCGATGTCACACTCATCTCATACATTCCTAGTTGGACTTGAATCTGATTTGTCAATCTCTTGTTTAAATTCTTTGTTGGGTTTACAGATTTCTTTTTTTTTATTTCCAATCTGAGTTCTCCATGTGACTCTCCTTAGGCATTTCCATGTCTTCTTATTGAAGCTCTCTGGCATGGCATTCATGATCTCATGAATTCTGAGCAAACTTCCTTGATGGTTACCCAATATCACCTGCCACCTTTTGGGATACTAGGAAGAACGTTTTCAAAAAATCTCTGTGGTTCTGTGCATGCCTTTCCTCTGCCTGGTACATTCCCTCTCCATCCTTTTTCTCCCTGACATACCTCACACCAATTGCTTGCGACCTTGTTCTGTGGTCCAGTTTCTCCAGTGTCAGGCATCACCAATCCCTCAAGCATCCAGCTCCCACCCCCATATTTCCTTTTTTTCCCCATAATTTTATTGAGAAACAAATAGCAATGAGACAGTTTCAAACCAAATTGGTAGGACAGTTTCAATAATTAACACATTGCATACATTCTTCCT
>NW_004524581.1:8688129-8693198 GCF_000260255.1 Octodon degus | reverse complement strand
CATACGGAAAACCCACTACTATTATGGACTACTGGACTATTTTGGAATATCTTGCTAAATTCACACACCTATAATATTTAAATGACAAAACTAAACAAAAAAAGGGAATACAAATGAACTACCATTTTGTATCTGCCTATTCAAAATAGTTAAGTTAGATATACAGCTACATTCTCTTAATTCAATGACTAGAGGGATTTGTTCTAATAGTGTTTGTAAACAGGACATTATATCTACATCTTGTACAATGAATAACCACTAAGAAAACAATACACAATGCATTAATTATTGAAACTGTCCTACTAATTTTATTTAAAACTGTCTCACTGCTATTTGTTTCTCAATAAAATTATGGGAAAAAAATAAATCACTTAACTCCCCTTTAAGTTTATAAAGCCTAGCACTTAGAGAACAGAAAGCAACATGAGTATTTTCTAAAACATGCCTTATTTTCTCTACTTTATTATAATTGTTAAGGATCCAGAAGTAGATATCAGGACAATATTAATCTACTGGGCATAAAAGCTCACTGAGTTCCTGTTAAATAATAACAGATTTATTAACAGAAAGACCAGGGCATATTTTAACAATTGGCACTAAGAATAAAATCAGTTCGGTTCTCTAAATTAGTTCTGTAATTGGGTTCTGTAAGAAGCAGACTCAGATGAATGATACGGAGAATGTTTACTAGGATGTGGCTTGAGGAGCAGCCCCCATGCAGGACTACCAGGGAGCAGAACCCGCCAGGAGCCAGTGGAGCTGCCACTCAGTGAAGGCTTCAGCAGGCCCCACTAACTGTTCAGACTAAGGTCTCCCTCAGCACTGTTGCAAATGGAGCCCACAATGTGAGCCTTTATCCCCCTCACAGAGATAATAGCTGTCGGGGAAGGAAACAGAAGCTTGGGTGAAGTGGCTATCTTCATCTAAGGGCCCGCGGATGTCAGCCAGCCAACCCAATGCTGGAGGAGTAAGTCCTGTGGTCCTGAGGGAAGGAATCTCTAAGGACAGTAATAGCTCCCATGCCACTCAGATCAATTTGCTTCCTGTGACTTCAGCTCCTTTTGGAACTGGGGGACTCTCTCTCTCTCTCAGGGGGAAATAGATGAAAGGAAGGTCTGCAGAAGGAAGAATAAGCTGCTGCTGCAGCAACTCCTGTCAAGATGACAGTTGATACTTGCCACATTCCTCACTCTTGCTTTGTCTGTCTCTCACCCTCCAACTGATGGTTTAGTTGGAGGACGGACCCAGACCTTCAAATGCAAAGATCTGAGCTCACGGTGAAAGTATACACTTATAATCTAAACTAGCTACTGAGAGAAGCCGAAGTAGATCAGATGAGTGTTAAACACAGTCCTCCCTGTCCCCACTGTGTAGCAGCATGCCCACTTCCCTTTGGCGGTCAGATCAGTTACACATGCCATGATGGTCCCTTCCTCTTCTTGACTGTCATCCCCTGGCACAAAAGAACTTAAGGCACCATTCTTAAAATTCAGAAGAATTCATATGGGAACATTGCCCTAGTGGAACCATAACATCTATAGCATCTAAATCTGCAAAACAGTGTTGTAGTGACAGGAAGCATAAATTCCAAAATAGGTTTTGATGTGAGCTGAGTCCTCTCCTACATCTCCCCAATGGTTGCTGGGCTCATGTACTCTACTTATCAAGGACATGGGCTCTACAGAAGTTATTCATCACAGGGTTGGGGATGTGGCTCAGTGGCAGAGCTCTAGGCTTGCATGCACAAGGCCCTGGGTTCCATCCCCAGCACCACACACACACACACACACACACACACACACACACACACACTACTACTACTCATCCTGGAGGATGGTGTCTCAAGCACAGGATATCATGTTTTAACTTGTGCCTCAAGTATGTCTCCGATCATTCTATTATGTTAATGGTATGTAGGTGCTGTGGTGTGGTATGGGCCAGCGTTAGCAGGTCCCTTGGTGTATGCCCCTGCTGCACCGCAAAGCCTTGCTGTAATGCCTGGATGCAGGGTTCTAAGTCCTGTTGATGAATCAGACCGCGTACACCTTATATGTTAATCCTGCTGAAGACGTCATGGGGAGGATACCTGCAATACCTGTCCCTTTGAACAAATCCCTTGAATTCCCAGGATTGAAGAGACTTATTATGGACAACTTGCTGCCAAGTTCTCTGTTGTAGTTTAGGCCTAAATTGTCCTCCATGTGTCTCATGTATTTAGAGTCAGGGCTTCTGGATGGTGGGAGGGTGACCGGGGCACTAGTGAGTTTATAGCTGAGTATCATGGTCCAGGAGGTGGAGCCCGGCTGAAGAAGGCTGCTCACCAGGGCGTGCCCTTGGTGAATACAGCTCTCACTCTAGCTCTCTCTCAGCGCTGTTTCTTGGAGCAGTGTTCTGCTGCCGTGTGCTACACTATTTCTGCTTTGGAACAAGCCAGTTACACACTGAACCTCTGAAACCAAAGGAGTTAGATACACTTCTCAGGGGTCAGGGACATGGCTCAGGAGAATAAACGCTTGCCTGGCAAGCCAAGGACCTGAGTTCAATCCCCAGGTCTGAAAAGAAAAAAAAAAAAAAAACCTCTCAAGTATTTTGTCCCACTGAGGGGAAAGCGTCTAATACAGTCTCTTTTGTGTGTGTGTGTGTGTGTGTGTGTGTGTGTGTTTGTGTGTGTGTGTGTGGTACCGGGGATTGAACTCAGGACCTTGAGCTTGCCAGGCAAGCACTTGTTCTACTGAGCCATCCCCCCAGCCCCCTACAGTCTCCTTAAAAGATGATGCCCTGTTAGTATCTCCGCAATGAAATCTGTTGCTAGCATACTGGGCAGTTGGCAACGTCAGTAAGTAATGGGCAGTGCGAGTCATGCATAGCCTCCACCTCTGCTGCTTCATGAGCTCATACTGCTCCCCAGCATTAGGGGGCCCAATAGCAAGGGGCTGGCGTCTGCCCAAGGCCTTTCGTCTATGTGGTTACTGACTCCTCTTCTGTGATGAGAGGGTGCTTTCTGATGGATGTAAACATCTGACACTGAGACCTTCCCACTGTGTGACTTCTCTCACTGATCCAGACACATGTCTTTACTCTAGATGTTTTAGGTTTTAATCTTCTCAGATCTGCTTTGAGTTCTTGGTCTACTCGGCAATACATTACTCACTGTCCATACAATTTTATCTATCCTGGGGCCAGAGAGATAGCTAGCTCAGCGGACTAAAGTGCCTGCTTAGACAAGTGTGGGCAAGTGCAGGGACCCCGGTTCGATCCCCAGCACCACATGCCCCGCCCACCCCGCCCGTAGGGTGAGCTGAGCTGGTCAGAGTCTCCGTATGGTGGTGCACACTTGTAATCCCAGCGCTGGGGAGACTGAAAGCAGGAGGATCACTAATAGTTCAAGCTGCATAGTGAGACCCTACAAGAACCAAATACATAAAAATAAATAAATAAGATTGTATCTATCCCAGCCTCAGACAGTTCTTCTTTCCACATGGAGGAAATGTCCAGGAACATCACCGGAACCCTTCCTATGCAACTGTCATCATTCTTGGCTTGCTCCTACTGTGTACCAGAACAATCTTACGTGTGAACCAAGCTTGAATCTCTTCCTATTGTATCAGCCAGTCATGAGGAAGCCTCCACACTGCCACAGCTGCTGGCTGAGGGAGAGACACCACAGCGGTGCTGAAGACATGGGCCCGAGAGAGGGGCTCACGGTCTACCCATACAGGGGACCACTGTGGCGTTTCAGTGAGATGTCCAGGCGTGCAGCTCTGGGCGGGGGCTGTAAATGTACGCTGTTTGTTCTGAGACAGTGGAATTGTGTGTGGCCCTTGTTATGGTGGACCCCAAAAAGCCTCAATCACTCATAGGTGGGGGCTTGGGGAGCTCATGGGAGGAGAAGCCGGCTGGGAGGAGGTGGTCCCTGGGGCGTGGCCTGGAAGGGCCCTTTCCTTCCTCCTCCCTTGGGCTCTGCTTCGGGGTCCCACGCAGCAAGCTCCTGCTCCTCTCCGGGCCCCTCTGCCGTGCAGCCCTGCCCTGGAGCCTGACAACTGAACCGGAACCTCTACAAACTGCGAGTCAAAATGACTCTTTCTTCATTAGAGCTGTGGATGTCACATATTTTGTCTCTCTCTCTCTCTTTTTTTTTTTTTAATTTTTTATTTTGGCGGAACCGGGGATTGAACTCAGGTCCTTGCGCTTGCCAGGGAAGCGTCCCTAAAAGTAACTAAGATAATCCCTCTCTTTGGGGGATAGAGATAAGCGTAGAAAAGAAAGCGTTTGCCAGACCCATGACCGCCTGCAGTCCACCCAGAGCTGTGTAATTTCTCTAGCAAAAGCGTGAGCGCTGGTGCAGCTGCTGTGGATAGCGCCCCTGCCTGGCTGAACTGGGGATTATCCACTGTCTCCCTCCAGGATCCATCTGATTTTTTTTCAAGACCCAGACTGGTAAATGACATGAAGGTGCTTTGGGCCCCAGCAGCATTTTAGGGATTTTGTTGTAGCTGTTTTTTGATTTTCTTTTTCTTGTTGAGACAGGGTTTTACCATGAAGTTCAGGCTGCAAACTCACAGCGTTTCTCCTGCCTCAGCCTCACTGTGTTCGCTAGGCTTTGTTTTTGATTGATTCTTTGTTTTGTTTTTGTTTGGGGGGTTTGGTTTTTTTGTTTGTTTATTTTTTGTTTTTTGAGTCAGGGTCTCACTATGTAGCCCAAGCTCCTAAAACTCACGGTAATCCTCCTGCCTCAGCCTCCCAAATGCTGGGATTACAGGCATGTGCCACCACACCTAGCCTTATTGTTCTTTAGGTTTTTAAAGGTGCTATTAGCCTTTAAAATTCTCCTAGGATAAAATACTGTTTTTTAAAATTTAATAGCTGATAGGGAGGAAGGACAGAATTCTCCAGCTGTTCTTCATTGCACAAGCTCCTATGGCACAGGTCAAGAAATCAATGTGGGTGTTCTGTTAACTACTAAGCTATTTAATTATGTATTTAGAGACTGGAAACGTGAACACTGGGAGCCAGACCTACATTAAGACTCCACTTAATTGAATACCTCACCACCATCTGCCGCTGCTATG
>NW_004524581.1:8686806-8688029 GCF_000260255.1 Octodon degus | reverse complement strand
GATTCCTTGAATGAGCAATACAGGAAAGAAATAGATCGCATGAAGCAGAGTCAAAGAGATATAGAGGAACTTAAAATCTCAATCACAAGCCTGCAAAACCATTTGTGTGAAAGTGAAGACAGACAGAGTTTCAGATCTTGAAGACGCTGGTGCAACTAGTGAAAAGGTAAGAAAGGATCTCTTAAAAACAACTAGGATGCTGGAAAAAATAATCCATCACCTGCAAGATGATACAAAGATGAACAATGTGAGACTAATAGGCATCAATGGGAAAGATGGAGTCAATACAAATGCTATAAAAGGAACATGGGCAGAAGTAATAGCAGAAAACTTCCCAAATATGAGGAAACAATCTGACATCCAGATAACCAAAGCATGCAGAATGCCAAATAACCTCAACCCAATTACAAACACACTGAGACATATAACAATCAAGATCCCAGAAATCCAGCACAAGAATAATATACTGAAAGCTTCTAGAGAAAAGAAGCAGATCACATTCAAAGGAAAACCCATCAGAATTATGGCGGACTTCTCCTCACAAACTATGAATGCAAGAAAAGCATGGAGCAGAGTACTTCACGTCCTCTATGAAAACAAATTCCAACCCAGACTACTGTAACCTGAAAAACTCTCTTTCAAGGTTGATGGAGAAGTGAGATACTTCCATGACAAAGAACAACTAAAGAATTTCGTGATGACAAAGCCAACCCTATACAGACTACTGAAAGATGTTCTAGAGAGCGACCAAAATGATCAGAACTCCATGAATGAGAACAGAAGGAATCCACTAAATAGGGAAAACAATTAAACACAGGACAAAAAGAAGTAAGGTAAGTACAACAGCAGGTAAGTAACATGTCAATCATAAGTCAATACATCTCAATTATAACCATCAATGTAAATAGACTTAATTTACCAATTAAGAGAAATAGACTGGCATAGTGGATTAGGAAACAATCAACTGTATACAAGAAACACACTTAACTTATAAAGAAATTCATAGGCTGAAAGCCAAAGGATGGAAAACAATACTACACTCCCTGGCACCTCAGAAAAAAGCAGGGGTAGCAATCCTGCTCTCAGACAGTCTCAACTTCAACCCAAGAATGATCAAGTGAAATAGAAGCCACTACATACTGGTTTGGGGAAAAATACAAGAGGAAGAGGTAACAATCATAAATATGTATGCACCAAACACAGGAGCACCCAACTATATAAGA
>NW_004524581.1:8685268-8685879 GCF_000260255.1 Octodon degus | reverse complement strand
ATATGCAAGAAAACAGAAATTATCCCATGCACATTATCTGACCACAGTGCAATGAAACAGGAAATAAATGACAGAAGAAACCAGAAAAAACCTAACTACATGGAAATTAAACAACACCCTGCACAGCAATCAGTGGGTCACAGATGAAATTAAACAAGAAATTCAACAATATTTACAAGTCAATGAAAATTCAAGCACAACTTATTGGAATTTATGGGATGCAATGAAAGCAGTTCTCAGAGGCAAATTTATAGCTGTGAATTCACACATTAGGAAAACAGAATGGGCAAAAATAAACACCCTAATGCTGCACCTCCAACAACTAGAAAAGGAAGAGCAAACCAAACCAGAGCCCAAAGATGGGAAGAAATCATAAAAATTACAGCAAAAATTAATTCAACTAAGACAAAGAAAACAGTTTGAAGAATTAAGGAATCAAAAAGCTGATTCTTTGAAAGATTAAATAAAATCAAGCCATAAGCTAACCTCCTCAAAAAGAGGAAAGAACAAATTTACATACAAGCAATAAGGAATGAAAAGGGTGTAATTACCACAGACCCAGTGGAAATTCAGAAGATTATCAATAGCTACTTTGAGAATCTTTACTCTCA
>NW_004524581.1:8682828-8685168 GCF_000260255.1 Octodon degus | reverse complement strand
AAAGTAAAATAAAGATATTTTGTTAAGACTTCTAAAGAAACATGTGATAAGAAATAATTATTTATTGAGTGTAGAACAAGAATTTCCAAACAGCTTAATATTTCTTTGGTTATACTTCTGCTTTAATAGAGCAACATTTGAAAATGGACAGACATCCCGGAAAGTAAGAGGAAAAAGCAGTAAAGTATGAGGTATTAAGACCAACCTGTCCTTTAGTTAAGGTCTTAAGTTTCTAGTTGTAACAGCAATCACATTTCTAGGTAAACAATATCAACTAGCTCCCCACACATACAAAGGTCACAGTACAGTAAGAGCCCTTCGCACTGTAAACCATGTCAAACATCCAATTTGTAATGCAGCTAGAGAATATATTGGTGAAATAAATCAGATCCACATGTGCAAACACTATTATCTCGCTCATGTGAGAACCTGAAAGAGTAATTAAAATAAAAAAGGCACAACAGATACTGTGAGAGGGAAAGAATTTGTTCAATGGGAAGGAAAAATTGGGATCAAGAAAAGGACAAATGGGGTCGGGGAGATGGCTCAGTGGAATAAGTGCTTCCCTAGCAAGCGCAAAGGTCTGAGTTCCATCCCCGGTTCTGCAAAAAAAAAAAAAAAAAAAAAAAAAGGAAAAATGAAAGAAGGGGAAAAGATATATTTAGGTATCTATGCAGAATAGTTTGGATAATTGTATTGTTGATTTCTGCTGGTCTTTTGAAAGTTACAGTGAATGCTTAAAATTTTTCTTTTTACTCTTATTTTTTTTTCTCTTTTGAATTTCTAGTAACTTCTTTGCTATTTTTTTCTTTAAATGAATCTTGCATGTTTATGTCTGGTAATCCGGACAACTAATTTGAAGATAGCATTGTATGTATAATACAGCAACCACTATTGAATTCCTATTACTTTGCTTAGTGAAATTCTGTATCATTTCCAATGCTTTTTTGTCTATCACTGCTTTGTATTCTTTTTTAAAAAATCCATTTTGTAAATTTACTGTATTTGAACTTTTTATTATTAGTAAAGGAGTATAACTATAATTCCCAATCAGAATCAAGTTCCTAAAGACATGGGTGCGAAACACTGCCAATCAACTTGCTTCTCAAACTGAAACTTAAAAAAAAAACTCTTCTTCAATTCAGCTTTATAGACATGGGAGGCTAGTTATTCTCAATGATGTTAGTCCAATATTATACCAAAATATGCGGGGAGTGGCAGCACATGCCTGTAATCCCAGCACTTGGAAGGCTGAGGCAAGAGGACTGCTGTGAGTTTGAGGTCAACCTGGACTACACAGCAAGAGCCTTACTCAGAAAAAAAAGCAGGTATTTTCTAGAACACTAGGATAGATAATAGCATTAAAATGTAATCTTTAAGAATTCAAGAAGAAGAAAGAGGAGATAAAAATTAAAGGTTTTTTTAGAAGTTTTAAATTTTCTATAAAACTCTTTTACCCAAGACTAATCCTAACTAAAGTTAGGGTTTAACCATGGTATACAAAATATACTGCGTACACTGCCTGGTGTCAAGGTGGGGAAACCCTAACTTTTATATAATAAAACCCTCTTCTGTATCATCTTGCCCCAAGGCCTGGTTGTCGGGGAGCAGATTCTTCATGGGACGCTTGAAGTTGTAATAGAAAACATCCTTTTCATCTATTGGCTGGTAGTCCCATTCTGTTTCAGTGGGGTCCTTTCCAGAGCCACTCCCAGAGTCGGACCCTGAGCCGGAGCCAGAGCCAGAACCGGAGCCAGGATAGTCCTCGGAGAGAGGGACGACATCATTCAAGTTGTGGTATTTTGGAATCCTGAAGTAGGAAAAATAAGTATACAGTTTGATTCATAAGAACATAATTATGATATTTTTAGAACAAAGAAATAAATGCAGCCACCTCGTAGCTCAAATGGAAAGAGCTAAAAGCTTTCTCAGTATTCAATGCTTTAAAACAAAGAAAAATTCAAACCTTGTGAATGTTCACATATACTCACTGCACCAAACAAGTGCAGGTTGCCCACTGAAGACACAAATAAAGTGCTAGCTTTTCTTTTTACTAAAAAAATTAATAATAATCAATAAATCCAATAGCTGGTATTTACTTTTTTAAGAAAAGGCCCCTTTTTTTCTTTTTTTATGTATTTAGTACAGGATGTACAGGGTCTCACTACACCGATCAGACTAGTAATGATCTTCCTGTTTTAGGCCTCCCAAGTTCTGGGGTTGGGAGTGTGCCACCATGCCCAAGATCCCTGTTTTTCATTGTCTCCCTACAGAAAGGACAAGTCAGCCTAGACAGAGGACACTTTTTAAAAGGAATTTTTTTTTTTTTTTTTTTTTTTT
>NW_004524581.1:8681241-8682543 GCF_000260255.1 Octodon degus | reverse complement strand
TTTTTTTTTTTTTTTTTGGTGGAACCAGGAATTGAACTCAGGCCCTTGCACTTGCCAGGGAAGCGCTTATTCCACTGAACCATCTCCCTGGCCCAGAGGACACTTTTTATAACTAAAAATTTTCATAAAACTTCTAATAATCTACAGTGCTTCAATAAAGTTCACACTTGAGACATTGTTGGTGGCAAGTTAAGAGTTAGATTTATCAGCACTTTAACAGTCCACATCCTAAAAGAAAAAGCCTCTCCCCACACATCACATTGCATTCAGGATGAGGCTTCTGATGGGACTTGAGTGTGCGGGTCAGAGTCCAGAAGACACCCAAAGTCCAGGGCGAAGATGCCACCCCTCCTGGACAGATCAGGGCCACAACATGGCATGGAGCAAAACGTCAGTGTCCCCACCTACGGGTCATTTTCTCCATGAAAATAAGCCATAAACTATTAGAGTCTTCAGTAATGCATGCATTTTCTGTGTGATATCTGTCTGTCTGTCTGTCTATCTATCTATCTATCTATCTATCTATCTATCTATCTATCTATCTATCTTTTTGAGACCAGGTCTCACTATGCAGTTCAAACTGGGCTTGAGCTCACTTTGTAGCTCAGAATGATCTCAAACTTGCTACGATCTTCCTGCCTCAGCCTCCTGAGTGCTGGGATCACAGGCATGCACCACCACACAGGGCTTCTGTGTGATTTTAATCACCACTAATTCCAGAACGTCTGACCAATCATCCCCCCAAAAAGCTAGAGCAGCCATCCGTTCCTCCCTCTCCCCAGCCCCAGGCAATCACTAAGTCTACTTTCTGCCTCTAGAGATTTGCCCATTCTGGGCCTCTCATACAAATGGAATCACAGAATTCATGGATTTTTGGTATCTGCCATCTTTCCCTCTGCTTAATGTTTTCAAGGTCCATGTATACTGTAGCATGTATCCCATTTCATTCTTTGTATGGTCAAATACTCCATTGTGTTGATGTGCCACATTGTGTTTATTCATGCACTTATAGACTCTTACTGAATTTTAATACATAACATACTGCTTATACAATAAAATGAATTTTAATGTATAACACACTACATAAATGAAACAATCTTGAATCACTGTCAAAACCTGTTAGTGAAAAGTACTTAATGCCTGTCTTTACCACCTACAGCAAAAACTTGCAAAGCCAGAGAAGAATCGTGTGTTTGCACATCTTACCTGCCAACACACATGGGATAGTTTTTATCATGTACTGCAAGTAAAAACCAAACTACAGAGCAGGAGCTGGAAGGAAAGCCCTCTGGATGGTCCCCC
>NW_004524581.1:8667447-8680756 GCF_000260255.1 Octodon degus | reverse complement strand
CTTCCCTGGCAAGCGTAAGAGCCTGAGTTCAATCCCCCGTTCCGCAAAAAAAAAAAAAAAAAGAAAGAAAAGAAATTACAGTCACTTTAAAATCATAGTAAAGAAGCCGGGGAGATGGCTCAGTGGAATAAGCGCTTCCCTGGCAAGCACAAGGGTCTGAGTTCAATCTCCGGTTCCGCCAAAAAAAATAAAATCAGAGTAAAGGCTACTTACAAAAGAGGGTCAATCTTTAGGGGGAGGATCTTGTTGGACTCATCTGTAGGTATGTCCATCTCTGGCCCCTTTTCCTCAATGCAGTTTGCAGAATTACTGTCAGGACTGCAGCGGACCCACTGGTACCTGGCTTTCCGCATAGGATAACCTGCCGGGACAAGAAAGGCACCCAGGCAGTGAGTGTCACCTACCAGGCTTCTAGTCCTCTGGTCCTTTGAAGTTCTCATATAAATAGATCCTAAATTTGCTAGCAGGTAAGATGCAGACAGGTTTTATGACATTAATACAGCAGCAGCACTGCTGCCCCAGGCTTTATTGTGCCTACACCTCTTGTCCATCTCATGGGACGCCTATGAAACAGCAGAAAGCCTAAGGGGTTAGAAGAGGCTTTGAGTTGGGCTGCTTGAGGCAGAGTCCTGGCTGGCTCTTCTCCTAGCGCTTAGGAAACCTTGACATCCCTGAGGCCCCGCTATAAACTGAAGGTCCAGGAGTATCACAAATGTGTCATAAAAATTAATGAGAAAATGCATGTGAAGCGTGTCTGACGCTGTGCCTAGTGCTCAAGCTCATGGTAAACACTTAATGATATTAACTGTTATTCTATTGAACTATCAGCTCCATTTTAAAGAAAACTGAGGTCACAAACATGCTAAGTGGAGGACCCAGGATCCCAGTCTGCCTCTTTTTGCAGAGATGAGGTGGGCATGGTGGTGCACACCTGTGATCCCAGCACTCAGGAGGATGAGGCAGGATTGCTGCAAGTTCAAGGCCAGCCTGAGCTACATAGTGAGACCTTGGCTAAAAAATAAGGATTTTTTCTTTTTTTTGCTCTGAATGCCTTCAGGGCAGGTTTGGCTGGCTTGAGTTGTGGGGATTGAACCACAGCAACCTGAGCCTGACTGCTTTGTTGAAGCAGCCACTTAAAGAACTGCAGGAAGGAAGGAAGAAAAGGCTCACGGATGCACTGAGAGGCACTCGAGGCATTGCCGAGGCCTCACTCTTGTACTTGGGGGCTACTTGGAGTTCATTGGGATACAAAGAAGAACAACACTCATTCTCAGGGCAGGGGAGATGGCTCAGTGGAATATGTGTTTCCCTGGCAAGTGTGAGGGCCTGAGTTCAATCCCTGGTTCAAGAGTCACATCTTTTGCCAGTTCTTTTCATTGCCACAGAAAGGCCCCCAAGTCTAGCATTCTGGGATTACACAGGCAAGTCTTTGTTATTTCACTAAATACATTCATGCAAAGCACCATGGTCAGAGTTCCTCATAGCCAGTGTCTCTGATGAGGTGGAGAAGGAAGAAGGTGACAGCCTACCTCTGATAGCAGACACTTTGTGGAGAGACCAGAATTTAAATTTAAATAAGTCAAGTTCCCATTGTACCACTTAGTATCTCTCTGATTCTTAATTTATTGTCTTTCAAATGTAAATAAGACTTTAGCAAAGACTACCGTTTAAATAAATATGTGTGAAGCAGCCAGCTCAAGCTTTGGCACAGAGAAAGTTTAATACATGTAAACTATTTCTTTCTTTTTTTTTTTTTTTTTCTCATTCTTTCCTGAAGCAGCATTTGTTCGGCATCTACTGCTTAGGAGGCTCTAGAAAATGGTATTAAAAAATTCAACCTATTTTTCCAGCAGAGGGCGATATCTTCACACCAGCCCTGTCCAATAGAACAAAGCCAACTAACTACACAAGACGTTTGAAATGTTTTAGCAGCTGAGTATTAAAAGGTAGAAATAAGCCCTCACTGATGGTTCTTATTTCTGTAGCCGCAGCACTCAGGAGGCTGAGACAGGAGAATCACTCACAGTTAGAGGCTAGCCACCGTGAGTTCAAGACCAACCTGAACTATATGCAGCCAGACCCTGTCTCAAAAAAATAAAAAAATAAAAAGGAAAAGCCAAACAGATAAAATTATTATTATTATTATTATTTTTTGTACCAGGACTTGAACTCAGGAGCTATATCCTAGGCCCAAAATTAATTCTAATATATTTCACTTAACTCAATCTACTAAAAATCTTGTCATTCAACTTTTGAGGATTTTTGCCTATTTGGGGGAGTGGGGTGGGGCTGGGAATTGAACCCAGGGCCTTGCATGTGCTAGGCAAGCATTCTACCCTTGAGCTCTAACCATAGCTCAATTGGTGGAAATTTTTATGCTTTTTTTCAAGCAAAGTCTCTTAAATAGTGTACACTTTGCTTTGTGAGCATGCGTCCCTTTGGACTCCCTGTAATTCAAGGCCTCTGCTACTCTGCAGGACAGAGCAGGCCTAGGGAGAGCAGAGCCTCTGAGTATCAGGGTGAGAAAATGTAGCCTTGGATAGGAAGTGAAGCAGCAAAATTAAACTAATGCCCTTGCTTGTTTGCTTTTCCGTAGTGCTAGGCCAGCACTCTACTGAGGAGCTATACCACCAGCCCAGAGGAATGCCTCCCAGGGAGCATCCCAGTGAAAGAGCATGTCTTTCCACCTGCACAACAGCTATAACTTTGGCAGATTAAAAAAAAAGTCTGAAATTCAAAATAAACTCAAGAGTTCAGGACCTCAGCTTTTAAAATTTATTGAGGCATTTCTTTTTGAGGAACAATGAAAATATTCTAAATGCTGCCATGGTGATGGCCACAAAGCTCTGTGAATATACTAAAAGCTAATTCATTGTTTACTTTAGAGGGCAAATTAACGCTTTGTGAACTGTACTATAACTAGGACGTTCTAAAAATTTATATAGAAGTCAAAGGTAGAAATCCTTCCCTTCCAAAAGCTTGTTGGATTTAGGGCCAATGATGTTAAAGATACTTTAAAATAAACAAGATAGTTACACAAACAAAATTCCAGGCATAGTTATTCATGGTGTTGGCAGGATGTGAAAATTCAAGGTTCTGTCCCCCTGAAGTTGCAAGAGTTCTTGACTTTATCTTGCTTGCGGTGTCTTACGATTACCATAGTTTTAAACATGAAAGTGAGACAGACCATAATCTTCCCACAAGGGCCCGCTTGCAGAGAGCCTGCGGGCTCATTACGTGGTAGTCTCTGAGACTGAGGGTTACTCAGAACCCCTTTCCTTACCACCTCTGCTCGCCCAGCCACGGCCCTCGCTAGCTGTGCTTTAGCAACACCCTTTCTCTGAGGAACTCTTACCGAGCAAACGACTTTACTCAAAGTCCCTCTGTATCTTTTCTTTCCTCTCTCTTTTTTTTAAATGTATTTGGTACAAGGTCTCACTACGCAGCTTGGGCTCATAGTGACTCTCCTGTTTTCAGCCCCCCCAGTGCTGGAATTACAGGCTTGCGCCACCACGCCCAGTCTCACTGGCCACCCAGCATGTGGTGCTGGGAATCAAACCCAGTCCCTGCGCTTGCCAAGCAGGTGCCTAGTCCCCTGAGCTGTCTCACCAGCCCACCCTCCGTATCTTTTCATATTTTCCCTAGCAAAGTTGCTATTTTCCCCCAATCATAATCACAATGTAGCAAATTGCTATTCTTTGTGGAAACTTACTACAGAAGTGCTAGGGAAACTGAAGCAGAAATTGCCATGAGGGAAAATTTTTTTGATTTATTCAAAATGGTAGAAGTTAAGCAGTTGTTATCTGAGTTGGAGTTACTTCCCACTGGGCCTATCCAGTCACAAAATGCATCCGCTTCCCTGCACTCTGGTGTGGTGTGGCAAGCTATAAAAAGCTCCACATTTGCTTTCAATTTCTCCCTAAACTCTGTACTGAGTAGTAAACACAATAGGGTTGTAGTCAAAGGAAGTTTTTTTTGTTTGTTTTAGTGAAAATAACAAATACAGGCCAGGTGTTGTGGCATACATCTCACTATGCAACTGAGGCAGGAGGATCGCTGGATGTTTGAGCCACTCTGGGCTACAAAGTGAACTGAAGGACCTCCTCGACTACATAGGGAGACACTGTCCCAAAAAGACAAAAAAACAAAAACAAAAACAAAAAATCATGCTTGCTTCGGCAGCTCATATACCAAAATTGGAACGATATAAACAAAATTAGCATGCCCCCTGCGCAAAAAACCAAGAAAACGAGCCACCAAAAGTGTTAGACTACATGTTGCTGTACAAATCTAATTCTGACCTTACAAAAAGATGACTACTTCTTCCATTTGTTAGTTATAATGGGCCTTGGACAAAACACATATTTGCAAGAAACTGACAGAAGGAACAAATGAGATAGCCAGCGTGGTGGCTGAGGCAGGAAGATCACTCAGGGAAGTTGAGGCTCTCGTGGCTACGAGTGAGTTCAAGGCCAACTTGAAGTAGAGTGAGACCCTGTCTCAAGAAACAGAAAGAAAAACAGGATAGCACAAGTTGAGATGATCCGGTTTTCTCTGTCAGTTGGTACTAATCCTCCCTCATAGGGAATGGGACAATCATTACCACAGCAAGTGGATGTGAAGTCACTTTACAAACAACCACACACATGAGTGGAAGCAATTCCATTACTGTGGTCTAGGAAATAGTGGTACAGCCCCCGGGCCATGCCTGCTCGTGGATTTTCTGCTTTATCTCTTTCCAGGCATCTTTGGGAATGAAAGGCAATGCGGTGTAGGAATGGCGGGCCTCATCTGTAATCTCCTGAAGCCCACATTAGGGTGTTCAGCCCTCTGTGTCCCTCATCATCTGCCACACATCCCCAGACTCCCATTTCTTGGGTCTCTGTAGACACAACTTTACATTACGTCTTTACTTGGGCTTATAAAACCAAGTACGTTATAGGCTGAATTATGTCCACTGCAAAATTCAAACACTGAAGTCCTAACCCACAGGACCTCTTCATGGGGTATTTGGAGGGAGTCACTGAAGACGGAGATGAGGGTAGAAGACATCAGGTACAAGTGAAGGAGAAAGCCCTCAGCTAAAGCCAACCTTCCAGCCCTTCATTTGTGATGCGGCCTCCAGAGAAAATAATTATTTAAGCCACCCAGTGGGCGGCACTTTGTTTTCGCTGCCCAAGGAAACTAGCGCACAACCTAGGACAGTTTGCGTAGCCCAGTAAAGGCAGGCCTAGCTAACACGATCAGTCAAACCAGTGAGGGAAGCCAACATTTTCTCTCCTTAAAAATATTTTTTTAAAGGTAAGGGAAGAATAGCACAGCATCACGGGGGAGGAAGCAATGGTGTTGCCACACTGCCTCAGCTCCTCTTGCCACTGTCGCTGATGTGTGGCCGCTGTCTCTTTCCCTTCATATTCAAAGGGAGCACAGGAGTAGGAACCCAGTGGGGACCGTTGGGGCTGCCTGAGTTTGCCGCTTAGCTGCTGTCTACCTTCCGGTTCCCTTTTCCGACAAAGAGCTCAGCCTCCCAGGTGATGACATAAATGCCAGGATTTTTTACAGTTTCGTGATGGTTTCTCACTTCCTTTATTTTCATTCTAGTCATAAGTATTGAGTCAGTGCAAAAGAGAAGGTTTCGGGGAAATGTTGAAACCCTAAGGGCCAGCACCAACTTGTCACTCCGTGACCCTCCCTGCCACGAACACGGAGCTGGCTGCCCTCAACGCTGTCAGAGCACATGATTGTTGGGGAGCCCTTGCAGCCAGCTGGAGACTGTCTCCCAGAGGCCCAGGAGAAGCCTGCTCTCTCCGTGTGGTCTTTCCTCGTACTCAGCTCATAAACAGGTGAACGGAAATGCTTCAGCAACCTGCTGGGGTTTTCTGCAGTGTCAGCACAACTGAAAGAAAATGATTTTTTTCCATTTTCAATAATGTAAAGAATTTCTCTGAGCTTGTCTGTGAGATTTCATTGCCACCGGAAGTAAGAATGTGACGGCAAGATGTCACTTCAAAGAAACAAATCCAGGGCATGTGTGTCATGGTGACTCAACATTTCCTTCACCATTTGTGGAAACTGAATGTTTTTCTCCTGTAACTTCCACCATCTATTTATCAGGCTAAGGTCTTCTGTCTGATTAAGACAGGATTCCTTATTTACCAAAGGAGAAAAAAATACTTTTCTTACAAAACGATATTTTCTTTTGCTGGTGAATAAAAGTTTTAAAATTGTTGCAGTGTGACTAAACAGTCATGAATGATAGAGAAACTTAAAGACACTTCCAGGCCAGGCATGGTGGCACATGCCTGGAATCCCAGCACTTAGGAGGCTGAAGCAGGAGGGCCTCCATGAGTTCAAGCCCAGTCTGAACTAGATAGAAAAACCTTGAAGCCAAAACTAACCGAACAAAAAAAAAACAACATTGACAACTGTGTTGCTATGGGCGATAGCACAAATAATAATATTCTTCGAGCTTTCTTTGAAATCTGAGAAGGTCTGTATTAACCATGGGTAACCGTAATTGAATCTTCAGTAGGATCCAATTTTTAAAAAGAAAATACACTCGGTCAAATTTTTAAAAACTTAAAAAATAGCATCTCCCAGTGTTACGGTTACAGCACTCTCATAACACAAACTTGGGATTTATGAGTGCGGATGTGTTACGCACAGGTAATGCCATCATTATGTACTGCGAACTTGGAGTAGTAAAAAATAAAAGCTGGAAAACATAAAAAAATTAAAAAAAATTGGGAATTGATGTAGATGCTCAGAAGTAGGACAATTCCCCAAAGTACTCTAAGGTGCCGCGGTCTTCATGCAATGACACGTGAATCATTTCCTCACTCCTCTCTTGCGCATTGAGAATTTATAAACCACATATTTTTGTCCAAAAATAAAGCAGCACTTCTCAATCACTGTAAAAGTTTATAAGGCGACACCTGCTTCAGAATCTAATTTTTCTTGGCACCAAAATGAGTTGCACTCACTAGGGAATCCAACCACCCCACTCCTCCTTCCTCACCTCCTTTCCTATATTCTTGCTTTAAAATGAAGACAGTTATCTCTGTGGATTCTGGACTCACAAGGGGAATGAGAGTCCTGGGTCTTACCTTGCACTGAAGATCCCAAAACCAGGACAAGGGTGAGGGCCAGGACCAGCCTGCCACATTCGGACACCGCCTGCATGGTGGCCAGCTCTCTCCAGCACGCCAGCCTCACGATTAGGAAATGCTGCAGGGTGCTTTCTGTCCCTTTTAGAAAGAGTTCCAAAACCTCAGCCCTGCCCAGAACACACGTCACAATTTCCTGAACAAATAGAAAGAGATCCACATCAAAACCCAGAGAATAAGAAAAGGAAAGCAGCAAAAATAACTATTCGTACCCATTACGAAACTGTACTGGACTCTCCCCAGACTGTTTTCTTAAAAATGTTGTTTGCCATTTATCTGTTAGAATTTCCCTTCCCCCAGCGAAACAGTAGAATCACCATTCGGGACAGTGTGTTTCTCCTTTCTTCAGGTAGCAATCCAGACCCGGGACCACTAACCGGAAGGGTCCACTGCACTACTGATGAGATAAAGGGGCTCATTTCTCACGGAGCCAAGCTAGAGAAGTGCAACTTGATGCCCGAGCTCCCATCTAGCAGAATGAATTGTCATATCTGGTTCTTCTTAGATCCAATTTTTTCATTGGATTGCTGGCTCTCCCTCTACCTCAAAAATAGGGTGAACATGTGTTGGTTACCAAAAACAAAACAAAACAAAACCTGATAAAACTGAAAAATTATTTACATTCCTGTGCTCCTTCATAGGGGCTCTATCTTATGATGTGATGCCAGGCATACTTTTTTTATCTTTTTTCTTCTGGTAAATTTTTAGTTTATTTTGGGTCTTTCAGCCTTGAACAAGCCAGCAATCAGGAACAAGGAGAGGTTTTCCTCTCAGAGAGCTACTGGATATGAAACACACACAAATCCCCCCACCCCAGCCCTGTGCATAGTAGGGCAGTGTTTCTACCCCCTCTGGTGTTTGGACTTTTGGAGGATCAGGAGCCACATTACAGTCACTCGCTGTCGCCTTGGGGATGTAACATTTCCTTCCCCCATTTGAAGAGGCATCCAGGCTCCATTCCAGTGCTCACTCGGGCAGCCCCAGACACCGGCAGCCCCAGACACGTTAGAGTGCACATTCCACTTTCCATTTTCTGCTCCCTCGCGCAGCCTCACACACCAGGGAGGGGTTTCCCTTCCTTGTTGTGGACTTCCTGCTGACTCCTTGGCGTTTCCTGCTAAGGGTGGCCTCAGAATCTCACCCTGAGAAGCTCTGCTACAAGAATGAAAAGGGTGCACATGTGGCTCTCGTCAGAGCCAGCCAGACAGGGTCCCGCACCCCAGGGCCTCCTGAGAGCACAGCGCCAACTTCAGACACGAACCCTGCGAGCTTCCCACCGTGGAGTACGCTACTGGCTCCACCTTGAAATGTCAGAGCTTGTCGCTGGTCTCTTCACATCCTAACCATCAATTTAAAAGCCTGGCAACAAAGCGATAGCTTCAATAGGCTTCCTACAAAGCCTGACAGCTGATTAGAACTTGTGCTTGCAAATGATCATTTGAGGGACTTTTTTCATCTGGACTCTTCATTTTTTCTTTTCCTAGGTCATAATAATTTTTTGTCTTTTAAGTCCTGGAGACTGAATACAGGGCCCTTGCACTGAGCTACATCTCCAGCCCATGTTTTATAAAGAGACTGGTTCTTGCCAGTTGTCCAGGTTGAGCTTGAACTTTTAAAAAAAATGTATTTGGTACGATGTCTACTACACAGCTCAGACTTATAGTGATCCTCCCATTTTCAGCCTTCCCAACACTGGGATTACAGGCCTGTGCCACCACACCCGGACTCGGTGGTAGGCTCAGCATGCCTGGGGGCACAGCTGGCATAGCCTGCGGTGCCTGGGATGGAACCCCTGTCCCTGCACTTGCCTAAGCAGGCACTTAGTCTGCTGGGCTATCTCACCAGCCCTGAGCCTGAACTTTAGATCCTCCTGCCTCAGCCTCTCAGGTTGCAGATCAAAGTGATTTTAAAAAGCATTTTCAGGGGGCCGGGGAGATGGCTCAGTGGAATAAGCACTTCCCTGGCAAGTGCAAGGGTCTGAGTTCAATCCCCGGTTCTGCAAAAAAAAAAAAAAAAAAAAAAGCATTTTCAGGAGCATCATGATGTTGTGGGGTTGGGAGTACAACAGGTGAAAGAAGGCTCCTATCTCATTCTGTGGGTGCTCCAGGCATTTCTAGAAGCAGAGGCAGCAGTGATTGTCCAGCAGGATGTAGGACAATGCCTTGCCATGCCTGGTAGCTGCGGCGGGCACCCGCACCAGGACGTCAGTCTCCAAGGAGTGACCTTTCCACCAGTGCAGCGCATCCACTTTGAGGCCATTTTTGAACTCAAATTTTTCTTTCCCAATTCCAGGCACCTTTTCACTTTGGCCAGTGAGCTGCAGCCTGGGAAGTATTGGCCCAGTGTTGTGCATTCCCCCTTCTGGCTGCTCCTGGACAAGGGCCTGCTTTTTGGGCTCTATAACCAGAAAATCCATGGGCTTCAGCGGGGCCCTGAGGTCCCCATTTCTAAACCAGTTGGAACCTTTGCCTCAGCCACCTGTACTATCTGTTGAAAACCCTTCTCAGGGGAGGACTTAGGGCTGATGTGGCATCTCTATTTCTCAACAAGCGCCCCGTGCCCTGATTGAATGTGTCCCTCGAAGTCCACATGTTGGAACCTTAAATCTCCAAAGTCACCCATGGATGGAGTTTGGAGGTGGGGTCTTGAGAGGTGACCGGGGATAGATGAGGTCACCAAGAAATTACATCCACAGTGGCACTGGAGAAGGAGGGAGAGAGAACAAGTGGGCGGCTTTGTGTCTGGCCATGCAACGCCTTTTACTGTATTCTGGTATGGCGAGAGGCTCTCCTAGGTACAGAGCAGGTGCCAGGGCCTAGCTCCTGGCTCCCCAGTCTCTAGAACGGCAAGAAATGCATTTCTTTTCCTTATAAATTACCTGGTGTCAGGTATACAGTGATAGCAACAGAAAACAGTCTAAGACCCTGGAACGAGGCAGATCAATTCTTTGTTGTCTTAACAAAGTAACCCCACAAAGCAAACCTCATTTTTCACTAATGACTGCTTTCGGGGTAGTCTTAGGAGGGGAATCTGTTCTGAGCACTTGAATCTTCCTAGGATTACAATTTGCTCAGATGCCCTGAGGTTTTCAGAAGGAATGCCTACGGAGGTATGACAACACAGCTCAGGGATGGCTCCAGGGCTCATTTCTTTTTTGGGGGGGGCTCATTTCTTTTTATCTGTTTGTTTTAGTTTTTTGAGAGTCTTGCTCTGTAGCCCAGGCTGGCCTCAGGCTAGCAGAGGTCTTCCTGCTTGAGTCTCCCAAGCAGTGGGATCATAGGTGGACACCACCACCAAAGGCAACTCATTCTTTTTTAAATCCCCAACTTAAATATTCCACTACTAGGCAGCCTCTGCGACTAAAATTTTCTTAGCTCTTTCTAGAGAGGTTCTTGGCTCTGAACTAACTACTGCAGCAAAAAACTCAGCAGCAAATAGATCCTGTACCAAATATGTTTCAGGTGCCTTAAAAGAATGATGACTGTGAGTTTTATTTTTGTTTGTTTTTTTCTAGAATGGAAGTGGTGGCATTTGCCTATAATCCCACCACTTAGGAGGCAGGAGGATATTGCCATGAGTTCAAGGCCAGCCCAAACTACATGGTGAGATTCTGTATCAAAAAAGAAAGAGAGAAGAAAGAAAGAAAGAAAAGAAAGAAAGTAAGAAAGAAAGAATAAAGAAAAGAAAAGAAACCATTTAGGTCATATACTCTTGCGGGAAATAGGCAAGTCCAGAAGGCTTCTAACGCTGGCTCTGGTCCCATAGCTGGGGAGTGTCCAGGACAGGAAACTTGCAGTTTTCTACTCCCCTGTAGTGGGTGAGGAGACTGTGGCCCAGACAGAAAAATATCTCAACGCCACTGGTCCACAGGGAGCAGTGCCGTTGTGCCCATGGACAGGATCCACAGAACAGAGGCCCCAGCCAGCCCACCAGCCGCATTCCCACCGACTCTGCTGTGGTCACTGAAACCATACATCCAATTTTCTAGAAGCAGGATTCTTTCCCTAAAACCCCTGAAGATTCTGTTCCAGACACCTCCCCAGGTATCCAAAAGTTGGGCAAGTTGACGCTTTAATCTTAGGTTGCACAAGGAGAGGAACAGCCCCCTTACCAAAGTGCTCTAATTTGAGAATATAAACAAGGGCAAAGATTATATGTGAATTTTCTGTATTTTCCACTCAATTTTGCTGCTAAAAGTGCCCTAGAAACATTAAATCCAAGATGAGTGTGGGGTGTACACCTCTCATTCTGACTACTTAGGAGGCTGAGGCAGGAGGATCACAAGTTCAAATCCAGCTTGAGAGACACTTGTCTCTCAAAAACTAAATAAATAAAAGAGATAAGGCTTTGGCTCAGTGCAAAGGCCCTAGGTTCAGTCCCCGGTACCACCACAGCTGTTAAGCTACCATCTTGATTCTAGGAGATGAAGTCCCAATTGCAAACTTTGTAGGCCTTGAAGAGCCCATGATAGCACCACCCACTGGGTGTCTTGGGTTGGCGAGGGAACGTGCTGCTTCTCTCTTAGAAGATTCTCACAGGGGTCAGCTGTGTGGGGAGTGAACTGTGCAGGGAAAAGTTCAGACCTAAAGGAACAGGAATGACAAAGGGGTTGGGTGGAATGAGGCCTCTGGAAAGAAATCAAGGAACGATGTCTTTACTTGGCTACTTCAACCTCACCTCTTCTTCTAGGACTCACTGTCCATGCTACTCCACAATTAATTTTTGCATCTTTAGTTTAACTATCTTTTTAAATTAAAAATTAGTAAATGATTGCTATGGACAGGTTGGCAGTTGGGGAGTTCCAAGGAGGAACGTAGGAGATCAGTTCCTTGTCCCCTCCCATCCAGCACTGAGTGACCTCCAATTCCGCCTTTGGTGCTTCAGACCCTGTCCCACCACTGCCGCCCCCAGACGTGCTGTGGAATCCAGTCAGCAGTCCCACCACCTCAGGTCCCTGTGGAGTGAGCTGTCCTCCATGTCCCCAAAGTCAGCTCCAATATTTCCTGGGCTCTGCAGCTCAATTGCAGTCCCAGTTCCTTCTCCCCAAAACACACATCCCCAAATTACACTCTCGTACCTGCCATTTATTTAAGGCTATCAGTCACAAAGGAAGTGGAAAGCCCTTGCCGCTGGATTTGTAACCGCAGGGCCTCAACCAGATCTTCAACGGTCTTCTCCTGTTGCGCTCCAGAGGCTAACCACAGTGACCAATTACATTACTACATTTGCGTTACTGCTTGTTTTTTAGGCTGTCTTTTGGTCATGGCCAGAAATATGAACTTTAAAAAATGCTGTTTGTTTGGTTGTTTGTTGAGAAAGGATCTCCCTACATAGTTCAGGCTGTCCTTGAGCTCACTATGTCACTATGTAGCTCAGGCTGGCCTCTAACTCATAGTGATCCTCTTGCCTCAGCCTCCCAACTCCTGAGATTACAGGTGTTCACCACCACACCTGCCTGGTTTTTGCTGAAATACTATTTAGAAACTTGGTATGGAGATGGTAAAATGTCTTTTTGTGGTGAATTTTAACTTCTAATCTCAAGAATGCAAAGATAAACTGGGCCTGGTGGCACATGCCCAGAGTGATTCCAGCACTCTGGAGGGAAGTCAGTTCAAGGTCAGCCTGAGACTGTCTCAAAAACAAAACAAAACAAAGCTATAACCATACTCTACCCCCAAACCTGACACCGATACTCATATCAGTTGCCTTTTTCACTCTAATGAAATGCTATGTATTTTATGATTTTTATGTGATGATATCATATCCTAAAGCAGATTAAGCTTCCAGATTATTTTAGCATGATTCAGGATATCCCCCAAGGCACTGAATGAATGGACAATTGAATGGACTCGATAATGAATTTTGTTCACGTGACAGTCTTGGTTTGACACTAAGATTATATCAAAGATGTATCTTTGATTGTAATAGAATAAAACATGCTGCTGATTACCATCAAGTTAGCAGTGATGTTCTTTAGATGGGTGGGTGATAGATGTTTCTTCTTTTATTGACTATTCCAAATTTTGTAGAACAATAGCCCAGTCCAGTGGCACAAACCTATAATGCCAGCATTTTGAGCGGCTGAGGAAATCAAAAGTTCAAGTTCTGCCTGGGCAAGTTAGTGAGACCCTGATAAATTATAT
>NW_004524581.1:8666719-8667347 GCF_000260255.1 Octodon degus | reverse complement strand
ATATAGTTTGGGGCCAGCCAGATAGCTCAGCAGACTAAAGCACCTGCTTAGGCAGGCTCAGGGACCAGGTTCGATCCCTGACACCATATGCTGGCCCCATCTCCGGGCACACGAGACTGCGACTGAGACTGGGTATGGCAGCACGTGCCTGTAACCCGAGTTTGGGAGGGTGAAAACAGGAGGATCACTATGAGTTCAGTCTGTGTAGTGAGACCCTGTAGACACTACTCAATACCTAAAAATAAATAAATAAAAAGTAGTTTGCCTCCAGGCAATCTAGCTGAGACCCCTGTAGATTGAGGGGAAAATTAGCACACTGCAGTCAGGAAGGCAGAAGGGAAAGAGCAAGCGGTGGCTAATCGAGATTTCCTACCTCATAACAAATGAAGTAAGTGTCTCTTGTAAGTTTTCAGCTTTTCCATAGAAGCAGTAAGACAACTAGCTCGTGGGGACGGACATGAGGTCCCCTCTCTTCCTTAGAACTTAAGAGATGGAGAAATGAGACCCACTTCCAACCAAGTGCAAATCCATCTTAAAATGGCAAAATGGGGGACAGAGGACTAAGTTGAGGAGTTTGTCTTCAGAATCAAACCAGACCTTAGCTGTGACCACCAGAAACCTCCTTGAG
>NW_004524581.1:8656010-8665809 GCF_000260255.1 Octodon degus | reverse complement strand
CTCTCTCTCTCTCTCTCTCTCTCTCTCTCTCTCTCTCTCTCTCTCTCAAAACAAAAGAAAAAGAAAACCATACCCACGTTGCCCAGAACACTAATTGCTCCCACCTCCCAGCAGTTGTCTTTGGTCACTGAGCTTTTCCTGGTGGAATGAGGAGCCTGCAGAATCCACTCAAGAGTTTTCTTGCTGAAGTCCGATTTTGAACAATGCCACTTCAGGTTCCAGACAGAACCCGAAAGGCAGTCTCTTTCTGACCTGTTCACTCCCAGCTCTGCTAGTCTCACCTGATAATTTAATGATGGTATGGTCTCGGTGTCTGCGCCTTTTTAACTGAGAATACTTTATATATTCATCATGCACAAAGCACTGTTTTGACATATGTCTCCCCTCTACAGTGTAAAGGGAGCTAATTAACATGCATTGTGTCACTCAGCGCTTTTTAAGATGAGAACACTCAAGATCTACTCATTTTTAAGAATACAATGGAGTCGGTCCCACGGTGTATGAGTTCCCTTGGATTTTTTGATGCTATGAAAACACTGACGTTCTTAGAAAATGATACCTCACATTTTGAAATTTAGTCTCTTCTTGGGCTGGCCATGCATTGCGCAATGCTTTGCCCTTTGGGCAGCTACAAGATCCGAAGGGGGAAAGCCCCACTGTGTTCAGTGAACTGAACCTAGGCTGCTGCCCCCCAGGTTAGGGTACTAAGCGCAGTTTGGACTTGTGGAGTTTTCAACTTATGGTGAGTTTACTAGGACACATCCCAGTTATATGTTAGGTCAGAACTCATGAATACATGGTTATTAACTATAGTAACTATGTTGCATAATAGAGCTCTTAAGCTTATTTCTCCTAACTAAAATTCTGTCCAACATTTGCATCTTAATGGAGGAAGACAGTCACTGGAAGACCGTGATCATTTTAGAATTCAATCCTTGAGGCCAGCTGAGGAGAAGAGCTCACTCTCATTGTGGGGAGGAAGGAAAAGATCGTTAGCGGTAAGCAGGAGCTTGCTCAACATGTCTTAGTTCAAACCACACTCTTGGAATGACAGGGCTTGCTCGGGGGTGCCTGGTTCCATCCGACCAGAAGACTCCCCATCTAAGAAGCCTTTCTAGGACCACAGTGATTAGGGAAGCAGGGCCACTGCCGAGAGTCATCCTCCTGAAACTGTGAACTGCTCTTGACATGTGGCTAGTCCAAATCAAGATGTGTACCTGTTCATAAAATAAAACACTAAGGGCTGTCCAGACAGATCAGTGGACTAAAGCGCCTGCTTAGGCAGAGCACTGCAGCCGGGGTTCGATCCCCGGTGTGCTGTGCTGGCCTCGCCCCACCCCCCGTGGTACACTGAGATGGTGATTGAGACCGGGCATGGTGGTACGCGCCTGTAATCCCAGGGCTTGGGACACTGAAAACAGGAGAATAAAATAAAACACTAGATTTCAATGTAGCAGGAACAAAAGAAACACGACCTCATTAATATTTTTATATTGATTATATGTTGAAATGGTATTTTGGATATACTGAATTAAACTATATATTTTTAAATTTTTACTTATTTTAACTGCTATAAAATGTTTCTTTAAAATCTGTAGGGCATGGTGGTGCTTACCTATAATTCCAGCACTTGAGAGGCTGAGGAAGGGGGATTCCTGTGAGTTGAAAGCCAGCCTGAACTACATAGTGATTTCAAGGCCAGCCTGAACTACATAGTGAGATTCTCTCTCAAAAAATAAAATAATTAATTAACTAATTTCACCTGTCTCTTTTTACTTTTTCAAACATAGCCACTACAAATTCTGAAGTTATTGAGGTGGGCATGGTGGTGCACTACTGTAATCCCACCCCTTAGGAGACAGAAGCAGGAGGATCACTGTTGGGAGCCGTGAAAGCTAGAAAATTGGTCAAATGTGTGAAAGCAGGACTAGGCCTTAGTGCCTAAAGCAGACAAGCTACCTCAGTCCTGAGACAAGCACCTTAACTAGTTAATGTCGGCTATTAGTCACTAGGCAACCTTGTGTCACCTGTTACTAACTTTGCAAAGGTAGAAATAAACATCTATATTGTTGCTTGGGGGGTGGGGGTCATGTCACCAACCAGCAGACAAGCCACCACCTAACTCAGCTCTTGTCTTCTTGTCGATCTTTGCCTTATTCCTGCAGCCATTTTCTCCCCAGGTACAATGGACGACACTGAGATACCACAGATCCTTACAGATCACTGTGAATTTGAGGCCAGCCTGCATGAAACTACATAAATGAGTTCAAGACCAGCCTACACTAAACAGTCAGACCTCATCTCAATAAAATGAAAAAAAAAAAAAAATCTGAAGTTATATACGATGGCCATATGAAAAATACAAAATTACATTTGTGGTTTGTTTTGTTTGTGTTAGATGGCACTGTCCAGAGAATGGTTGTTCTTTCTAAAATTAAGCCAAATTTTAGTTAGAAAGGAGAGATGTATGACTTGAATGTCCTTGAACGAATTATCCTCAAATGACAAAACTCAGATATTGTTCAAAAGCACCCCTATAACCCCAAAACAAAGACACCCAGTGGAGGCTTAAGCTAGGCCATCCCAAGTACCTGCCTGAGGATTTCCGGTTTATTAAGTCACTCATTCATCCTAACTGCGTTTGCAGGTAGGTGTCATTCTTACACCTGATATACAGACCAGGCATCTGAGGCAGAGAGGTTTAAGTGCAGATGAGATTGGCCTTGGCAATCTGACAGTGGAGCTGACTGTTACCTGTCCTGCGCCTCTTTGTCCAGCCTGCTTGCCCAGCAAGCCCATCACCCCTTCTCTGCCCTGGCATTAAAAAACAAACACTCCTGTCCCCTGGGGGCAGAAAAAGCTGTTCCCTGGAGCCACAGGGCTCTGAATCCCAGCTCTGGGACAAAAATCATACAAGCACACACTGGATGCTCTGGGCTCCAGGCCTTTGGCGACTCTGCACGTGATGGGCTGGCAGTTTTGTATTTTGGGGCTCTACAGCCTAAGGGCTGAGTCGCAGCCCTGTTTAATGGTTTTTTCTTCATCATTTGCACAATACTTTCCAAACTCCCAACGGGCTGACCGTTGGCTGCCTGTGAAGCTTCCACACTTTAGCTTGGCAAGGGCAGCTCCGCCCTCCCAGCAGAGAGGCTGATTTCTGGCCTCAGTCTTCCTGACCAAATGGCATGTTCTTGCTGTTCTTTTCCTTAGAAATCAGTGGAGAAAGATGGTTTTGCTCTTTTATCTTTTCTTTTTCTTTTTTTTCTTTTTTTTTTTTCGTTTGTTTAGAGACAGGCTCTCGCTATGCAGTGCAGCCTGGCCTTGGTCCTCCTTCCTTGGCCTCTTACACGGGCCTTCATCCTCCTGGCTCGGCCTCCCAACTTTGGTTCACAGGCATGCGTCGCCATGCCTGGCTGCTTTTGATTTTTAAGTCTCAATAATAAAAATACTTAACCTACTCGCCGCAAAAAGATGCAGCATCATCATTCTATTGATAACCTGTTGGTACTGGCAGCACTGATGCTGGCAGGAGGTGTGGGCGCCCTGACAGGCCAGGTGGAGGCCGCATCACTCAGGGCCGAGCCACTTAGGAAGGAGCCTGGAGCAGAGCCACCTCCACAGGCCACCGCGGTCTGATTTCCGTTGGCCCAGCGTCCGGGCAGAGACGCTGTCCGGGTGAATCGCCCCCAGCAGCCACAGCAGCGCCTGGGCGCAGGCCCAGCTCCTTATCTCTCAGCCGCCCTTCCCGCGCTCTGCTGGCACTGGCTTCTGGTTCCTCTTAGAGCCCAGGGCGGGGGGAGAGGGGGGGTGTCCCTGGACCTGAAACGCGCCCTTCCCACAAACCTGCCGAGCTGAACCCCTCGCCCGTCAGGGCTCACCTTATAGAGCCCACCCCGACTGCACTCAGTCCCTCGGCTTCCACCCATACTCATGCATGAGCATCCCTTCCTCCTGCCCTCCCTGGAGCCTGTGGCCAAAGTGTGCTGCCCTCGCCTAGGGTCTAGGCCTCATTGCCTCACTTATGTGCGCCCCAGGCCACGACAGTTCCCGGGAAACTATTCAGGGCTGTTCTGTTGCTCATGAACTCTGACTGCAGAGACCTGTGGGCAGGATCCAGGAACATGCACCTGCCGCACCCTTGCAGGTCTTCAACCTAGGCCTTGGGCTTCAAAACCACCTCTAATCTGTATAAACTGTCAGCAGAAGAGGGTTTAGGGACTCCTTTTACCCTATTCTTTACACTTTTATTTCATCCCAAAATGTTCTGCAATATAAAAATAGCAAAATAGCCATACAGTGGTGCAGGCCTGTAATCCAGCACTGTGGTAGGCTGAGGCAGGAGGACCACAAAATTTGAGCCCAGCCCTATTAAGACCCTGTCTTAAAATAAATGTTTTGAAAAACTGGGAATACAATTGAATACAGAGGCCCTGGCTTAATCCCCTGCAAAAATAATAAAAACTGCAAAATAATAAAATTAAATTAAAATAACAAAGTAAGATAAAAGAAGTTGAGCAGGGGTGGAGTCACAGGGCCACACCCTGTGTTTCCTGGACGTGACCTCCTTGCCCAGGGTGTGGCCCAAGCTGCAGGAGACCTGGAACTCTGGACACCTCACTGAGTGCTGGGACAGGAGGGCAGCGGGTGGGGGCAGCCAGGTCCCTCTGTTTTCAGAGCAGATTAAGCTGGGACAGACCTTGAGACAGCTGGGCTTAATTTCAAGCCTTCAAAGGAACATGGAACATGCTGATCAGCAGTTTTCCTCTCACAGGTGACAAAGCAAAAGAAAAATGTGCCCTCTGTTGGAGCACAGCAGAATTCAGTGAGATCTGAAAGAACTGCTGCCTTTAGAAAGAGACTAAGCACCAGCAGAACAGAATCTAGAAAATTTGGAATTTCTAATTCTAGAATAAATTTATTTTTGGAGACAGGGTCTCGCTAATCCAGGCTGGCCTTGAACTCACAATGTAGCCCAAGTCAGCCCTGAACTCACAACAATCCTCCTGCCTCAGCCTCCTGAATCTTGGGATTACAGGTGTCTACTACCACACCCAGCTTGAAGTGAAATATCTAGAAAAAAGCAAACAAATCAAGCACTGACATTAGTAAGGCAAAGACCATATTCCTTTTTCAAGCTGCAGTGCATCATTCGCATGAGGGTTATACGGAGGCAGAAACAAAATGTGATGGGAGCTGGAGTCTCAAGTCAAACTGCCTGGAATTAACCCTGCTGCTTCCTAGCTGTGGCTTCGGGTAAGTTGTCTGACCCCCTTGGGCCTTGGCATTCCTACTTTTAAATGGACATGAGGTAATCATACCGCCCGCTCGGAAGCACTGAAAATCAAGCTAGTGTTCTTGTGTGCAGACCTGGCACGTGGTGATGACAACCAATGCCAGCTGCCCGGGCAGTGACCAGGAAGCTGGCCCTGTCACTATATCACTTCCACAGTGATGGTTCGAAAGGGGTCAGAAGGGTGACCCTCAGGCAAGGAGCAAAGGAGGCAGCGGATCCCAAGCTGACTGGAGGGCAGCAGCATAGGTGACCACCAGGGAAGTCATAAAACTAAGGCAAAGCCTGCAGGAGAAATCACACACCCTTTTTTCTTTGCCTTTTTTAAAATGGAAAGGGGGGGCCTACTCTGTGTCAGGCAGGGTGTGGGTAGGGGAGCTCGCCTGATCCTCACTCAGCTCTCCCAGATGCATCCTCTGGTCCCCACCTGCGGGGAGAGGGGCTCCAGGCCAACTGGTAAAAGGGAGGGAGGGCCATGGAGATAGCTCAGTGGTCTAAGACCTGGTCTAAGCAAGCACAAGGACCCAGGTTCGATCCTAGTACCACATGCACAGTCTCACATGTGCAACAAGTACAGGCCCCGCCTGAAGCACTTTTTACAGACAAATGCATCTAATCCTCTCCCATTCTTGAGCAGAGGCCAAGCTCCAGGTGAGAAAGCTCAGGGTGACCACCCCACACCAGGGCCTTCCTGCGAGGGTAGCAGGAAGGAGACCAGGCCCCACCAACCCTGTCCCACCCAACAGCCAAAGCCAGCTGGTTAAAACCAATCAGTTCCTGTCTTGCAGCTCCGCGCCTTGCCCAGGCAGAACCGCCCTCAGAATCCTCCCAGCAGAGATTCCAATTATCCTGCCCTCAAAGTCTCCTTGGGAGAGTTGTCCAGAGGGGGACCTCTGACAGACAGCACATCCCATCCTGCGTTCCGCAGAGTGTGTAAGGCAGAGACAGGGAAAGTGCTCCGTGGGCATGGGCACAGGCCACACTGAGATCCAAGTCCGGAGATAAGCGGGCTTCCACGACCCCAGCCTGCTTGCTTTGGTCCCCGGAGAGGATGGTCATTACCTAGGGTCAACACTAGGATGAGGTCCGGAGACAGAAGCTTCCTGCTGAGGCCCAGTGCTCCCTGGAGGTCCAAGCCTTTTGCCAGTCAGGCCCCTCTCCATAGGTCCCAGTACACTGACACCTGCATGGGGCCCCGTGAGGGCAAGGACTATCCCAAGCTGGGGTGACCGTATGTAGCTGCTGGTACATAGCAGGCTCTCAACACATCTGTGGCATAGACAGGCGCCAGCACTGACCAGCGGCAATGAGCTGGGCCGTGTCCACCTCGTCCTCTGGATGACCTCTGCCAGCCAGCTGGATGCCTGCAGCAGCTTGCAGACACTCCTTGTAGTCCCACATTGGTTAGGACAGGGACTTCACAGCCTTCTTCTCAGGGATGTTTTGAAGGTCAAGTGGTTAGAAGAGGAAACCTGGGTAGAGGGGCCCCCAGGTGGTTAGCGTTGCTCTGTGGAACACGACCCGGCAGCCCCTGGCCGCTGAGCCTCCCTTTCTGTTCCTATAAAGCAAGGACTGTGTCTATCTCACAGCTGTCTGGAAGACTGCAAGAGGGTGCCGAGGAGATGGCTCACTAGAATAAGTGCTTCCCTGGCAAGCACAAGGGCCCGAGTTCAATCCCTGGTTCAAAAAAAAAATCAAACAAAAAAAAAATTGAGCTGGGGTGATAGCTCAGTAGAACAAGGTCCTGAGTTCAATCCCCGGTACCACCAAAGAGAAACAAACAAACAAAAAAAGAACTGCAAGAGGATGTCATGCAGGGAGGCAGCCATGGGTAACTGACTTATATGCAACAAAAATAGAGGATAAAGCACAGCCAGAATTCTTGCTTCCTGTAATTCTGGCTCATGTGCCAGAAAGTACAGGACAATTCCTACATTGTTACTTTATTTCTTTCTTCCTTTTTTCAGCTGGTTCAGGGTCTTGCTACTCATCTTGGATTCATAGTGATCCTTCTGTCTCAGCCTTTCCAGAGCTGGGATTACAGGCCTGTCCCACCACGCTTGGTTTTGGGGTGGCATGGCATGCAGTATCAGAGATTGAACTTGGGTCCTTGCGCTTGCCAGGCAGGTGCTTAGACCACCGAGCTGTCTCCCCAGCCTATGTTGGACTTTCATGGTTTTTTTTTTTTTTTTTGGTCGCTGTGGAGAATTACAGTGTTCGTGGACTAAGTGATGTTCGCAGAGCACCTACTCTTTGCAGGGCCGTGTTAGGAATCCAGGGTTATCAGGCAGCCATGGGAACCCACAGCACATAGGTCCCATTGGGCCTAAAGACCCAAGGAGCAGCAGCCAACTGCTTCAGTTCAGTGGGAGACCTCTCGCACAGCCGCAACCCCACGAGAAGGCCTGGCGGTGGGCGAGACTCCCGCTGAAGGACCCCAGAGCTCTGATGAATTTTCAAAATGACTGCAGCGAAGTCTTTGAGGAAGCCTGAGCTCCCACACTGTACCACCAGGGCTGAAATTCCTGCCACACAAAGGCTGGATTTCTTTTTTTCCCTTTGCTTTGCTTTGCTTGTTTGCTTTCTTTCTTTCTTTCTTTCTTTCTTTCTTCTTTCTTTCTTTCTTTCTTTCTTTCTTTCTTTCTGGGGCGTGTGTGTGTGTGTGTGTGTGTGTGTGTGTGTGTGTATTTGGTACAGGGTCTCACTATGCAGAGAGGACTTGGAGTGATCTTCCTGTTTTCAGCCTCCTGCTCTGGGATTACAGGCATGTGCCAGCATGCCTGGGGGTTCAGTGTGCTGTGGGGGCAGGGCTGGTGTGGCAGGTGGGGCTGGTGCAGCAGGCCAGACCCAGGATTGAACCCTGGTTCTTGCACTTGCCAAAGCAGTCTCTTTGTCTGCTAAGCTATCTCGGCAGCCCTTAAGTCTGGATTTCTAAGTGTGACTCCTTTGATCCCACTAGTGACAGAGGGAAAGCCCAACTTTACTTCAGAATAAATTCTCTCCTGCCCACTAGGTGTGAAAGGTCAGGCTGTGTCAGTCTTGGAGGTTACAGTTCTGGCTGGCTACTTTAGAAAGTCTTCTCCTTTCCATCTCTCTCAAACAGGGAGGGGGGAAAGCCCTAAAAAGAAAGCCCTGGCTTGGATTTCCATGGTAAACATTTTTTCTTTCTTTCTTTCTTTCTTTCTTTCTTTCTTTCTTTCTTTCTTGTTATTGTTGTCGTTTTGTTTTCTTATAAGTAGAAACAGAAAGCTGGATATGGTGGCCCATGCCTGTAATGCCAGTACTCAGGAGGATATGGGGAATTGCCCCTAGCTCAAGGCTGGCCTGAACCACATAGTGAAATCCTGTATTGAAAGAAAAAAAGAAAGAAAGAAAGAAAGAAAGAAAGAAAGAAAGAAAGAAAGAAAGAAAGAAAGAAAGAAAGAAAAAAGAAAGCCAGCAAGATAGCTCAGCAGTCTAAAGCACCTGCTTAGGCAAGCTTAGGCAAGCGCAGGGCCTAGAGTTGGATCCCCAGCACCACATGCCACTTCAGCCATGCCCCAGGCATGCTGAGCTGGTGACTGAGTCCGGGCGTGGAGCTATAGGCCTGTAATCCCAGTGATGGGGAGGCTGAAAACAGGAGGATCACTACAAATCTGGGCTGCACAGTGAGACCCTATACCAAATACATAAATTTAAAAAGAAAAAAGATAAAACAAGTACACCCACATGCTTTCTAAGACAAATAGGGCTTGATATTTTAAGTGGGTCTCTCTCACCTTGAGAAAGTCAAGAATAGTCACTAACTCATCCCCCTACAGGAAAAGCCCCTGCTCTGGATTCCTGCCAGCTTGCTATGTGTGACTTACTTCCCCACTTGATCCCAATTTAATCAATTTTACCTAAGCAATTATGCTTGTGATCTTATTGGCTGACCATAGTCTTGTCCCACCTCAGGCTCACCTTTTGATTTCCCATGTTTCCCACCTTGGCCCCGCCTCAGAGTCATGGTGTTGCCCTATAAACTCCCTAGAAAAGGTAGGGTCGTTGGTAGCCCACTGAGTTCCATGTCTGTCTCTCTCTCTGACTGAGGCTTTCTTTCCCTCAATAAACATATTCTGTTTTTAACATCTGTGGTTCCTGAAATTCATTCTTTGATTTTAGAGAACATGAACTTGCCCCAGCTATCTAGTAGTATGAGATTTCTTTCCCCTATACCGGGTTTGCTCCCCAGCACTAAAAGCCAAGCAGAACATCCTAGAAGCCACAGTCTCCTACTTGGCTCAGCTCAAAGGAAGAGCAGCCCCGAAGCACCCCATAGGAAGTGAACAAAAGTGTATCTTCCTCTTTTACAAAGTCCAGGAGACACCAAATATGTCTACAAGAGAACCCAGACCACGGTCACAAAGAGTCTTAGGGAACAAGAAACTCTAGCTCCTGGTCTCTCTTGGAGAATCGGGGCCTTTAAGAAATCCCGATGGTGGGCCAGGGAGATGGCTCAGAATAAGTGCTTGCCTGGCAAGTGCAAGG
>NW_004524581.1:8654991-8655910 GCF_000260255.1 Octodon degus | reverse complement strand
AAAAAAGAAAGAAAGAAAGAAAGAAATCCCAGTGGTATGACCAGATGGCTGGATGTGCAACGAAACAAGCACACCCACAACCCAACCTGTGGTAGAATCTAAGCGTAGCTATCCAGGTGCTCACTGTGGAACATTTTTGCCATAAATGGAATGTTTTCATAACAAACTACTGGGGCAAAGTCCCTTGCCTGGTCCCACTGCAATTCATTGGTGTAGCTGACAGGAGTTGCAAGAGTTTCAGGGGAGGTTGGTGTCCAGCCAAGGACGAGCCCTACTACTACAGTCTCCTCTCATATGGGTCACACGTCCTTGTTGACATCATCTGGGAAGTTATTAGAAACACAGGTTAGCGGGCTCCAACTCAGGGGGGCAAAGTCAGTAACTGGGGACAGAGCCAGTGACTGGCGTTTGAATAAATGAACACCTTTCAGAGATTCCTGTGTGCAGAAGCGAGAGTCAGTGTTTCCCACATTTGAATGCACTTTGGAATTGATAGGTTCTGGCCCTTGTGAACTGCTGAATTATTATGGTGGTCATCTAACATGGCTGAAGTTCTTAAAGCAACAACTTACCTTCCCAACGACCACTTCCTCCTTCTTCCCCACCCATCCTGGATGCCTTTCCCATGCACACAGGGGAGACCCCAATCAGCTCCTTACATGTAATTGAAAATGTCCCTCAAACTCCACCCCTAGCAGAGATGCATAAGAGTCTCAGTTTTCCCACATTGAGATATCATCTCACCCCAGAAAGAATGGCTATCATAAAGAAATCACCCAACAACAAATGTTGGAGAGGCTGTGGGGAAAAAGGAACCCTTCTCCACTGCTGGTGCGAGTGTAGACTGGTGCAATCGTTATGGAAATCAGTATGGAGACTCCTTAGAAAAGTTGGTCTGGAAATCCCCTTTAAACCAGCT
>NW_004524581.1:8636821-8654440 GCF_000260255.1 Octodon degus | reverse complement strand
CTAAGAAGAATATATGCAGTGTATTATTTGTTGAAACTGTACTTGCGATTTGATTTGAAACTCTCATTGCTATCTGTTTATCAATAAAATTTTGGAAAAAAAAAAAAGAAAAAAAAAAAAAAAAAAAAAGAGTCTCAGTTTTCTTTGTCTTGGTTAAGAGGATCCCCTATCTCCCTTGAATTCTCTCCTGTGTCCTCAAAGATAATAAAACCCTCTCTTTTCCCCTCTTAGTTCTGTTTCTCTGTGTCACTGCCGAAAAACCTAACAGGAATCACTCGAGTTTCAGGGACAGAATGGACAAGATCTCAGAATGAGATCAGATGTCCTGATTAGGCCCTCAGAATCTGCCCTGTTTCTTGTAAACTCCCGGATGTCTATGATGCTGGCTGATTCCCTTAGAGCCCTGTGCCTTTCCCAAGGCTACATAGTATCCCAGAGAAAGAGGAGGGTTAGGTTTCAGCCCTTGGGATCCTTGCTCCACAGCTCCCCACTGGACCCTTCTATGTACCCCCTATAAATTATGTTCATCGAAGTTATGGTAGGATTCTCACTTCTGGTTTCCGGTTCTCAAACTTGGTGCACACTGGGAATATCTGGGAACTTTAATAAAAGATTTGCAAAATGCTTTCTGTGAAGTAAGTGGTACGAGAAGTAGCTTCTCCAGCAGCCCTGTGCTGAGTGGCTTCACTAAGGAACTCCACTTAAGAAGGGAGCTCTCTGTCTGCCTGAGAGTCACTTTGCTTGATCCAAAGCCGACTGCATGTGTGAACCAACTGCATTTGTGAAACCCCAGACTGGGAAGGAAGTTTCCTGCTATGCTAGCAGCTCACTCAGTGCCTCTGAATGATTGGGGAGTCACCAAGGAGCTGGAGCCGTTATTAAAACATGTGACTGTGTAGGACATGATGGTGCACTCCTGCAATCCAGCACTCTGGAAGGCTGAGGCAGGAGAATCGCAAGTTCAAACTCAGACTGTACATCTTAGTGAGACCCTGTCTCAAAAAAATAATAAGAAAGGGCTGGGCATATATAGCTCAGTGCAAAGGTTCTCAGTTCAAACCCCAGTACTGAAAAAAAAAAAAAAAAAAAAAAAAAAAAAAAAAAAAAAAAAAAAAAAAAAAAAAGAAAAAAGAAAGAAAGAGTTCAACCATGTCTAAAAACACTTATTAAATAGTGTCTTCAACATAGTGCAATGAGGGACAACTGGGAAGGGGCTAAAGGCAGAAGGACCAAAGGCTCAGCAGCAGAGAGGAGACCTAAAGCCACACTCAGCACCTCCCTTTCCCACAGAACCGATGCTGCCCAGGAGGGAGGCCTTAACATAGACAAGTACGATGCCCAATCCACTGGAGGCCAAGCTCCTAGGAGGAGGGGTGAACAGGGGGGCAGGGCCCAAGTGGACCAGGGTCTTCCCTCTACAGGGCAGGAAACTGAAATGAAGTAGTGTGGCCCAAATCACACACTTGGGCAAAGGAGGGAGCCAGGGCTTGAGCCAGCTGTTTCCAGAGCCCTGGGCCCTGGGCTTGGGAGCTGTCAGGCTGACCCATCCGGATTCCAGAGCCCCACGTCAGTGCCCCCCCTAACGTCGCTGTCAGGCCACACGGGGAAGGCCAGCAAGGGCTAGTCAAAGTCACAGCCAAGTCTCCTCGGAATGGGGCAGGTGGCCCTCAAAGGGAGCAGCCCACAGCACAGAACCCACAGTGCATCCAAGCGAAACCTTCAAGTCTGCAGCCTCCACACCCTGCAGTTCTCCACCGGCCCAGCCATGGTTTACCGCTTTCCTGATAGGATTCCCAGATCCTTAATCTGAGTATTTTTTTTTTTACCAAAGTGACTGAGGTCTAGAACACAAAGACCTGCCTAGCAACCTGGAACTCACTATGTAGCCTCAGACTTCCAGTGATCCTTACACCTTAGCCTCCCAAGTGCTGGGATTACAGTGGTGTACTACTGTAATTCTCTCTCTCTCTCTCTCTCTCTCTCTCTCTCTCTCTCTCTCTCTCTCTCGTCTCTCTCTCTCAGAAATGGACCTCAGAACTCAGGAGGCTGAGGCAGGAGGATCACCACAAACTCAAGAACAGCCTGGGCTACACAGTGAGTACAAGGCCAGCCTGGACTGCAGAGTGAAACCCTGACTCAAAAAACAAAAGAACCTTATTGTGTCCCAAACCAAATCACCACCCAGCAGGACTACTGGATCATGTCTAGAAAAGATAGAAAAGTTTAAACTTCTAGCCACTCACCTCACCGGTGCCTCTGCCTGTCCCTGTAGGCTGCACTCAAGGAGGCTGGGGCTTGCTTGGGATCTGGCCTTTCAAGGAAAGGGGCTGGATTTCCTGACATCCAGCAAAGTCATCTGGGGACAGTTTAAGGGTCTTTTACATACAATAGGACTGGCCTTAGCTGACTGCCTGACCCAATGCAGGGGCTCAGAGATATCTTTCCTGTGGATCCTACCTGCAGGCCACTCTGGAGGAACAGGGTAGAAGGTCAACGTGTCTACACTCTGTAGCCTTTAGCCTTTGTGGTCGAGGATGAATCTCTCCCGTTGGTGACTGGGAAGAGACCACTGGAAGGCCTTGCTTTAGCTCTGTGGCAGAGCACTTGCCAAGTGTGCTTCCAGCCCTAGGTCCACAGCCTCATCCTACTCTGGCCCTCAGCTTGCCCATCTCTAACATTAACTCTCTGTATCCCCCTGGCCAGCATTCTCCAAAGGTTTCTCAGATCTTTAGAGTCCAGCATCCCCTGGTCCTGCGGAAACCTCAAGGGTGGCCTTGGAGGACCTTGAAGGTAAAAGTGTGGAAGGCAGAGAGCATTGCCTTAGCGAGACAGAGAGGCCTGCTCCTCCTGCCCAAGATACAATCAATCCTTTCTGGGTCAAAGGGCCTTGGAATAACACAGGAGCAGGCCCCTCCAGAAGCTTCGGAGCTATGGTGATGCTGGATCCAACAGCTGGGGAATGAGCTCTGCAGCAAGCACAAGGACCCCAGTTCAGTCCATGCTGGCCCTGGAAACAGGCGTGGTGCTGAGACAGGAGGATCACTACGAGTCTGAAATGAGTAGTGAGACCCTGTATCTAATTAATTAATTAATTAATTAAAATTAAATAAATGAGACAAACTCTGAGTCCTCTGAGATGAGCAAGTTGGAGGGGCCCCTGCCTCGGCCCCCTCCCATGTAAAACAAGTGAGATCATTCTAGGTCATCAGAAACCAAGAAGAGACCGAATCCAGTGTGGGACAGTCCAGGTGGGAGACAGGGACTTCCACGCAGGGCAAGGCAGGGAGAGGCTCTGCAGGACAGGGAGGGGGGCGTGGCAAAGAAGGGTGAGGACAGTGAGCGGCTGGGTCCCAGGGGCAAGCGGGGCCTCACCCCCAAGGAGCCTCCCTTGGAGTCCAGGAGTGGAAGGCGGCCTGGGACACACTGTGGTGCTGCGGGCCTCGTCTTCCTGTGCCTACCCCTCCCCAACGCCCCTTGCTGTCCTACACATAAATCCGGCCTTTCTCAGCTTTGCCGCACAGCCCCTCCCCCTGGAATGCGGGCGGAGAGTCCCACCCTTCTCTGCGACAGGCTTTGCTCCAACACGGAGGATGCGACCGTCACATCTCCACAGTGGCCGCCCCTGTCCTGTCCTCCCCTCCCGCTCCCAGCCCCCTCTGTGCTTGGGTTTCTAACCTCCTCTAACCACAGAGGCATTTGTGTGGCTGTTTATTCCTAGATGTCACATCCCCGAGAGTTTGGGTCACTGTTGAGCCTCAACACCTGGAGCTATGCCCCGACACTTGTAGGACAGAATAAAGCCTAGAGAAGGCAGCTCTGTTCCCAGATGCAAGAGGAAGGTGGTTTTGGAGGGAGATGGCCAGCAGGAGCAGGGACCCTGGGGGCAGGCTGGGTGGCTGCAGAGCCTGACAGTCCCCTTCTCAGTTTGAACTCTCCTGGCACTTTGTGTCCCTCGGAGCTACCGTCCTGGAACCCGAACCCAGACCTGCCCTTCTCCTGTCTCCTTCCTATTTGGCATCCTTAAGGGGCGACAGGTCATTTCTGACTCTATGCCCAGATCTCCAAATTCTCTGTAAAATATGAACAAGCAGCCAATCTAAATTTATCTAGAATTTAGTATATTGTTTTCACTTCCTTTTTTGGGCGGGGGCAGGGGAGGATATTGGACATCAAACTCAGGACCTCACGCTTGCCAGGAAGGTGCTGCACCGCTGGACTAAATCCTTGGCCACTTCACTTCTATTTTTGACAGATAATTTATATACTATAGTGTTCACCCCTTTAAAATATATGACTAAATGGTCTTTCACATGTTTCTAGCCATCACCACTAATTCTAGAACATTCCATCACTGCAAAAAGAACTTCCGAATCATTAGAGCAGCCCTCCATTTGCCAGCTCAGGAATGATCTATTTTCTTCCTAGAAATGGAATGTGCTGCTTTTGTGGCTGGCCACATTGCTTGGCATAGTGTTTGTGAGGTTTACCTTTGTTGTAGGATGCTTCAGCCTTCTATGCCTTTTCATTCCATGGTATGGAAGCACTACAATTTGTAAGACCAACATTTTTTTTGTGGTACCAGGAACTGAACTCAGGACCTTGCGCTTGCCAGACAAGCACTTATTCCACTGAGCTATCTCCCTGGCCCCAGCACCACAGTTTGTTCATCCATTCTTCTGTTGACAGGCTTTTGATACCACTCTTTAACTGCCAGGAACACGTGGGACAAGTTTTGTGTGGACACAAACTGTATTTTCAATTCTGTCGGGTGCGCATCTAGCAGGAGTGGAATCGCTGGGTCATTTGGGATCTCTATATTTAGCTTTTGGAGGAACTGCTGTACTGCTTGCTGAAGCTTCGCCTCCGTGCGGTTTTGCTGATGGAGAAACTGACAGCGGGAGGGCAGAGAAGTGAGATGGTGAGCTTGGCCTGGGGGCTGGGAGGGGCGGGCCGGGGGCAGGGGCTGCTCTGAGAAAGGATCTTCTGCTCCGAGAGCATTGTGGCCATTCAGTAAAGCTTTGGGCACTGCCATGGAAGTCACCAAGACGCTGTTGCCGTAGCCACCGCCTCCCTGGAGACTGTGTCTACAGGAGAAATGGGGAGCTGGAATCACCATGTTGGCAGGCACACAGTGAAGGCTCTGAGAGGGCACACACTGGGCACTCCATATTCTGTACAGCGGCCGAGAAGTATGCTTGGTCACAGGCAAAAGTGGTTCTGCACACCCTCAAGAAGACCAAGCTGTGACGTACCTTGCTGATACATCGTCTTCTGTGCAGGGCCTTGTGGCATTGTGGAGGGGGAGGGAGTATGTTGGTGGGAATGCATTGTGTGTGTGTGTGTGTGTGTGTGTGTGTGTGTGTGTGTGTGTTACTGGGGCTGGAACCCAGAAGTGGTCCTCTTCACTAGGTTGTCTAGGCTGTTCTTAAAGATAAAGTCCTCCTACCTTGTAATACCTGGGATTACAAGTGTTTGCCATCACCCACAGGAAGAATTTTTAAGATATCCTTTGTCTTAACTCCCCATTCATTAATGCAAACCCAGGAAATTCTCAAGAACAAAGGTCAGAGGAGAACGTGCCTTCTCTCGAAACTGAGGCTGATGACAAGGCATGACACTCTGGGAATTACACAATCTCACCATGTGCATTTCTTATTAACTCCCTGGGTGCAGCGAAGGGAATACTTCTGTTTCTGTTCCTGATTAGTAAAAACAGCAAGAGAAGAATCCATAGGGTTGGGAGAGGAAAACTTCCCGAACAGTAAATCCCTCGTACTCGCACTGGTGCTACTCGAGATAGCCATCAGAGGACACTCCTGGCTGGTTTTCCGCCTGACCCCGTGTACTTCCTGAACTCCCCTGTATCCGTGGGTTGCGTTTGGGCAGGGGCCTGGCTCCCTGGCAGCACTGCCCAGCCCACGTCTGTGCTTTGCAGGACACTGCTTCATCCAGACTTTGAAGGCGATTAAATGAGGCCCAGGCTGTCTCAGCAGCGTCCTGGTCCGACGGCTGCAGGGAGCAGAGCAGGGCGATGGTTCAGGTCTGCCTGGCTCCACGCCGAGCACATTCAGCTCTGACCCCACCCCACACAGCTTTACTTTCTCTACTTTTTCTTGCCCAAATTTTGAAGTAGGACAGGAGTGACAAACTGTAGCTTCAAGGAGCTCATAATCTACTTAAGGAGAGAAGATGAACTCACTGAAAGCATCTCCTTCTCTGTTACACCAGGCTGGCCTCAAACTCTCATCATCAATCCTCCTGCCTCAGCCTCCTGAGTGCTGGGATCAAGGGACATGTCACCACACCTGGCAAGAAGGGTTTAAGAACTTTATAAGGCTTGGTGGCTTGAACTCACCCTACTACCCTCCAAGCAGGAACTATTGATCACTCCACCCATTTTCTTTTTCTTTTTTTGGCAGAACCGGGGATTGAACTCAGGCCATTGCGCTTGCCAGGGAAGCACTTATTCCACTGAGCCATCTCCCTGGCCCCACTTTTCTTTTCTTTCTTTCTTCTTTCTTTCTTTTCTTTTCTTTTTTGTTTTTTTTGAAAGGAGTCTCTCCTCTAGGTGAACTTCCATAAGCCTGAACTCCTTATTCATACTGAGAGGAGATCACAGCAATTTTCCTACTGCGATGAGCAAGAATCTAAATGTCACACATATACTGTAAGTGGCTTCTAATTTTTCTTCTGCGACAATTTCAAGAGGCAGCGAGGGCCAGGGAGTTAGCTCAGTAGATTAAGTGCTTGCCTGGCAAGTGCAAGGTCCAGAGTTCAATCCCCGGTACTGAAAAAAAGAAAAAAAAAAAAAAAAAAAGAGGCAGCGAGGTCACTGTCCATGGAGTGGCGAAAAGCAGCAACTGCTTCACTGTGGTTTGTGTGTCAGAGGACAGTTAAGGGAATTTTGTGCAGGTGGAGCCCCTGGACATGAGTCCAGAGGACTCGGAGGGCAGAATTGAAACCAACCTTTGTGTCATAGACTCATCCCAAGATAAAGCAAATTAACTGTGCCAGCAAGATCGAAGGCAGGGGATTTCCTACTGATTTAAGGAAACATGAGAATAAGCTCTTCACTCAGCAGTCTACATTTCCCTCAAAATTTATACAATTTGACCATGAATTGAAAAATTGATCATCAGCAGGAAGGAGTTGGTTTCCCTCTGTTGGTGGCTAAAATTGACCAATAAGAAAAGCCGGAGAGCAAGACAGAAAAAAGAGGGATGAGCTGGCCAGCCCTCGACGCCCAGAGAAAGTCAGAGACAGGACCTGGGACGTCACTGAGCCCCATGCAGTCTGGACACTCCAGGGCTTTGGCCCAGCCCTTAAAGACAGACTTGCTGAGCAGCAACTGAAGGGTGACGTGTGCATGAAATGGGCGGGGCTTCAGGAAGCCTAGCGCTCAGGCACAAGTCCCGGAAGCGCAGGTGCGGACCCCGCTGCGTGAGCATTCTGTGCCCTGTGGGGACATCTGCCCAACTGAGAGATGAACCTGAAAGCACAGTCCCCACTCACTCCCTGATTAGTAGGTGGGGATGTTGGGGACCATGGACCGCCCTTCACTTATTTCCAGTAGGGCCGTTGAACTGCAGGACAGCAGCCGGTCCTGGGCCACATGGCAAGTGCTGAGAAGAGGCCACCACCAGGCAGCCCACTTTTCTTCACGTGTCAGGAAGCGGTCACTCTACAGTCACCTTGATTTTGTTCCCATTAAAATCCCAACCTTGAGACTGGGCGTGGTTGGCCGGGGATATGGCTCAGTGGAATAAGCACTTCCCTGGCAAGTGCAAGGGTCTGAGTTCAATCCTGGTTCCGGAAGGAAAAAAAAAAAAATACTAAGAGACTGGGCGTGGTGGCACACACCTGTAATCCCAGCTCTTGGGAGGCTGTAAAGAGGCGGATCACTTCGAGTCCAATCTAGTAGTGAGACCCTGAACACCCTGCAGACCCTTCCCTAAAATAAAATAAAATAAAATAAAATAAAATAAAATAAAGAGTCCAATAAAATCCCAGCCCTTCCTCCGCTTGAGGAAGAAATCTGTAAGATATAGAAGAGAATCAAAGACTAACTTTCCCACAGGAAAAGAAAGACACAGGCCTCAGGGAAAAACCTTGCTGATCTCTAAGGGGAAGTCAGGGGAGGAGAATTGAAGGGGACCCAAGACCTCTCTGTCACTTTTTGTCCCCATACCCTGTACTGGTTTCTCTCTACCAGTTAGTGCCCTGGTATGGGACCAGAAGTGGGGGCTACACATCTCCTGTCCCACTTCCTCCTCGCCTCCCATCCCCAAAGGAGACAGTTGAAGGAGGAAAGTGCAGCAGACAAGTCACCCTGGACCTGGGGACCTGGAGTCCTGCCTTTGCCGTCCCCCGGCCAGCCATGGGTCCTGGAGGGTTTGATCCACCTTTCTGGCTTGGGTCCATCCTTCCCACACACGGAGCTTCCCCTCTGTGTGACCAGCGTAGCACACATGGGTAGACTCCGAGTGATACATGATGTCCTTTGAGAGGTCAGGTCCTCAGGAAGGAAAAGGGAGCCAAGGCACAGTGGCGTGCACTGGTAATCCCAGCACTCGGAGAAGCTGAGGCAGGAGGATCACAGTTTGATTCCGGCCTGGGCAACTTAATGACTTAGAGAGAAATCCTTTCTTGAAATAAAAATTAGAAAGAGTTGGGGATCTAGCTCAGTGCCAAGGCCTAAGGTTCAATCCCCAGTACCATAAATAATGATAATGATGATGATGATGATTAATGTCTGAGGTCCGTGTTCTCTGGCTTTAGGCAGCCTGTGGCCACTTCCTGAGTTGGTTGTTTGAGGTAGCTTTGTGTAACCGTTACCTCAGGAACCTCCCTCTTGAAGCTCAAACATGGCTCAGACACCCAGGATTCTTGCCACTGACAGCTATTCTATAAGCATTAACAAAGGCTTGTTTTGGCTGCTAGGCTGAGAAGCCGTGGTCACCACAGTGACACTGCCACGTCTCACCAACTGGTCACCAGGGCATGTCCTCCACATGTTTATGTCCATGCGGGGCGCTGGGGATGAATTGGGCCACGGGGGCTTTTCTCTAGCCCGGCCTTCCTTCTCAAGGGGAGGAAGGTTCGCTCTGCTTTGCTCTTTCTCAGTACTGAGGTTTAAACTGAGGGGCTTATCTGTGCTAAGTTACATCTGCAGCCCTTTTAAACTATTTTTTACTTTGAGATAGAATCTCACCAAGTCACCCAAGCTAGGCTTAAACTTGTGATCTTCCTATGTCAGCCTCCTGGAGCTTGAGGCTGGGAGTCGACTTTAACAAGAATTGACCCTGAGACTCTCCATCCCGGCTGAAAGCCAACCAAAGGCATTTGCGCTGGTTCCCGGAAGTGGTGTCCAAGTGAGCCCCCATACCCAGGACAGATGGCTGTCACTGGGGTCCCACCCCACTCTGTTCCCAGTAGCCCATGCCCCTAAGTCAATCTGCCTGCTCCAAACTTGCTACGTGCCCCCCATCTGCGAGGCTGGGTGTCCTCTTTCTCGGGGTACCCAGCCCTTCTCTGGCCATGGAGGTGACCAGGTGGGACAGGGCCTGGCTGGGCACAAGGCCTGAGTCTCTGACCTCAAGAAGACTATGTATGAGGCCAACAGGGACCCAAGGAGCTGGTGAGGGGCCGGTGGGTCCTGCCCCTATGCCACTGTTAATAGTAAAAGAGGGGAGAGGAGGGTCAGTGGGAAGCCAGCAGTCGGGTCCAGGACATGTGCCCAGGCTCTGAGGCTGATGGCTATCCCCAATCCTAGCATTCCTCTTTATTATTTAATTCAGTTATTTGTGATACTGGAGAGTGAACTCAGGGCCTTTGTAATGCTACGTATCCACTCCTGTATTTATTATTATTATTATTATTTTTTTTTTTTTTTTTTTTTTTTTTTTTTTTTTTTTTGTGGAACCTGGGATTGAACTCAGTGTATTTTTTATTCTGAGGCAGTCTCACTGTCCCTAAGTTGCCCAGGCTGGCCCCAACTTGCATCGTTTCCCTCAGCCGCCACCATGCCAGGGCTACAGGTGTGCACCAGCACACAGGGCATGTTCTACTTACTACCTCCATGTTTGCTTCTTCTCTGGCAGGGCTGACCTGGAAGGAAGGGAAGTCCCCTCTGGGGCCTCTCCAGGTCAGCCGAGATGGGCAGCCCACTTCCTCTAGGCCTGGAGGGAGAGGGGTCAGTCAGCAGGTCCTACCGAGGTGAGGGTGTAACCTTTACCCGAAGGTGAAACAAAGTGGGGTTACTGTTTCTTCTGAATGCCACTTTGCCTTCCTTGGGAACAATGAGGTGCCTCCCTGAAGTCCCTTCTCTTCTGTAGCCCTGTGCTTTGATCAGGAAACCGGCTGTCCGGGAAGCCTCCGGAGCCCACGGAGCCTCTTCCCAGACATTGTTTGCTGGGAAGTTTCTAGAGCTGGGGAGGGAACCCGGGCCCACGCACGTGAGAGTCACACACTCTACCACTGAGCTGCACCCCAGGCCCCAAACGCTGTCTTACAACACACAGAAGACCAAGCCCATTTGAGGGTATGCGCCTGCATCCAGGAGAAGCAGAGGAGGAAGAGAAGGAGGAAGAAGAGGAGGAGGAGGAAGAGGGGGTGGGAGCCCCTGAGGTGGCTCCTTAGCAAGCCTGAGCCTGCACAGGACTGCAGCCTGGACACCACAGGCCAGGCTTCCCTTCTTGGGTGCTGATGCGACTGTTCTGGGCAGAGCTGCATCACCCCCCCAGCTTCTCCCCACCTACCTCACCCCGAGCACAACTCCAAGGTCTACACTTCTGCTGGGATCTATGAAACGGTGTCCCCGAGAGCTGCACAAGGAAGTGCCCCCCACTTTCTTGACTTCCCTTCCCTCTATGAGGATTCCTTTCTGAGCTGGGCATGGTCACACACCTGTGATCCCAGCACGCTGGGAGGCCGAGGCAGGGAGGCTACAAGTTCAAGCCCAGCCCAGACAACTAAGAGAGACCCTGTCTCAAAATACAGACTAGAGATGTAACTACAGCCCTGAGGCAAGGGGACCCCTTCTGTTCTCAGCACTTCAGTTCCCTCACGGGGCAGTGACTCCCCCAGCTCAGAGCACTGACTCCTGAAGCACTGACTTCCCCAGTTCAGCCAGTTTGCCTACTGATCTTAGTCCACACAATTTTTTTTTATTTAAAAAAATCTTAATTTTTGTAATCAAACCCACAATGATAAGAACACATGAAACTTACAGTTTCTAAGTCAGTACAGTTGAATTCTGTACAAGGCCAACTCAGCGTGGTAAACAGGGATGCTCTTCCCAAGGTTGACAGCACAGCTTGTTTCCAAAAATTTAATCATCTGTGAGTGATTCCGCAAAAAAAAAAAAAAAAAATCAATCTGTGAGTGTGATTGTGTGTGTGCCAACAGCAGCAATAGCTTTTTCTGGTTCTGTGCTCGTGTGAGCACACTCCATTAAAGAGAAGAAAACCCCAAAACCCTGGAAAACAACAAAGCTCTTGCATAACAGAACTGCTGTGTTGGGGCCGGGGAGAGAGATCAGTAGAATAAGCACTTGTTTGGCAAGCGCAAGGGCCTGAGTTCAATCCCCGGTTCTGGAAAAAAAAAAAAAAAAGAACTGCTGTGTAGCATCTCGTTGCAATGTAGCATCACTTTTTATTAGCTTCTCATTCATCATCTGTAAAGAAAACATTCTAAAGGATTAAAAACAATAAAAGCTAGGTGTGGTTGTGCACACCTATAATCCCAGCACTTGGGAGGCTGAGGCAGGAGGGTCACTTTGAAATGGAGGCTAGCCTGGGCTATGAAACAAGACCCTGTCTTGAAACAAAAGCAAAACAAAACAACTCCCCTATCCCAAACATGAGAAACAGCTCCGATACAGCATGGGGGCCATGGTGCAGCACAAAGCAGGTGGGACTGTGAGGTATTTTTATAGTGTTTACTGTTTCAGCCCCAGAGCTATACCATCAATGAACAAAAGACACAGCTCTCTACCCTCGTGGGGCTCATGCTGGCAGGATGGGGTGGCAGCCTTGGAGACACAAGCCACACATTGTCGTGCTTAAGGACACGGGGCAAAACAAAGGAAGGCAGATGGGCGCTTGGAAGTGGGGTGTGCTCTTGCTGAACAAGGTGTTGGGGTGCCTGTCCAAGAAGTTTACCTCTGAGTGTAAGCTTGAAGGGGAGAGGAGCTGGGGTATAGCTCCCCCTCCCATGAGTCCAGCTGGGGTTGGGACCTAGTGAAAGTGTCCCGCTAGGAGCAAGTGTCCTGTGAGCGATGGGCTGCAGGGGCTGGGTGCACAGAGCAAGCCGCAGAGACCGAACTCGTTTTTCCCGGGAAGAGGCTGCAGCCAGATGGACAGCAATGGTGGTGAGGAGAGAGCCAGGACCTGCAAGCATGGGGACCTGGCCCACCTGAGCTCGGGGTACTCCCATCGTGGCCCTCCGGCCTGTGGTGGGCGACACTCACCCTCTGCTCTCCCCGGTGTTCTTCAAGCATGTTGCTGCACCCTGGGCTTTGCACGCCTCCAGCCTCTGCCTGGGTCTCTCCCCCTGCTTACCCCGGCTGCTCACTCTTGCTGTCACATCATTCAGTGCCGCTTTCAAGCATCACCTCATCCTGGTCTTCCCAGCTCGTCCTATGCTCCCTAAACAATCCCTTCCCTCCACCACCCTGTTCCTACATCCCTGCCCCACTTCCTACTACTCACACCAGGCTAGACACCAATATGTGCAGACCTAGTGACTGCCTCCGTCACTGGCCTGTGGGCTCCATGAGGCAAAGATGGAGTCAGGGTCCCCTGTGACATGGCTCTGTGTCCCCATCAGAGACCAGGCCACCACCTGGCACACGCTAAGCCCTCTGTTCTTCATCTTCTTTGGATTAGAAGCTGCTGAGGAAGTTACCCAGTACTAATCAGATTCTTGGAAATACTGTATCTTTCTTTTCCTTTCTCTTTCTTTCTGTCTGTCTGTCTGTCTGTCTGTCTGTCTGTCTTTCTTTCTTTCCTTCTATATTGAGACAGGGTCTTGCTATGTACTCCAGACTGGCCTTGAACTCACTGTGTAGCCCAGGCTGGCTCATGGAGAGCCTCCTGCCTCAGCCTCCAAAGGGTTAGGGTGAAGGGCATGTGCCACTACACCAGGCTGGAAATATCTTTCTCACAAAAACACACTCTTCAGCTGTACTGGACTAGACAGTGTTTTTCCCCAAAATCCGTGCCCACTAAGAACTTCAGGCTGTGACTTCATATAGCAATAGGATTTCAAAATGTAACCAAGTTGAAATGACGTTCCATTGGGTTGGGGTGGGCTGATGACTCCAGTAAGGGGTGACTGTGGCACAGAGGGACGAGAACATGGGACAGAGGAGGGCCCTGCATGGCTTGGGGCAGGTGCTGGGGCTACGCAGCTGCAGGCCAAGGCTTGGGAGATTTCAGAGCAGCTGGAAGGGAGGGGAGGGTCCCCTCTGCAGCCCCGCAGGAGTGTGGCTCTGCCCCAGCCCTGCCTGTGGCTTCTTGCACCCACAGCACTAAGGGAATAAATGTCTATGGTCGCCAGCAGTGCAGCCCCAGGTACTCTGTCCAGACAGACACACTGGTGTGACTTGCAACTGTGACCACCAGGGCAGCCTTAGAACTTTCCTGCCTTCAGGGGATCAAGACTCCTGGGACAACAGGGCTCCCAGCTGGCTCCCACTGAGATTTCTAGTCCACTCTTGCGACCACACCTCCCAGAAAGGGGAAGGAGTGGGCCTGCAGAGAAGAGTGCTCCGTGACCAGAGGAAAAGGGTGCCGGGTCCTGGCCAGCAGGGCGTCACCTCCTAGCAGCGCTGCCCAGTCGTTTGTAATGCCAGACAGGACTGCATCGCCAGTGCTCTACCCAGTGCTGGGGATGAAATCCAGGACCTGGATCACGCTCTCTACCACCTCCGGCCCTGCAGCCTTTACAAGTAAAAGAAACAGATGAATTTTTTAAATTGTTATTGTTTTGAGACAGGTTCTCACTATGTAATCCAGGCTGCCCTCAATCTCATGATCCTCCTGCTTTTTTATTTTAGGGGGTTGGGTACTGGGAATCAAATTCAGGACCTAGCGCTTGTCAGGCAAGTGCTGTGCTGCTGAGCCTTACTCCCGGCTGATACTCCTGCTTTAGGTTCTCATATGCTGGGATTACAGACATGCACCACCTTGCCCAACTAATGTTCATTCATTCATTCATTTATTGGTACTAGGATAGAACCCAGGGCTTCAAGCGCAAGCACTTCACTGAGCTTCACCCCTAGGTCCACACTAAATCTTCAAGCTCATTTTGTACTGCCAGGCATGGTGGTACATGCCTATATTCCCAGGCAGAAGGCCAAGGCAGGATGATCCCAGTCCTCCCACAACCAAAACCTCCACTTTGCACCCTCAGCACCTCTCAGCACAGACCAGCCGTGTTTCAGAAGTTCAGTGGCTTCACACGGCTAACAGCTAACAGTTAACGTAGTGGAACCAGCTTCTAGATAGCTCAGCTGTGCCGGAGGCCCCCAAGCTCTGGGAAGTTCATGTGTTTCCCTGAAATGCCCAGTTAGAATTTGGAGGTGGTGGCCTCTTCCTCATTAGTGGGCTGATGATTTCAGCAGGGGAACCTGGATCCCCAAAGACTAAGGAACCCTGCGGTGGGCACAAGAGGGCTGTGTCTGCCCTCTTATAGGCCAGGGGTGGTCAGAGAAGGACGTGTCTGGCCCCTGGTCACTGTCACCTGGGACACAGTGCAGACCAGCAGCTGGCTGTGCTCGGCCAGCTGGGATCCATGGGTGATGTCAGCATCAGCAGAGGGGAGTCCATGGGGAAGGAACTAATGTCCAGTACTTTCCGCCCATCCTGGGCCTCCCTGGCTGACACATTCTGGTTCTGTTCTCACAGGAGTTTCCACACAATGGATGAGATTTCTTTATCCCAGGCCCCTCACTTAGTCATCCTAAGCCTCCTCCCCAGGAAACCTCTCCTCCCCAGGCCACCTTCAGGGAAGTGGCTTTGCAGCAGACCGCATCAGAGTCACCTAGGGGCCAGGAGTCCCTCCCTGGCTTTCCTGGATTCTGTGTGTGAGACTTTGGGTTTGGCGTTCTCATCAGGGAAGCTGAATGAGAATAGCTTTCCAGTCACCCAAATGCTGAAGCCACAGCTCGGCTTCAGAGACCCTGGGTAAATTTTCTTTAAGGTATTGAAGCTGTATTTCCTTCCACACAAGAGGGCCAGAGCATGAGGTTAAACCATTCACAGTCTCAGCTGACAGCCCCCTGCCCACCCCACCTCCTGTGCCCCCACCTTCTCCTCTATCCAACATGGAGCTATGCCCTGGTGGCTTGAAGGGAAGATGGAAATGTCACATACCAGCACATTTCAGGTAAAATTCTTCCTTGAATTCCTCCAAAGATACCCAAATAAAGATAACCATAGTTATTTCCCCACAGGGATGGAAAAGCTTATCCCTACAACCAACCCACCCAAAGGTCACGTTCCAGCTTTGCCTGCAAACTCGGGCATTCGGTGCCAACCCCATAAGTCTCTCCCAAAGCCGGTGGCTGGACCCCTGTGGGTCTGCTGGGCAGAATGTGAAGGAACGCTACCCACTGGCTACCCTCAGGAAAAGGCGACATATGTGTAGAAGCACATAAATTTCCAAGCAACAAACTGTTTCAAAAAGTCCCACCCTGGATTACTCCCTAACAGCCCCTGTGGGGCTGCACAAGAATGGAGCCTGGATGTCCCTAACTCCTTTGCCTGGAAGAGGATGGGGAACTTAGCTTCCCAGGACAAGCTGAGGTCCCCAGCAGATTCCTGCTTCCCAGCATGCTCTGCACATCTCCAGTCCCCTCAGCTTTCAGGCCCCTCTGAGTTGCCAGAGGCTGGTACCCTGGATCCTCTTCTTGGGCCTCTTTTCCTGGAAGCTTGAAGCTTGGGTTCCCAGGCAGGGCCTTTGCCTTCTTCGGGGTTGGCTCAGCTGCATGAAAGAGGAGTAGAAGCAGAAATTCAAATCAGCTCTGGGCCTTGACGTCCATGACAACAGCCTGAGCCCTGGTGCAACTCATGTTTAGGTCAGGTCTCATTGAACTTGAAATTGCAAAAGAGAGGAAACAAGTGTTGCTCAGAGCAGCCTAACCACAGTGAGGCACATCTTGTTTGTTATCTGTGTGTGATGCTTCTTGGGTCTCAGAAAACGGCCCTATTGCAAGACAAGCTCTCAGGCCCGGAACTGAGTCTTCCGTACCAGCTCAGCTGGGGGGCGGGCAGAGGCTCTGCACAAGCAGAAGCATTTCCCAAGACCGGGCTCCATTCCGAAGACATAAGCAATCAGCTCATTTAACTATATGTTTTTGAATAAACAAAGATAAAGAACACAACACTTTACACGCTCTATATTTCTCTTTACATAACCTGGAGGTATACATAGTTGATTTCTTTTTAAAGCACAATATTGAAGCCTTTAAAAGGTATGCAGGGCTGGTGACATGGCTCAGTGGTCTAAAGCACCTACTTAGAACAAGCTAAGCTAAGCAAAGCACAGGGACCACGGTTCGATCCCCCAGCACCACATGCCAGCCAGCCCCGCCCCCTGGTGGGCTGAACTGGCCACACACACACAAATAAATAAATAAATCCAATTAAAAAAAAAAAAAGGTATGTAAAGGTTTGGTTAAGTGACTGGCAAATGTATTTGTCACCTGGCATGATGGTGCACACCTGCAATCCCAGCAGTCAGGAGGCTAAGGCAGGAGGACGGCTGTGAGTTCAAAGTTAGCCTGGATACCTAGTGAAATTAAGACCAGCCTGAATTACATGGTGGGACCTTGTCTCAAAAAAAGAAAGCGGCTTTGCATGGCAAGGAAATGGCCTGCCGAGCTCAGCCAGTAGCTGTCCCCTGTGCTGTGTGTTGCTCTCCTAAGCATGCTTCAACTCCAGGTGCTGTTGTGACTACTTACCAGGGCCTGTTCTCCACACTACTTCCCTAAGAATGCGCTGTTTTCTCTGTTTCAAAAAGTTACAGGAGGGGCTGGTGAGATGGCTCAGTGGTCTAAAGCACCTACTTGGAATGGGCTTGGCAAGGCACAGGGACTGCGGTTCAATCCCTCAGCACCACGCCCCCTGGTGGGCTGAGCTGGACACACACACACACACACACACACACACAAATAAATAAAATTTAAAAAAAAAAAGTTACAGAGTCAGCGAGATAGTTCAGTGACTAAGGGCCTGCTTAGGCAAGCTCAAGGACAAGGGTCCCATCCCTGGCACCACATGCCGTGCCAGCCCCACATGCCATGCCAGCCCCACCCCTGGGTGTACTGAGCCGGCCACTGAGACCAGGCATGGTGGCACACACCTGTAATCCCAGTGCTGGGGAGCCTGAAAACAGGAGTATTACAAGTCTGAGTTGCACAGTGTGACCTTGTATCAAATACATAAATTTTAAAAAGTTACAAAAATAAATCTAGGGCTGGTGAGATGACTCAGTGGTCTAAAGCACATACTTAGAACAAGCTAAGCTAAGCAAAAGCACAGGGACCACGGTTCAATTCCCAGCACCACATGCCAGCCAGCCCCGCCCCCTGGTGGGCTGAACTGGCCACACACA
>NW_004524581.1:8633499-8636416 GCF_000260255.1 Octodon degus | reverse complement strand
GGCACTTTTGGCCAGCAGGAGAGTTGTGAGGTTCGAACTCCAGCAACCTGAGGCTGACAGCTTTGTGGAAGCAGCCACTTAAAGGCCTGAGCTAGGGCCAGGCCCCCAGGTGTTCGTTTTTGCTATTGGTCCATTTTATGTTCATATCTTCATTTTCCCCTCTGTTTTCCTATCAATGTGCTGGAATTGCCCTAATTTTTACTTATAATAAGGAAGAGAAAAACTGAGAGATTTGGAACTTGCCCTTGAGTGACCAATAATAGGGATTGAGACGAGCAAACAATAATGAAAACAATGCTGTGGAGCTTTATTTCTGGTGTACTTATGCAAAGGGCTTTGTGTGTGTCCTTCCACTAAATCCCCGACAGCCTCACCAGTCAAAGCGCAGAGCTATGATTTCCCCCACATCGCAATAGAGACATGAAAATGGACAGTCACCAGGCCACAGTGAGGCTGGTGCTGAGGCTAAGACAAACATCAAGGAAACCTCACACTCACTGGGCAGAAGATGAAGGCGCCACAGGGTGAGCAGGGCTTGGGGTGCCGAGAGGGTGTGCAGTTTAGGGCTCACTTCCTGCCAGCCCACTCTAAAGGACACTAATGCTTTTTGACTCAGAGGTACATTCTCACAGGGCTCCTGGTTCCTGGCTGTCCCAGGTCTGACACCCGCCCTCCCTTAAAGCCAGGCTGCAGAAAGGCAGGGTGCAGGCTCTGTAAGGGCAGCGCCCTGGCATGGCACCCAGCGGAGCAGCTGGCACAGTGGTGCGATCGAGGCAGGGAGGAGGGCGCAGGCTTCTCTGGGCTCCCCAGTGTCACTGCCTCCCAGCCTGCCGGCCACGCAGCTGAGCACAATGCAGTGAGTGACACATGGGGATGCCGCAGGCTCCTGGTCGCACCTGCCTGCTCAACAGTCACATTGCTCACCTAAACACTGTGTGGCCTTTCCTGTTTCAAAGAAAGAGAAATCAGGGCCAGGGAGATAGCTCAGCAGCATAAACACCTGCCTGGCAAGCGCAAGGTCCTGAGTTTGATCCCCTGTACCAAAAAAAAAAAAAAAGAAAAGAAAAGAAAGAAAAAGAAAAAAATCCAATTGACCTGGTTACAACCTATAGGGAAAGAGGAAAACAAACGCAGGCCTCCCATCCAGGGCACCAGCCAGGGCAGCCCCTGGCCAGGCGGAGATGGGGGTCTCTGGATGATTCCTCGCCAACTTTGCTCCCTCCTCCCAGCCATGCTTCCCAGCCACGCTCTCACATGGTACACCGCATCAGGCTGCTCCAGGGACATAGAGCCACACGATGCACACAGAGCTGTCCCCAAGCATTGCATAGCAACCCTGTATATGGTCCAGGACACACCTTAACCCTAATGGAGCTGAGACTTTTCTGCCACCTCACAATGTCACAGCCATTGTGACATACTAGCACAATGCATTGGTCCCTGCTACTGTGATAGGCCTGCTTCACTGCCACCAGCTTGTAAATGAACAAGTGTGGCAGGTACAGTGCATAAGGCTTGATAAGCATATAAAGCAACCCTGTTGTTGGTCCATGCATTTACCATATTAGGCTTCCATCATTACTTTATTTTTTATGAGCAGAATATATTTATTGAGGGAAAGAAAGCTCCTGTCCAAGAGAAGGACAGGAGGGGTCCCAAGCGGGTTGTCCCCACCATCATTACTTTAGAGTGTGCTCCTTCTACTTATAAAGAAAAAAGAGGGCCAGGGATATAACTCAGTGAAATGACACTTGACTAGCATATGTGAGACCCTGGGTCCAATCCTCAGCATTGCAATAGCAAAAGAGAGGGAAGAATTACTGTAGGCCAGCTGTGGTGGCACATGCCTGTAATCCCAGCACTCGGGAGGCTGAGGCAGGAGGATCGCTATGAGTTCAAAGCCAGCCTGGGCTATAAAGTGAATTCAAGGCCAGCCTGAACTTCATAGCAAAAAATTTCAAAAAGAAATTTAAAAAGCTTTAAAGTATGCCATCCAGTAGCATTTTCTGATCATATGAAAGTCACCTCAAGTGATGCTAGATGCCATCTAGATCCATGGGAATCCATGTGACGGTGGCACAGGGATAAGTTCAACTCACAGACACACTTCTCAAAATGCCTCCCTTTGTGCAGCTTTATTCTTAAAGGAAATGATTCACGCCATTGAAAGGGCTGGCAAATTTGAAATCTGCAGAGCAGGTCACCATGTAAACATCACAGTCTTGAGTTTAAAGGCTGTTAGGGCCAGCAAGATAGTTCAGTGGACTAAGCGCCTGCTGTGGCAAGCGCAGGAACCAGGGTTCAATCCTCGGTCCTGCATGCCTCGCCGCCCGGGCTCATCTCCGGTGCGGTGACACAGTGCCTGTAAACCCAGCACTGGGCAGGCTGAAAACAGGAGGATTGTTATGAGTCTGCACTGCATAGTGAGACCCTGTACCAAATAAATTAATACACAAATAAATAAATGCTGTGTACCCCAGACAGAATTCTTTTTTTTTTTTTTTTCCCCAGAACTGGGGATTGAACTCAGACCCTTGAGCTTGCCAGGCAAGCGCTTATTCTACTGAGTTATCTCCCCAGCCCCAGAATTCCTTTCCCAGGAAATGGCTTCTTTTTTTTTTTTGAGACAGGCTGGCCTTGAACTTCCTGCCCTCCTCCTGCCTCAGCTTCCAGAGTGCTGGGGTCACAGGTATGCACCACCACCTCGGGCTCTGGGATAGCTCCTTTTAATGTCTCCCACTGATTGGATGAGGTCCACCATATGCTGGAAAATAATCTGCTTTACTCAAAGTTTCCTGATTTTTTTTTTTTTTAAAGAACCGGGAATTGAACATAGGCTATTGCGCTTGCCAGGGAAGCGCTTATTCCACTGAGCCATCTCCCGGGCCCCTAAAGTTTCCTGATTTAAAAATTAATC
>NW_004524581.1:8617523-8631944 GCF_000260255.1 Octodon degus | reverse complement strand
GAAGTTCTGGATATATTCATGTTCTAGCTTAGCTTGGAATTTCACTTTCTTCAAGGCAGTGGAGCCAGGGAAGAGCATGTCCATAAACTGGCAATAACCAGCCCTTCTTTGGGAGACTGCAGATCCAATCAGACCTCAATAACTTAGGGGACATTATTAATCCCATATTAGAACTCTGAGCACAACTGTTCAATCTTTGTCAGATTCAACTGCAGAGACTCATTGATCCAGGCCAGCATGTCATGTCGATTTAGATTATCACTGGTGACTGACGTTGAGTATATGTTCACTGCCATCTTCGGCTCTCAGGGGAACCGCGTGTACTGCCCGCGCCCGGCTCCGGTTCCGTCTTCGTCTCGTTCAAATCCATTAGGCTCTTGAGCGCCATCATGAGGGCGGTGCTGCTGCTGCACCCACTGACCTGAGCCTAGATTGTGTCCTGGCAGCGCCTGCCGCAAGGACTCAGTGTTTTGACAATTTAAAGAGGGAACCGGCCATCAGATGCAGGCATCCAAGAAGGCACACGACAGACTCTCAGCAGTTCAATAACAGTTGTCACACAGCAGTTCCCGTTGTATGACAAAGTTGAATTCAAGAAAGCACAGTTTATAGTAAGCGCACATGTGAAAGGAAATTCTGTCCCTAAGAACTAATGTTTGCTGGGGGCAGGATCGCGGATATAGCTCAGTGGAATAAGTGCTTGCCTGGCACTGAGTTCAATCCCTGGTACCACCAAAAATTAAATAAAAAAAGAAAGAACTAAATTTTGGAGTCTACATTGGTTCCTAGATCACTACTAAACAAGTTCCAGCCATTGACACTGCCCCGCAAATCCCTGAACTAAAAATTAATACCAGAAAGCCAGCTGTGGGTCCCGGGAGGTGTCAGGGGTTATGCCTGTCATTCTGTCACTCAGGAGGCTGAGGCAGGAAGATCACTTCAAGTTCAAGGGCAGCCTGAGGTACAAAGTGAGTTAAGGCCAACCTGAGATATCTAGAGAGACTTTATCTCAAACAGAACAAAAATTAAATAAATAACATTAAAATAGAGAAAAGGGGCCTGGGGATGTAGTTCAGAGGCCCAGTGCTTGCCTAGCATGCACAAAACCACAGGTTTTATCCCCAGCACCACAAAATCAAATAGGCCAAACCAAAATGGATGGCTTTGTTAAAATTACACAGGCATTAAAAATGTCCAGGGCCGGGGAGACAGCGCAGTAGAATAAGTGCCTGCCTGGCAAGCACAAGTTCCGTCCTGAGTTCCATCCCGGGTATCGCCGAAAAAAAAAGGTTTTATGGAAGCACTACAAGGGCCTGTGGGCTGCTCTGTCCAGCACAATGGGCAGTGTGCATGACACTCACAAGTGTGCTTATTAGTTTTAAATCAGATGCAAACTGAAAATAAACTGAATATTCATCATCCAAGATACCTGAGTAAGTAAGTTGTATCCATCGTGCAGATTAGGAAGCAGCTTAATTTTGTATTTATTTGTTTATTTTTGCAGTACCGGGGATTAAACTCCAGACCTTGCGCTTGCCAGGCAAGCGCTTATTCTACTGAACTATTTCCCTGGCCCTAGCAGCTTACTTTAAAAGCTGTGCATGGGCTGGCCTGATAGCTCAGTGGACTAAAGCACTTGCTTAGGCAGAGCACAGCAGCCAGGGTTCGATTCCCCACGTGCCATGCTGGCCCTGCCTCTGGGCATGCTGAGACAGCAATTAAGACTGGATGTGGTGGTGTGTGCCTGTAATCCCAGCACTTGGGAGACTGAAAACAGGAGGATCACTATAAGTCTAATCTACATAGTATGACCCTGCAGACCCTGCAGGCCCTGTCCTAAATACAGAATAAATAAATAAAAGCTGTGTGTGTGTGTGTGTGTGTGTGTGTGTGTGTGTTGTGTTGCGTTGTTTTGTTTTGAGACAGGATCTTTGTAGTTCAGACTGCCCTTACATTCAGTAGGTAGCCCAAGGTGGCCTCAAATTCATGAGGATCTTCCTGCCTCAGCCTCTTGAGTGCTGAGATTATAGGCATGTGCCACCATGCCCAGAAGCTTTCTTTTTTAAAAGGGTATTTCTAGCTGAGTGTGGCAGCACATGCCTGCAATCCCAGCACACTGGAAGAGTGAGACAGAAAGATCACAGGTAGAGTTCTGTCTGGGCAATTCAAGTGCTTGAATGAGAGATCCTGTCTCCACAGCAAAGCAAAAATAAAAATCAAAATAATTTTTTAAAAATTCTGGGGATGTAGCTTAGCACAAAGACCCTGGGTTCAATCCTAAGTGTCAAAGAAATGGGGATCAGGGAGGAAAAACAAAATAAAGGTATTTCTCAAATTGCTAAGAAAATATTACTTACAATAAAATAACTTTTTTTAAAGAAAGGAAATAAATGCAATTGTGTACATGAGAGAGAGATGTTCAACAGATTCCAAAGCTGAGCCACAGATTAGAAGAGCTCAATGCTAAGGTAATGCCTTAAGGTCCAAGTCACTGTCCACCTGCCTGTGCAGGTCAAAGGCATGGTCTCCAACTGCCCAAACACAAGACCAAAACAGAAAGCCCAGACAGACTCCAAAGGCTTCTCACTAAGTGAGGGACTGGAAACTCCCTTAAGGGAGACACAAGAAAAGGTTGGAGGGGAATCTCAAGACCAGGGGCAGGACTGACGGGAGGAGCCGCTTGCTGGACCCCCAAGGCTGTGTGCAGCCTGCGTCAGGGATGAGTCCACCCCACCTGTGCGCATGCCTACTGACTGCTGCTGTCCTTCTCTTGCCGCCACCTGGTCACTGAACTGGGCAGGGATGGCAGGTCCTGGGTGCCAACCTGCACCTTCATCCTGCAGACTAGGGGATTGCCCAGGAAGGAGCTGCTCATTGGTACTGTAAAAGGTCTGCTTCTCTGGAAGCAGACATGCCCATTCATCATGATCAGACATTGCCCTGATGTCGCCTCTAGGTGTACAAGTAGGGGGGACCCCAGAGGAGTGACTCTGTGCCACGCCCACCAGGTTCCCAAGAGATGGTCCTGGCTGCACCCTGCAGCTAGTAGTGACTGCCACACACGTGTGGGGACGCCACCGGCATTGCCATGGCAATCCCCAAGAGCTGTGCTCACTTCCTCTGCTCCTTGCCAAGCAACTTCTCCCCTCCAGCTCCCCTGAGGGTAGCCTAGAACTCTTCAGGAGCACTGGGAGTCTCCTTTCATCCGGGAGCCCCCTTGGCTGCCGTCCCAGTGCTGTGGTCACCCTGCCTCAGCCCAGCAGTGAGGCCAAGGAAGGGAGAGCTGCTTCTGGGTCCCCTTGGGAGCCAAGGCGCAGCACAGCGGCTTGGTGATGGAGCCTGGCCTCTGTAAAAGCTGCTCCTGCGTGCTCACTTCTCTTACCTCCAGAGTGGTTTTCCCAGCACCATTCATTAAAAAGCCCGTTTTGGGGGCTGGTGAGATGGCTCAATGGTCTGAAGCACCTACTTGGAGCAGGCTTGGCAAAGCACGGGGACCGCGGTTCAGTCCCCCAGCACCACATGCCAGCCAGCCCTTCCCCTTGGTGGGCTGAGCTGGCCACACACACACAAAATAAATAAATAAATAATTTTTTTTTTTTTTTTTTTTTTTTTTTTTAAAAAAGGCCGTCTTTCTTCCACTATAGGTTTTTGGCCCCTTTATCAAAGGTCGGATGGCCTGCTGTGTCAGGGTTGTCTCTACACACTCTCCTCCACTCCGCTGAGCCTGGGTCGGTCTCCGTGCCAGCGCCAGGCTGCTGTATTACAATTTCTTTTTAGTATCACTTCCAGTCTGGGACTGAGATGCCCCCTGCTTTGCTCTGCTTGCCCAGGATTGATTGCTTCCGCTGTTCTTGGTCTCTTCAGTTTCCATAGGAATTTTAGGATTGCTTTGTTCAGTTCTGTGATAATTTGATTAGGATTATGCTAAATCAGGCTATGAATTTCAGAGGTATGGCCATTTTGACAGTATCAGTTCTGCCTACCCAGCAACAGGGATGTCTTTCCATTTTCTGATGTCCTCCTCTGTCTCCTTTTTTAGAGTACTGTACTACTTGCTGTAGAGGTCTTTTATTTCCTTACAGTCCTAAGTATGTTTGTTGGTAATACTATGGGGTTTTTTTTTTGTTTTTTGGGTTTTTTTTGCAGAACCAGGGATTGAACTCAGGCCCTTGCCAGGGAAGTGCTTATTCCACTGAGCCATCTCCCCAGCCCCAATACTGTGAATGATATTTTTTCCCTAACTTCTTTCTCGGTGGGTTCAGTATTGTGAAGGAAGGCTATTGATTTTTCTGTGCTGATTTTGTAATCTGCTTCACTACTGAATTGGGTTATTCTGTCTTTGTGGATTTTGGAGGGTGTCTATGTAGAGAATCATGTCTTCTACAAATAATGATAATTTGACCTCATTTATTCCTCTTCCCTGCCTAATTGGCCTGGCTAATGTTTTGAGTACTGTATTGAACAGGAATGGCGATAGTGGACATTCTTGCCATGTTTCTGATTTTAGAAGGAAATTCCCTCACTTACTATGATATTAACAGCAGGTTTATAAAAAATGGCTTTTCGGCTGGGGAGATGGCTCAGTAGAATAAGTGCTTCCCTGGCAAGCGCAAGGGTCTGAGTTCAATCCCCGGTTCCTCCAAAAAAAATAAATAAATAAAAAATGGCTTGTATCAGATTTTTTTTCAGCACTGGAGATTGAACTCAGGACCCTATGCTTGCTAGGCAAGCACTTATTCTACTGAGCTATCTCCTTGGGCCCTAGCTATCTCCCAAGGCCCCCCCCTTTTTTTTTCTTTCTTGATTTTGGAAAAGATGTTGAATTTTGTGAAAGGATTTTTCTACACCAAGAAGTATCTGATTCTGACAGTCCTAGAACTTAACACTAAGAAACAATGCCTTAAAAAAAAAAAAAGAAACAATGCCTTTCATATATGCTTGGCAAGCATTAGGTCCTGAGTTCAATTCCTGATACCTCAAAATAAAAAATAAAAATATAATATTAAGTGTGACTATTCCAGGGGCCGGGGAAATAGCTCAGCAGTATATGCTCCTTCCTGCCTGGAACACACAAGGTCCTGAATTCAATCCCTGGTACCTGAAAAAAAAAATAATAAAGTTTTAGGGCCACAGAGATAGCTCAGTGGTCTAAGTATCTGCTTAGGCAAGCTCAAGGACCGGGGTTCAATCCCTGGTACCACATGCCATGCCAGACTGGGCGTGGTAGTTCTTGACTATAATCTCAGCACTGGAAAGGCTGAAACAGGATCACCACGAGTCTGAGGTGCGTAGTGAGTCCCTGTACCAAATACATAAAATTTAAAAAAGAAAAGTTTTAAGTGTAATTATTCCTACTGCTCAGTAGTCAACCCCTGTAGTTAAATAATTTCATCAACAGAAATTATGTGAACATGAAAATTAAGCAATGTCTCCTTGAATAATTAAAGAATCATAGAAGAAAAATAATAATAATGTTATCAATAAATTCCTGCTGCTGACCCCAGAACACTGCTGACCACGTGAACAGCAGCTTTTGGGGCTCCGGCTGAGGCCATTTCTGCTGGGCAGCAGCTGCACAGGCCTTTGCCATCTCCTCCGCTGACCTAGAGGCGTCTGCCTTCCTCCACGCACCCAGGGATGACTCAGGAAGCCGCCTGGAGGGCGTGTGGCCACAATTCAAGCCAGATGATTTGAACGCACCCTTATATTTGGTACGCACGTCCTGTTGAGTTCGTGAGATAAAACAGGTTGTTTCTGAGTTAAGAAGATACAAGGCAGGCCGGTGGAAAAGCCTAATGTTTTACAAGCCGGGACACAGGGGCTCATCCTCAATGAATGAAACTTAAAACTGCTTTTCCCAAATAAACTTGGGAATCCATTTCTCCTGAAAAGAAACAATTAATTAATTATTTTTTTTTTTGCAGAACCGGGGATTGAACTCAGACCCTTGCGCTTGCCAGGGAAGCACTTATTCTACTGAGCCATCTCCCTGACCCCGAAACAATTAAATTTTTATGGACTACACATACTGGAAAACAAAACAAATGAAGGACTCCCTATTCAGAAGCAGAGCCCCTGAAGTCTGGGGTCTAATTAAGGCATTAAGTTCCCAAGAGTTTGGCACAATCAGTTAAGCAACTGGAGATTATTTGGTTTTGTTATTTATTTATTTTTACATAATTGTACTTTTTTTAATAGTGTTCAAGCAATAGAACTATTTTTTCTAGTTAGGGACTATATAGTTCAGACTGACCTTGAACTCAGAGATCCTCCTGCATCAGCCTCCCAGGTGCTGAGATTCCAAGCGTGCACCGCACACCCCTTTGGCCAAGCAACAGCTTTTGGGAGGACGTGAAGAATGCGAGAATCATCCACACAAGCTTGGGGCTAGCGATGAGTCCTCTGATAGCAAAACCTGACTACAGTGGCAACAGGAAAGGCAGAGTGATGTAGATAACCAGTGGAGAAAAAGCAGCATGATAGCTCGGAAGGAAGTGGGGAGAGCTCTGCCCTGAGTGCCGGCCTGGCTGCGGTGGCTCTTGTCACATTCGGCAGCTCACCATCATCCTGCATGTTCTCAGGTTTGCTTCTAAAGTTAATTTTTAAACCCCATTTTCACACAGGGCCTGTACGAGGCTGCCTCGCCATTTCCTGTAGATAAGAAACATTAATAGTGTGTCATGACCTTCCTGAGACAAAGGTTACTGGCTTGAAGAGCCCGACTGGGCGACAGTGCTCGAAGGGGGGACCCTGTGAACTGCGATCTCTACAGCACTTCTGATGCAGAGCTCCTGGTTGCTTTCTGAAATTGTTTTTTCCCCAATCCAAGGCTTTCAAAAGTCAAAGTCTAGGGCTGGTGAGATGGCTCAGTGGTCTAAAGCACCTACTTAGAACAAGCTTGGCAAAGCACAGGGACCGCGGTTCAATCCCCAGCACCACATGCCAGCCAGCCCCGCCCCCTGGTGGGCTGAGCTGGCCACACACACACACACACACACACACACATAAATAAAATAAATAAATTTTTTTTAAAAAGTCAAAGTCTAGTGGTCAGGTGTGGTAGTGCATGGCTGTAGTCCCAGCACTTGGGAGGCTGAGGCAGGAAGATTGCTGTGAGTTCGAGGCCAGCTTGGGCTGTAAAGTGACTTCAAGGACAGCCTGAACTTCACAGTGGAACCCTATCTCAAAAAAATAAAATAAAAATAAAAATAAAAAATCTAATAATAGGGCTGGGGTGTCATGCAAGAGTAGAAATGTGTTTAGCACGTGCAAGGTGCTGGCTTTGATCACCAATGTAAAGATGTCTAGTATGGGTAAAATTAAGGATTATAAGTGAGGAATTAACATAATGGCTTTACTAGATACACAAAAAAAATAAAAATAAAAATAGGTCTATGTATATACTGCTGTTTACAATACAGATGCATCTCTCTATATGCACTGAGCCATTTACAATATTATTATTACTCTAACATAGTTAACTTGTGATTAGTAATTGTGATAATACAAAAATCGACTGTGCTGAAGGTGGCTGTACAAAGGTTGGAAACACTAAAATAAAAATGAAATTAAAAAAAAATGTATATAGGGCTGGGGATATAACTCAGTGGCACAACTGCCTACCAGGTCCTGAGTTTGATTCTGGGTACCAAAAAATAAAATCTATGTATAGCTATACAGTGGTACCCTAGTTCACGAATCTAATTCTTTCTACAATTCTGGTCACAAACAGAGCTGAACAATGTTAGCTCCATGTTGACCTTATGGGGAAATGTGATTCAGTTCTGATCCAATTTGGTTTGTGAGCAGAATCATGGAAAGAATTAAATTTGTCAACCGAAGTACCACTATAATTACATTTGGCCAATGTGTGGTTTTATTTTATTTATTTATTTATTTATTTATTTAATTTTTGGCAGAACCAGGGATTGAACTCAGATCCTTGCGTTTGCCAGTCAAGCACTTATCCTACTGAGCCATCTCCCCGGCCAATGTGTGGTTTTAGACTTAAGCCTTCTTCACAACTGTTTGTATTGTGTTGACTTCCCAGTAGTTTCACTTAAGATGCTACTGCCCCTTAAGTCCATTTAGACTAAGCCGACAGAACCTAAACTTTGCTAATTTTTAAAAGGATTCTCATTGGCTGCTGCCTGCTACCGCTAGTGGAAGATGGTGAAAGGCAGAGTGGGCAGAAGGCAGAGTGGCAGATCTGGAAACCCAGCGCTCAGACACCTACTTCACTCCCCAAAGACGACACCTGAGATCTTCAGTAACTGATTGCCAGCTTCAGCCCTGTCTTCTGATTCTGACACTGTTTCCTCACAATGGTCACTTCTGCTACCCATACTTTTAATAGAACTTCTAATGTGAAAAAAGAAAAAGCTCATATTGAACTTGGTTCTAATAAAACCCTGCCACTTACTACATGACCTTGAGCAATGCTTGCTCAGGGTCACATTCTATGACAAAGCATAGCAGTCCCAATGTCATAGCAGTTTTGAGAAAATGGCCTGTGACGATGCACATACTTAAAAGAGCACTCTGGGTAGACAAGCCAGCACAGGGTTCAGTGACATCAGCTTACACAGAGGCTCAACAGCAAATCAGCAAAAGTAGGAGCTGGAAACAAGGGCCCATCTGCTTTTGTGAGTAAAGTTCATTAAAACACAGCCATGAGTTCACTTACACAAGCCGCTCTCAATAGCAGCTTTGAATGGTTTTGACAGAATGTACTGTTTGCAAAGTCTGGAATACTTACCATCCGCCCCTTTACAGAAAGAGGCTGCCAACCTCTACAAATGGCATTTGAAATGTGAACGTATCTATTTCTTAGTCAAAAATATAAATGAAAATAAAAGCCAGGTGTATAAGCCTAGAACTTGGGAGGCTGAGGCAGGAAGATCGCTATGAGTTTGAGGCCAGCCTGGGCTACTAAGCAAGTTCAAAGCCAGCCTGAACTGCATAGTGAGACATTGTGTAAAAAAGACAAAAAATAAATAAATAAATAAATATGAGAAAAAGAAACCCCATTATCTAATAATTGATAGCATGGGCTCAGACTAGTTTGAGACCCAGAGATGAACTTTGTCTTTTATGTCTTTCTCTTTGTGCTGGGGACTGAACACATGGCCTTGTGCATGTTACACCCACACGCTACCACTAGGCTACATCCCGGCCCCAAATCCATTCTCAATGATTTCCCTGATATAACCTATGCCACAGGAAGGCTTTCAGATCCATACAGAAAGTTTTAATGTTTTTCTCAGACCGCTGTAGGATGGACAGGTAATGTGCAATCTCCTGCTAACAGGTATTCAATGTACATTGTTTAAACTGTTGGATAAATAAGTACAGAAAGTAAACAAATGCTGCCTTTAGCTCATTAGTTATCTAACTCTACCAAGATTAAGGGAACTGAAGGGGCCAGGGAGATGGCTCAGTAGAATAAGTACTTGCTTGGTAAGCACAAGGGCCTGAGTTCAATCCCTGGTTCTGCCAAAAAAAAAAAAAGAAAGGAACTGAAGTCAGGCATGGTGGTGGCACAAGCCTGCAATCCCAGTGCTCAGGGAGACTGGGGTAGGAGGATGGAAAGTTTGAGCCTAGCCTGGGCAACTTAATGAGACCCCAGGGGTTAGCGGAGGACCCCTCAGTGCAAAGACCCTGGGTCAGTCTTTAGTACAAGGGGAATAAAGAATGGAGGAAAAAAAAAAGAAAAAAGAAATTGCAAAGGTTTTTTGGGTCAAAGTAGCATTTTTATTAACTCAAGGGAAAGAGAACAGAAGGTCATTTTCTGGCTCTGGCAAGTCAGTACCTCTGGCCAAACTCTGCAGTGCTGCCAGCACTTCTAAGGGTTTGGGAATTAAGTGTTTCCTGTGCGATTTGCAAATTAGGACAGAATTCCTGAACCAACTATCTAAGTGACAGAGAGCCCTGTCACCTGGCGGCAATTCCCACAGTGATAGAGATGAAAACAATACAACAAACACATACAGTAGCTCCAGCAGACACAACTGCCCAAGTGTCCAGCACTGCCAAGAACTCCGACATCTGCAGCAGAATAACAATGCAAACGCGACACTGCCACGAGTGCAGGCTCACCCCAAACCAGTGTGTGTGCATCAGAACAAGGACTGAGCTGCTCTTTCCACGTGAAACTGAGACCACTGCCCACCACCTCCGGAGTTTCCTCGACAGCCCTGGACATCACAGCTCTGGGGCTTGCCCCACAGAATAGGGGCTGCAGCGGTTCTCAAGCTCTGTTCCAGAGAACCTCAAGCAGCAGTGGGAGGAGCTGCAGCCAAGTAATTCAGTATGGGACAATCTTTTCTTTACTTCACTTACTAATGTGCAGTGGAGTTTTCTAACGTTGTAGGAGATATAAGAATCAAACTGGGGCTGGTGAGATGGCTCAGTGGTCTAAGGCACCTACTTAGAACAAGCTGAGCTAAGCAAAACACAGAGACCACTGTTCAATCCCCAGCACCACATGCCAGCCAGCCCCGCCCCCTGGTGGGCTGAGCTGGCCACACACACACACACAAAATAAATAAATAAATAAATAATCTTTAAAAAAAAAAAAAAAGAATCAAACTGTTGGGGCTGGGGAGATGGCTCAGGAGAACAAGCACTTGCCTAGCAAGCTCAAGGGCCTGAGTTCAATCCCCAGTTCCACACACACACAAAAAAATCAAACTGTTTCCTATAAATCCAGATGTTAAAATTATTTGGGGGGCAGGGGGAAGCTGGAGCCAGGCATGGTAATGCACACCTGGAACTCAGGAGGCTGAGGCAGGAGAATCATTTGAGTTTGAGGCCAGCCTGAGCTATATAGTGAGAACCTGTCACAATCAACCCTCCAAAAACAAACCATGCCATAGATATTTTCACAAAAGGTTATGTTCAAATGCAATGGGTGTGTCATTTTTAGATAAACTGTTAAAATTTCTCAAGGTCTCACTGTCAGCCTGCTCTTGAACTATGTAGCCCAGGCTGGCCTCGAGCTAGTCACAATCCTCCTGCCTCAGCCTCCTGAGTGCTGGGATTACAGGTGTGTGCCGCTTTGCCCAGGTAAAATATCTCAACTTCAAATTAGGTACAAATAGGAAGATATAACCCTCATTTCATTAAGAAAAACTCTTTGGTCCTCTGTAATGTTAAGTGCAAAGGGGCCCTGAAAACAAAAAGTCTGAGAAGTACTCAGAGAAGCGTTCTGAACTCTCAAGCTCAGAAAGTAGATGCGGGAGTAGTGTTTAAGGGCCAGAATATATGAACAGAGAGGCCAGGGCTACAAACAGGCAGCAAGATTTTCTACTGATAAACACAGATAAAGTCTTTTTGTGTGTGTGTGCAGGGTCCCACTATGCAACTCGGACTCGTAGTGATCCTCCTCTTGATTTCTTCCTCCCTAGTGCTGGGATTACAGGCGTGTGTCACCACGCTCAGACTCCATTGCTGGCTCAGCACACCCAGGGGCAGGGCTGGCGCGGCATGCAGTGCCAGGCATCAAACCCTGGCCCTTGCACTTACCTAAGCAAGTGCTTAGTCTACTAAGCTACATCACCAGCCCTAACACAGGTACAGTCTTAAAAGTATGGTCACTGGGCCAGCGAGATAGCTTAGTGGACTAAGTGCCTGCTTAGGCAAGCACAGGGATCAGGTAATCTCCTGCACCATGGGCCACACCAGCCCCACCCCCAGGAGCGCTGAGCCAGCCGCCGAGATTGGGCGTGGTGGCACACACCTATAATCCCAGCACCGGGGAGGCTCAAAACAGGAGAATCAGAGTCTGAGCTGCATGGTGAGACCACATACCAAGTACATTAAAAAAAAAAGTATGGTCACTGTAGACACTAAATGACAAATAGCAGAGCATGTCGATGGCCACTGGGACAAAGACTCGGTGAAGGGCCACTGTCTATTATACTTAAATTATCCCCTCTGAAATCAAGTTCAACAGAAAGAGGCCTAAGATTTATGACAGTAGGCCCTAGAGTTAGCACTCTCAAATCTTACCACACAGAAAGAGCTTCGCAAATAAATAAAGAAAAAAAGTGAAGCCAAGCATAGTGGCACATGCTTATGACTCCAGCCATCTGGGAAGCCTGAGACAGGAGGATGGGGAGGGAAGCAGAGAAGAAGAAAGAAGGTGAATAAATATACAAACGAGATTATGTAGTTGCATAATGTTGGGAGAAAAATGGCTACATCAAGAAAGGTAGCCAGGCGTGGTGGTGGTGCACACCTGTTATCCCAGTATTTGGGACGCTGAGGCAGGAGGATCACTGCAAGTTCGAGACCAGCCTCGGCTACAAAGTGAGTTCAAGGCCAACCTGAACTACATAGTGAGACCCTGCCTCAAAAGACAAGACAGTCGCAGAGATGACGTTAGCTATGCTGCAGTGATATCACTATTCTTTATTCTTTTTTTTTTTTTTTGGCGGAACTGGGGATTGAACTCAGATCCTTGCGTTTGCCAGTCAAGCGCTTATCCTACTGAGCCATCTCCCCGGCCCCACTATTCTTTATTCTCAGTAAAGCTCCTTCCCCTCTGCCACTTGATCTTCCTCAGTCTGCTGAAATAATTTTATGGAATAGCAGTCATCGCACCTCAAGCTTGACATCCTAACCTCAGAGTGACCTAAACAGAATTCTTGATTCCAGCTCCATGTCCCCCATAAAAATGTGTGCCTGCACACTCTAACTCCACACTGCTCCTGAACTCCCTCACGCCTGTATCAAACCCTTCAGCGCTCTATGGTCCTGCCTCTCAACTGGACTCATCTTAATAAAACCTACCTTGTCTCCCTGCTGGGTCTGTCCCCCTTCAACCTATCCTCCCCCATACCCAGAGGAGTTTCCTAAACATTCTAAGCAGATCACATTATCATCTGTCCAAAGTCCCACTGCACTCAGGACAAAGGCCAGGCTCGAAGCCCCTGCAGGTCGGCTCCACCACGCGCCTATTGCCTGGTGCTCCTCCCCGGGCTTGTTCCCACCCACTCTCCACAGCAGGCTCCAGCCACCATGCCACAGCTGTTTTCCTCCCCTTGGGGTCAATTCCCTGCCACCTTCCACCTTCTCCAAGGTCACCAGAGCGGGAACAGAGCCCTTCCCATGGTCACTGTATCATTTGGTTTTCCTTGCTTAACAGCGCTTATGATGTCATCTTCTTTACTTGCCCCACTGGAGCAGGACGTGTTTTCCTGTTCATCTCTGTGTACTCCATGCTTAGAAATGCAAAACCAGCCAGACATGGTGGCGCACACCTGTGATCCCAGCACTCAGGCGGCTACTGTTCACCTTGAGTTCAAAGCCAACCTGAGCTAGAAAGACAGTTCAAGGCCAGCTTGAAATGCATAGAGAAACCCTGGCTCAAAAAAAAGTGAGACCAGGGGCCAGGGAATCGCTCAGCACGGCGGCTGCCTGGAAAATGGTCCTGAGTTTGGTTCCTAGTTAATAAAAAATAAATGAAAATTTTAAAAAAATGAGACCAGTGCTTCACCACCAGAGAACTTTAATATTAAATATTGAGTAAATCACACACTGCTGTTACAGAGGTTTTTCTTGCCAAACTGAACTCAAGGGGAAAACAAAGTGATTAATGTATACATACACACAAAAGTGTATGTTGTGTGTGTGTGAACATACATATAAATGTGGCTACTAGGTGACTACTAGGCCACCTAGTCCTAGGTATTCAGAAACAAATAGGCGGGCTGGGGATTTAGCTCAGTGGCATGAGACTGCCTGGTAAGTACAAGATCCTGAGTTCAATTCCTGGTACCAAAAAAAGAAAGAAAGAAAAAAATAGGCAAACCGGTGCAGAGCTGATTCTCCACACTGAACTTCCCAGCTCATGTAAACTGTATGTTTGGGTTTTTTTTCCGGTACCGGAGATTGAACTCAGGACCCTGCGCTTGCCAAGCACAGATCTTATGTTCATGCGAGATAACATCTTGATCCTGCATTTGTTTAAAACTAAATTAACAATGCTTATGACATAATATCATTTTTCAATCGTGCTTAAAGTTTATAAATATAGCAGGATCCTCTGATGAGAAGCTGCAGCCAGTGAGAATTTCTGGCACACAGTACTAGCTCAGTAAGAATTTATTCAGTGAATGGTATTTTAATGTCTTCTAAGTGTGTCATGTTACTGAAGAAATAGTCTTATTCAAAAAATAAAACTCAAGTTATACAACGAAGTAAAAGAAAAAATCGGAATTTTTAATAGTTGACACAAGTCAGTTTTATTATATTTCCAAGGATCTTTTCCCCCTGTAACTGAGACAAACTATTTTACATCACTTTACAACAATATAACTTAGTTTTTAGTATTTTCAAAAGGGAAATATTTCTTTGGGAATTTAGGAAAGTAAATACTATACAAAGAATAACTAGAGGCAGTTTTTTCAAATATAA
>NW_004524581.1:8608812-8616841 GCF_000260255.1 Octodon degus | reverse complement strand
GCTGACTTATTAAGGTTATTAATTTTCTTTACAATGTGTGAATCTGGGTCCCTGAGCTTGTCAGCAATAGCAACCTTCAAATCCATCATGTCATAGTAAGCATGTGCAATCTCAAACTGAATCTGTCTGTTGACCAGGAGATAGTACTGTGGATTCAGGTCTGCAGTGAGGGGTTCTAGCATGGCTATTCTACGCTTATGCATCTTGCACCGTCTCTCCATATCAGTTTCAAAGAAGGTGAGCACCTTGAACAGCGAGCTGTGGTCCTGGACAACTTCGATGTGGTCAGTGACATACCCATCAATCTGGAAGAACTCCTTGGCCTCAGAGACATAGTGCTGACCCAGCAGGAAAAGTTCCCTGGCTTCTTCAAAATCTAAAGGCCTCAAGTATCTCACTTTCTCTTCTACTGCAGAGATGGCATCACAGAGCTCCCCGGATCCAAACTGCATGGCTTTTTTCCTGATGCTTTCTTCCTCTTCCAGTTCTTTTTTCCTTAAAGCTCTAAGTTCAGACTGTTTGTCAAGATCCAGCTCCCCTATGTTGTCCTGAAAGAAAAACACAGGGGATCAAGCAGGACACTTAGCTCCTGCTGTCGAATAAAACTCTTTAGTGAGCAGAATGCTTACTTTCAGGCCAGCTGAGCAAAGTTCTAACCTCTTCTCCAGTGCCAAGGACCATGTCCAGGATCTGAAGCACATTTGCCAAGTGCTCTCCCACTGAGTCAGACCCTTGGTCTGCTGGAGGGACTATAATCTGAATACCTTTGAAATCTTTTTTCTTCCAATTATATTAAAAATTCAAGAAGGGCCAACCAGACAGCTTAGTGGGTTAAAATGCCTGCTTAGGCAGGTGCAGGGACTGGGGTCCCATCCCCAGCATGCCCTGCCAGCCCCACCCCCGGGGCACACTGAGACGGCAATTGAGACTGGGCATGGTGACCCATGCTGTAATCCCAGAGCTTGGGAAGTAAAAACAGGAGATCACTATTTTATCTATTTAGTACAGGGTTTACAGGGTCTCACTGTGCAGATCTCTGTAGACCCTGTACTAAATAGATAAGAATAAATAAATAAATAAAATAAAAATTCAGGAAATGTGAAAAATTTTGAAAAAGTAAAATATATAAACACAGGCACACACACACACACACACACACACACACACACACACACAATTTGTCCTCTCTGGGGAACTCAAGTTTACTTAAGTTATTCTTTTTTCCTTCTTCTTTTGTTACATATTTCATCTGGCCTTAAGCTATGTAGCCCAGGCTGGGCTCAAAACTGTCATCCTCCTGCCTCAGCCTGCCAGAGTGCTGGGATTACAGGAGTACACTGCTGTGCTCAGCCAAGATGACGTCTATGTTTGTTCATCATGGTAACCCTTGAACCTTGGACAATGAGTAGCGCAGAGTTGGCGTGTGAAAATGCTTAACTGAATAAACTGGGGTATATTTTATTTTAATTTATTTATTTTTGTCTTTTTGAGACAGGGTCTCACTATGCATGCAACTCAGGCTGGCCTTGAGCTCACTTGGTGACCCAGGCTGGTCTTGAACTCACAATTCTCCTGCTTTAGTTTCTCAAATTCTGAGATTACAGATATGTACTACCACACCCAGTCTGGGGTATATTTTAAAGCCTAAACTGAAAGAAGCTTCTTGATAAATACATATATACCCAAAGGATGAAAGTTCTTTAAAAAATCAGTAAAAGGGCTGGTGATACAACCCAGTGACATCGCACCTGCCTGGCAAGTGCAAGGTCCTGAGTCCAATTCCTGTTACGAAAAAAAAAAAATCAATTTAACCAAAATCTGAGTAATTTAATAGTTTAAATACTTTAGTATTTAAGTTTCAAATAATCAAATAAGGTTCTTGTCACCAGCTGGAAACAGCAACTAATGGAGAGTGCGGGTTGTGCTGTGGGCGTTCTGCCTGAGCGTGCCTCTGTGAAGCCCGTGCGTCGCATCTCCAGGCTCCCAGGGCCTTTCTCGCCTGCCCACGCTCCTGCTCTCAGTCCCTGCACCCTCCCCTTCCTATCTGCTTCCTCACCTGCCCAGGTCTTCCTGGCTGCCTGGTCTTCCCAGCTCCAATTCTCCGGACCTCCAGGCCCCAAGTTCTTCTCCCTATTTCCTTTTTTTCCCCTGACACATCTTATCCTTACTTTTTCCTTCTAAAATGACCTTACCTTGTGAAGACCTATGCCTCTGGGACTTTAGGTGTATTTGCTCATTTACTTTTCTTTTCTCAGTAGCATCACAGGATGCATGGTTTCTGTTTTTTTTTTGTTTGTTTGTTTGTTTTTTTTTAATCTTTCCTTTTCTTGTTGTTGTTGTTTTTGTGGTGACTGAAATCCAGCCCAGGACCTAAGCATGTAAGGGAGAGCTCAACCACTAAGCCCCCTCCCCAAGTTCTTATTTACTAGAAAAAGTTTCTGTATTATAACACACCCAGAAAAAAACCACACTCATAAGGGGCCGGGGAGATGGTTCAGTAGAATAAATGCTTCCCTGGCAAGCGCAAGGGCCTGAGTTCAATCCCTGGTTCCGGAAAAAAAACCACACACACACACACACACACACACACACACACACACACACTAATTACCCCAGTAAAGTTTTTTATGCATCTTGCCTGTATTATGTCTAAACAATTTATTTTCTTTTTCTCCTTAGGGGTTAGAAATGAGGCTTCAGTGAGATTAGTAATAATAATGGAGTTACAATGTGAGATTTAGTGTGTCTCTGATACTTTTTTTTCTTTTTTTTTTTTTTTCAGTACCGAGGATCAAACTTAGGACCTTGCACTTAGCAGGCAGTACTTATGCCACTGAGCTATCTCCTCAGCCCTAATTTTTGAGATAGAGTCTCGTTATATAGCCCAGGCTGCCTTCAAACTCCTAGCAATCCTGCCTCCACCTGGGATTACAGGTATGCACCGTCCACTTGAGCCAGGCTGTCTCAGTTACTTTCTGAGATCTTTACACCTCCTGGTGACACTGGCCTAAAAGTGTCAGGTACACACTGTTGTTATGCAGACAGTGTTGTTATCTCCACTCTACTTGTAAGGACAGTGAGAGACCTGAATCCAACAGTTAAAGAGCAGCTGAAGTCTGCAGAGCTCATACTCCATGCTGCAAACACCTCTGCTTCTGTACTTGAACTGTTGCATGGCTATTTCTGAAGTTTATCTTTTTCAGTTTTATCAATCTGTAAGATAACACTACAAGGTATATAAAGATTAGTAAGAATTCCTTCCTTCAAACTGCTTAGTGTAAAAGGAAATAAAAGAATAAGAATTCAAGTGGATTAACACAAAAACGATTTAAATTACTTAGGGGCAAAAAAAAAGTCCTATGTAACTTAACAAATTATCATCTGAAAAAAAAAAAAAGAAATTATCATCTGTAGTTGATAAAGAATTACATGCAGTGGTAGCAGCACAAACCTGTGCTGTAATTCCAACACCAAAGGAGGCCGAGGCAGGAGGAACACAAGTTCAATTTCACCTGTAGAATTTAATGAGGCGCTGTCTCAAAATAAGCAGACAGCACTGGGAAAATACAGTTCACTGGCAGAATGCCTCCGGTCTGATCCCTAGCACTGCAGGTGTGGTCAGCAGAGGGTCACAGTGAGTTCAAGGTCAGCCTGAACTACACTCTGTGACCATCTCAATCAATCAATCAATCAATCAATCAAACTAAATAGTAATCCCTATATCCTGGGAAGCTGAGGCAGAAGGATCATAACTTCAAGCCTAGACTGGGACACCTAGTGAGGCCCTGTCTCAAAGTTCAAATGGGAAGGGGAACAAAGGAGGAGGGGTGGGGGAGACAAGGAAGGAGAACAGAAAAAAAAAAATAAAGAACGGAAGTAAAAAATTGAAAGCTTTTGTAAGGAGGGGATGGGGAGGATGGGGAAGAAAAGGAATTAAGATATGTGCAAAGGCTCTAGGTTCAGCCCCAAGTATCACCACCTCCAAATATATTCATTAATATTTTGAGGAACTACTGTGCCCAGAGATGACGATATAATGAGCCTGAGGCAGAGCCACTTCTCTAGGAGCTCAGGCTGGCATATGCACTGTGGACACGGGCACATGGAGCTCATGTAGGAAGCCGGGTTCGGCAGCGTAAACCTGCGATCCCAGCCATGAGAGGCTGAGGCACGGGGCTCACTGCGAGTATGAGGCCAGCCTGGGCTACTCAGCGAATCCAGACCAGCTGCACTACACGGCAAGACACTGCCTTAAAAACAAACAAAAAGAAACCTAAGATTCTAACCAAAGCAAAGGCTGCAAGGAAGAGGTGACATTTAAGACAGCTGTTGAGAGAAAGAAACAGGAGTGCATTCAGAGGGTGCCAGGAAGCCCAGCCCCACCGAGCACAATGGCTCACACGATGCTCAATGAAGACAGAAAAAGGCAACGCTAGCGTTCACCACCTGCATGGACAGCTCGGCGTTCTGCAGGAGCGTCAGGCAGTACTTGATCCAGCACCGTGCGATCTCCCCTTTCCTCTGATGATAAAGCTCGGGCACGTCTCCTTCAGCCTCAGGAGCTAAAATCATACATACGATTTGCCCAAGTTAATGGTTACAGGTATAATTTTCTACATATTCTATGTTCTTTTTTATTTTATTTTTTGGCAGAACCGGGAATTGAACTCAGGGCCTTGCACTTGCCAGGCAAGCGCTTATTCTACTGAGCTATCTCCCCGGCCCCTCTATGTTCTTTTTTAAATTTTACTGCTTATAAATCACTTTAATATCACTGATTACAATCAATGATCATAAAAGTAACATTCACTGAAATGGGATGGCGGAACCCACCCAAGATCCTAGTACATGGAGGTACTCGCTGCTATTGGTTTTCCGTATTTTAAATTTTTATCTATAAGTAAAAATTAAGGTAACAATGTGTATTTGATTGTGAACATAACTTTTTCTTCATGTGTTCACCACTAACACTTTGTCTATATCATTATCATGCCTTATTAAGTGAAGCATTTTGTACAATTCAATATTTCATCCTTCTCCCATTCTTTTAGTACGGGGGCTGTTTCTCATTCTTTACTATGATAAACTCTAAGCGCTGAGACTCTAAGTACTGACTGTAACAACTCTTAAGTACACAAATTGGCCTGGACTGTGGACTACCTCTTAAGGAGAGATTCTAGAAATGAAATTTACTAGGTCAAAGTGTTTCCACAACTTTACTTGATTTTTTTTTTTTTTTTTGGTGGTACCAGGGATTGAACTCAGGACCCTGCATGTGCCAACAGTCACTTATTCAACTGAGCTATCTCCCTGGCCCCCTCCACAACTTTAAATGTTAAATTATTTTCAACAAATTTTCTAATTAACACTATTTGAGAATGCTCACAGAAACCATCCTGTCTTTCTCCTCAGCTCTACTGCTCTCTCTCTTCCCTCCCTCCCTCAGTTAATCCTGGAGAATTTATGCCAGATCTGTATATGCGAGGCAAATGATTTTTTTTTTTTTTTTAATAGTTAAGACAGCATCTACAGGGTTTCACCATGTAGATTGGACTCAGTGATCCGCCTCTGTTCAGCCTCCCAAGAGCTGGGGAGATGGCTCAGTAGAATAAGCGCCTGCCTGGCAAGCTCAAGGGTCTGAGTTCAATCGCCAGTTCCGCAAAAAAAAAAAAAAAAGCTGGGATTTTAGGCACACGCTACCACGCCCAGCCCAGTCTCAATCAACTTCTCAGTGCACCCCTGGGGCAGGGCTGGCACCAGCACAATACTCTGGGGATCAAGAATCCCAGCCGCTGGGCCTGCCTAAGCAGATGCTTTAATCTGCTGAGCTATTTGGCCAGCCCCTGGCAAATGATCTTTTACTTAGTAGTACCTCCAACTGCCAGAGCTTTCCATTTTGAAAAATAAAAATATGATAATTCAGAGTGATTTTGCATCTATCTATCTATCTATCTATCTATCTATCTATCTATCTATCTATCTATCTTTTTGAGGCAGGGTCTTACTTTGCAGTTCAGGTTGGCCCTGAGCTCACCATGTAGCCCAGGATAGCCTGGAACTTGTAACAATCCTCCTGCCTCAGCCTCCTAATGCTGGGCTTGCTTTTATTAGCTTTTAAGATAGATACCATTCCTTTGTTTATTTGCAGTACTGGGGACTGAACATAGGGTTTCTGCACTAGGATACATTCCTAGCCCTTTTATTTTGAGACAGGGTCTCACTTTGCCACTAAATTGCCTTCGTTGGATTAAAATTTGCATCTTGACTCTAGGCATAGCACTGCACATCTGCAATCCTAGCACTCGGGAAGCTGAGGCAGGAGGATCTCCACGAGTTTGAGGCCAGCCTAAACCACATAGTAAGATCCTGTCTCAAAATAAAACACACACAAAAAAAGATGGTTCAAAAGTCTTTTAGGTTGGAATGCTCAACAGTGAATTACACAATTAAAGGATGAAGAAAATGGTATATATAATACAAAACCTGTTAAATGCCTCAAATGTGTGTTAACCTTGATTTCTTTTAAGACTAAAGAAAATACTATCATGGTGACTAGGGGGTGTAGCTCAGTGCTACAGCACTTGCCTAGCACGTGTGGGTTTCCGGGTTTGGTTACCAGCACAGCAAACAGACAAACAACAAAGTCCACTGTGATGAAAACATACTACATTTATGTGTGTAGTATTCTAATAAAAAATACATAATTTCAATCTTGGCAAAAGGAAGCATCATACAAATCCTACTTGATAAATTCTATAGAATAACTGGCCTGTATTCTTCAAAAACATTTGTGGTGAAAGAGAAAAAAGCTGAAGAACTGTTCCAGGTGACCAAAAAACCCAGAGATGCAACAAATAAATACAACAGGCAATCTTGAATTAATCCAGAACTGGAAGAAATGTTGCAGTTCCTGAATGTGCTGTTTTTTGATTATGTAGAGAGATAGTCTTGCGCTCGGGGTATGCACATGAAGTATTACGCCATAAAGGAGCCTACCTAGACAATCTTCTCTCAAAAGGTTCAGAAAGAAATAAAATGTGATCACAAATTACACAAATATGAACACTAAGCTAAGTTATATGGCAGTTCTTTCTTTCGTTCTTGCAACTTTTTTATTATTTAAAATAATAATGAAGTTTTTCTTTTTTTAAATTAAATATCACACATTTATATCTGGTAATCTGAATAACTAATCTGAAGATACCATCATGTAATACAGCAACCATGGTTGAATTCCTATTACTTTGTTTAGTGAAATCTTGTATTGTTTCTAATTTTTTTTTCCTATTACTATTTTGTATTCCCTAAAAATAAAATAAAATTGAAATTTATTATTTTTTTAAGAAATCTATATAATGAAACATCCATTTATAAACTTACTCTCTTCTGTGGCTGGGATCTTTCCAATTTGACCAAAAATAACATTAGCAGCAGATAAACAGTGCCTGGCTTCCATAAAGCACAGCTGTCGAGGAAATAAACAAGTGAATGTAACTATCACAAAGCCTTATTTGCAACTGACATTTGCATGTAGTCTACTGATATGTTAAAGATACACTACCAGGTAAAAAATCTAGCACAGCGGAGGCCCTCCATAGTGGCTAAACATTAAGAAGTTATAGAAGAAACATCATAGTGTCATCCAGTACAATGCTATCTCCACGATTAAAATGATAATGTTCCCAAGTTCTTAGTAATGAAGCATACTGGCTGAAAGATAACTGCGGACTGAAAGTTAGCTCTTCTCGTGTAATCAATAGACACGCAGGAAGAGCTAGACTTAGACCACCCATCAGTGAGCTCTTCAGTTTCAGGCTAAACAACCAAAGTTTGATGCACAATTCTTAGACCATTTACATTCTGTCAGAGGACTAGAGATTTAATATTTATTAGGTTTATAGATCCTTATCTATAATACCATTCAGAGGCAAAAAGTAGAGATTCTGCTAGGAGGAGGTTTTTGTCTTCTTAAATCTTTAGAATTTACAATGAAGCTTCCAACTTTTAGGTATGTGTGTATGGGGGGGGG
>NW_004524581.1:8598041-8600011 GCF_000260255.1 Octodon degus | reverse complement strand
CAATGATATAAGATGAATTAAAATAACTCTTGTAGTTTCAAAGTCAGTATTTACCAAATAGTATTGGAGTCTAACAATTACTCAATGTAACTTTAACTGGGGCTGGGGAGATGGCTCAGTAGAATGAGTGTTTCCCTGGCGAGCACAAGGGTCTGAGGTCAATCCCCAGTTTCGCAAAAAAAACCCCAAACTTTTAATCATATGCAGTATGGTAGCCACTAAGATGGACCCCAATTATCCCAGCGCCCTGGTAACCATGCCCTTGGAAATCTCTTCCCCCTTGAACATGGACCGGATATAGTGAGTAGATTTAATAAAGTTAGGAGAAGTGAAGCGAAGTCACTTCTACACCTAGGCTATGAAATCCTGCAGCAACCACCTCATGCTCCCTCTTGTTCCCCTCTGAAGGAAGCCAACTGCCATGTTTGAGCCACCCTGTGGAGACACCCAGGTGGGAAGGAATTGAGGAGGTCAACAGTCAAAGACCCTTGGACAAAAATCTATGAGGAACTAAATCTTGTCAACAGATATGTGGGCGAGTTGGAAGTGGGGAGCCCCAGTCTAGTCTTCAAGTGTGCGCTGGTGAGTCAACAACATAGGAGAACTCTGAGCCAGAGACGCAGGAGCTTGATAGGCCCAAGTGACTTACAATAGACTAGGATGAGACCGAGGCTGAGATCCCAGAGGAAATAAGGGACAAAGACGAACCATAAACATATGTTTTCAAAATCCTACAACCTTCTGCAGAAACCTCTTTATTTTTTTAATTAAGTATTGGTATGTATCTCTATATAACTTAATTTTTCCCCTTCTCCTACCCTTCCTTAAACCCTTCTTCCCCTCATTTACAAAAGTTTTAAGAAACCTCTTTCTATATTTTTTTCTTTTTTTGTCTTTTTGAGACAGGGTCTCCCTATGCAGTTCAAGCTGGCCTTGAGTTCACTTTGTAGCCAAGACTCACAGCAATTTTCCTGCCTCAGCCTCATGAGTGCTGGGATGACAGGAATGTGTCACCACGCCCAGCTAAGAAACTTTTCTTAAAAAATGAAACATTCGAGGGACCGGGGATATAGCTCAGTAGAATAAGCACTTGCCTGGCAAGCGCAGGATCCTGAGTTCAATCCCTGGTACCGCAAAAAAAAAAAAAAAAGCAAATATTCTCAAGTTAGCATTCAAATTGTGATATAAAATTTCTGAAGATGCTATGTCTTTGCTAGTCACGTAAGTCACATTCCTAATGTTTATTACTTCAAACAATAAAATTAAGCCAGGCATGGTGGCAGTGTAATCTCAGCCCCTCAGAAGCTAAGGGAGGAAGACTGCAAGTATGAAGCCAGCCTGCACTACATAGTGAGTTCAAGGCCAGTCTTGGACTCTACAGCAAGACCTCTGTCAAAAAACAAACAATAACTCTAGAGAGTTCTTTTTTTTTTTTTGCAGAACCGGGGATTGAACTCAGGTCCTTGCGCTTGCCAGGGAAGCGCTTATTCCACTGAGCCATCTCCCCAGCCCCGAGAGTTCTTAAAAATTTAGTTTTATTATCATATCCTGCCAATCAGGTCATTGATTCTTTTTGTTTTCCATGTCTTTTCTGGTATCAATATTTTCTTTTTTATTTCCACTGCACCAATTTTCTTCTGTTACCGTGAAAGTTGAAGCTGAGTGGATGGGGGATTCAATCCTAATAGCATCTTTAAACTGCGTGAGTTTGTCCCCTCTGTGCGACTCTGATCAGGCTCTGTGGCCCAACCCATGCCTGTTCTAAGGGTGACATTGCCTCGCATCCTGGGGGTGTTCCTCCACACCGAGTGCTTATGAGCTGTGCCTCTACAACAGTCTCTCACTTCCCCAGGGAAGTGAAGAGGATGAAGAATTGCTTGTTAAAGGAGAAATGTTTAACCTTGAAGCTACAGACCTCCAAGGAATACAGAAAGAAGAATTCAGAGCCCACGAATTTTTTTTTTTTTTTT
>NW_004524581.1:8594290-8596086 GCF_000260255.1 Octodon degus | reverse complement strand
ACCTGCCAGGCAGGGAGGGACTCACCCAACAGCAAAGCCTCATAGAACCGGATGAAGATGAGAATAATACAAATGACAACTGCAATTAATAATATGGTTCAAATAACACTCTTTGCAGTATACTCAGCTGCTTAGAAGACAAAAACTGAGAAGACATTTGGGAAAGACAAAAACGTGGGGTGGAGGTGGTGCTCATGAAAATTTTGCATGCTAAACATAAGTAATGCTTAACAACTTCAAATTCTTAATCACACTTTAAATTAACATCTAGAGAGCTTAGAACTATCAATGTGCAAGGTGTTTTATTAAGGCTATAGTGAATACGCAATTTTAAAGTTGCTAAACAAAACAGCAGGGGCCTCTAGCAGTTATCAAAAGAAGCCACAAGCAGAGGCGCTTTTTGATGATGACCACAATGAAATGGATTCATGAGAATCAGGTTGAATTGAATGCTCTGATACACGCAGTAGCGTTACTTACACGCTTGATCTTAGATCAAAGTCCTAGAAGCGATGCTGCAGCCACCACAGCCCTTTCTCTCCTGCTAATAAGTTTTTCTGAATGAAAGTCTGTGGGACAATACTTTAAACATAGGGCGCATTTACAGAACCAACAGTAACAAGGAACTTAGAAAAGCTAAAGGCCAGGGGGAAGGCAGGAGGTAACCAGACAACAGAAGGAATTCTTTTTTTGGCTGAGCCAGGGATTGAACTCAGACCCTTGGGCGTGCCAGGGAAGCGCTTATTCCACTGAGCCATCTCCCCGGCCCAGGAATTTTGATAATCAGAAAATTACCAAAATTTCAGACAGGCTTGCAAATTAAAAGTAAAACTACTTTCCATTGCTAAGACACTGTAGGGACTAATAGGAAATCTGGTTGCGAAAGGTGGCTTGAAAGTGTTTCCACATTTGAAACTTAAGGACTAAAGAAGAAATGGGTCTGTTACGAGCCCAGCGACATTACCATGAGCAATTCTGACATACAACTAAGAAATTCAAGTCTGTCCCTGTGCAGCAGTTTGGAAGTGTTATCACAGAAACCTGGAACTCTGGAACTCGGTGGGATATTTTCAACATAGGAAATATTACTGTAGAGAAGTTAATTTTGAAAAGTAACTGAAATGTATCACATGCTTTTATCAAAGCCCACATTTAACAGTCAACTTCCTCAGACAAATTCTCATAAGATTATCATTACATGAAGATAATCTACAAGATAAAATCTACAACTTTAGGTAATTTACCACTAAAGTGAATTGAAATAGTGCGCCTATACCAATGAAGAGCTGGACTTAGGGAATTCACAATTTTAGCAGTTGGCAACACATAAGATACTGATCAAGTTCAGTGTTTTAAGACCTGAAAGATTCACGTAATAAAAAGCTAAAAAATTTTAACAGAACAACAAATAGGACTGAATTTTTTGTCCAGTTTTACATCGTTAACACATAAGCCAGCTGCTCCATTTTCTTTTCTTATTCTCTTCTTTTCTTTTGAGACAGGGGCTCACTATGTAGCTCAGGCTGGCTCTGTAGCCAGGCTGGCCTCAAACTCATAGTGACCCTCCTGCCCCACCCAGCCTCCTGAGTGCTGGGATGACAGGCATGTGCCACCATGCCCCACAAGCCACCAGTTTTTAAGACATCTTCAAGGTACTATCGGTTCCATCTTTATATTCACTATTGGAGTTCTATTAGGTAACAACTCAGAGAAGTTTACCTTATTGATATAAAATTGCGACAAGGTAGCAGCATTAATAGCCCACTCCATAGGATGGTAGGCATTGTGCTCCAGCT
>NW_004524581.1:8583022-8585445 GCF_000260255.1 Octodon degus | reverse complement strand
TTGGTGCTCACCATTACAATTATCAAGTATAGGGCAGGCGAGATAGCTCAGTGGACTAAGCACCTACTTTGGCAAGTGTAGGGACCAGGATTTGATCCCCCAGCCCTGCATGCAATGCTGGCTTGGCCCCTGAGCAAGTAGAGTCTGGGTGTGGTGGTGCATGCCTGTAATCCCAGTGCTGGGAGGCTGAAAACAGTATGATCACTATAAGTCTGAGCTGCGTAGCGAGACCCTGTACTAAATACACAAATAATAAAGAAAAATAAATGTACTCAAGCAATCCTCCTGCCTCAGCCTCCCGCATAGGGACTACAGACACATACTGCACACCCAGTGGACAGTATTTTGTTAACACATGTAAATTATTATTTTTCATGATTGCATACTGTCTTGTATAGACGCAAAATTTAGTTAACCATTACTCTGATATTTACATTACTTTCCTTTTTAAATGATCAGCAATGGAGTACCAATCTGTCCCAAGTTAACTTCAGAACACTGACATGGCATTTTTAAGTCAAGGTCTTGATAGAACTGAGCTCCAAAAAGGCTCTATGAATGTACATTTTGACTAGTGGTAAGTGACAGCACCCATTTCATCACAGACCCTCCAACACTGAGTATATCTTTATTCATCTCTATCTATCTTCATACAATTTTTTTTTCTTTTTGAGACAGGGTCTCTCTATGCAGTTCAGGCTGGCCTTGTGCTTACTTTCGTAGTCCATAGGCTGGTCTCGAACTTGCAGAGCAACTCCTGGCTCAACCTCCCAAGTGCTGGGATTACAGGCGTGCGCCACCACACCAAGATTCATTCTTTTTCACTCTTTTAGTTTTTCTTTTATTAATGAGGTTAAATCTCTCATCTGTAGTAATCATATAACAAAGTACTATGTGGAGCTGCCAGTGGAATAAATAGGACAAACACAACTGTCAGACACAAACCAGGAAAAATGCAATCTGCTTAAACTGTGCTAAGGCTACTGTTTTTAGCACTTGTAGGTTAGTAACAGTGATTACAATTCTTTTCATTCATTTCTACTTGTTTTTTGGGGTTTTTTTTTTTGGCAGAACCAGGGACTGAACTCAGGCCCTTGCACTTGCCAGGGAAGCGCTTATTCTACTGAGCCATCTCCCCGGCCCTTGATTTTTTTTATTTCAGAAAAATATTCGTTTTTTCAATTTCTTTTTTTCCCCAATTTCTAAGGAATAAAATCCTTTATTTCAGTAGGAATTACAGGAATGAAGCAGGAAAATATTTTCATTTAGAATTTTATTATTTTATTTTTTTGTGGTACTGGGGATCGAACTCAGGAACTTGCATTTGTCTGGCAAGCACTTACTCTACTGAGTTATCCCTCAGCCCCTAAACTACTAATAAGTTCTGTTACCCTCAGTTAATAAGTGAGTGTTATTATGAATATCCTTGTCACTATGAATGTAAAATTCCAATAAAATCAGTAATGCCTTACATATAAGAAAACTTTTCTTTTTTGTTTTTTTGAAACAGGGACATGCTATGTAGCCCAGGCTGGCCTCAAAACTCACACAAATCTTCTACACAGGAATACTATGATATATATTTTCTTCATTGAACCCAATTCTCAGTGTTTTGGTCGATAACCTTAGGTTTATAGGTATACAATCATCATCTATGAAAATGGTGGTTTATATTTTTCGTTTACCTATTTTAATTGCTTTTGTTTTTGCCACTGGAGTTCAACTCAGAGCCTTTACACTGAGCTACCCCCACAGGTTCTTTTATTATTTTTAGTTTTTTGATCTAAGGTTTATGTAGTCCAGGCTGGCCATGAACTCACTCTGTAACCCAAGCTCTCCTCAAGCTCCCAGCGTTCACCTTCCTCTGCTTTCCAAGTACTGGGATTATGGGCACACACTACCACGCTCAGCTGGTTCTTTTATTTTGAGACTAGCTCTTGGCTAAATGCTCAGGTTAGGCTCGAATTTGCTATCCTCCTGCGTCAGCCTCCCAAATACTAGGATTACGCGCGTCCGCCACCATCCCCGGTTCTATTTCAACTTTTTAAAAATTTGTAACTTCTGGGTGGCGCTCGTGGATTTTTTTCCCAATACATTCAACAGGATCAGGGCCGGTGGGAAGGCGTTGGAAAGCGCAGGCAGGAGTCAGGGAAACGAGCGAGGGAGAGGACGCGGGGGTGCAGACTCTGGAAGCCGCGGAGAGACCCAGCGTCCAGGCATCAGCAGGTCCTGCCGACAGACGCTTGGCGACCCGCTGGGTCCGGCCGCATCTCACCTGCGCCTGGATGCTCAGCGACACGCAGCCGGGCGACAGCTTGTAGGGGCGCAGCAGCCGCAGGCACTTGGCCAGGTGCTCCTCCCCCGCCGACAGCTCCTCCGTGTCGATGTGGTTCACTCCGAGGTGGAACTCGAGGACCGCCAGC
>NW_004524581.1:8580897-8582922 GCF_000260255.1 Octodon degus | reverse complement strand
CCTCCCAAGAGCTGGGATTATAGGCTCGCACCACCATGTGCCCAGTCTCAATTGCCATTTCGGCGCGCCCCAGGGATGCAGATGACACAGCAGGTTCAGGGATTGAACCCCCAGCCCCTGCGCCTGCTTGCAGGTGCTTTAATCTGCTGAGCTATTTGGCTGGCCCTAGAAGTCAACTTTTTTTTTTTTTTTCCGGAACTGACGATTGAACTCAGGCCCTTGCGCTTGCCAGGGAAGCGCTTATTCCACTGAGCCATCTCCCCGGCCCATTAGAAGTCAACTTTTACACTTGATCTTAGCCAAAAGGCTGAGAAGTGATAGAAGTCAACTTTTAAAAGCACAAATACACTCCACTTTTTCCAAGTTCACCTTCATGCTACCCAAGAAATAACTGTACTTTAAACAAAAGAGTCAAACAAAAGATTTACTTAAAAGTTGACATTTTAGGGCTGGTGAGACAGCTCAGTGGACTAAGTGCCTGCGATGGGCAAGCGCAGGGACAAGGGTTCGATCCCCAGTCCCGCATGCTGCTCTGGCCCTGCCCCCAGGATGTGCTGAAGCAGCAGGCAACAGAGTCTGGGCATGGCGGCACACATCTATAATCCCAGCACCAAGGAGGCTGAAAACAGGAGGATCACTGAGTACGAGCTGCACAGTGAGACCCTGTACCAAATACATAATTGAAAAAAAAATTACAAAATTTCAGTTGCTTAAAATGAGTAAAATATTTTTTAAAAAATTTCAATTGCTGTTTAGTTAAGTTAGAAAAAGGAAAAAAATTCAATTTGTGTTTAGAGCCATGAATGACGAGATTCTCTAACCTGAGGATATTCCCAAGGGAAGAAAAAGTGCTAAAACCTCATAAAGGAGCTGGAGAGATGGCTCAGTAGAATAAGCGCTTCCCTGTTAAGGGCAAGGGCCTGAGTTCAATCCCTGGTTCCACTAAATAAATAAATAAATAAATAACCTCATAAAACACACATTGTGAACATACATTCTAAAATTCCACCTGAGCTCAATTAACACATCTCATCCCCAGGGGAGGAGCTTGCTATGGGCACAAGGCAGATTTTATCCTCATTAGATTCCTTTGCACTTTTCAGTGTCTTGTAGGTAGTGAAAGCAATAAATCTCTACTGAATTAAATGGGCAGAGCAAACAGGAATGCTGTCGACTGCTCTGCCACTGCTGCTGTTCTTCTCTGCTATCTTCATTTGGGTATAGCTCCATCACTCCATCAAATGCACAGGCCTTGAGGAATGCCTCACACTTGTATTTTTGACCAAGTTCACCCAGTCAGTAAGGCAAGGAGAGACAGTAATTAAAAGTATGGGTTGACCTGGGCTGGTGGCACGCCTTGGTAATTCCAGTGCTCTCACAGGCTGAAGCAAGGGAACTGCAAGCTTGAGCCCAGCCTGCACCACTTAGTAAGACCCTGCTTCAAAATACAATGTAAAAAAAAGGACTGGCGATGTGGCTCAGATAAAGGTCCTAGGTTCAGTCCTAAGCAACACATGCTGCACACACACACACCCACCCACACACACACACCACCTATGGGTCTTCAAGCTAGACCATTAGACTGAAATCCCAGCTCCACGACTTATTACTAGGGGGGCTTCTGGATGAGGCCCTCATGTTTGGTGCCTCTATTTTCTCATCTGTAATATAGACAGTACCTATTTAATAAAGTATCTATGAGGATTAAATGGATTAGTATTTACAATCACACATTACAGTGCCCACAAATGTTCTAAGTACTGCGTTTACGAAATAAAATACAGCTCTGGCTTACAAGATTTTATCTCTTAAGCAAACTCCTAGACTAGCAATTACTACAGAATAATTTTTTTTTTTTTTTTTTTCAGTACTGGGGATTGAACTCAGGAGGACCCTGCGCTTGCCACGCAGGTGCTTATTCTACTGAGCTATCTCCCCGGCCCTAGAATAATTCTTTTCTTTCTTCTTTTGTTTCAGCAATTTTTGAAAAAGCTCTTTAATGCCATAACTATACTACTTAAGAAG
>NW_004524581.1:8579586-8580797 GCF_000260255.1 Octodon degus | reverse complement strand
CGTTGCTGGGACAAATACCCAACACTCAAAATGAATGTATTTGACTCTTTAGGTGACTACTATAAAATAACCCTATAAATTATGTGTCCTGTATTAAATTGTTTCCCTTGTAAACCCTGACTAAAACAGTATCTCTACAGACTTTTTCTAAGGAATCAATAAAATAAAATATCTGTCTTTTGATGGTAGTATCTCTGAGGACTTTCTCCTAAACCTTATGTCTGGGAAAACGTCTCCATTCCTAGGGCCTTTGTTATCTCTGCTGCTCATTCCCAAGTCCAGGCTCCAGTCCAGATGGCTCTAACCCCAGCCTGGAATATCCAGCAACCAAGAGGAACAAGCACACCTGAAGAATTACTTTACTAGCTCCTGAGCATTATAAGTGGTCCTTGCTATCTTCAGAAAATTGGACCCAGAAACCCTGGCCCAGATTCTGAAGTCCATAGATGCTAAGGTCCCACTATTTTCCCGTTTTTTTTGTTTTTTGTTTTTTTTTTTTTCAGGTAAGATAGCAGTTGATTTCTTACATGTGTTACACTTGGCCACACTTGAGAACATATAACTAGTCCCAGAGTTACCAGTTGAGGGCAAAGGACCAAAAGGGACTGTTTGGTAGAAGCCAGATGGGCCTCTCAGGGGTGATCGAGGTCATGAGAGCCACTGAGGCCAGCACTCCACAGGCCTCCCTGGGTGCACATATGGACTTTACTTGCACCTCTGGCTGCCTCATCTCTGTCTGTCCTTTTTAGCCCAAGTATTTGTGTCATCCTCCACCTGGCTTTTAGGCTGTGATATTTTTAAATGGCGTAAAGGATGAGGCCCTTGTCAGAGAGTTTAAATCCTCTCTAGATTTCTGGTAATACTAATCCGATAGAGATGCTGTGGAGCAGGATGTGTGCTTGGTTAATCCTGTCACACTAGAAATCAAAGAAAGATTATAGGGGCTGGGGAGATAGTTCAGTAGAATAAGCACCTGCCTGGCAAGCACAAGGGCCTGAGTTCAAACCCCGGTTCTGCCAAAAACAAAAAACAAAACAAAAACAAAGACTATAAAGTTTAGGTCAAAAAGACAAAGAAGGCACAAATTTTAAAAATGGCTCTTGGACTCAGGATATAGCTCAGTGGCACAAGTGTTTGCTTAGCAAATGCAAGTTCCTGAGTTTGATTCCAGGTACATACACACACACAAAGGCTTTTTTTTTTTTTTTTTT
>NW_004524581.1:8577911-8578920 GCF_000260255.1 Octodon degus | reverse complement strand
TAATTTTTAAAAACTAGTAACTTAAAAATTGCCACACAAAACATTCTCCTGTCCTTCTGAAGGTTTTGTGGAACCGGGAATTGAACTCAGGCCCTTGTGACTATCAAGGAAGGGCTTATTCCACTGAGCCATCTCCCCAGCCCACCTTCTGAAGGTTTTACAGTGCATTGTTATTAACCAGTCTTTCATTATTAAATCTAAATGGCCAATTGGGGGAACGGATTGGAGACGTCTCCGGCTATTAAGACTAGAAGGGCAGGTGTTAGGGATAATATTCATTTAGCCTTCTGAGCTTTCTAGGCAGAATTAGTGACCTGGTCAACTCCAGAAGCCTTTTGTCCACTGCTTTGATGACACCCACAGCAACTATCTTGTCTTATATTGCAAATGGTGAAAAAAAACAGAGGTGGATAGTCGGAGAAGCTCTTTGAAACACATGGGCTTGCTGGGAACCGTGTCGACAAGGGCAGCATTAGCAGATTTCAACAATTTGGAACCATCTTTTGGCTTACCAGACTGGCAATCAATCTTTTCTTTCTGTTCAGCATACTGTGCACTGTGTGACAGTCCAGCACAGGGGCATAGCCAGCACTTATCTGGCTGGAATGGTTTAGGATAATCACCTGAGCAGTAGTAATTATCCCACCAGGCCTGAGCCAGCCACAAGCTGCTTCTTTGGTGGGTCATTTTTGCTGTCACCAGCAGTGTTGTCATAATGACAAATTCCATGGGGAAACAGGTGTTCTCAGGCCTTGCTCATGGAAATGCAAAATAAGAGGAATTTGCAATACCTATCAATTAAAAACTCACATACCCTTTGGCCCAAAAATACCACTGCTAGATCACCTACAATACAAAAATACACGTGTATGCAATTTATTATTGTTTGCAAAATGTCAGAAACAACCCAAGGTTCCACATGTAACAAGATGGTTGAATAAACTGATACAAAGAACAGGGCATGATGCAGTTAAAAAAAAAAGATTTCTATCAAATGATTTTTCAGGAT
>NW_004524581.1:8575867-8577318 GCF_000260255.1 Octodon degus | reverse complement strand
CCCCAGCCCTGGGGTACTTTTTTTAAATGAAGTTCAGGGTTTTTTTTTCCAGACAATCCCAGGAAAGACAACACACCCTTTCATCAGGTGTATGTCAACCTTTCACTTGTGATAGTAATCTTGATCACTTCAAGTGTGTCTTCCAGGTTTGTTCCTTGCAAAGTCGCTCTTTTAGGAGTTATTCTGAGGGCAGATAGCTTATTTTGCAAACTTCCACCCACTCATTTTAAGCATTGATCAGCTGTGGCTCATGCCTGAAACAGTTAATGACATTAAAAAGACCAAGGTATAGTGACAAGAAAACAGGATCTGCTCTAACATATTATAAATTATGACAATTAAATGTAATATTGGATCTTGCATCAAACCCTGAAACTGGGACACCAGCAGGAAAACTGGTAAAATGTGAAATTAGGTCAATAGTTGCCATGGTTATGTAAGTTTTTAAAAACACTGACTGAAATTGGGTGAAGAATCAGAACTATTTAAAACATTTTTATGTCTAAAACTACTCTGAAGCAAAATCAAAAATATTTCTTAAAAATTATAAATAGTAAAATGTTCTTGCAGGACTTTATAGACAGGCCTTTGTTGCCTGGGGTGGTATTTTGGGTTTTTTTGGTGGAACCAGGGATTGAACTCAGGCCCTTGCACTTGCCAGGCAAGTGCTTATTGTACTGAGCCATCTCCTCGGCCCCCGGGGTGGTATTGAACTAGGAATAATTGATCTTCCTGCCTCAGCCTCCGAATTACTGAATACAGCCATGATGCCACAATGCCTAACTTCAATGATGCATTTTAATGTGCCAAATGTATTAAACTCCCAACATAGAGAAACCTAAACTAATACAATGTTTAAGTCTAGAGGGCTGGAAAGATAGCTCAGCAGTCTAAAACACCGGTTTAGGCAAGCTTAGGCAAAATGCAGGGACTGCAGTTTAATCCTCGGCACCACATGCTGCGCCAGCCCCACCAGGACTGAGCCAGCCACAAAAATAATTTTTTTTTTGCGAAACTAGGGATTGAACTCAGGTCCTTGCACTTGCCAGGCAAGCACTTATTCTACTGAGTCATCTCCCCAGCCCCATAAATAAAATTTTGAAACATCTTTCCCTAGTTAACATATACAGCGAAGACTGCTAAAAACTGGGTTATTCAATGAACAGTATGAAATTACCACTTCAAGTATTACATGAAAACAAAAAATATTCTGCAGTTGAAGGTCATAAATGAAAAAATGAGTTTTATTTTGAACCTAGCACACTGACAAAGCCAAGATAGAATCCAGTATCGCAGTACTGTGGGAAAACAGGGTCCCATAAATTTGGGCATGAATATAACTTTGAAGAGCAAGCAGTGCAAAAATCTAAACTATATTTGTTTTTATAATGGACTCTTTTTATGTACCTGGTACAGGGTCTCGCTATGCACTTGGACTCACAGTAATCCTC
>NW_004524581.1:8569875-8571487 GCF_000260255.1 Octodon degus | reverse complement strand
CCTGGAGCCTCGAAATCCTTCCCGTGGTCCTTCCAGCTCTGGCTGCTCTGTGGCCACAGCAAGCTGCCAGCGTCTCGAGTCATGCCATTTCTCCTGTTGAGAGAAGGACTGGGTTTTCAATCTGTTTTGATTTTAATTAATTAAAGTTGGCTTAATTAATTAAAGTTGGCTTAAGAGGTATGAGGAAAACCATTTCTATTGCTATTTCCCAATGCACAACCAATTTGATATTCAAGTGCTTTAAAAGGTCACTGGTTCAAAACAGCAAGGAGCTCCCTTTTAGCTTAAAGCCAGGGCCACTGACAAATGAAAAAAGAGCCTCATTATGAGATAACTCGCTTCATTCCACTCAATTGCTACAGGGTCTCTACAGCTGTCAGAGCTCATGAACTATGTCAGGTACAGTTGCATTTCCCACAGCAGTACTGAATAAAGATGTACAGAATAAAAATATCACCAAAATTTGAACTGTCAGCTGTCCTATAGAAGAGGCTTAGAACTCTTGCTATGTTCCATCTTATTATCCTGTAATGAACACTTTATAATTTAGGTATATTAACTTTATTTTTTTAATCTTTTAGCTATCTTCCCAACCCAGTAATGTTAACTTTAAAATACAAGAGAAAATACCTGTATTTCTGTAACTGCAGCAGTACGGACATCAAAACAAACACCCTAGAAATTAAGGCAAACAGAAGTTAATCTGACCACCACACATTAAGTGATACAGTAAAAACATCAGCTACTGTAAGGAAAAAAATCCACAAGGTATTAATTTTATTTTTATTATTATTTTTAAATGTACGTGGTTGTTGCAGGGTCTCACTACACAGTTCGGATTTGTAGTGATCCTCCTGCTTTCAGCCTTCCCAGCACTGGGATTACAGGTATGCAGCACTATGTCTACTCTGGTTGGCTCAGCCCACCCTATAGACAGGGCCAGCGCCGCATGTGGTGCTGGGGATCAAACCAAGGTCCCTGCGCTTGCCTAATCTTGCCTAAGCAGGTGCTTTGGTCCACCAAACTATCTCGCTGGCCCACCAGGTATTAATTTTAGATGAACTTTAACCCAAGGCCAATCAATACCTTCCCAAATGGGTAACAGCTCATAGTCAAGGAATATTTTTAAAGACTTGGAATGATCTGCAACCTCCCGACTATTATACATTCTCTTGGCCCTGTATGAAACCTCAAGCAGCTGTCAACTACTTTTTAAAAAAAACAAAGAGGAAAGTTTTACTTTGGACAAAGCTCCGGATAATGTCACAAGTCCTCTTTAAGTCAAAAATCCAGAAAAAAACCAATATGGACCCCCCTCTGGGAAGTATGGACAGGCCATTTATTAGCTTCAATTTACAGTTGAGGGAAAAGAGGCTGGCTGACTTGTGTAACATACCCTGTTAATTGGAAAGGATATTTAAAATGTAAATACAGGATACAATTTTTGGTACTAAGTATCTTCCTCTCTCTGCTACCAGTACAATTCCCCAAATTATAACAGGACACCACTGTACTGATGGATCCTGCCATTCCTAGGACCCTTCATTCACCTATGAGAAATTTAAGCATAGTATGCCCGGCGTTCATTCCCCAGGGTACACAGGCCCCTCAG
>NW_004524581.1:8563924-8568970 GCF_000260255.1 Octodon degus | reverse complement strand
TGGCCTGGAACTCGCAACAATCTTCCTGCCTCAGCCTCCTGAGTGTTGGGACTAACGCACACCCAGCTCAATGGATTTTTATGCTCCCTTTTTGGGAGTGGGTACTTTTTGAGACAGAACCTTGCCATGTAGTTCAGGCCGGCCTCAAAACCACAGCAATCCTTCTGCTTTGGCCTCCCAACTGCTGGAATTATGGGCATGCACAGCTATATCTTTCAACTACAAATCAGTCTACAATTATCTCAATAAAAATTCCAAAACTTCAATCTATAGAAGGGAAATAATGGCAAAATGATACATTTATGCATATACATGTTCTGTGCACAACTCAGTGCAATTGTAAAATACATTTAATAAAAGTTGGATAGTATATGGAACTGCAGAACACTTTATTTCTACAAGTGGCCTAGCGGGTATTCATCTGTTGTCCCTGCAACCATGAATCTATTTATCTTTATGGATTTCAAATTAAGAACATAGTAAAATACATTTAACACCTTGTTGAGAAAGTAAAAATTAAGAAGCTTAAATGAATCCTCTTAAATCCACTCAAACCCCGAATGATAAAAGTGCAGATGCTTACTGCCTCTGAGTTGATCAAAGAGCGCTGGTCTACTGACGTAGCTCCTGAAATGTGCGCCAGTGCTGCAGCCAGGGCCTCTACAGCTCCCTTCTCCTCTATCAGCTTCTCAGCTGACTGTTTGAAGTGGCCAATGGCAGTCGGAGGCACAGAATCCAAAAGCCTGAGTTTGACAGTATATTTGTTAAGGAAAAGGTCAGTAGACAACATCACAGCATGACACACAATCTGTAAGAAGTACCGGTAATTTTAAACTGTGCGTTTATATAGTCTCATTATAAACAAAAAACAAAAACATACAACAAAGTGTCATATTGTCATTAAAAGCAATGATGTGTGTTAGGGCATGCCTAGAAGTTGTGCCTCAAGAAACGAACAAGAATAAGTAATGTCAAACTGTAATCCCAGGAGCTGGGGAGATGGCTCAGTAGAATAAGCGCTTCCCTATCAAGTGCAAGGGCCTGAATTCAAATCCCCGGTACCACCAAAAACCAAAACAACAACAAAAAAAACCCCCACAAAGACAAAAAAAAAATCTCTGTAATCCGGCACTCTGGGAGGTTGAGGCAGGATCCCAAGTTTTAGCCCACACCAGGCAAAAAATTTTAAAGGCTTGGGTACATGTCAGTGTAAGGCCTCAGGTTCAATTCCCAACCTGCAAAAATAAGTAAATAGAATGATGTTAAACTTTTATTTATTTTGGTTTTTTGAGACAGAGTCTTGCTACATAGTCCAGACTGGCCCCAAACTCACTGACAATCTTCTTGCCTCAAATATTGGGATTATAAGCATGAAGCATCATTCTTGGCTTTTGTTTTATAAGCATGTTAAGAGTCAAAAAATACTTGTTACATTCTGAAATAAGATACTTGCAAGCCAGGGAGATAGCTCAGTAGAATAAGCGCCTGCCTGGCAAGCAAGGGGTCTTGAGTTCAATCCTTGGTACCTCAAAAAAAAAAAAAAAAAAAAAAGACTTGATATCTGTTTTACAGCGACAGGAATTTCTACTTTTGCAGTATTACCAATTAAAGTCAGGGGTATTCTACTACTGAACTATATCCCCATTCCGGTTTATTGGTTTATTTTTATCTTAAGACAGATCCAAATAAGTTGCCTATGCTGATCTCAATCTTTGATCCTTTTGCCTCAACTTTCTTCAATGCTAGGATTTCAGGCGTGCATGTTAAGCTCAAAAAAAAAAAAAAGACTTTATGAAACTATGTATTTGATTGGGGGTTGCTATTATCTTTATAGAAATCATTATCACATCCCACAGATGAAAGGGATCATATCCTCTTGTGACAGGACCACCACTCCAGAGGTCATGGCTATAATCTACTATCATTTTGTCCCTCTTTTAATTCCTAGCTATCTAATCCCAAATCTCCCAAACTGGAACCCTAGAGAATCTTGTTCCCAGGATTCTTAAAAGTATGAGGGAGCAGTTAGGTGTGATGGCACTGCGAGTAATCCCACCATTCAGGAGGCTGAGGCATGAAGATCACCACACATTTGGGGCCAGCCTGGACTGGACAGTGAGTTCAAGGTCAGCCCAAGCTATACAACAAGACCCCTAATCAAGAAACAAAACTCGGCAGGGGATATAGCTCATTGGTACAGTGCTTGCTTGGCAAGCACAAGGTCCTGAGTTTAATTCCTGGTACCAAACCAAGCCAAGCCAAGTCAAACCTACAAGTGTAGACTGCATTCTACACTTGAAAGTTTGAAAAAAAACAAAAAACAAAACTTCAAAGTTGAATCACATCAAAAGCATGGGGGAATGTGAGCAAAACATATGCATTAAAACTAGGAGAGGATGGGGCAAGGTAGTGATGAGATGAAAATGATCAAAGCCCACTGTGTGTGTATGCAAATGTAACCAAATGAAACCATTAATCTGCACAAAGAATTTACAGAGAGAGCAAGGAAGAAAAAAAAAACCAAACAAACCAGCCAGGCCATGCATGCTGTGTCCTCAGGTAGCTTTAGGGTGTACTTTCTGCTTCATTTACTTGGCCCAGGTCATTCTGCAGAGCCAGTCTCTTCCTTACTTTTTTCTTTTTTTTTTTGGTTGCAGAATTTGGGACTGAACTCAGGCCCTTGTGCTTGCCAGAGAAGCGCTTACTCTCCTGAGCCACCTCCCCGGCCCCTCTTTTCACTTGTACTTTTTCAAATAAACACTGCCATAATTTAAAAATAAACTTCATTTGCAGAATTGTACCAAGTTATTAGGAACATACCACTATTCAACGTTTCTTTTCATTAGACTTCCTCTGCCCATTTTTAAAATTTACAACAGACACATTTAAAGTAATACATCCAGACCAAATAATTCTCCCCCTAGTATTGGTAACTGAACACAGAGCCTTCACACTGACCTAGTCACACAGCCTTTTATTTTTTTGAGAGTTTCATAATTTGTCCAAAGACAGGCTCCAAACTTGCAATCCTACTGTCTTAGCCTCTGAGAGTGGTGGGATTACAACCATGACCTACCATACCTGGCCCAAATAATATAATATAATATAATATAATATAATATAATATAATATAATATAAATTTTTTAAATTTTATTTTTACTTTCTTTCTTTCTTTCTTTATTGGCGGAACTGGGGATTGAACTCAGGCCCTTACTGAGCTATTTCCCTGGCCCTAATTATACATTTTGAGCCCAGTGAACTAGTCTGAGGACAGCTGCACCCATAAATTTCAACTTCATGATTATTTCTGTGCTTTCTTTCCTGAACAACTCTTTCAGATATAGTCCAAGGGGGCATTATCCTTCTGCACTTTGTCTGCTGCTCTCTAAGGCAAGAGGCAAGATCTGATGCTTGTGGTCAAGTGCTCTTATAATACAAGCATCCTGTCAACACAAAAGTTCTCAGGAAACCTTTTTAACATGAGTACTTCACACATCTGTGATAGTAAATGTGAGAAGCACTCTTAAAAATGATTCTCACACTCAGTAACTACTTATCAGGGGATGTAGTCCACCATTAGGAGACAGATGGAAAGTGTTTTCTGGTTTTCATAGTGCCACCTCCAAGAAAATGTTGTACAGTGGCAACAAGTCAGGGATCCAAAAGAGCTAAACATCCTTCAGTGTGTTGGACAACCCCACAAGATAATGCTCTTGCTCCCAATGCCTGTAACCCCGACACCAGTAGTTAACCCACTCCTCACTATTTAGGTATTTATTACAGCTTGAAAGAAATGATAAAACCTGGTGTGGTGCCATATACCTACAATCTCAGCTACCCTGGAGGCTGAGGCAGGAAGACTCAAATTCAAGGCCAGCCTGGGCAACTTAGTATAAGACATTGTCTTAAAATTTTAAAAAAGGCCAGGGAGCTGAGCATGGTGACACATGGCTATAATTTCAGTATTCTAGAGGCTGGGATAGGAGGGTCATCACAAGTTCAAGACCAGTCTAAACTACAAAGCAAGACATGCCCACCCCCAAGCAAACAAAAAACAAGTAAATAAATAAATGAACAAATGACTGGAAATGCAGCACATATGAGGCCCTGGTTTCAATCCTATGCACTACAAAAACAACCAGTTTTTATTCTAACATTCAGGGGACTAAACGAAAATCAGAAGGAGAATCTGATTAATCAGTCACATCTCAGATACCATTTTCTAAAATGTCTAACATAAATTAAACTAGGCAGAGACAAGGGGAAATGAGGACATTTACTTCATCAAATTCTACTTAAGACAATCTAAGCAGATTCTCAACTGTTACAAATATCAAATAAAGAACATAAATCTCAATCCCTGGCACTGCAAAGAAAAAGGCCTAACTGGTACTGTGGCAATTTTCAGCATATGGCATGAGGGCCGACGCAGAGCTCAGTGACAGAGGGGAACATACCTGATGGCATCTTTGCTAGAAGCTTTTATTATTTCTGTTGGAGAAGGGACTCCTATTCGTTTAAATTTAATTCCCTATAGGAAATAATATAATTTATAACGGCCATTAGTCATGTCTGTGAAGATTAGAAAGCTCCTAATATTTTTATATCTATGAAAATGTGTTTGTTACTTTACAAATAAACTGTTAAAATAAACTTTTTATTTTTAAGTTTTTATCATTATTAGTACAATTAATATAGACAAAATGATCACATTGGTCATATGGAACTTACACCCATACCCTGACTCTTGTTTAAGTTATTAAGCTTTAGTTTTAGATGTATATACAAACTACAAAGTCAGTTACTGCATAGCATGAACCATACTGCAACTAGCCACACTCTATGGTACCCAGGTACACTTTTATTTTATTTTATTTTATTGAGGAACCGGGGATTGAACTCAGGTCCTTGCGCTTGCCAAGGAAGCGCTTATTCCACTGAGCCATCTCCCCGGCCCAGGTACACAAATTTAAACTGAGAAATCATGGTGCAGTCTAAGAGTCTGCCTGGAAAGTGCCAGGACCTGGATCCAATTCCTGGAATAA
>NW_004524581.1:8555281-8563739 GCF_000260255.1 Octodon degus | reverse complement strand
CAGTGGTGGGGCCAATGCTTCCGCGGTACTAGGGATCAAACCCTGGTCCCTGTGCTTGCGCCTGCCTAAGCTGATGCTTAGTCCACCAAGCTATCATGTCAGTCCCAAGCTCTTAAGCTTTAAGAGGTTGGGGAGATAGTTCAGTAGAATAAGTACTTGCCTGGCAACTGCAAGGACCTGAGTTCAATCCCTGGTTCTACAAAAAAACTTTTGAGGAAGAACTGATCCCTCGGTCCCAGCAATGCTCCCTGGGCTGTGCACCATGAATCCTTACCACCTACCATGCTCTTTTAAGTCACTAAATGCAGCCCACTTTAGGGGGAGGGGGAGATCAGACTTCACTTCCTGGAGAAGAAATATCTACATAATTAAAATTTTGTAAGGAAAATTAATCACCTCCCTTCTTTTGGTCTTTTTGAGACAAGCTGTCACTATACAGTTTAGGCTGGCCTTGAGAGCTCACTTCATAGCCCAGGCTGGTCTCAAACTTACAGAGATCCTCCTGCTTCAGCCTCCTGAGTGCTGGGATTATAGGCATACACCACCATGGTAGGTTTTAGTTATCTTTTTTTTTTTTTTTTTGCGGTACCGGGGATCGAACTTAGGATCTTGTGTTTGCCCAGCAAGTGATTATTCTACTGAGCTAACTCCCCGGCCTTTCATTTATCTTTTTGATAACTCCATTCTTTTGGTTTCAAAGCAATTCCTAAACTTCTTAGCTTGATTAAATATTTTTGTATGTTTACATTATCTTCGCCTGAAAATCACTTTCTATATTGAAAAATAAACTTTTTAAACGTTATTAAAAGATAACTATGATAGGACAATATAAACATATATTTAATAAGCTTTTAGTGTTAGCTGCATGATAGAAATAACTTCAAAGTTAAAAAAAATTCAATAAAGAAACCAAAGACTGATTTTAGAATGTAACAAAACTGATGAATAAAAGGAAAAATGTTTTTACCGCTTTCTGCTCCACTTGTGCTAACTGATACTCTTCCTTGTGCTGATAGAAGCAGATGCAAACCCCTGTCCTTCCGGCTCGGCCTGTCCGCCCAGAACGATGAATGTAGGACTCTACATCCTATCAGAGCAAAATGTGGCAGTGACACAACAGAAGCGCACACCTGAGCAGCCCAGGAAACTTAAGTCAGTGGAAGCCAGCAGTGGAGGCACCAGAGGGGACACTGGCACTCGAGCACATCTGCACACAGCACTCTACGTAGCATGTACCCTAAGAGGCAGGTATGTATTTTTGACTTCAAATAGCCGTCATGAAAGTTTTTGAAAAAGATTAAGTTAATTTTAACAGTTTAACTACTAAATCCTTATCAATCCAATAAGCTCTCTACAGAAATATAAGTTACTGGGCAGGGATACAGCTCAACGGTACACCACCTGGCAAGCACAAAGGCCTGAGTTCAATTCCCGCCCCCCCCCCAAAAGAAATACAAATTACCAACAAGGTTTTTATTTTGCCCAGGTTAATACAAGTCTCACTACCTTAAACTTGAGATCCCCTGCCCCAGCCACCTAAGTGTTGAGATTATAAGCATGTGCCACCATGCCTGGCTCCCAATTATGATCCAGTTTCCAACAGGTATTTTATATCTTTTTTCAGAAATCTTTCAAATCCCAGAGCCCATAATAAAAAATGTCAAACAAACAAAACCAAAAACCCTAAAATCAAGTGCATATTTTACACTTAAAATACATGTCAATCAGACTACCCGCATTTCACTGGCTCAACAGCTACATGTGGCAGGTGCTTAATGACCGACACGAGTCTATAGGTTAATGACAATGTTCATATCACATGTTATTAGGGGGCCAGGGAGAAGGCTCAGTAGGATGAGTGCTTGACTGGCAAACGCAAGGATCTGAGTTCAATCCCCGGTTCCGCCAAAAAAACCCAAAAAATAAAAAAGGGGGAGATGGCTCAGTGGAATAAGTGCTTCCCTGGCAAGCGCAAGGGTCTGAGTTCAATCCCTGGTTACACACACACACATACACACACACACACACACACACACACACCTTGCTCTGATCATATCACATGCTATGGATTGCCTTTTTACAGTCACTGAACAGTTAAGGGACACAACTCAGTGTTACAGTGCTTAGTGAGCACAAGTGAGGCACTGGGTTTGATAAAACTTTAAAAAAGTAAAATTCATAGTAGTCAGGTAGGGGCCGGGGAGATGGCTCAGTAGAATAAGTAACAGCATGGCAAGCACAAGGGCCCGAGTTCAATCCCTGGTTCTGCAAAATAAATAAATAAATACATACATACATACATACATACATACATACATAGTAGTCAGGTATTTTTTCCATCACCATAAGCAGTGGGAGGAAAGCAGCACTCAAAACTGAACCCAAGGGCTGGTGAGATGGCTCAGTGGTCTAAAGCACCTACTTAGAACAAAGCACCGGGACCGCGGTTCAATCCCCCAGCACCACATGCCAGCCAGCCCTGCCCCCTGCTGGGCTGAGCTGGACACACACACACACACACACACACACAAATAAAATATATATATATAAAAAAAAAAACCACACAAAAACTGAACCCAAGTAAGCACTAATCTACATCCCAAACTGTTTTAGAAGAATTAAAATTGATATAGGGACTAAGTTGCCTGGGCTGGCCTGGAGCTTTTGATCCTCCTGCCTCAGCCTCCCCTATAGCTAGGATTAGTCACATATCACTCATACCATTTTAAAGAATTGTGAAGGATTTGGGGAAAAGTTAGGGAAGTTAGGGAATATTTGCACTGGTAGTGTTGGGAACAGACTTGTTCAAATTGACTTTTATTTATATAAGCATCATCTATGACACATGAACAGCTTTAGGGCTCTCCCATAAAGATTCTATAATCCACAAACCTCAACAACTACAACTACAGAGGTTGTTAAGTCCAGGCCTCTTCTCTCTTCTATCCTCTTCTAGCTGGTAACATTTGGATCTCCTCCACCCAGTCACTCAAAACAGTACCACAACCGTTAAGCCTTCCAGGACTCCCCTTGAAGTACAAGTCACCTTTCCAGCATGTGACCAATCAGCTGTCAGTTCCAAGTGGAGGGGCCCACTAGCAGGTTCATTTTCAAAATTGCTTTTACATCCTAGCACTCAAGAGACTGCTACTACTAACCATGTTAGTAAATACAACTTTGTTTTAATGCCCAAAAGAAACAAAATAAAATCCAAGTATAGAATACTTACCTTTGGTGGACAGCTTTGTACAACCAAATCAACCTCAGGGATATCTAATCCACGTGCAGCAACATTGGTTGCTACCATAACTCCAAAATCACCATTTCTAAAACCTTTCAGGGTGATCTCTCTTTGTTTCTGTGGAATGTCACCGTGTAATGACTGAGCATCCTGCCAAAAGAAATTATTCGGCTTCAGAATGTCAGATTCAACAATCCATGCTCAGTCCTATAAAGGACACTCATACTTTGCTAACATTTCTACCAAAAATATTACAAAAGGAGAAAATAAAACATATGCCTTCTTACATGGATAAAGCGCCAAATTATTTCCTAATCCTCAGCCATTAAATGTAATGATACTAAAGTTGAGGAATACATGAGTATCTAATCCTAAATTGTTAGTGCTTCAGGTATGTACCACCTTTTCCTCATCTGTAAGCTAAAGCTGGATTAGATAAATTCTAATGTACATACTTAGAAACAAGATTCCTTTCACTTCTATCCTAAAAGAAACTGGAAGTTACAGGACAAATGAAAAATAAACTAAGCAGGGACATACTGAGGTGACAATGGTCTGTTGATGCCCCAGCTTCTGAGGAGTGAGGACCAACCTGCTTTATGGATGCATTCTGTGATAATTCCTGGGCTTCTTTCTTGGTCTCACAGAAGACAATAGTGCGCCCTTGATGGCCACTGTATACACGGATCACATCTCCAATAACTGCTGCCCTCTGAGTCCAGTGGCACTTGATAGCCAGATGCTTTTGAGAAAAAAAATCCTCTATTTAGTAATGCCTTGCAGAATCCTAAAATAACCCACTCAATTCTAACCATCTATGTCCTGGTATAAGAAAACAATTGCTGAAGCCTGACAGAGCACACTGCTGCTACCACTATTTAAGAGAAAACAGAACACAACTGTGATACCTCAGTTGTTCAATGGCAACAAGTTCAAAATTTCTGCTGCTTGCACAGTTCAATTTAAAAAATCTGCTCAGTGTTTGTAACTGCTCAGTAGCTGAACCAAAAATTCCACTTGAAAAAATTCCTGCAGGAGTCTTCTGTCTGGGTACTGCTCTCATCCAGACAACACACAGGGCTTGTGTCAGTGTGTTAAAAGTTGTTACTATACTTTTGTTATTTTTGCACTTTTACTGTACCAAACATACTAACCATGGCTCCCAAGAAAGTTAGTGACACTAGCAGTAAAGCTAAGAGGAAACCTGTGAGAACCATGACAAAGTTAAAGAAAATATAGCAAAATTTGTTAAAGTCCTGGAAAAACATTTTTAAGAATAATATTTTGGATCTCAAAACAAATTAATTCGATCCCACATGCTGTGACAGTTCTGCCTCTGGGGCGTGCTGAGCCAGTGACTGAGTCTGGGCATGGTGGCACATGCACATAATCCCAGCGCTGGGGAGGCCGAAAACAGGAAGATCACTACAAGTCCAATATGCATAGAGAGACCCTGTACCAAATACATAATGAAACAAACAACAACAATAACAAACCCCACAATTAATTGGTTTTCCATTCTTTCTTTTTCTTGGCGGTACCGGGGATTAAACTCAGGACCATGTACTTGCCAGGCAGGAACTCATTCTACTGAGCTATCTCCCCCACCCTTGGTTTTCCATTATTTCTTTTCTTTTTTTTGCAGAACGAGGGTTTGAACTCAAGCCCTTGCACTTGCCAGGGAAGCGCTTATTCTACTGAGCCATCTCCCTTGCCCCCATTATTTCTTATGGGAAAATTATGTTCAGTTTTTGAGCTTATTGGTGTTCAAATACAAATTTGGAACACAGTGAGTTCAACTAATAAAGTGTCACTAAATACACCACTAATGTAAAAAGCAAATGATCTGTCCTCTTTTACTTCTCCCCTTTATCCAAAGAGCATCAGGCTTAATTGACTTAAGTAGAAACAAGAAATGTCATTCCCCAGGTTCCTATGGGAAATCACGTATTACATGAAAAATTTCTCTATATTGTCTCTTCATCCATATAAAAGCAAAATCTGCAGTCAGTTATTGTACAGGTCTACTCCTTGGGTGAAATGAATTCATCTAGGTACCGGACCCCACGATGAAAACAGAAATAAGAAAAGGCATTAAATTTCACTTCTGCCCACTAGCATTTCAATTCTCTTTTTTTTTTAACGTAATTCAGGCATATTTAGGTCACAAATGATTCTGAAATCAGGCTACCAGATGATAAAGTTTAGAAAGTAGATACTGTTGGGTGTGGTGTTGCACACTTGTAATCCCAGTACTTGGGAGGCTGAGGCAGGAGGATCATAGTGAGTTTGAGGCCATTCTGGGCAACACAGTAAGTGCAAGGCCAGCCTGAACTGTATAATGAGACCTTATCTCAAAAACAAAAACAAAAAAACCCAAAAAACCAAAAAAAACTGGTATCATATGCAAATAAAATAGAAATATATCTTTATTTGGCTTTTTTTTGTGGATTTAGTATTATATTTGTATGGAAAAAGAGCTTGGATTTGCCAATCTCAATACTTACTTAGACAGGAAACAAATGTTAACATATGTTATAATTCCGGCAACTAAATGAATCTTTTACCTCCACAGTTATTGCTGTTTTCTGAGTCTTTTTACCAATTAGGTCCACCTGTTCATATGTAGATTTCATGTATTTCTTAGCAACATTAAATACCCAACTTGGGCAAGTTGCAGAAAAAAGCAAAGTTTGAGGATTGTCTTCAGAATCTTTAGGGGGGGAAAAAAAAGTCAGCATGAATAAGTCGAACACACCTAGAGTATTCCACCTCACCCAGTACTTCCGGGGTTTACCAATATTCACTATCAACTATTGGAGGCCAAGCTATGCATTGAGGACACAAAATACATCACACAAGATTCTTTTTTTTTTTGGTGGGGGGAGGTGGAACTGGCGATTGAACTCAGGCCCCTGCGATGGCAGGCAAGTGCTTATTCCACTGAGCCATCTCCCTGACCCCTCACACAAGATTCTTAATGGGCAAAGGAATACTGAATTAAGTAAAGGACCCTTGGAAGCAGGGTGCAGGGGATACTCCTATAACCCCAGGTACTCAGGAGACTGAAGCAAGAGGATTCTAAATCTAAGCCCAGAATAGTCACATTAGCAAATTAAAAAATAGCCCAAGATGCAGCCCAATGTAAAGACATAGGTTCAACCTCAGGATCATATACTAAAAAGAATCCTTGCAATAGTGAAAGTACTTAAGTTTTTTTTTTTTTTGAGGAACCAGAGATTGAACTCAGGTCCTTGTGCTTGCCAGGAAAGTGCTTATTCCACTGAGCCATCTCCCCTGCCCCATAAACTTATTAAGTTTAATAATCAACCAGTTAAGCTCTCTAAGCAAATAACCTATAAGAAAACCCACAGATTCTATAATCACTTTATACTCCTTAGTATTTTCTGAATTTAGAATCCCAATTTATCTGTTCTTTGAGGTATTATTTTTTTGTTTGCCTGTACTTAAGACTTTTATTGCATTATTACATGTTTTAAAAGAAAGTGTGAGCAATTTGGCAACACGAGAAGCACAAACCATTCCACTTTTTCTTGTGGGGAGGGAGGACAACATCTAGAGACTGCATGCTGAGGAAATAAGTATTCTACTGCTGAGCTACATCGTTAGCTGTTATTTACAACTTTTATTTTTCAAAAATTAAATTAAAAATTTATTTTAAATGTTTCCTTTATTTCTTTTTTATGGTCAGTTCAGCCCACCCTGGGGGCGGGGCTGGCATGGCATGTGGTGCTGGGGATCGAAATGAGGTCCCTGAATGCTTGCCTAAGCTGGCCTGAGCAGGTGCTTTAGACCACTGAGCCATCTCGCCAGCCCGAAATTTAATTTTAAAATTTCATGCAATTTAATACTCATTAGGGTCTCTTTAATGAGGCTGTCTTTAGAGTAGCCCTTTTTAAAAGAACTGAAGCTTACTCCAGTCATCCCATCTGCCTTGCCACAATTCTATCTCCACTTGAATTATGCACACTGAAAAACTGTGGTCTTATATCCAATTTCATCCAGCAATACATTTTTGGAGCCTATAATTTGAATTGTACATAGTATTGGTACTTTGGCATGTGACCTCAATTCTGTATCATTCCTTAAGCTTTCATTTCTTTTTTGTTTGGCAGAACCAGGGTTTGAACTCAGGGCCTTGGCAAGCGCTTATTTTACTGAACCATCTCCCTGGCCCCAACCTTTCATTTCTAATACTGAAAGTCAGCATTTTTCAGTCAGTATTAGGCAAAAATATTACAGGTCACCACTCTAAATATTTACTGTGATGGACGCATGACCTCTGTCTCAATTTTAGCCACACTGACCAATTCTAGACTCCAATCAACAGTGCCCATTCTAATCCAGAATAAGGATTCTATTTACAACTTTTAACTAAGTAATTTTACTTCTAGAAATCTAAAGAACTAACTCTATATACTAAAGTGTGAGGAAATCTACCTCCATGCTCTATAAACAGAATTATGTGGAATAAAAAAACACTACCAGCATCTGGGGGAATCAATGCTGCCTCTGAGTATTATGTTAAATATTAGTATGTATACCTAAGATTATAATTACCACGAACACTTGAAACAGGGGCTTGGGAGACAGCTCAGTAGAATAAGTGCTTACCTGGCAAAAGCAAGGGCCTGAGTTCAATCCCCAGTCCCCCCCCCCAAAAACAAAACCAAAACCAAACAACCGAAAAAACAAAAAACAAAACTTGCCAGGTTTTGCTGAATTAAGCCCCCTTCCAATTCCTAATGCTTTATCTCCTAGAAGACTTCATTACTATTCTTCCTTTGGTCCCTTATATCAATTGATTTTAGTGTTTACCTTTCTTATAAGCCACACAAAGAATCTCTTCCACTTGATCAGCAAAACCCATATCCAGCATCTGGTCAACTTCATCTAGGACAACATGCTTCAGTTTAGAGAGATCCAGCTTGCCATTCTGTAAGTGGTCTTTGATACGACCAGGAGTCCCAACCAGGATATCAATACCATTGCGCATTCGTTCAACTGTAAAGAAAAGTCAGTAATAAGTGCCTGACTGGAAAGTGCAAGGTTCCGAGTTCAATCCCTGGTACAAACACACACACAAAAGTCAATAAAAAGACATACTGTTTTACACCAATTCCTTGCAACAGCCTAGGGAATTATTTGAATGTATTTTCATTTAAAACATTTATTTGTCAGAAGAAATGTGGTCCA
>NW_004524581.1:8522246-8553231 GCF_000260255.1 Octodon degus | reverse complement strand
CTACTAACCTGTTTTGAAATTGTCTCATCAATATTTGTCTCTCAATAAAATTAAAAAAAAAAAAAGACTCCTTTGGCTAGTACAAAACGTCAAATGTTTTCGAGTGAAAATAATAATCCTAAATAGGAACTTACTATAAGGTATAAGAAGGATCAACTAGACTACAAGGGCAAATATTTTAACCAAGTATAAAAACACTGATAAAACAGAAGTTTTCAATGTAACCCAAATGAAACAGTAACTTTTTTTTTTGTTTTTACTGAGTAGCTACTGTAGCCCAGGGACCACACTAGATACTTTACACATGTCATCCAATTCAGTTTTCACAACATCTCTGCAGAGTGTATTCAGTAGCCCTTTTATAGGCAAGAAAACTGAAATAGAAAAAAAAAAAAAAACCACCAATCTGAACATGAAGTTATACACAACTAATCCTTTGCGCAAAGGCCGTATGTTCATTTCACTAAAACTCAAAATAAATATATAAAAAAGAAATAAATGTAAGCTTGGTATGACAATGCTGAGACTTTTTAATTCCTTCATGACTTTCATAACCACTCTGTATTATAAAGCTGCAAGGTCCTGACTGGAAAGTAATAAACTGGGTGAGGCCTGCAACATCAGGCTGCTGGCCTCCCAGTTAACAGAAAGCTGGCCTACAACAAAAAGCAGCAGATAAAAAGAGTAGTGACACAGAGTGTACCTGGAATGTCTTGAGTTCAATTCCCAGTACCAAAAAAGTAACCTTGCATTCTGACTTTGAGGCTCTACTAGACTGTCCTTTTGAGCTCAATAAGATACTTTTGCAGTCTTTAGGTAAACACTGAGAGAAAATGCAGAAGTTGTAAGAATTATATACAGAATTTAGCCACCACTCGGGCTGGGGAAATGGCTCAATAGAATAAGCGCTTGCCTGGCAAGCGCAAGGGCCTGAGTTTGATCCTAGGTTCCACCAAAACAAAACCCAGAAGGCTTTTGGGGCTGAGGAGATAGCTCAGTAGAATAAGTGCTTCCCTGGCAAGTGCAAGGACTTGAGTTCAATTCCCGGTTCCGCCAAAAAAAAAAAAAGAATAAAATGGGGCCGGGGAGATGGCTCAGTGGAATAAGTGCTTCCCTGGCAAGCGCAAGGGCCTGAGTTCAATCCCCGGTTCCGCAAAAAAAAAAAAAAACACCAAAAAAACACTTACAGTATTGGGCTGGTGAGATGGCTCAGTGGTCTAACGCACCTACTTAGAACAAGCTTAGCAGAGCACTGGGACTGCCGTTCAATCCCCCAGCACCACATGCCAGCCAGCCCCGCCCCTGGTGGGCTGAGCTGGCCACACACACATACACCCACACACAAATAAAATAAATTAAAAAAAATTTTTTTTTTCTTTTTTTGATGGTGCCAGGGATTGAACTCAGGACCTTGTGCTTTCCAGGGAAGCACTTATTCTACTGAGCTAACTCCCTGGCCCTTTCAACCATCTTTAAACAATGATACAGATGCCATTTTCCTACTTTTGGATTTACTTACTTTGACCTCCATATGGCGTTCCACCATAAAAACAAGCTACTGCCAGCTTTCTCGTGATGTCACTGAAGTCTCTGCTTACTTGATTGGCCAACTCCCTTGTAGGTGCAAGAACAAGTACCTGAAAGAGAAACTCACTGAATTTCAAGTACTGTATTTATTTCTTAATTATGTTGGTACTGACCAGAAAACGCAACTCATCCTTCTCATTCTGAAATGTACAAGCTTTGCAGTGTACTCTGTTATGTATAAGGACTATAAATATAATAGTTCCTGATATATGTATATACACATACACACACATATACATATATATATACACACACTGAGAAGAAAAGCTGGCAACCATACCGATCGGAAGAGAAGCACGTTACTGTGTGGTGGGCACGGAGGCCCCATCGAGTGTAGCTGCCTAGAGGAACTACACTTTTCAAGGAGCGCCATTTCTGGCAAAGAGCAACCCAAGCAAAAAGCTACACTGATGACAACATAACTAATATTTGTGCTTGAACTATAGCTTATATTCATTTAATTCTCACAACAATCTTTTGGAGATTATTTTTCTGTACATAAATACTTTTATGATACGCCAGAACATCTATGTTATTCCAATAATACAAAGAAAAAACATGTAAATTAGTACTGAGGGACTTCCCTACCTAAAATTACAAAAGTGTATGCATGATCCTAGGACTGGAGATCTAGCTCAGTGGCATAGCACCTGGCAAGTGCAAGGTCATGAGTTTGATTCCCAGTACCAATAAAAATAAATTCTTTTATTTCTATTCCATCCTTTACATTTTATTAATCCTTTTATGAAATGCATCATTACCCTATCACTCAAGCTAAACCTTTTCCTCCTTTACCAGCCCCTGCCACCTCCATGAACTGTTAACAAGGTATCTTGTATTTCTTTTGAATTAATCTGTTATTAGAGTTCCCTTTTACAATTCCACCTCTTCATAAGTGGGGCAAACAAGATTTTAACTGCTGTCACTTTTTTTTTCTTAAGTATAATCCAGATCTGAGTCAGTTTTGTGGAACATTACTTCCAGTTTACCAGCCTCTGCCTCCACACAGAGTAGTTTTGAAGTAGAGTATTTGATTCAAGTAAAAAGACTACTTAGAGGTAGCTCCTGGCTTTAAATTCAGGCAACCAGATTCCTAGGGGTTCAAGAGGGCAATCAAGGTGGCGTACACCTGCAATCCCTGTATTTGGGAGGCTGAGGCAGGAGGGTCACTTCGAGTTAGAGACCAGCCTAGGCTATAATGTAAGCTTAAGGCCATTGTGAACTGCATAGAGAGACCTCGTCTCAAAAGAAAAAAGAAGGGGCTGGGGGGATAGCTCAGTTGAATAAGCACTTCCCTGGCAAGTGCAAGGGACTGAGTTCAATCCCCAGTTCCGCCAAAAAAAAAAAAAAAAAAAAAAAGCAAGAAAGCAAGCTCCTATACTCAAAACACTTCCTCCTTCTAGGCCAAAATTGCCAAAAAAAATTCACTAAACTGTGAGCCCCAGGTACACCTAAAAATTCAAAGGGAATATGAATACAGTGGGACCCAGGGAGATAGCTTAACTGCACTTGCCTGGCAAGGACAGGGTCCTGAGTTCAATCCCTGGTGCCGTAAAATAAATAACCTTGTGTTGTTAAAAAGAAGGGGTGGGGTGGGGGAGATAGCTCAGTAGAATAAGCGATTGCCTGGCAAGTGCAAGGACCTCAGTTCAATCCCTGGTTTTGCCAAAAAAATAAATAAAAAATAAAAATACCGTGGATCACAAACACGGGACAGATTATAATACTTTAACTTCAGATGATTCACAGCAATCACAATGGGGACTTTAATGGGAACCCAAATTAAACAGTAGGACATAAACTAGGTCCGCAAGATGATCTGTGTAGATTTCCAGTTTGACATGTGTTTAAGATAGTTACCTGCGGGGCACGGCCTTTCTTCCTGTCTTGCAGCTGTCCCTGAAGTTTCTCTATCAAAGGGATGGCAAAGGAGAAAGTCTTCCCCGTGCCTGTCCGTGCCTGTGCAATTAAGTCTTTCCCACTATAGACATGGTGAAAGGTTTTTGCTTGTATAGGAAACAGGAAAGTCACCCCTCGAGCTGTGAATAAATCAATTACGTTATTGCAAATTTCTTTTTGGGGGTGAGAGTGCTGGCAATCAAACCTAGGAACTTCTGCACACTCAGCATACAATCTTTAAACAAACGTGCAACCTACACTAAGTTATTACCCCTAACTCTAACAAGTGCAATTCCTGAAAAACCAACCAGCATATCCAAAGACTGAGGCACAAATCATGTTGATGGTATTACAGAACACAGGAATTTCTACCTCTCGATCAACATCTACAAAGTGAGGTTCAAACATATTCTGGGGGAATTGATTTGAATGAAAAATATTTAAGTTTAAAGTGTCATATTAAATATATTACTTTAAGAGATTGAGTCACTTGTCCTAAAATTTCAGGATGGTATGAATCTTAAAATCTGCTGCTTTGCAATCCAGACTGTTCTGCGCTTGACTCAAAAAAAATACCTAGTGGACAATCTTGGACCACACAGCCAATTCAAGTGTAAGCTGCTGAGTTCTGAGCCAGCCCAGTACCACTAACCCTGAGGTGACTCGTGGATAAGAAAGGGTTAACAAGGCATTAACTAATGGATTAATGTCATCAGCACTATAAATCATTACCCTCCTAAATGTAGCATAAATTTTAATCTTAAGGCAGCTGAGGCTGTCACTATGTCTTGGTTGCATATACTGTTTGTGACAATGTGCCCTTTTTTTTTTTTCAAGTGTGCTGGTTCATTTGAACAAAAATGCTAAAATGCTTCCAAAGAATATGCCCTCTAACATTATATAACATACCCAAGAATATTACCTTTGAGAAGCTTAACAGTCTCTTCAGATATGGGAAAATTAGAAAAAGCGCCTTCTTTTTGTTCCACAGGTATTTCCTATCAAGTAAAGGACCACAGCATGAACCAATTAACACACAGATTAATAAAGGCCTTGTGAAAAAGAACTTATTCTTAAAAACCTCTTCTGAACACATCAATTTAAAAATCAACCAAAAAAAATCACAAAATTTTGGTACAGGTCAAAATCTGAAAAAGGATAATGCTGTAATAATTTATGAGGCGCTACCTAAAGAAAATTGTTGCAAATAAATTCTGCATATTCACTTTGACTAGTAAATTTTTGTTTAAGAATTACCCTACACGAGGAGCTGGGGAGATGGCTCAGTAAAATATGTGCTTGCCTGGTAAACACAAGGGCCTGAGTTCAATCTCCAGTTCTGGGATCCTCCCCCGCAAAAAATTACCCTATAACCATCTCAAACCAACACTACTGTTGAAAAGGTCATTTAGTCCTTTTTCCACAGCAACATCCTGTATATATGTCAACAGAAGATAAGCAACAGAAACAGGCACAGTGGTGCATACCTACAGTCTCACTGCTCAGGAGGTATTTACATCAAATTTCATTCTACTAATAAGACAGTATGATGAGTAAATATCTATTTTTTGAAGCAAAGACAGTCAACCTATTAAAGTCCAACTATACCTGTTCTATCTCACTGTTATTTTCTTCACTGGTGGCACCACTTGAATCAGCTTCAGGATGAGATAACCCATTTTTCAGTCTGGGGCTTTTTGCTCCAATTTCTCCATTGATTTCTTTTTCTTTCTTCATCTTTTTGGGCTTTGGGACACCTATGTCTTCTTCAGAAGGCTCCTGACATTTTACTGCTTTTTTGATTTTAGGAGAGGCAACTTCCTCTTCAATGGGCTCCTTTTGTTTTTTTGTACTTTTGGTTTTAGGGGAAATAACTTCATCCTGGGGTGGCTCCTCTTGCTTTTTAGCCTTTTTGGATTTAGAAGGTTTCATGTCAACTTCAGAAGGACCTACTTTCTTCTTAACACTTTTAGTTTTAGAAGAAATATTTTCTTCCTTTCCTTCTGGTGACTCCTCCGTCTTGTTGGATTTTGGCTTTTCTTTTCTACCTTTCTAAAAAATTCAGAGAAAATACAAACACTGAGCAACGTATCTATACTTTGTATTACTGAGTGATAATAAACAATTTTATCATTTTTGAAAACCAAGAGTGCCTCTTAGTAAGCTATATATTCAATTCATATTGGTCAAACCACTCACTATAAGGCCAAACTTTTTTTTTTTTTTTTTTTAAGGCCAAATTTTCCTAAGTAGAAGTGGCTCATGGGATTCCACAATAGACGCTAAATACTATACAAAGTGATTAATACTGTCCACATTTAATTTCAATATGCAGGTAAGACCAAATATGTCCATAGATAGATGACATTAAACAGATTTCCTTGTTTGCGGTCAAATTTCTTAACAGGTAAAACAGATTTATAATAGCTGCACCTTTCATTTTAAGGGGGGAAAAAAAGCTAACCTATCATCCCACGGCCACATATAAAAAAAGCACATGTATTAAGTCCAACAACCTCAAAATCAAACCAGACACAGATGGTACATGGTAACTTAAGTGTCAGATCTTCAACTTTTCATATTACTGAAAACGTTTTAGAACCTCTCTAACAGCTGTATGAACATCAACCTCACAGACCATAATGAACTAAAAATCTGCCTCCCTGAAACTTCAGGCCTCATCTCTGCTTTCAAATTACAGATTACAGGTCGTCTCTGACACATACTTAAGCTATCCCCCAGTTGAACACAATTATGCAGACACCATCACTACATTCCTACAAGTAACAAGCCTGTGTGCTCCCTAAGCTACCTCTAAGGCCAAAAAACAGCAAGGAAAAAGCACTGAAGTCTGTGGTTTTTTTTTTTTTTTTTGCTTTTGGGGGTACCAGGAATAGAACTGAGGACTTCCTGTCAAGCAGGTGCTGCGCCACTGAACTACATGTCCGGTCCTTGTAAATCTTGGAAAACTCAAGTTTTTTGGGGACATTCTTCGTTTCCACAGACTTAGAATAGACTTACAGTTAAACGCTATCAAGAATGTAACAGTCAAGAATCAGATAGCTACCAAGGTAATTTAAGACTTCAGTGGACTTAACACTGCTGTTCTATATAAGAAATTGGGTGTTCAGTAACATCCCAACATGTCACCACACTTCCACAGGCGGTAAGGCCAATAATCACGAAAAGGAAGTGAATTAGCACAGCCTCTAGGAGCTGTTTACAAAAGACTGTACTTCCCTCACTACTGGGGAAAGTCACCTGAGATGCCGCCACGTGTCTAACATCCCCTTAGTCTAAAGTTTTATTCCGTACTTTTACTTAATTTACAATCCCCTCCGCGCACACTCACGCACGCAACACGTGGGGCCTAGCTGCGCGTCCGGCTCCGCGCGCCGGGTCTCCCCAAGCTGGTGGATGCGTCCAGCCTGCGAGGGCGACACGATAAAGCCTTCGGAGGGCAAGGGGTGCCTCGGCCAGCGCCAGCACCACCTCAGAAGCCTCCAGCCCAGCCTCTGGCTCAGCGGCCGGCCGCGCCGGTCCTCGCCGCCTGCCACGCGCGCCCAGCATCGCCAGCTCTCCGGAACCCCGCTCCTCCCAGCGTCTCGGCCCGACCCTGCCTTGGTCCAGGTCACGCGGTATCACCTTCTCCTTTCCTTTCTTTTCCATGGCCGCGTCTGATTCCAAACCCTCGACAGTGCGAAGTTTTCCCGGCATCACTTAGCACACCCTGCTCAGGCCGACCGGTCTCTTCAACCGCGTGGAAAGGAAGAGAGAGTACGGCCCCTCGGCTCGCCCAGCGTCGTCACTTCCGGTAAACGCACTTCCGGCGGAGGTGCCAGGGCGGAAGTCCGAGGCTCTCTTGGTAGTTTCAGAGTACCGGCTTCTGGCGTTGGAGGTGTCTGGGCTTAGAGTGTTGACTATTGAAGGCGCTTGGAGTTAGCGTTTGGCACCGAGGGTGGAACCGGACAGAAACAACACGATTACTTTTGTATGCTTAGTCGAACACTGGCCAGATTTCTGACTAGTCCTGATTGATAAAGGAAGACATGGTTTTATTGTTTTTTTAAAAAATGTATTTGGAACGGGATCTCACTAGGCAGCTCAGACTCAGTGATCCTCCTGTTTTCAGCCTCCACAGCGCTGGAATCACAGGCGTGCGCGGCCACGCCCCTATTTGGACACTGGTTCAGCGCGCCCCGGAGGCTGAGTGCAGAGCCAGGTACAGAATACTGGTCCCTGAAGCAGGCGCTTAATCCGCTGAGCTATCTCACAGTCCCTAATAGTTGCTTTTGGGTGGCGTCTTGTTTCCGTGTTTTTAGATCTAGTGGTATGTAAGGTCCAGTATTCATTCATTCGTTTATTTTTAAAGAGAATACAAACTGGTAAAAGAAGAAAACACATTAGAAACGATTCAAAATTTAAACAAAATAATAGGAATTTGAGAATGGTGGTTGTATTACATAATACAATTAACTTCAAATTAGCTGTCTAAATTACCACATATAGGGCTGGCCAAACAGCTCAGCGGATTAAAGTGCCTGCTTAAGCAGACGCAGCTGCCCAGGTGCATGACTGACATGCCATGCCAGCCCAGCCCCGGGGATGCGCTGAGGTGGCGATTGAGGCTGGGCCTGGTGGCGTGCACCTGTAATCTCTGCTTTTGGGAGGCTGAACACAGGCGGATCACTGCGCGACTGATCTATGTAGTGAGTCCCTGTAGACTCTACTAAAAAAAAAAAAAAAAATTGAAAAAAGATTATCAGATAGATAAAAACATGCAAAGTTGGGGAAAAATGAAAAAGTTTAAGCATTAACTATACCTTTCTTATTTATTTATGTGTGTGTGTGTGTGTGTGTGTGTGTGTGTGGCCAGCTTTGCAGGGGGCGGGGCTGGCTGGCATGTGGTGCTGGGGGATTGAACCGCGGTCCCTGTGCTTTGCTAAGCTTGTTGTAAGTAGGTGCTTTAGACCACTGAGCCACCTCACCAGCCTGACTATACCTTTCAATAGACCAGCAGAAATCAACAGCACAATTATTCAAGCTATTCTGTACATACACATAAATATATTTTCCCTTTTTTCTTTTGTTCTTTTCCTCATCCCAGTTTTTCCTTCCCACTGAACATTTTTTTCCTTTTTACAGTGTATATTGTACCTTTCAGATTTTATGTATTTCTTTCAGGAGGTGGGTTTTTTTTTGGGGGGGAGTGGAACTAGGGATTGAACTCAGGCTCTTGTGCTTGCCAGGCAAGCGCTTATTCTACTGAGCTATCTCCCAGGCCCCTCAGATTTTATGTATTCTTTTAGTTCTTACACTAGCGAGACAATACGGTGTTTTCATAGGCCGGTCTGATTTATTTCACTTACCAGTATGATCTCTAGTTGCATCCACTTACCAATAAAAGCTTCAAGTTATATATGTATATATTACAGCTGTCATACTCCATTATGTAAAAAAAATTTTGTATTTATTCCTCAGTTGATGGACATTTGGGTTGTTTCCAAGATTTAGCTATGACAAATTGTGCTGCTCATGTAAATTACTGTGGTATGAGGATTTCAGTTCTTCTGGAAAAATACCCAGGAGCAGAATAGCTGGGTCAAATGGGACTTCTGATCCCAGTTTTCTGAGGAATGTCCACAGCGGTTGTACTAGTCTGCATTCCCACAGTGGAGAAGGGTTCCTTTTTCACACAACCCCTCTAGCATTTGTTATTGGTTGATTTCTTATGATAGTCATTATTCTGGGGAGGGGAGACAAAACCTCAATGTTTTATTTTGCATTTCTTGAATGACCAATGATGTTGAACGTTTTCTCATACATATTTTTGTCGTTTGTATTTCTTCATTTATGAAGTGTATATTCATCTCAGTTTTTTTGAGATGGACATCCCATGTGGATGTCCAGTTTTGTATTGGGTCTTTGAATTTTGGGGGCTTATTTTTTTTTTTTTTGTGGAACCGGGGATTGAATTCAGGCCCTTGTGCTTGCCAGGCAAATGCTTATTTCACTGAGCCATCTCCCCGGCCCCTGGGGGCTTATTTTTTAAAAAAATTCTTTATGTGTTCTAGATAGAAGTGTTTTGTCAGAGGGACAATTGGTTATAATTAATTCCCAATTCATGGGTCTTCTTTTTACTCTATTGGTGATTTCTTCTGATCTGCAGAAATATTTCAAAAAGGTGAGATCCTAATTGTTGATTCTTTGAAGTATTTCCCATGCAGTTTGGTTTTTGTTCATGAACTCTCTACCTACCCCATGTCTTTAAGATTTCTACCCACTTTCTCCTCTACAAGATTTAGTGTTTCAGTTTTAATATTTAAATCCTTGATCCATTTTGAATGTATTTTTGTGCATGGTGATAGATATGGGTCTAATTTTAGCCTTGGGCATGTGGAAGGCCAGTTTTTTCAGCATGACATATCTTTCCCCCAGTCAAAGATAAGGTAGCTGACTGCGTTTATATTTGTACCTGCATCTTCTAATCTGTTCCATTGATTCTCAGGTCTGTTTTTGTTTTCACCAGTACCATGCAGTTTTTTTTTCTTTCAGAAATGAGAATTGAACTCAGGCCCTTGTGCTTGCCAGAGAAACACTTACTCCACTGAGCCATCTCCCCAGCCCCCAACCAAGCAGTTTTTATCACAGTGGTTTTTTTAGTATAATTTCAGGTCAGGGATTGTGATGCTTCTTGCCTTACCTTTGTTTCCTAGGATTACTTTTGATATTATGGATCTCTTCTGGTTCCAGATGTATTTTAGGAATATTTTCTCTAGATCTGTGAAGTGTACTACTGGTATTTTAGTTGGGATTTCATTAATCTGTATAACAATTTTGGGAGTATGGCCAATTGCACAATGTTGGTTCTTCATACTCATGAGCAAGGAATATCTTTCCATTTTCTGAAATCCTGTTTGATATCTTTTTTTGGAATACTATAATTTTCACTATATAAATCTTTTACTTCTTTTGTGAGATTGATTTTTCTTTTTGTATTTAGTACAGGGTCTACAGGGTCTCACTACTAGATCGGACTCGTAGTGATCCATCTGTGTTCAGCCTCCCAAGAACTGGGATTACAGGCACGCACCCCCACAGCCAGTCTCAATTGTTGTCTCAGTGTACCCCGGGGATGAGGCTGGCATGGCATGCCAAGGATATAACCCTGGCCATTGTGGTGAGATTGATTTCTAAGTATTCCATATTTTGGGTGTTATTGTGAAAGGTGTGGTTTTCCTAATTTCTCTCTTGATGTGTTCATTGTGTATAGAAATACTATTGATTTTTGAATGTTGACTTTGTATCCTACTATGCTACTGAATTTGGTAGTTAAGCCTACAAGTCTTTTGGTGGAGTTTTGTAGAGTATGTCATCAGCAAATAATGATAATTTCACTTCTTCCCTTCCAATCATTATTCCTTTTATTTTTCTATCTTGTCTAGTTGCTCTGGCTGTTTCCAGAATTATATTGAATAGGAGTAGTGACAGTATACATCCTTGTCTTTTTCCTGATTATTTATTAACTTATATATTTATTTTGGTGCTGGGGATCGAACTCAGGCCCTTGCACTTGACAGCCAGGTGCCTGTGCTACTGAGCTATACCTCTAGACCTTGTTCCTGATTTTAAAGTGAAGGTTTTCAGTTTTTGTCAGTATGATGTTGGTTGTTGGTTTCACAGATGGCTTTTATCAGGCTGAGGGAAAGACCACTTATTCCAGTTTTTTGTAGGGTTTTTAATCAGGAATGAGTGTTGGACTTTGTCAAAAGCTTTTTCTCATCTATTGAGACAATTATGTGATTTTTGTTTTTGGCTCTGTTGACATGGTATATTACATTTATGGATTTGTGTATATTGAACCATTCCTGCATTGCTGGCATGAATCCCACTTGGTAGTGATATATAATCTTCTTGATGATTTGCTGCATTCAATATTTTATTGAGGGTATGCTAATATTTTATTGAGTGTTTTTACATCTAGTGTTCCACAGAGAGATTGCCTATAATTCTCTTTTTTGGTTAGGTCCTTCTCTGGTTTTGGTATCAGAGTAATATTTGCTTCTAGGAATGAAGTTGGGAGAATTTCTTCCTTTCAATTTCATTGAAAAGTGTGAGAAAAGTTGGCATTAAATCTTCTCTAAATTTCTTATAGAATTCAACTGTGAATCCATCAGGACCTGGGATTTTCTTTGTTCATAGGTTTTGTATTATATTTTCAACTTCATTTCCTGTTGTTGGGTTATTCAGAGTTTATGTATCTTTTTTTTTAATTTATTTATTTATGTGTGTGTGGGGGCAGCTCAGCCCACCAGGGGGCAGGGCCAGCTGGCATGTGGTGCTGGGGGATTGAACCGCGGTCCCTGTGCTTTGCTAAACTTGTTCTAAGTAGGTGCTTTAGACCACTGAGCCATCTCACCAGCCCAGAGTTTATGTATCTTCTTGACTCAACTTTGGCATTTTATATGTACTTGGGAAATTGTCCATTTCCTTTATGTTTTTTATCCTGTAAGAGTAAAGATTTTGAAAATAGGTATTGACGATCTTCTGAATTTCTATAGGTTCTGTAGTGATTTCACCCTTTTCATTCCTTATTGCATGAATTTGAATTTTTTCTTTCAACCTATTTTTGATAAGGTTGGCTAGGGGCTTATCAATTTTATTTATTATTTCAAAGAACCAAGTCTTTGGCTCATTAATTCTTTGTATTATTTTCTTCATCTCCATTGTATTTTATTTCTGCTCTGATCTTTATAATTTCCTGCCTTCTTTGGGCTCTGGGCTTGACTTGCTCTTTTTTTTCTAGGAGCCTGAGGTACAGCATAAGATTATTTATTTGGGCTTGTTCTGTTTTCCTAATGTGTGAATTTACTGCTATACATGTCTCTCTTAGGTCAAACTTTCATTGCCTCTCACAGTTTCTGGTAAGTTGTATCTGCAGTTTTGTTTGATTGTAAATATTGTTTAATTTCTTATTTAATTATATATGTGACCCATTGATTGTTCAAGAGAGTGTTACTTAATTTCCATGTGTTTATGGAGTTTTTGCTGTTTTTTTCTTTTTTTTGATGGAACCGGGGATTGAACTGAGGCCCTTGCACTTGCCAGGCAAGTGCTTATTCTACTGAGTTATCTCCCCGGCCTGTTTCTTTTGTCAATAATTTCCAGTTTCATTGCACTATGGTCAGGTAATATGCATGAAATAATTTCAGCTCCTTTGCATTTACTTAAGCATGCTATGTGTGCTATTATATGGTTTATTGGCTAGTGTTTTTAACTATCTTGTGGAAACCTTTTACAGCTGTCGGTCAACTCAGGAGCCTTAACACAAGTAAGAATTCAGAAGGTTCTGGTTGTCTGTAAGTACACCTACAAATGTCCCTGAGCATTTATTATAAAGTGTGAGAAGTAGGGCTAGGATTCACTAGCCTTCTCCAGCCTCATTGCTGAGCCATATGCCACCCCTGAAATCCAGCAATTCAGGAGACCAAGGCAGGGAGGTGTGTGTGAAGTCAAGACCAGTCTGGCAAACATAACGTGACCCCATGTTGTCCCTCACTTTTCTTTTTTCTTTTTGGCGATACTGGGGATTGAACTCAGGACCTTGCGCTTGCCAGGCTGGCGCTTACGCCACTGAGCTATATCCCCAGCCCCTGTCCCTCCCTTTTCTGCCCTCCCATATTATAGACTAATGCAGGAGACAGATGTCAGTATTTTTTTTTCTGAGGAACAGAGTGACACTTAACTCAGTCTCGGAACCAATAAGAGCCCAGACCATGTAGACTCCCAGTAGAAACTGATGGGCTCCTAGTTGTGCATAATTAGGACAGTGTACTACTTCAGTAGCAGTATAAGCAGAAGGAAAGTTGTCCATTAAGGGAGCAATGGCAGTGTTATTTGACTTTTTCTGAAAAACTAGCGATTCAACAATTGAGAATTAGTCATAGTTTAAAAAAATGGGTGAGAATTTGCTTAGTGAGTCTGAACAATTTACTGAACCTGTACCTGAGTACAGGTACAAATCAAAAAGAGGTAACAGGCTGGGGATATAGCTAAGCAGTGAAGTCCTGAGTGAGAAGTCCTGAGTTCCATTCCCAGTACTAAACCAAAGAACACCATACCACATCTCACCCCACAGTATCCCACCCCACCCCAAGTCTTGCGGATCAGTGGAACAGAACAGAGGAGGTAGAAACAACCCCAGGCACATTCAAAAATGATAGCAAAAGTTATATTTTGAGTATGAGAAATCTAAATAAGATAATGAAAAGGGTTCACCAATGTTTGGCACATAAAGTGCGATAAACAAGTTATTAAAATTCTCAGGTGTGGGGCCAGAGAGATGGCTCAGTAGAATAAGCACTTCCCTGGCAAGCGCCAGGGCCTGAGTTCAATCCCTAGTTCCAGAAAAAAAAAAAAATTCTCAGGTGTGTCACAAATGTTTTCAAAATCAATTCAAAATATATTTTATGACTAAGGACAGTGCTGGAAATTTTATTTCTGTATTTCATGGGATTAGTTCTTACTGAACATTTAAAAATCTGAGAAATTTTGTATTTAATGGTATTTAAGAGAACATTTTTATCATGATTCCTTTTTTTTTTAAATTTTATTTATTTGTGTGTGTGTGTGTGTGTGTGTGTGTGTGCGCGCGCGCGCACGCGGCCAGCTCAGCCCACCAGGGGGCGGGGCTGGCTGGCATGTGGTGCTGGGGGATTGAACCGTGGTCCCTGTGCTTTGCTAAGCTTGTTCTAAGTAGGTGCTTTAGACCACTGAGCCATCTCACCAGCCCCCCATGATTCCTTTTATACTGAGGATGGAAGATTAGAAAACTAGCTGGAGGAAAGGACATGCTGAGAAATCGATGAGGAAGGAAATGCCAGTAAAGATAAGCAGAATCCTGAGCAGGTTCTTGGGGTGGACGAGTTGTTAATGAAGGGCATGAAGAGGTGGAACTGGGCTCAGTGCTGTGAAGAGGGTAAAAGTGCTCCCATGAGGCAGAGCGTACAGGCACAATGAGCCTTACCACAGTGAGCTTCCTAGTAAGCACAGGCAACATAGGTTGCAGAACTCTTGTGAAACAGGGCATAACTGAAGGCTGTGACAGAGTCCCAGAGCTGAGAGAGTTTACAGCAGGACACATCCTCACCTTCACTCATTGCCAAGTGGCTCAGTTAGAGTTCTGCACTAGGCTGACAAACCACATGAAACAAATAGATGCTGTCACCCTGCCAACGTGATTGTGTTGTAAGTAAAGACAAGTAACTGGAGCTGTCACATGGCCAACATCCTTCTGGCATCTGTATAAACCCCGCACACAGAAGGCTGATCCTCGCACTCCTAGTGCTTCCTGTACTTTTTATCACACAGTGCTGGTCTGGGAAGGTGACTGTCCAATTAACTCCAGTGCTAACTGGCATCTATGGCATTTTCTTTGAGTACTTTGGTACTGTGTTTATTCTACATCCACTCCATCACCTTGTCCCTAAGCCCAGGTCTGGTAAGATCTTTCTCATATATTTATATTTCACATGGAATTGCAGCTCCTATTATAGCATACAGCTTTTGACTCTGAAACATTAAGAATTTAGGGTCCAGGAGAAATAATCAGAAGGCTGTAGAAGACCAAGGAGAAAGAGTTAAAGAAATTGAGATTATTTAGTTTTAAAAGATCAATGACTAGGGAGGGACTTAACAGTGTTTTTTTTCCCCAGAGTCTTACTATGTAGTTCAAACTGGCCTTAAATTCACTATGTAGCCCAGGCTGGCCTTGAACTTGAGGCAGTCCTCTTACCTCAGCCTCCTGAATGCTGGGATTACAGGCATGCATCACCAAGCCCAGCTCAATGGAATTTCTGAGTTGTTCTCAGAGGTTACTTAAAAACCAAACCCATCAGTTCCTAACACACTAATTTGACCTGTAGCCTATTGGCTTTTTTACAGGAAAGGATTTTGATGTTTTACTTTCATTTATCCAATTGCTTTGGAAATGAGAAGTGTAGCAAATGAAGAGAATGAGGTACAGGGAAAGCAATTTCATTCTCTATATATTCTAGAACCTTTGGGGGGTAAACCTTGAGTAGAAGTAAATGAAACATGTTATTAATGTGGATTTGGGGCTGAATACAGTAAATACAATTTCTGAATCCTCAAAATCACCTGATTTCCTTTATTGCTTCCTTTAAAATGTAGACACTTAAACACAGCTCCCTGTCTTGTCCCCCATTCACTGCACGGGAGTGACTAGGCCAAGAGCAGTCAACCATGCTGGTTTTCTTTGGTGTGAGGGATGCAAATGCTAAGATTATGGCCCATGCATCTGACCCCAGAATGACCCCTGGTTCAGAGGGAGTTCTGGAGAAAGGTTGGTTGAACTAGATTGATTATTCAGACTTTCAAATTTCTGGATGAGTTTAAGGAAGACACTAAATATGTGAAGCAGTATTTCAGGCACATTGAGGAGCAGATCCTAAACTTAAGGCCTTGTCTGGCCTTAAATACAATGCTGTCAAGGTAGAGTGAACTACTGGAAATTTGTAATAGAGTCTTATTTTGGAATAATTCATTCAGCTTTACAACGAAAATAATTATCTTGCAAATATCTAGGAAGTGAGTTGGGTTTTGTGTGTAATTTCTTTCTTTTTTTTTTTTTTTTTGGTGGAACCAGGGATTGAACTCAGGCCCTTGAGCTTGCCAGGGAAGCGCTTATTCTACCGAGCCATCTCCCCGGCCCCTTTGTGTGTAATTTCCTAAGGAACAAAAGTTCCTCGATGCTACTGAATTTGCTGCTACATAGCCCTAGTGACAGTGTAGAGAAGCAAAGTAATTCTTTGGCTAGGCTCACCTGGTGTTACAGGCTGTCTCCCAAAAAGATGCTGAAGTCCTAACACCAGTACGTATGATAAAATCTCAGAGATAAAAATCTCAATTTTAAGTTTCATGTAAGCTATTATTTGATGTTTATCTTTTTTTTTTCTTTTTTGTCTTTGTGAGACAGGGTCTCATGGAGTTCAGGATGGCACTGAGCTCTTAATAGCCCACGCTGATCTCAAACTCATAAACAATTGTCCTGCCTCAGCCTCGTGAGTGCTGGGATTTCAGGCATGTACCACCACACCTGGCTTTGATGTTTGTCTGTTTTAATAATTTAGAGGGGGCCTGCCCCTTAGCTCAGTTCTTTAAGTGGCTGCTTCAACAAAGCAGTAAGGCTCAGGTTGCTGTGGTTCGATCCCCACAACTTAAGCCAGCCAAACCTGCCCTGGAGGCATTGGGAGCAAAAAAAAAAAAAAAAAAAAAAAAAAAATTTAGGTAAGTGTGCAATGAACTTACACTGTGATATCCTTGAGTCAGGAACCTTGATATATCCATCTTTGTATTCTCAAAATTCCAGACAGTTCTTGGCACACAGTAGTCTGTCACTAAATATTTGTCAAACATTAACATGGCAGTCACTGGGGGGAACTGGAATAAATTATAACTAGATGTTCAGGGGCCGGAGAGATGGCTCAGTAGAATAAGTGCTTCCCTGGCAAGTGCAAGGGCCTAAGTTCAATCCCTGGTTCCAGGAAAAAAACAAACAAACCAAAAACCACCACCACCACCAACTAGATGCTCAGGCAAGAGAGCATGTCAGGCTGGCCAAATAGCTCAGCAGGTTAAAGTGCCTGCAAGAAGGCGTAGGGGCCAGAGTTCGATTCTCAGGCCTGCTGTGCTGGCCCTGCACCCAGGGCATGCTGAGACAGCAATTGAGACTGGGCATGGTGGCGTGAGCCTGGTCTTGGGAGGCTGTAAACAGGTGGATCACTATGAGTCCGATCTAGTGGTGAGACCCTGAATACTCTGTAGACTCTTCCCTAAAAATACAAAAAAAAAAAAAGAAAAAAAGTGCATGCTTGCCTAGCAAGTGCAAGGTCCTAAGTGTGATTCCTGGTACAAAAAAAAGCATGTCAACCATACTTAGGAGGAGCAGATGTAAGTACAGCCAACAAGTTGACTGACAAATACTTAACAGTTTAGACTTCAGCAAGTAGTCTGGAGTACCTAAAGGCCCACTTAGTCCCTACTTCAATGACTGATACTACTGCTGTACAAGATAGTGGTGTACCAAGTACAGGGACATGTTTATTAATATGTTCAACACGAGAATAAGCCCTAGAACACTACTAAGTGGAAAATAGGTATCAAAGCTTATAATATGCTTCTCTTTAACTTAGCTGAAAATAGGCACAAACTCAAAAGTCTAAGAAGAAAAATGCAAAAGGCCTCTTGTGTTCCAAGGTGGCCAACTTACTAAAATGAGACAGTAGTACAAAACTCAGTTAACAAGTGAAAGAATTAAGTCATATATATTTGACAGGAAATGAAAAGTTCTGGTTATCAATTTTCCTAGACCAGATTCTGATGTAGATGTGCTATTTTTCATAAAATTATTAAAGAATTTATTTCATTTTATTTATTTATTTTTTTTAAAGAACTTATTTTAAATGTGTGCATACACTAAAACTTAACATTGGGGCCTAGGAGATAGCTCAGCAGAATAAGCACTTGCCTGGCAAGAGCAAGGCCCTGAGTTCAATCCCCAGTACCACAGAATAAACAAACAAACAAATAAATAAATGAATAAATGTAAAACTGAAATGTCTACACAATAAAATGTTAGCATTAGTTATCTCTGAGTGATGTGATTTGGGTGGTTTGTTTTCTTCTCTATTTTTTGCAGATCTTCAATAATGGACATGTTACTAATAAGAGGAAATGGAGAATGGATTTTTAAAAATTACTGTTAAGCACTACTCACAAAACAATGAGAAAAGCTCTCAGACATTCCCACTTAAGTGTAAATTCATTATTGCAAATGCTAACGCTGAATAGAATAAAACACTATTTCATTTACAAATTTAAAACCAAAGACCAGAGTAACTGACTCAAGTTGAAGTAGCTATTAAGTGATCATCCTAGAGAACACAGTACTGAACTGGAGGCCAAAGTGAAATCCTTAAAAGTGCTGGGCTCTAAAAGGAAGAAGCAGAATAAAGTTAAGTGGCTGAATGCAGCTCAAAGCTGGAAAAGAATCCAATTGGACACATTCCCTGCCCACTCCTTTCCCAAATATATGGGAAGCTATTACCTGATTTTTTTTTTTTTTTTTTTTTCCTTTGGAAGCAGGGATTGAACTCAGGCCCTTGCACTTGCCAGGTAAGCGCTTAGTCTACTGAGCCATCTCCCTGGCCCCCTTATTACCTGATCTTGTGAAGATCCCTGCTAATGGGAGGTGACCTGAAATCCATCCAGCTTGCTGAAATTTACCTTCATGCTTATCTTCTTCATTCTCTCCTGAAATCCTTCAATAGCTGTTCAAAATATGCCAAGACACAATGCTTGCCGGTTCTCATTCTCACTGCTTTCCTTGGTGAAGTCTCCAGCAATAAGGGCTCAAATATGGTACCTCATAATTTAGACCATATTGTTTTATTAGCTATTCTATGCTTTGGCCTCAGTGTCCATTCTCTTTTGTGTGTGTGTGGGGGGGGACAGAGATTGAGACAGGGTGTTGCAACAATCCTGCTTCAGCGAGTGCTGGGATTATAGACCTACACAATCACACCCCGCTTTCCAGTGGGTTTTTTTTTTTTTTTTTTTTTTTTTTGTGGAACCAGGGATTGAACTCAGGCCCTTGAACTTTTTTTTTTGTACTTAATTCACACTGTCATATTGAAAAAACTTTCTCTGAACCCTTCCTATTTCTAGCCTGGGTGTTCTTACTTAGAACTTGCAACTCACTGCACTTAGTCAGGCATTGAGGTTTCTATGTATTTCACTGACTTCTGAGATGCTGAGGACAGACTGAGCATTCCTTATTCACCAAAACATATTTCCTGTAACACTGTGCGCACACCACATAATCTAAATAAATGGGCTATTACCTATGCAACTTAGGTACTGGAATGTAAATTTAGAGCTCACAATTGCAGAGCTGAGACTTAACCCTTCCTCCCCGAAATAACAGCTGTCTGGAACCATTTCTCCATATCAAAATTCTGCTTCTGTCCAGCACTGTAGATCCTCGCCTCTGCTACAACTGAAATGTGGCTCATCCAGAAATACATAGCCCATGAAGCTTTCTACCCCACACCTGACTGGTGTCGGTGTTTCCCCTTCCATCAAATCCATTTCCAAACCGTTACTGCTTTGCTTTCATGTAAGTCCTCACACTTTTTTAAAAAAAATTTTTTATTTATTTATGTATGTGTGTGTGGCCAGCTCAGCCCACCAGGGGGCGGGGCTGGCTGGCATGTGGTGCTGGGGGATTGAACCGTGGTCCCTGTGTTTTGCTAAGCTTGTTGTAAGTAGGTGCTTTAGACCACTGAGCCATCTCACCAGCCCCATTCCTCACACTCTTAAAGATATGTGGTCACACAGTACCTCCTATGCCCTTCCCCATCCACTAAGGTGTTGCACTGGTTTAGTCTTCCTCCCTGCTCTCTTCTGGCTTTCTTCACCCTAGGAGACTTTGAATGTCTATGAAAATCACCTACACAACCCCTATTTGCAGTCCCTCCACTCAGCTGAAATGACCAACAAAATTCCCTGCACCACCATTCCCTGCACTTGTCTCCACCCTGGCTGCCTGGCTCTTTGAGCCTCAGGCCCTTAAGAGACCTTGAATTCCCTGTCTCGTCTATGTTACGATATCAAGCCCATCTCCACTTCAACTCCTAGGCAGGCCAGACTCCAGTCACTTCATTAGAATCCTCCACTTCACACCTTGATGCCCTTTCCGCTAGCAGTGAAAAACTTCAGTCCTGGATTGATCAATCATCTTTTTTTTTTTTTTAACTCTCTCCTTTCCACATAATGCTGAGTGTTACAATAGGAAATCACTCAACTAAACTGTAGTCACTACAAATTCAGCCTCTCAACATTTTATCTTAAACAGATGCAAATTGAAATGCACACAATACTACTTTCCTCCTGATAAAACATGTTGGGAGATGTGCTTCTCCATTCTAAAGCTAAAATCTCTGTGCTTGGCCCTATCCTGGTGGGTCTTTAAAGGGATCTTCCTCCACCCCTGCCCCATAATCTGATGATGTCTTTTTTTTCTGATAGCCTATCTTGTACCTCCAGCTTTTGCTTATTCTTCCATATTTATGGCTAAACTCCTGGAAAGTGACCTCCATGTTTCCTGTCTCCACTTCCCATTTCCTGCTGAATCTGCTGTCTTTTCTCTGTACTCTATGAACAGTTGCTCCCTGTATGCCATTTCCTTTCTGCCAAATCCATTACCCACTTCAGCCTCATGTCTCGATTTCCTGTGAAAACCTTGTATTCCTGTGCTTTCTGCCCCTTTTCTTATCCTTTTCAATGGACACCCTTTCTTCTATATACTAAGTGCACTGACTGTCACCTGGGTTCTTTCCCATCTTCATCCTTACTGTGCTTTCCTTGATAGTTACAAAACTATGTGCTCACTTTGGCAGCACATGTACTGACAATACTAATTTTTTATTATCTCTAGAACAATCCTCTCATGAGCTTCAGATCTATACACAATTGCCTACCTATAATCTCATGCAGTACTCAATCTGTTTTATTCTGAATTAATCATATTCCTACTCTCTCCTATGTAATTTTTCTTCCTCTTGATACCCTGTGACAACAATCTTGAGTTTTATGCTTTTGACTCTCATCTTTCAATTCAATCAATGAGTCTTGTGGCTGGGTGTGGTGGTGCACACCTGTTATCCCAGCCCTGGAGAGGATGAGGCAGGAGGATCACAATGGGTTTGAAGTCAGCCCATGGCTAGTAAGTTCAAGGCCTGCCTGAACTGTATAGTAAAACCTACCTCAGGAAGGCAACAAAAACAACCCCCTCCCTCCCAAAAAAATACTGAGTCTTTACAATTCTCTTAAAAACCTCTGAGATCTACTCATGTTTCTCTGTATCTGCTGCCCCTATTTACTAGTGTTAAATGTATCAGTGCAGTAGTTAAACTCATCTGGGCTCAAGTTCTCACTCTATGTATTATCTAGCCGTGTAATCTCAAGTAAAAGCCTCTTAAGGATCCAGTTCTCAACTCAAAATACATTAGTTACCATTAGGTACAGCTCATCAGCATTTCTAGTTTATTCCCACAACTTCATGAGAGGTCTCTTGACTTATAGCCTGTTCTTATCTCTAGTAATCTTTCTAAAACACAAATCAATCAATTACTCCTTACTGTAAGCCCTTTTATATTTCCCCACTGTATAACAATGCAGATATGACCTTTAAAATCTCACTCTTGTTAAATACTAAATCCTTATTCCTGTCCTCTGCCTAATACAAGGAAAACCACACTGAATGAACTCCATTCTCAGACTTAAACTCTGGCTTCCTATCTACATGGTTCCTTTGCCTACAAGTCCTCCCCTAAGCTCCCCTTCCCACCACACCCACAAATATGGTGGGACAGTAGATCAAATGATAGCTTTGCTTTTCTTTTTTTGTGATACCAGGGATTGAACTTAGGACCCTGTGCTTGCCAGGCAAGTGCTTACTCTACTGAGCTATCTCCCCAGCCCTTGCTTTTCTTCTCTATTGGGTATCACTTTTTATTTATTTATTTATTTATTTGAGAGAGAGAGAGAGAGAGAGAGAGAGAGAGAGAGAGTGTGTGTGTGTGGCCAGCTCAGCCCACCAGGGAGCAGGGCTGGCTGGCATGTGGTGCTGGGGGATTGAACCGCGGTCCCTGATGCTTTTGCTAAGCTTGTTCCAAGTAGGTGCTTTTAGACCACTGAGCCATCTCTCCAGCCCCTGGGTATCACTTTTTTGAAAGTCTTCTGGATTTTAACAAGGTCCTTAATGTTCCATACCTCTCTGTACATATCTGTTAGTCTCTATCATAGTTGCCTGACTATCAGTAATTTTCATGAGGATAGTCACCATGCCTGTTCACAATTATATTCCCCAGTGTTTAGCTTAGCTATGGATATAGAAGACATTCAATAAATTACCTGTTGAAGAAATTAGTGAGTATGCACTACTTGCGTACCTCTTTAAAATTATCCAGAAACTTAAACTGCTACAACAACCTCACCAGTTTATACAACCCTTAATATAGAATGGATTTATTTCTCTATTACATAACCTTATGGAAGTAATGATCTAATACAAATACGCTATATTTTGGAAAATGTAAACCTTAAGGAAGGTTAACTGTCAAGTCAAAGAAGAAATTAAAAAAAAAAAATTATTTGGTACAGGGTCTCACTAGGCAGCTTAGATTTGTAGTGATCCTCCTGTCTTCAGCCTCCCCAACATTGGAATTACAGGTGTGCACCACCACGGTTTCCAAGGCCGGCTCAGCACACCCAAGAGTAGGGCCAGCACAGCTTGTGGTGCTGGGGATCGAACCCTGGTCCCTGTACTTGCCTAAGCAGGTTTTTAGTCTGCTGAGCTATCTTGCTGGTCCAAAAGAAGAAATTTTAAAGGATTATATTCAGAAAATTCATTACACATAGTGAAAAGAGACAATAAAAGGAGGCTTTTTTTATTCAAAGGTATAACTGGATAAGTAATTTGTTTACAGCCATTCTTGTGAAATACTTTTTTAAAAAAATACGACCAACTTCTTCGCAAACAGTAGACACATACCTCAACTATGATGACTCTAATTTTTGGTGGATAATGTACACATGATTAGGCAGAAATAGGCAAGCTCACACTGGTAGATTAACTATCAGATGCTCAGTCAAAATTCCGTTTGTGGCCTCCGTTTCTTGATCGATTTCTGTTCCCACTTCGTCTTCTACCATCTTGTCGACTTCCTGAGCGACTCCCCTGTCGACTCTGTCTACCTGACCGGCCACCAGATCGGCCACCTGAGCGGCCTGACCGGCCAGACCTGCCACTTGACCAGCCACTCCTCTGTCTGGAATTAGAAGATGTGTTTCCATCATAATATTCTTCAATTTCAGGTAATTTGGCTGGCACTGAGAGTATCCAGTCTGAATCATGCCACTCTGCCTGTCAGGGGAATTTACAAAATTAATATAAATGCAAAACAGAAGCCAGGAGCAAGAAAAGCCAATTTAAAAAAAAGCCCTTTTCATATTCTTTATCTATTAATTAAAGGTCATATTTGGTTTATATGTTCTAAAAGAAAGCATCACCTGCTTTGTCAGCACAAACAAAAAGGCCATTAACAAGCAGTGTATCAACACATAGCATCAAATAGTGCAAATAACATCAACAGGATCAAGAAGTAAACAGCTGATGATGGACGGACTGAAAAATGTAGCCAGTGAAAACAATCTGGTATTACAGTAAACAACTCAAATCATATAAATCAGGGAGCTGGTATCACTATGTGATAGCTACATTAACTGTGCATAATAGCTGTTACGGTTGATACACTGTGTCAACTTCATAACAATAATCATGAGTTGACAACAGGGTGGAAAGAGATGAACTTTCTCACACACTACTGATGGGTCTGGGGATCTGTGACTGAAGTCTTAAAAATGCACAAACTTGTTGGACAATAGTCAAAGAGTGATTGGGGAGATAGCTTGGTGGCAAGGACATAGGTTTGATCCCTGGTACCACATGCTGTGTGCTGCCACTAGGTGTGGTGGCACATTGAGTCTGAGCTGCATAGCAAAACCCTGTACCAAATACATTAATAAAAGATTAAAAAAAAAAAAAAAAGTAAAAAAGATTAGTGTGGCCATGCATGAAGAATTAGCTATACCAATGTTCAGAGCTATCCTGCTTGTATTACTGGAAATAATCTAACCTGAAGAACAGGACACTGGTGGTCAAACTTGGGTCACATGACTACATGCACGTGTGAGGCTCTGAGTTTGAACCTCATCACTATGAAAACCAAAACCAAGGGGCTGGGGAGATGGCTCAGTAGGATAAGCGCTTGACTGGCAAACGCAAGGATCTGAGTTCAATCCCTGGTTCCACCAAAAAAAAAAAAAAGAAAGAAAACCAAAACCAAACCAAACAAAAAACCCAATAGGATAAATATGGCAATATATGTTTACAATTATAGAATGTTTAGAAATTATCTCAAAAGAATGGGACAATAGATGGAAATAGAGGAAACAAACTCAACATGAGTTAATTGCTGGAGCTGGTATGTACATGGGGGTTCATTACATAATTCTATCTTTATGTTTGAAATTCATAACATTTTAAGTAATGAGACAAGCTGCACATTTTATATTCAGGAATTCTTTTTTTAAATGGAGACAGGGTCACACTGTGCAGTTCAGGATGGCCTTGAACTCACTTTGTAGCCCAGGCTGGCCTGCCATGCAGTGATTCTCCTGCCTCATGTTCCCGACAGCTGGAATAATAGGAGTGTGCCATAACTCTTGGGTATATGCAAGGATTCTTAATTGGTTTAGGCACAATAATCACATAATAACTATGTTTCCCAAAGCTATCTTTTAGAGAAACACATTCAACTATTTAACAGATAAAAATTTTAAAATACCTGTAACCTTTCTGACTCAGTTGTGGGAACATCAAAGCAAACACCCTAAAGGTAACAAAAAAATAAAAAGAAAATATTATTTAGACGCATAGGAGTTAAATTTTACTAATAAACTAGTACTTGTGGATAATCTGATATTTGCTAAGAAAGAAGGTATTAAATGTGTTACATAATTGCTTGCAAGTTCAAAATAGCTAATACATGACGACACAGGAAATTATTTGCAATTCAAAATCTGAAAAAACTAAATACAGCATCTAATAAAGTCAATCTATATAGAGTATTCTCTAGAAGAACTTTTTAGTTTTGTTTTGTGAGACAGGGTTCAGGCTGGCCTTGAGCTCACACTGTAGCCCAGGCTGGTCTCCAGCTTGTGAGGATCCTCCTGTTTCAGCCTCCTGAATGCTGGGATTATAAGCATGTGCCACCATGTCCAGCTAGAACTTTTAAGACACTATAATTAGCTTTATATCCATTGTAAAATAATCCCTCCAATAAATTCCTTTAAAAATTTAGTGAGGGCCTACGGGTATATAGCTCAGTGGTACAACGCTTGCCTAGCATGTAAATACCCTAGTTTTGATCCCCAGCACTACAAAAATAATTAGTTACAGTTTTAAAATTTAGTGTCAGAAAAATTCTCTCTTGAAGACCTGTAGTGTTAATAAAGACTGATATGACCTAAAATGTTTCTTCTTTAATCTTGGTTGCTGTAAGTAGAAAGCTAACTTAATACTCAATGCAGTTGGCCTACAGATCTTTCTGCATTTCCTCTCTCTGCCTTTTTTTGTTAATGTGCATTAATTGTCTCCTACTTGCCTCAAATTGTTGTGGAAGATAAGTGACATTCAAACTTGAGAGATGATTATTTCCAATAAATAATTTAGTTAGTAAAATTCAGAATAAATCTATGTAATAAAGTTAGAGGAAGAGGTGGCCAGATAGCTCAGCAGACTAACTAAAGTGCCTGCTTAGGGAGAGTGCAGACACCGGGGACCCTGGCACTACAAGCTGTGCCAACCCCACCACTGAGATGCACTGAGAGGGGGACTGAGAATGGGTGTGGTGACACACACCTGTAATCCCAGCATTTGGGAGGCTGAAAACAGGAGGATCACTATGAGTCTAATCTGTGTAGTGAGACCCTATACTAAAAACATTAAAAAAAAAAAGTTAAAAGAGGAAATAAATATAACATTTTCTCAAAACTATTAGAAGAAATCAGTCACTAAGATTACCGCTTGAACTATTCTATGTAAATATATCAAAATACTCTGTATCATTATCCTTGTTAATCAATAGCAGACTAATTAAAAGAAAATTTTGTGTTCTCTAAATTATTGTTTAATCTTTGCAATCATAAATCATTAAGTCTTAGGGAAAAAAAAAAAACCACATACGAACACCCATGCTATGTATCCCGTGGCAGGGGGCGCTGGGGAGATGGCTCAGTGGAATAAGTGCTTCCCTGGCAAGCGCAAGGGCCTGAGTTCAATCCCCAGTTCTACCAAAAACAAACAAACAAAACAACAGCAACAATAACAACAACAAAACAACCTGAGATGCAACATTTTGGGGGCTAGGGAGATGGCTCAGTGGAATAAGTGCTTCCCTGGCAAGCGCAAGGGCCTGAGTTCAATCCCCAGTTCCACCAAAAAAACCCTGAGATGTATCTCATGGCAAAAGCTCAGGTAAGCTGAGTATTACTCAAAAAAACAAATGACTTGTAGCTCTGCAAATATAACTCTCCAAATTTATAACTGAAAACAAACCACACTAAAAAAACAAAACAAAACCAAACCTATTATTCAGCCTATTATGCTTGAACAAAAAAAGAAATAAGGAACACAGTTTTTGAATTCTTTTCTTTTTGTTTGTTTGTTTTTTTTTTGGCTGAACTGGCGATTGAACTCAGGCCCTTGCGCTTGCCAGGCAAGCACTTACTCTACTGAGCTATCTCCCTGGCCCCTTGGCCCCTTGAAACATAGTTTCTTACTCTTTATAAACATTCCTGATAGCTGATTAAAAAGTTCTTTTGTTATCTAAAAAAGCCTACCATGTTTCCTTTTAGGAGGCACATTCTGGTTATTTGGGATACCGCAGTACTACTCAGCTTTCTGTTAAGTTCTTTCCAAGCGCAGCTGACATCTTGTATTTCTTCCGGGCTCTCCAGGGTCATGGTCACAAACCCCTAAGGAATACAACTTACATTATGTTCTGAAAAACAACAGGAGCAGCAGTAGCAGAACAATGCAATTGCACCTCTACAGACTCTTAATAACATAACTGTATACCTTTTATGACTAACAACTGGAAACTAGAATAACTTTGAAACTATTGAGAAAACAAATGCTTACAGATCCCTGAAAGACGCATTTGTTCAGTCCACTGATATAAAGATATTTAATTTTAACTGGCATGCTCTAAAACACAAGGAAAAAAAAAAAGCAAGCACCAAAGAAGATAACAAAGTAGCAAAGAACTATGTTGAAGGAATCAGAGTTAGACTGGAGTGAAACAAACAAACAAACAAACAAACAAGAGGATGTAAAATTTCTTTAATTCTGAAAGACCAAAATTACTTGTTCGGTAATGCTTTACTAGACAAAAAGATCAACACAGAGATAAAGACAGGCATTTACCTATTTCTTAACTGCTTGTGATGTATCTGCCAGAGACTGTACTATAGGTGCTAGAGTGTCAGTTTTTCTTACAGAGATTATACTACTGATGGTGGTGTGTTGTGTATATGCCTGGGGGGGGGGGATTAGGCAGTAAACAATAATAAGCATGAAGGAAAATAAAGGGGCTGGGGAGTTAGCTCAGTAGAATAAGTGCTTGCCTGGCAAGCTCAAGGGCATGAGTTCAATCCCCAGTTCCACACAAAAATAAATAAATAAAAAATAAAGCAGGACTAGAGAATGATTTTTTTTTTTTAAATTTGGCGGAACTGGGGATTGAACTCAAGACCCTTGTGCTTGCCAGGGAAGCGCTTATTATAGTGAGCCATCTCCCCGGCCTAGGACTAGAGAATGAGTAAGAAAAGGAATAAGCTATTTCGGAGTAATTAGAAAAACTTCTGAAAAAAAAAAAAAAAGAAAGAAAAACTTCTGGTATGGTGCTGTTTGGACAGAAACCAGAATGAGGAGGAAGCACATGGTTATCAAAGAGGAAATAAGGAGGGGCCAAGGAGATGGCTCAGTGGAATAAGCGCTTCCCTGGCAAGCACAAGGGCCTGAGTTCAATCCCCAGTTCCGCCAAAAAAAAAAAGAGGAAATAATGAAACAAGTGCAAAAGCCATGTGTAGGGCTAGGCATGGTGGCATATGCCTGTAACCCCAGCACTTGGATCAATGCACGTTCAAGGCCAGCCTGGACTACATAGTAAGACTATCTGAAAAAAGAAAAAAAGTCTGTGTAGGAGTAGTTTAATGTTTAAGTAAAAGCAAGTATGAGAGTAGCTGAGACAAACAATAGGGAAATGGTAAAAGATGAAGTCACAGAAGAGTAGCCTCCAGCACGCTCACTGTGCCACACTGTAAGGCTCCAGTTTAACATGTTTGAGATGTGGCCATAATTTATATCTCGATGCCCAGTGGTTTGACTCACTGATAGTACATGTAATGACTGTCCCATGCATGACTGTACCACTTCTACCACAAGTGATACAAGCTGGCAGGAACATTTTAACCCATAAAAGAAATTTCACATTATTAACGCCTTGTTTCTAAGACTTACTCAAAGGTTTATCTGTCAAACGAGGGGTTCTTTTTTGTTCTTATTTTGTCTTGCAATACTTGTGATTAAACCTAGGCCTTCACACTAATCGATATCCCCAGTCTTTTTTTTTTTTTTTTAAACTCTTTAACTTTGATACAAGGTAAGTCACTGCATTGCCCAGGCAAGTTCAAATTGATGACCCTCCTGCCTCAGCATGCTGCAGTGCTAGGATTATAGGCATCTGTCACTATGCTTGGCTATATAAGCTACTTGTAGAATGAGAATACATAGCACATGGCGTATTTATTTTTATTTTTTGTATTTTAGGGAAGGGTCTACAGGGTGTTCAGGGTCTCACTAGTAGATCAGCCTTGTAGTGATCTGCCTATTTACAGGCTCCCAAGAGCTGGGATGATAGGTGTGCACTACCACGGCAGGCCCAGGAATCTAACTCCTCGCCCCCTTTAATATGCTGAGCTATTTGGCCCTTCAGATGGCATATTTAAAGTGATTAAATGTTAAGCACTGCTATGGCTGGGTGTGATTATATACACCTATAATACCAGCATTTGGGAGGTTGAGGCTGTGTCTGAAGCCAGCCTGAACTGTGTAGCAAGACCCTCTCTCTCAAAAAAAAAAAAAAAAAAAAAAGTTAAAGCATTAGCAGAAGTGGAACAATCTGACATCATAGCTTCCTGATATGATTCAATATGAAGTATATACTATTACCTATGTAGTACTCTTTTTAAAAAAAAATTATTTTTTTAAAAATTAATTTTATTGAGAAACAAATAGCAATGAGACAGTTTCAAAACAGGCCAGTAGGACAGTTACAATAATTAATACATTGCTTATTGTTGTCTTCACAGTGGTTACTCATAGTACAAGATGCAGACATGATATCCTGTCCAAACACTATTAGTACAAATCTTTATTCTCATTCAATTAAGAGAAAGTAGCTGTATATCTAGCCTATTTTGTATATACAGATACAAAATGGTTCTTCATTTGTATCCCCCTTTTTGGTTTAGTTTTGTCAGAGATGGGCATTCTAGTTCCATTTAAATATTGTAGGTGTGTGAATTCAGCAAAGTAATCCAATACAGTCCAGTAGACCATAATAGTGAGTTATCCGTAGGACTGGCAATGTCAGAAGTTGCTGACTTGAGCCTTTCACAGCTCAGCATATTAATATAATATGGCTTTACTTTTTATACTTCATTTTTGTACTTTTCTGCTGGATGGTTAAGACCAAGATAAAGCAAGACCCATATAACAAGAAATGTAACTTTTGTATCTGCCAAGGTCAGTCAAATCCCCTCAGGATTTACCCTGAAACTCTGTATCATAGTTTGTAGATCCTTTGTCAGTGTCAGTCATGGCTACTGCTTGACCAATCTGCTCTCTGTGAAAGCCTGAGAGAATGTTTTCTCTCCATGTGACTCTCCTTAGGCACACTCTGTGGATCACCTTCCTCTGTGGCCCCATAATCTCCTTGATCAGAAAATTTGGGACACCACTGAGTTACAGTACAGGTTCTCTTAATGTCCTGAGTCCTCACTGACCCTGAATGGCTAGGGCCAAAATGTTGGCTGTCCTTGTAGCCCTTCTTTTTCTCTAATTTTTGGTCTGCAAACTTAAGTTGTTAACCCTCCAGAAGAGAAGCTTAATGATATTATTACACTATAACATAGGCAGGTAGGCTTAACCTCACTCTCTGTCTGAATATCACCTATACAGTACTCTTGCCAAAAATATTCAGTTTGAATATTACAAAATCAAGCTTTCATATTACTTCTGTCTGATTCTGGATAAAGGCAAAAGTAAATTATGAATAAAAGAAATTCAGACAAATCTAGAAGGTAGAACTTATCAAACAATTGACCTGAACATTTAAAAAAAAAAAATCAATGTAAAAAATAAAAGATGGAGGGCCGGGGAGATGGCTCAGTAGAATAAGCGCTTGCCTGGCAAGCACAAGGGCCTGAGTTCAATCCCTGGTTCTGCCAAAATAAATAAATAAATAAATAAATGAATGATGGGTATAATCTGTTCCAAACTGAGAGACTACCCAGGCGTGATGGCACACACCTGTCATCCCAGTACTTGGGAGGCTGAGGCAGGAGGATCAATGCAAGTTTGTGTTTTTTTTTTTCCAATGCAAGTTTGAGACGAGCATAGGCTACAAAGTGAGCCCAAGGGCAGCATGAACTGCATAGTCAGACCTTGTGTCAAAAAGACTAGGGGGCCGGGGAGATAGCTTAGTGGCATAAGCGCTTCCCTGGCAAG
>NW_004524581.1:8509483-8522121 GCF_000260255.1 Octodon degus | reverse complement strand
AGGCTGAAAACAGGAGAATCACTATGAGTTTAATCTATGTAGTGAGACCCTGCAGACCCTGTCCTAAATACAGGGGAGAAAAAAAAAAAAAAAAAAGAGTAGGAAAAAGAAAGAAAGAAAAACAGTAAACTGAGCAACTAAGGAGACATAACAGTTAAATACAACACATGAACTTTAATCTTTATAGGCCAGGTGTGATGCCACATGCCTACAATCCAAGCACTGAGATGCTGGGGCAGTGTATCTTAAATTTGAGGCCAGGCTAGGCTACCAGGTGAGTTCAAGGTCAGCCTAAACTGCATAGCCAGACCTTGCCTCAAAAAAACATCCCAAAACAAAAAAAGTACGATACACATGAACACATATATGTATAGGAAGAATGAAATCACTCTAATAAACAATCACTACCAACATTCAGCTGAACTATCAAGATGTGCCAGATGAAAAACCACCATGTGCCCTAATTATACTCATCTGAGCTATATCAATTAAGTCACATGCCAGTAAACCTGCCCTGCTGCTTTGCTCCCTCCTCTCTAGCACTGTATGAGCTTCCCAAAATGTCAGCCCTATTATTCAAAAATCCTGTCAGTAAGCTACTATGTTATAGAGATCTCCCAGATTGTGTATCTATATATGTGCACCCATGTGTGCTCACACACTCACTCCTGTCTCCCTACCCTGACATTAGAGAGCTTTATTAATGGGACCCTTCACCTATAGTTTCCCACACTTATATTTGAAGAGCAATAAATCTTTGCACCATTTACAACAAATGGCTCCAGTATGGTATGTTTTAATACTAACCTGGCAGCAGGCCATGTCAGTCAGTGTTATACACACCTTTCTGCACATACACAATCCTGCATGCTATTGTGTTAACTGTACAGAAGCTATTTTTCATTTTATGCATAGTTCCATGGCAACTAACTAAATGAAGAACAAGTTCTGAGCTGGACGGCATGGCGGCAGATACCTGTTACTTCAGCACCGGGGAGGCTGAGGCAAGAGGATTATTGCAAGTTTAAAGCCAGCTTGGGCTATACAGTGAGGTCAGTTGGGGATGGGGAGATGGCTCAGTAGAATAAGCGCTTGCCTGCCAAGTGCAAGGGCCTGAGTTCAATCCCCAGTTCCACAAAACAAACAAACAAACAAACAAACAAACAAACAAACCCACCTAGACAGTGAGTTCAGTCATCTTGAACTACACTGAGACCCTGTCTTAAAAAACATAGGTTCTGACATGCAAATTTTAGTAGTGTGAAAATGACAATTCCCTTTATTTTGCGTAAGACAGACATATTTTGGTATAACAATGCAAACCTGTATATGGACTAGAAATCTCTTAATTAATTTTTTGTGGCACCAGAGATAGAACTCGGGTGGACCTCGCACTTGCCAGGCAGGCACTTATTCTGCAGAGAAGTATCCCCAGCCCCTGATGATTAATTTAGACCCATTATTAATTTTTACAGTGAAACCATGATATTGTGATTACCTAGGAATATCATTATCCTTAGAGGATGCACGTTGAAACATTTGGGAATGATGTAAATTGTTTAGCCAAAATAAGCGCACAGATGGCTGGGGATATAGCTCAGCAGCATAGTGCTTGCCTAGCATTGTGCAACCTTGGGTTCGATCAATGGCATAAGCCCTAAAAAGTATACATAAAGATATAAAGCAAATGTAACAATATTAACAGTTGTTGAATCTTGGTGGATGGTATATTATTTACTTACTGTATGGCTTGCAGTTTTACTGTAAGCCTAGAACTATGAAAGTGACAGGTGCCAAAAATAACAAGAACAACATCAACGAACCAGTAAGGGCAGACCAGGCATGGTGGCACATACCTGTACACCCAGCACTCAAGAGGCTCAGACAGGAGGGTTGCTGTGAGTTCAGGCCCAGCCTGAACTACATAGCAAGAACCTGTCTTAAAAAAAGAAAAAAAAAAAGATTAAGAGGTAGAGGAAAATGAATTTTTTTTTGGTATCAGGAATTGAACTCAGAACCCTGTGCTTGCCAGGTAGATGCTGTGCCACTGAGCTATATCCCTGGCCCAGAAAATGGATTTTTAATAAAACAATGTTTTTTCCCTCTGTACAAATTGCACAGTATATTGAAGGGATTAAATATAATGGTCAGTAATTCATTATACAATAAGGGCTATTGGTCATTTTAACCTATCTCAATCAAATGTAATTTTCTCACAGATTTTCTACCTTATCAGAGGTGATCAAAGAACGTGGTTCAAAGCTCGATGCACCAGAAATGTGGGCTAATGCTGCAGCCAAGGCATCCACTGCCCCTTTCTCGTCTATCAGTCTCTGAGCTGATGGTCGGAAAAAATCAACAGCAGCATAAGAAACAGAAGCCAGAGACCTATGGTTTAAAAATAGTACATTTTTTTTGGTCAAAACATAGGGAAAATGAAAATTAAAAGAATGAATGGGAAAAGAAAGAGCAACATTTTCATTATTTTAATATAACTAAATATCTGCTGGTAAAACTGGTGATTAAAATGTTCTCATATTTGAACTAGGAGAGCTTAAAGATGAATAGCCTAATACAAAAGAAAACATTATTCAGCAAGGTCAGAAAGCATACCTGATGGCATCCATGCTTTTAGATTTAACTAAATCCATTGTAGAAGGAACACCTACACGTTTAAAAGTAATTCCCTGAAAATGAAAGAATTACATTAAAGAAAAATGGAAGTTGTTACAATTAATTACTAAATTAATATTTGTTGAATTTCCATTTCTTGGACTTAAAGATTTCCAAGCCCTAGCAAAGGAAAAAATCTTTCTATTAAATCATGTATTATAAACATCAAAGAGAAAAAAAATTGAATTTCCCTTGCAAAACAAAGCTGACTCAAAAACAGAAAAAAAATACTATTTAAATTTACTGACTTAAAAAAAATAAAAATAAAAAACATAAATTTACCAAGTTTGTTCTTATTACTCATCTCTCTTTACAAAGTATAAGAACATACAAAAATATACATCATAAAAATGGGGTAAAATGTGAAATATACAAAAAAATCTAGGCCCCCCAAAACACGTGATTTTTAATAGAAACTGGCCATTGTGTCATTATCAATATAATTTTAACTATTACACCAAAACAATGTCACAGTCACTCTTCACAGTACTGGACCAATACAATGAAATCACAACATACTTGTAATTTCAGTATCAAGGGAGAAATTCAAGGGGAAATGAGAACATTACCTCTTCTGTCTTCACAATAAAAGCTGTATTAGAAACAAAGTCTTGCAGCTACTATAAATTTAGCTCTCCACATGCTTCACTGCCAAATGAAGCTTAAACTGGGAAAAGTGAGGAAGATCTATTTGCAAGAACAAATATAAAAAGAACTCTTTTCTAAGGCATCATGTAAATAATAAATTATAGGCTGAAATAATATAACTTTACTTACTGCTTTTTGTTCCACATATCTTAGTTGACCTCTTTCTCTTGGTTGATAAAAACATATGCAAATCCCCGTTCGGCCAGCTCTCCCTGTACGTCCAGAGCGATGAATATAGGATTCAACATCCTAAAAATAAAAAGAGGAATAGTTTTTAAATTTGGCAAGCTCTATAATAATCCCAGGGTTGGGGATATAGTTAACTGGCATAAGTGCCTGCCTGGCAAGTGCAAGTGTAAGGGTGCAAGGTCCTGAGTTTGATTCCCGGTTCCAAAAAAAAAGGAAAGAAAAAAGAAGAAAAAAGAAAAATCCCAGGATCCACATAATAAATGATACTAGTATTAGTATTTCTATGCTCTTGTACTTTTCAACACCCTCCCAAATAATACACATAGTAAAAGTAAGGATGAAGCTATAATTCAAAAGCTTTTTAGCCACCTACCCCAAGGTTCTTTGTATGCAACTTTTTATACTCCCCTCTCACGCTTCTCAGCCTCATGGCTAAGATCAAGTGTATAGCTTCCCTCAAGTGGTTTTGTTGCTCCAAGTTTCAAATCCAAACAATGAAGTTAATCATTCACAAGGGATCAGATTCTGCTATATGGAATACCACATTAACAAAAACTAGCTAGGACTAACAACAAAGGACATATTTTTCGCAACCCAAACAATCTTTGTAAGTAAGACAGCAATTTATAATGTTGCTCTCATGTTCCCCAAATCAATCCCATTTCCTACCTGTGGAGGAGAACTCTGAATCACCAGGTCAACCTCAGGAATGTCCAAACCACGGGCAGCCACATTGGTGGCCACCAAAACTTTAAAACTACCTTCTCTGAAGCCTTTCAGTGTAATTTCTCTTTGTGACTGTGCAATGTCCCCATGTAAACACTGGGCGTTCTATTGAAAAAAGGTGGAAAATTAAGTATACAGTTCATATTTATAACTGACAGTACTCTAACATCATCTAGTCTATGCTCTTTTTTGTTTTTTAATCTTCCTGTTTTTAATTATTAAAACAATGCATGCTTTAAAAAAATTACAGGAAATATTTAACATAACATGTACCAGCTTCCCTACTGCCAGCCTCTTAGAAATATTTCATAGCTAAAATCTGGTGGATGGGCCAGAGGGATAGTTTAGAATAAGTGCCTGCTTGGCAAGTGCAGGGTCCTGAGTTCAATCCCTAGTATCGCAAAAGAAAAAGAAAAAAAAAAAGTCTGGTGGATATTCTGTCAGGTGTCCTTTGTTGTTTGTTTTCTTGCAGTGGTAGAACTGAGTCCAGGGCATTACTCTATGCTGAGCTATAACCCCAACATGGGCTGTCTTTTTAAGCAATTACATTCTGTCCCCACTTGACATATACCAGCATATACTATAATTTTATGTATTTATGAATGGGATCACAGCTTTGTACATACTGCTTGGTAATCTTATTTATCTACCTATTTATTTAATGAACACAGGGGCACGCTACCACTGAAACACATCCAAATCCCTCTTCTTCTTTTTAAATTTTTGGACAGGGATTCATTAAACTTGTCATTTTCCTACCTCAGTAATCTAATGCTCATCTCTATGTAATTTTTAACATCTGTATATAATTTCTTCACACAGGTATGTGAAATTACTGAATATTCTGTTGTATCTTTTGTCCTTTTTGGGGCAGTACCAGGGATTGAACCCAGGACTTTTACACTGAGTTAACATCAGCCCTTTTTTTATTTTTTATGTTGAGACAGGGTCTCACTAAGTTGCTAGCTTGTCCAGGCAAGGCTAGAACTTGTGATTCTCATGCCTTATCCTTCCAGAGTTGTGAGTACAGGTATGTACCACCACAATAGGCTATGAATTTTCACATTTAGAAATACTGCTGCTATAAATGATCTTATACTTGTATGTGTTTCTAGATGTCATCTACATTTACTTCAATTCTAAAGCTGAATTTCTGAGTCAAAATTATGAACATTTAGGGCTTGGATGTACTTGCAGAACACCTGCTTAGCACACACAAGGCTTGGGTTCCATCTTCTGTACCACAAAAATGAATCAACAACAACAAAGCCCTCACATTAAAAAAAAATTTTTTTTTGATCTTTATCTATTTGGTACAAGGTCTCACTATGCAGCTCAGACTGTCTCAGCCTCAGCAGTGCAGGGATTACAGGCATGTGCCACCATACCCAGTTTTGGTGGCAGGCATGTCATGTGGTGCTGGGGATTCAACCCGGGTCCTTGCACTTGCCAGGCAGACACTTATACAGCCAAACTAGCTCCCTAGCCCTGCAGAGATTTCATTAGCTTTGGATAAACTGTGCTATATCCCTATCCCTTAATAACTTTTACCTGAAATTTTGGATTCAGTTTAAGCCTGATGAGTTGGACCTCAGAGTGATCCATTTCTCCAGGAGAAGTCCTGGTGAGCTTGAGCCAGAAACTCTGGAAAGTGCAAGGATGTATCCCAGCTACCAAAGTAGCCAGCAGTAGAACTGAAACAGTATGACCACGACCAGCCTGTCCTCTTTCATTGCAGGGGAGGGGGTGGGCACTCTGCTTAATTGCATCTGATAAATGGATGGTAAAGAACAAGGGTGGCATGGGCTGGGGAGATAGCTCAGCAGTCTAAGCATCTGCCTGGCAAGCGCAAGTACCCTAGTTCAATCCCCAGTATAGCATGCAGTGCCAGCTCCAGAACCCCAGGCACACCATGCTAGCTCCAAAACCAGGTATAATGGCACACACCTATAATCCCAGCACTGGCAGGCTGAGAGAGGAAGATCACTACGAGTTTGAATTGAGTAGCGAGACCCTGTATTAAATACATAAATATTAAAAAATAAAAAAGAACAAGGGCGGTAAATCCAAACATTTTCCCAGTTAAGATTCTCAAGGCTAGGGAAAAAAATTCAAAGGGTCTTTCCCCCAATTACATGTTATCAAGTGAAGCCCAGCTAAGCTTGCAAAAGCTGTGGTAGTTTTGTATCTTTTCCTAAATAGGTCGACAGGAGTCACCTGTCAATGTACAAGGATTAAGCAAAGAATTAAAGACGTAAGGTGTCTTTTTTTTTTTTTTTTTTTTTAACCTAAGTACCTAAGTTGTCTTAAGTTACTTTTCACTTGATGCTGGACAAAAATACCTGATGCTCAAAATTAAGGAAGGAAAGATTTTTTTTTAGTGTAGTTAGTAGAGGTTTTAGTCCATACTTAGCTAGCTCTAAGGCAGAGTGGCAACTGGCAGAAAGCTGCCATTCATGGCACATTTAAAATTTTAATAGCTATTATTAAACTACTGGCCATAATCCTTAATTTAATAGGCAAAAATGATTTCTCAAATGTTTTGTTTTGAGAGAGGCTCTTACTTCGTGGTTCAGACTGGTCTTGAACTATGTAGTTTAAGATGACTTCTAACACATGGCAATACCTTTGCCTTAGCGTTCCAAATGCTAGGATTATGGTGTGGGCCACCATGCTCAGGACTCCAAAATGCTGTTTTAATTTGCATTTCTGTTATTTTTAGTAAAGTTATACTGGTTTCATCTTGTGAATAATTTTGCTAGTATTATAAATAAATGTCCTAGTATTCCTAGCCATTATTAAAAGTTCAGAACTAGGGCTTGTGAGATAGTTCAGTGGATTAAGCACCTGCTTCAGCAAGCGCAGGGACTGGGGTTCAATCCCCAGCACCACATGCTGTGCCGGCCCTGCCCCAGGTGTCCTGAGCTGGTGACCGAGTCTGGGTGTGGTGGTGCACACCTATAATCCCAGCACTGGGGAGGCTGAAAACAAGAGGATCACTATGAGTCTAAGCTGCATAGTAAGGCCCTGTACCAAATACATAAAAGAATGGCTTCATTAAGTACCTATGTACCTGTGATTATGTCAAGTTCTGAAATAGTCAAAAGAAAGAGTTTTAAACAGACATTTTGCTAGGCATCTTAATAGAGCATGATTCATGTGATAGCGCAGGTAGATGCCTGGTGCTATAGAACACCTAAAAAAGGAATCTAATTTAACCTCATTTGAAGGGAAATCCATACTATTGAGAAAAAAGGGAGAGTAAAAAGAAAAAATTATTGAGACACTGGAAAGGAATATAAATTTTATCCTGAGGACAATGTGGAACAACTGAATAACTATAGGCAGAAATCTACCATGAACATATTTCATTGTAGAGCAGACAAAAATTCTGGCTACATCTACAGAATACATTAGAAAAGGTAAGACAAAAGCTAAAGAGGCGCAGTTAGTAGGAATTGAGAAGCTCTATCAGGTCTTGCTAAAGTAGTAGCCATGACCAATCTATTCACTCAACAAATACTTAGCAACCTGGAATTACCAGGCACTAAAGATAAAAGGTGAAAAATAAGACATCTGTCCTCAGGATCATTATACTCTAGTGGAGGAGATGAATATTATTGAAATCACTGGCCACAGAAATAAATTTAGCCAGCCAGGCATGATAGTGCACAACTGTAATTCTAGCACTCTGGGAGGCAGAGGCAGAAGGACTGTTTGGGCTAGCCTGACCAATTTAGTAACATAGTGAGACCCTGTGTCAAAATAAAAAGCAAAACAAAGGGCTGGGAATGTAGCTCAGTGCAAAGGCCCGGAGTTTGATTGCCAGTACCTCAAACAAACAAATTTAAAAATGGTTGGGGATACAGCTTAGTAGAAATGTTAAGCCTCCAGTACTGAAAAAAATTATATAGAAACTAGGGCTTGAGGTAGAGCTTAGTGGTAGAACACATAAGGCTCTTGGTTCAATCTCTAACACACCAAAAATATTTTAAAAATCTAACTGCTCAGACTCCTGTACTAGTTCATAAAATCTTTTATCTCAAAACATTTTTGAAGTCTCATATCTCCCATGAGCTGCTTTTATTACTTTTTACCTAAAATACCAGTCACTGTGCAGAAGGAAAATTCTATACTCCCCACCATAGAAACTGACTTACTGTTACTAAGATATAAATTCTCTCTAGTGTTCGTAACAAGGGAGACTCATCCCTTTGAGATAAAGCAATAGCTGCTGAGTGTCCCACACCAACAGAAAGGTAAAGCCACCTCCTTCTCCCATACCTTCACCCTTTACCATTATATCCACTGTTCAAACACCAGCTGATGCCGTACAATTATTTAAAATGACACTGGGGAAAATGCTGACAGCATAGTCTTTGAATCTTCAGTTCTCACCTTAAGACAAACAACTAGGAAAAGAGACTAAACACTCCAGATGATAATTGTAACAAAAATAAGTGACTTCCCAACATGAGCGGAAGGGTCAGACTTGTACACAGGGCAATCAGTCAGTCTTAAGAACAGGCACTTCCTGGAAAGCATCTTCTCAGATGAACTGCTAAAAATAGTAACTGTGGCTTAGAAGCATTTTGCACACTCAAGGTCTGCAGATACTAGCACAGCACTGGTGCTCAGGCCTCATTGTTCCAAATGAACAAGCGAATGCTCCCTTTCCAGGACAAAGCTTCACAGTGAGGAGAAACTGCTGGGCCCAGAATAATCCAACCTAAGGATGCCAAGGACAATAGGAGCAAAGGAAAGATCCAGATAAAGGTGAGAAACACACAGCTGGAGCTCAGAAGTGAGAGACCGTTTTCCTTTGTAATGCTATATGGAGATACAATTTGCAGACCATATTTTTAAACACTAACACAAATAATAAGAGCAGTGGTTCTAAAGCTGTAAAGCTAAAAAACATTCTATACCATGCCTTCCTATTGAAAGTTTAGAAGGATTAACTTTATCTAAAAGTGAGCAATAGAGGCCTCTCTCACTTTTTTTTGGCGGAACTGGGGATTGAACTCTGGCCCTCGCGCTTGCCAGGGAAGCACTTATTCTACTGAGCCATCTCCCCGGCCCATAAAGGGCTCTCTTGAGGGCTTGTATTCTATTCTCTACGAGGTTGTTTATACTTTTTTTTTTTTCCTCCAGAACCAGGGATTGAACTCAGGCTCTTGCGCTAACTCTCTCTCCCTGGCCCTGGGATACTTTTAACATTCTGCCTAATAAACCTTTCACACCTCTCAAAAAACAAACAAACAAACAAACAAACAAACAAACATCCTAATCCAACCCCATACAAAGTAATTTGTAGTGGGGCAAGAAACAATAATATTCCTACAAGTATGAAAATGATCAGAAAAATATGTCCACAAATAAATGAAAGCATAGCATAGCTCTGAATGAGCAAAATTAAATTTACTTTATTTTTAAAATTTCTTTTGCAGTGCTAGGGGTTGAACTCAGGCCTCACATACACTATACAAGAACTCTACTACTGTGCTATAACCCAGACCTAAAAGAAAACTTTTGATTTTTATTTGAGTAGACTTTCTTTTTTCCCCCGAGACAGGGTCTCCCTATGTAGTTCAGGCTAGGGTCAAACACATGGCAATCCTCCTGCCTTGGCCTACTTAGTGCTAGGATTTTATAGGTGTGCACCACTACCCAGGGCAGAAAAACTTTTAAGTGAAATATGAAAGAACAGAAATAAACATAAGAACAATTAAAATATGCATTACAATGACTCAAAAAAAGAAACTTTTTACAAATGAACACTTTATTAGAAGAAATATAGCCAGATGTGGTGGTACATGCCTGTAGTCCCAGTACTCAGGAGGCTGAGACAGAAGGATCACGTGAATTTGAGGTCAGCTTGGGCTACACAGTGAGAGTCTACCTCAAAAAAACCCACAAGAACAAAAACGAAACAAGACACTGACCACATAGGTACCTTAAAAATAGGAAATTTTAGAAAATAAAAAAAAAGATGAGATAAAATAACAACAGAGAATAGAAAAGCCAACAAACTCATGACAAGAGACATTGAAAAATAAAGTCAAAAGCAATCATACTATACGAATATTATAAGTTGAGCTGCACATGGTTTTAGCTTTTTTTTTTTTTTTTTGTGGAACCAGGGTTGAACTCAGGCCCTTTATTCTGCTGAGTTATCTCCCTGGCTGCACATGGTAAAGATTCGTGCAATGCCAGTACTTGGGAGGCTGAGGCAAGAAGATTGCTGTGAACTGTAGGCCAGGCTAGGCTATAAGTTCAAGGCCAACCTGGACTACATAGCAACATACTATCTCAAAAAACCAAAACACAACCCTATAATTCAAGGGCTAGGGATATAGCTAGGTAGTAAAGTACTTCCTTAGCATGTGTGAGACTCGGGGTTTGATCCCCAGGATCATACAAAATTAAAATTATAATTCATGTTGGCACATCCCTGTGTTCTACCTATTCAGGAGACTGAGACAGGAGGATTATAAGTTTGATGGCAGCATTGGCAACTCTGCAAAATAGTTTCCCAAAATTGAAAATTTAAAAAGGGGTGGGCATGTACCTCAGCGATAGTTCTTGCTTAGTGTGAACTACGTGTTAGATCCTGAGTTCAGTACCCAGTTCCCCCCTAAAACTATTATATGTGTATTTGTGTATCCAAAAAACCCAATGAAGTATAACATTAAATGAAACACATCCTAGGGAGGCTGAGCCAGGCAGATCACTGCAAGTTCAAGGTCAGCTACATTCTAGTTGAATTATGGATTTTTAATTTTTTTGGCAGAACTAGAGGGAACTTAGGGTGTCACATGACAAGTTCTCCGCCACCCAGCAACATCTCCAGCAGAACCATCACCACCATCGTTGATGTCTTGAAACAGGATTTAGCTGTGTAATTTAGGCTGGGCTTGAACTTACTCATAGTGCAGGTTGACCCTGAACTCTTAGGGATCCCCCTGTCTTAGTCTCCTGAGTGCTGGGCATATAGGTGTGCACTACCATGCTTGGCTTTTTTTTTTGGGGGGGGGGTCTTTTTTGAGACAGGGTCTCCTTATGCAGTACAGGATGGCTTTGGGCTCACTTTGTGGCCCAGGCTGGTTTCAAACTAAAGCAATCCCCCTGCCTTAGCCTCCCGAGTGCTAGGATTACAGGTGTATATTATCACATCTGGCTTGGCTTAGTTTTGTTTTATTTTGTTTTGAGATAGGGTCTGGCTATGTTGCCCAGGCTGGTCTCAAACTCTTCAGCCTCCCGAGTAACTGGGACTACAGGCATGTGCCACCACTCACAAGCACTGAATTTAAAATCAGTTATAAAGAAAAAGTCACACTGGCAGTTTATTATTTTATGGTAAATGCTTTATTTGAAATATAATGGAATACTATTTTAAGACACTAATGAAAAAAATGTCAAGTAAGGTATGGTGGTCCATTGAGGCAGGAGGATCACCAGAGTTTGAGGCCAACCCGGGCTAGATAGTGAGTTCAAAGCTGGCCTGGAGTACACAGCAAGACCCTGCCTCAAAGAAAAAAGAAAAGTGATCCAAGATTTTGATACTCAGGGATAGAATACTTGCTTAGGTATAAAGTCAAAAATACGCTGTTTTCATGAGGTAATACTGTCTCCAGAAGCCCCTTCTGAGTATCTAGTCACTAACAAATTATATACAATAGAAATGACTTAGGAGAAATAGGACTGATGGTACTGGTCATCAATTTGATGTTTGCATTACAGAGTGAAAGAATTATACACCAGCCAGGTTTGGTGTTACACGCCTGTAATTTCAGTGCTTGGGAGATTGAGGCGGGAGGATCATTGTGAGTTTGAGTCCAGTCTGTGGTGAGTTCAAGGCCAGCTTGAACTGCATAGTGAGACAGGTCTCAAAAACAACAAAAAAAGAACTAGACACCATATGACCATATGCCCTATTTCAAAACAAAAACTAAGAAATAAAAAAAAAAAAACAGCAAAGTATTTATAAACAAACACTTGAACATTAATTGATATCTGACATCACTAATCACTGTTAATCACCACTAGCTCTTTATTTTTACATTGGGTGTGTGTTTGTATGTGACACTGGGTATCAAGCTTATGGCTTTTGTACTGATCCACACCCCCAAGAGCTTTATACTTTTATTATTTTTATTTATTTTTTTTTTGGGGGGGAACCAGGGATTGAACTTAGGCCCTTGCGCTTGCCAGGGAAGTGCTTATTCCACTGAGCCATCTACCCGGCCCCTATACTTTTATTTTTTTGAGTCAGGGTCTAAGTTGCCCAGGAAGAACTTGAATTTATAATCCTCAGCCGGGGACATCGCTCAGCAGTCTAAGCACCTGCGTGGCAAGCACAAGCACCTGAGTTTGACCCCCAGTACTGTATGCCATGCTGG
>NW_004524581.1:8504535-8508383 GCF_000260255.1 Octodon degus | reverse complement strand
AAAAAAAAAAAAAGAAAGAAAGAAAAAAAAATTCTATCAGAGTATTAAAAATGTTTTACGCTATTCTTTTTTCTCATTAAAATGAATTTTTAAAAAAGGAATTCTATCAGAGCTAGGAGTGGTGATGCATGCCTATAATCTTAGCACTCAGAAGGCTGAAGCAGGAGAATCACCGCAAGTTCCAAGTCAGCCTGGACTACATAGTGAGGCCCTGTCTCAAAAGACAAAACGTTTCTATCCTAAAAATCATTTCTATCCTAGCCCAGCATGGTGGGACATACCTATATTCCCAGTACTGAGGAGGCTGAGGCAGGTCAGTCAATAAGATCAAGTCATACCTAGGAAAATTTACAAGACCCTGTCTCAAAATAATTTTTAAAAAGTGAAGGGGATGTAGCTCTGAAGTACAGCACACTTGGGTTTGATCTCTGTGCTGTTAAAAAAAAAAAATTCTATCCTGATTTAATAGGATGCACATGAGGTTGGATTCAACTTCTGAGTTAGACTCAATTTTCAAAATGACTATGAAGTATGGTTCTCAGAACACAGTACTTTTGCTCAGTGATTCATCCCATTGCCTCAATTAGAAAAAGCAAGCAAAAAGAATTACCTGCTTTATGTGTGGATTCATGGCCATTTCAGTCACGTTCTTCTTGGTCTCACAGAAGATAATGGCCCTCCCTTCAGACCCACTGTAGACTTGTAGGACATCTCCGATCACGGCTGGTCTCTGAGACCAGTGGCACTGGATGGCCAAATGCTTAGGGAGAAAAAAGGTGAAATTTCTGTTTGGTCAAAACTATTGAACAAAGGTTTCTCTTACACATTTTTTTCTATCTGGTCAAAAGCTGGCCTTCTTGGAAGGTCAGAAATTTTCCTTAACTCCATTTAAAAACAAATAAATGAACATCAATATGTGAAAGGATAAATTGTAGTATATGCAAAAAATGTATAGTATACACCAACTTTATTTTATTTTTTTGTGGAACCAACCGGGGATTGAACTCAGGCCCTTGCGCTTGCCAGGGAAGCCTTTATTCCACTGGGCCTTCTCCCCGACCCCTACACCAACTTCAGAATTTTCTGATAACATGAAAGAAAAATACAGATGAATTTCAAAAAAATGTCAACTGAATTAAGCCTTACAGGAAAAGAATACACAGAGCATTTTCTCTCTTTTTTGGTACAAGGAATCCAACTCAGGACCTTGTGCTTGCCAGGCAGGTGCTGTGCCACTAAGCTATATCCCTGGCTGCCACAGAGCATAATTTATATGAAGTTCTATAACAAGCAAAACTAATCTACAGTGGAGAAAATCAGAGCAATGGCTGTTTCTGGATGGAGAGGACTACAAGAGGAGCTTTCTGGTATTGCAGAAATACTTGGGTGTTTTGGGTTTTTTTTGTCTTTTTGAGATAGGGTGTCACTTTGCAGTTTAGTTTGGCCTCAAAGTCAGTGACCCTCTTGCCTCAGCTTCCCGAGTGCTGGGGTTACAGGTGTGTGCCATCAAGCCTGGCAATACTCAGTATCTGAGTGTTGTGGTGTTTATAATTTCAGCTACCCAGAAGACTTAGTGGAATCACAATTTTGAGCTCAGCCTAGGCAATTTAGCAAGACCCTGTCTCTAAATTTAGAACAGAAAAAAAATTGGGGATGTAGTTCAGTACAAAGGTCCTGGATTCAATAAAACTAAAACAAAAGTATCTGTGTGCTTGCATGAATGTGGGCATGAGTTCAATCCCAAGAGCCAAATACCCCTCCAACCAACAATCCTCACTGGGCATAGCAATGCATGCCTGTAATCCCAGCACTTGAGAAGCTGAGGCAGGAAGATCTCTGCAAGTTCAGGCTAAGTCTGGGCTAAGCAGTGAGTACAAGACCAATTTGGAAACAATGAGATCCTGTCTCAAAAAAAAAAAGAAAAACAAACCCTGAAAAATCACTCCATTTTTTGTTTTCTCTTTTTAAAAAGCCTTTAGTTAACCTTTTGGTACATATACAATTACATGAACATGAAATGATGACTGGAATGTTTCAAATGCCTGGGTGAAGAATGTATGAGGTATGAGAATGCATGAGAATATCTAAAGAACTATCATTTACTGGTACAGTTAATGTTGTTGTAAATCTTACAACCATTACAAAACAACAAAGCTTCATTTGATTACCTAGCACTATAATTGTTCCCTTTCCAGAAATAAGTCACTATTCGATATTTTTTCAGATCTACTTTTATTCATTTACATAAATACCAAAAAATCTATTTAGTACTACAGATGTGTTTTTTTTTTTTTTTTTCCGGATGTGTTTTTAAATAGCATGATTATGTAATTTGTTTCTGTCTTTGTTTTGCAGAGCTGGGAATCAAACACATGTAACTGAGTTTCTATCTTCCACTCAATTCATCCTTTTTAACTGTTGCTTTTTATTCTATAGATTATACTATTGTTCATGTAGTCCCATTATATATAAATGTGTGTGTGTGTTGTGTGTGTGCATATATATATATATATATATATGGCCAGCCAAATAGCTCAGTGGATTAAAGTACCTGTAAGCAGGCACAGGTACCGGGGGATTTGATCCCCAGGCCTGCTGTGCAGGCCCCGCCCCCAGGGCACGCTGAGATGGCAATTGAGACTGGGCATGGTGGCACATGCCTATAATCTCAGCTCTTGGGAGGCTGTAAACAGGTGGATCACTACAAGACTGATCTAGTAGTGAGACCCTGAAAGCCCTATAGACCCTTCCATAAAAATACAAAAAAACTTGGGGTAGTGGTGAGAAATAATAAATAGAAACAATGGCTTACTATATGGGAAAAAAAAAAAAAAAAAAGAAAAGAAAAAAAAATGTATATTGTATATATGAGCATATTATTCGGAAAAAATGACACGTTAAATATTTGACAGCCATAAATACCATAAGCATTACGTTTTATTTTTTAGAAACATAGTATTGGTTTTTTTTTTCTTTTTTTTTATATATTTAGTACAGGATCTACATGGTCTCACTACACAGATCAGTGTTTTAGTGATCTTCCTGTTTTCAGCCTCCCAAGTGCTGGGGTTACATGTGCGCAACACCACACCCAGCCTCAGCTGCTCTCTCAGTGTGCCACAGGGGCAGGGCCGGTATGGCATGTGGTGCTGGGGATTAAACCCTGGTCACTGCCCTTTGCCTAAGCAGGCTTTAATCTGCTGAGCTATCTGGCTGGCCCTTTTTTTTGGTCTTTTCGAGACAGAGTTCTTGCTATGCAGTTCAGGCTGAGCTTGTTTTGTAGCTCAGGCTGGTCTTGAACTCACAACGATTCTCCTGAGTCAGCCTTCTGAGTGCTGGGATTACAGGCAGGCTCCACCATACCTGGAGATATTGGCTGAATTTTCACATAACTTTTCCCCCTTTTTTCTTCTGGTAAGTATGTGTAAGACTGAGGAATGAACTCAGGGCCTTCATACTGAGCTACATCTCCAGCCCTTTTGATTTTTGAGATACAATCTGGCCAAGTTTCCAACAGCCTAGGCTGGGTTCCAACTTAAAATCCTTCCGCCTCAGCTTGTTAAAATATTGGAGTTACAAGTGCACGCCATCATGCCCAGACATTTTTTCTTTTATGTCAGATAAAACCTCATTGGCCCACACCTGTGATCTTATTACTAGGAAGCTGAGGCAGAAGGATCAATGAGTTCAAGGCCAGCCTGAACTACAAAGATGAGGCCTTGTCATGTCCTCTTTGTCATATTCTAGCTATTTTCAGCTGGGAAAGGTGATTCATGCCTATAATCTCAGCACCTGGGAAGCTGAGGAAGGAGGATGGCTACCAGCTCTAGGCCAGCCTGGGCTACATA
>NW_004524581.1:8487291-8504435 GCF_000260255.1 Octodon degus | reverse complement strand
TTTTAGCCTGTCTCTACAGCTGTTTATGGATCTTCTGTTATGACTTTTTTATTCAGATGATTTGTTTCCTATTTATTCTACTGTAGTCCTTAGTTTCAAACCACAGAAATATATACAGATCTGAGTGGCTAAGACCAGAAAAAAAAAAGGTTAGGCCTAAACAGGAACCCAAAACTAGAATTCAGCTTCAATGAATTTAAAAAATACAGTACCACTAAAAGATAAAATGTACCATACTGGAAAACTACTTACTTCCACAGTAGTTGCAGCCTTTTGAGTCATTTTTCCAACAAGGTCAACCTGTTCATATCTGGATTTCATGTATTTTTTTGCAACTTTGTATACCCACTGTGGGCAAGTTGCAGAAAAAAGTAAAGTCTGAGGATTGTCTTCAGAATCTTAAATAAAAAGAATTCAAGTGTTTTTTAAATATCTCATAAGGTAGCCAGCTCTTATAAATCACAAGCTTCAAACAAACTGAAAAATTCAAGACTAAGGGTGAATTTTTAACATACAGACTTCACAACAACTATTGAAACTTTCAGCTTTTTAAAGGTAGGGAAACAATATGAAGAAAAATTCAGAAGAAAAGTGAGAATTAAAGAAATCAACGAATATAAGAAATCAGTGAAATGAGTTGCTAAATATATGAAGTACAGGAGAGACAGCACAGATAGCCAGACACGGTGGCATAGGTATCTGGGTGTGGTGAGGGACACCTGTAATCCCAGCACTTGAGATGCTGAGACAAGAGGATCACAGTGAGTTCAAGGACAGTCTACCCTATATAAGCAAGTTCAAGATAAGCCTGCACTATATATTGAGTCCCTGTTTCAAAAAATCAAGAAGCACAGAAAGCTGTAAAAATACTTAAAGTATGTTATCATTCTTCTCAGGGAGAGAATGGACACCGAATTAACTTTAGTTTTATTTTAACATGGGAGGACAAGATAATCAAAATTATGAGATTAAAAAAAAAAAGCCTCGTAAACTCTTAAAATCAAACAATTGCTACAATGTGCTTGTTATGGATTAGGATGTACCAGTTTTGTAGGATTCATGGATAATATCTTCGACTTGTTCAGCAAAACCTAAGTCTAACATCTGATCCACTTCATCAAGTACAACATGGCGCAGTTTAGAAAGATCCAGGCGGCCGCTCTGCAGATGATCTTTGATACGACCAGGGGTCCCAACCAAAATGTCAATACCATTTCGAATATGATTTACTGTGAAGGGAGAAAAATGCCAGTAAAATGTAAAAACAAAATATCCACTGTCTTATTAGTTCTTTAGATATAAGTAAAAATTACATCTTTCACACACATTTACTCACTTTGGCTTTGATATGATGTTCCACCATAAAAACATGCCACGCTGAGTTTCCTAGTTATATCTTTGAAGTCTTTGGCTACTTGGTTTGCCAATTCCCTTGTTGGAGCCAAAACAAGTACCTGAATAAGAGGTTTAAAAAATAAAAGCACTTTTCTGAAAATTTACATAGGGCTCAGATATAATTCAATGGAAAAGTTCTTGCCTTACATTCTGGGTTAAACTGTACATTATTGCCAAACAAGCTGGTAACATATAAATTCAATCTAGACAATTTTTTTTTAAAGGCACACTTAAAAATAGCAATCTCAACACTGATAATGTCTTTATTTTTATTTTATTTTTTTCCTGGTATCAGGAATCAAACAAGACCACACACTTGCCAGGCAGATACTTGTGTCACTGAGCTATATCCCTTGCCTGATAATGTCACAAATTTTTGACAGTCTACAGACTTCGGGGTGTAGTTCAGTGGTAGGGTGCTTATTTGGCATGTACAAGGCTCTGGGTTGGATGCCAACACCAAACAAGACAAAACAAAATCACACCAAAAAAAAAAAAAAAAAAAAAAAAAAAAAAAATCATAAAAAAAAAAAAAAAAAGAAATTTAAAAAAAAAAAAAAAAAAAAAAAAAATCCACAAATAGCAACAATAAGAACAACAGCTTTATTCTATCCTACTCCTGTCGTATCTCTTCAAAAGCCAGTCACTTCCTCTGTGAAGCTCCCAAACCTCATCTTTTATGCTCTGCCCTTCTTTATTTCTTCTCCTCAGGGCTTACTCCACCTATATTTCTATTTTAGATCTTTGCTGACTCTATCTCAACTACTCAAATGTAAACTCTGTGAAAACAGGGATATATGTTAGGTGGCTCACTGTATTCTTTGTACTTCAGGGCCTGTACAGAGCAGATAAAACATACTGGGTTAAGTGAATAAAATATTCTTTGTCTGCTAAACATTGGTGCTTTACAGGAATTATCTAATTTGATTCTCATAAAAGCCCTATGAAGTAGCATTATTATTCTATTTCTATAGATGAGGAATACGGTTTCAGAGATGATGGAAGGTTTGCTTAAGATCAAACAGCTAGAAGGGGTAAAACTGGAAACTCCACTAACATTTTTCTTTTTTTTTTTGTGGTACCAGGGATTGAACTCAGGACTTTGCATTTGCCAGGCAAGACTTATTCTACTGAGCAAACTCCCTGGCCCTCTACTAACATTTTTCAAGGAAAAGTTGAGATTGTTTCCTATTTCTATTTACTTGTACTCCTTCTGAATTTCACCTAAGAATATAACTCTCCAAAAAAGATTTGTCCCATAAACAAACACAGCCAACTAACTTGGGATAGCTCATCCAATAATATTATGAATGAATTCTATTTATATACATGTGACTTTGCTCTTATACTATACCATTTAGTAGTCTTTAACAAAAAAATAAAAAAAATTTGTTTTTTGAGTTTCTTGCCATCTAGCTCAGGCTGGCCTTGAACTCTTGTAGCAATCCTCTACCCTCAGCCTCTCAAGTGCTTGGATTATAGGCCTGTGCCACCACACCCAGTTTAGAAGTCTTTCAAAGAACAAACCATTTTTAGTCACCTACCTATTCAAATTATGATGTTGATTTTTTCTTCTTCATCTTTATGAATCTTAAAGTTCATACAGAGTCTAAAAAGGTCGAATCTTAGGCTAAAACTATAGCACTCTGTTAGTTGATTTTACTACTTTTAACTTCAGACATCTTTAGTACATTACTTCAAAAGTGCAGAAACTAGCAATATCATTTGTGTCTTTATACAAAGTCAACCAGTGACATAAATGCTATTAGATATTTACTAAATGACTATATAAATTAATAACTCTTTAGAAAAACCGTTCTTTTAAAGTAGAAAGACTTTTTAAAAAAGGGGAAAGAGTTCCTAAACACATTAAGTATGCTGTAAAGTACATGTGCTTATAATCCCAGCACTGAGGAAGACTGAGGCAGGAGGATAACAAGTTTGAGCCAGGCCTCCGCAACCTTGCAACCTTTAAGAGACTTAGTGAGAAATGGTCTCAAGATAGAAAAAACAAAATGCTGGAATATAAAGGCTCAATACAAAGGCCCTGGGTTCAATCCCCAGCACTACTGCAATCTCTCTCTCTCTCCCCCTTTCCCTTTTTCTTCCTCTCCCTCTCCCTCCCTCTCTCCCTCTGTCTCTCCCTCCCTTGCTCCTTCCAGTGTACATATTCCAAAAATAAAACATGCTGGCTTCACAACAGCTATCAAAGGTACCTATGACTCCATACATATTAAATTTGTATGTGGTGTAACCACTTTAGTTTTGCTTGAAATTTCCTTATGTAAAAACACAAAGTTCTTGTTTTAAGACCCAGATTTTTACTTTAAGTCACAGGGCTAACTTTTCTCTTAGAAATACTTGACTTTAGGGGCCAGGGAGATAGCTCAGTAGAATAAGTGCCTGCCTGGCCAAGTATAGGGTCCTGAGTTCAATCCCCAGCACCACAAAAACAAACAAACAAACAAACAAACAAACAAAACCAAAACACCACCACCATCACCACCAAAACACCAAAAAACTCCGTTCAGAGCAGTAGCTTAGATTCTATACAAGAGGTCGTAGGTTCAAAGCCCAGCACCAAGAAGAAAGAAAGGAAGGAAGCAAGCAAGCAGAAGGAGGGAGAGGGAGAAGAAGGGAAGAGGAAGAAGAAGAGTGGGGGGGGAAGAGGAGGGAGAAGAGGGGGAGAGGGCAAGGGGGAGGGGGAGGAGGAGAAGGAGAAGGAGAAGAAGAAACAAACCAACCAGTATATTCTAACCTAACCCTTTCCATGTTTAGAGCTTTTATTCTCTTATAATCATTACCTTTGGTGAGCGGCTTTTTTTAATTGTTTCTTGATTTCTTTGGAGCCTTTCAATTAAGGGAATGGCAAAAGAGAATGTCTTCCCTGTTCCTGTCCGTGCTTGAGCAATCAAATCTTTCCCTTCATATACAGGACCAAAGGTCTTAACTTGAATAGGAAAGAGATATGTTACCCCTCGACCTGTAAAATGAAATTTCATTCAAATATTTCTTTGAAACCACCAGCAGAAAAAATGACAATCATGCTTCTATGTATTTCTGAAGATATACCTAGTGACATTTACAGTTATTCCTAACCAAACAACTACCATAACAATATGAGTCTAAATTTTTGATGGATACATCTGGCTTTTTGTTTTGGTTTGTGTTTTTTTTTTGAGACAAGGTCTTGCTATAGAGTTCAGACTGGCCTTGAACTCACTCTGTAGCTGAGGATGGCCTTGAACTCATGGCAATTCTCTTGCCTCAGCCTCCCAAGTGCTAGGATTACAGACATGCACCACCACACCCAGCAGGAGTCTTATAGTTACTATGTCAGGATACTGAAAAAGATGATAGAGAAATAACTGAAATTCAGTAAGAGCTATTTCTTTTTACAGTTTCACTTTGGTCAGAAAAGGCATGAGAATTTTATAAAATCTGCTAATAGATTTCTAACTGCTGTCTGTTAGAACCAACAGTACCTTTCAGAAGTTTTATGGTTTCTTCAGAAATAGAGAAATTGGAGAAGGCTCCCTCTTTCTGTTCACGGGTTAGAGTCTGTCAGAAGGAAATAGAAGTTCTACATAATATGTTTGTTTGACTTTTACTCATTTAACATTTTTAACTTTACAAATCAACTGTAGTTAGCACTCGTAAAAAACTGTAACTTAAAAGAAAAAATTAATGGGAAATTTTTTAAATCTCAAAAGTACCTCTTTAAACAACAAAACTTGTATTTTAAAATGCTTAATTCAACCACAAAACTTAGTGATATAGCTAGACTCTGTCTGAAAATAATTTTTTTTTTTTAAAAAGGGAGGGATATAGCTTAGTGCTTAAGCACACCAGGATTCAATCCCCACTACTACCAAAATTTTTTTCTACTTATGTTATTACAATAAATGAAATAACCTAAATCACACTTAAAATACTTTCTTTTTTTTATTAATTTTTATTTATTTATTTGTGTGTGTGTGTGTGTGTGTGTGTGTGTGTGTGTGGCCAGCTCAGCCCAGCAGGGGGCGGGGCTGGCTGGCATGTGGTGCTGGGGGATTGAACCACAGTCCATGTGCTTTGCTAAGCTTGTTCTAAGTAGGTGCTTTAGACCACTGAGCCATCTCACCAGCCCCTGTTCTATGATTTTAAAAGCTTATTTTTAGAGCATTAATACAGGGAAAAATTCTACAAAGTTAACAATTTTCCTGGTACTCAGGACCTGTACTGAATTATATCTCAGCCCTTTGAAATTTTTTAATTTGAAAAAAGGTCTTGCTAATTCACTAAATCACATAGGCTGTGCTTGAATTTGGAATTCTCCTTCCTCAGCCTTCCTAGAGGACTGCAAAAACAGGTGGGTACCACTATGCCTGATTTAACATTTTTTAAAAACATATATTCAGGTTAGCCAGGAATGGTGGCACATGCCTACAATCCTAGCAATCTGGAGGTTGATGCAGGAGGATCACCTTGAGCTTGAGGGCAGCTTGGGTTACACAATGAATCTGAGACTAGGCTGAACTACATAGGGAGACTGTATTTTTAAAAACATGGAGTTTAGTATTAAGATCTATTGAGCATTTTGCTGTACTAACCAGTAAACTTTGTTATTTGTGCTTAAAGGATTTATATAATCACAGGCTGGGGAGATAGCTCAGTAGAATAAGCACTTGCCTGGAAAACACAGGGTCCTGAGTTCAACCCCTGGTACCCCCCCCCCATTACATAATCACACAGAATAGCATTTTTCAAACTGAATACCAAAGAAAAGAATATCAAATTCCAAGTTCTAAGCCATTTAAGCAAATTTCAGAGTCACTTTCTTTCTGAGACAGGATCTCAGTATGGAACGTAGCGTGGATTCAAACTGACTTTGATCCTCCTGTCTCAGCCTCCCTAGTGTCTGGGGTTACAGGTGTGTGCCACCATTCCAGCTATTCTTTTGAAGATGAAAAAAATATGAAAATTATATATTTTAATTGTAAAAAGTCTAAGGAACACAGACAAATAGAAATACTGGTTTTTTTGGTCTTTTTGAGACAAAAGTCTCACTATGCGGTTCAGGCTGGCCTTTAGCTCACTGTGTAGCGTAGGCTGGTCTCGAACTTGCAACGATCCTACCTCAGCCTCCTTAGTGCTGGGATTACAGATGTGAGCCACCATGTCTGGCCCAGGTGTTTTTTTTTTTTTTAAATGTAGTTGGCTGTTCTAGGGTCTTTCTATGCAGCTCAGACTCATAGTGATCCTCCTGTTTTCAGCCTCCCCAGCACTGGGATTACAGGTGTATGCCACTACAACTGGACTCTGTGGCCGGTGGGCTTTGAACCATGGTCCCTGTGCTTGCCTAAGCAAGCACTTTAGTCTACTGAGCTATCTTGCTGGCCCCTGTAAATTTTTAAATAATATATAATCCATTCGGTTAAAATAAATTTGTGAAAGTTCTTTTTAAGAGGGTCTCACTTTGTAGTTCAAGCTAGTCTTGAACTCCATGTGGCCCAGGTTGGCCTTCAACTCACAGTGATCTTTCTGCTTTAGCCTCTGGAGTGCTGGGATTACAGGTGTGCATGCGCGATCATGCTTAGGTGCTAAACCTAACTTGATACACTCTAATCCTCAATCTATACACATGTAAGTTTTTAAAAATAAAAAATATAGTCTTATAATCTGCTTTTTTTTTTTTTTAAATCCCCCTTAAGAAAATAAAATGGGAGGGCCAGATATATCTCAGTAGTATAGTGCATGCCTGGCAGGCTTGAGGTTGTAAGTTCAATTCCCAGTATAAAAAAAAAAAGAAAGAATGAACGAACGAACAATGGGTATTTTTTTGTTTTGAAACAGGGTCTCACTGTATATTTCATAGTGGCCTTGAACTTGTGCAGCCCAGACTGGCCTTTAAATCACAGTAATCTACCTGCCTCATTCTCCAAAGCACTGGGATTACAGGCAGGAGCTGGCCACCAGCTTCTTTCTAATATTCTTGCATATCCTTTGGAATAGTTGTATTCTACTGCATACCTACACACAGGATATGTTAATAACCAACTGCTTACTATAAAACATTTAGGATATTTAAATATTTTGCTATTATCAATAGTATCAGTGTGAGGGCCAGGGAGATAGCTGAGCAGACTAAGTGCCTGCTTTGGCAAGTACAGGGACTAGAGTTCGATCCCTGGTACTGCACTCCATGCCCACTCTGCCCCCGGGTGCACTGATCCAGTGACTAGAGTCTGGGTGTGGTGGCACATGCCTGTAATCCCAGGGCTGGGGAGGCTGAAAAACAGGAGGATCACTACAGTCCGAGCTGCATACCAAATATACAAATGGAAAAATAATATTATCATTGTGTTGAGAGTACTGACATACTGTGCAGTGAGACCCTATAGTGAAATACATAAAAAAGAACAGCACTGATATAACTCTGTACGCGCCAGAGTTAAAAATTAAAAATTTTTAATTTTTTAAAGAGAATACAAAATAGTAAATTAGAAATGATACAGAATTTCACTAAATGAAATAGGCATTTGACAATGGTGGTGGCATTGCATACTATTATCTTCAAATTAGTTATCTGCTAAATTGAGAAAAAAATTATAAGAAATTAAAAAAATTAAGCATTAACTGCTCCGCAGAAATCAGCAGTGTATGTCATAATTATCTCATTAGAATAAATTCCTAAAAGCAGAATTTCCTGAAATCTAATTTTTCTAAACAAAATAATGAATCATTAAACCTACTGCAATACTGAAAATTATACCAAGAAAAATCCTAATAGCTCAAGGAGCAATCTGTACAACAGCATGGTGGCACACATCTATGATAATTCCAGCACTCATGATGCTGAGGCAGGAGGACCACTGTGAAATTAGAGGCCAGTCTGTGCTAATAGTGAGTTCAAGGCCAGCCTAGAAAACACACTGAGACCCTGTCTCAGAAAGAAAATATAAAAAGGGCTGGTGTTGAAGCTCAGTGTGAAGACTCTGAGTTCAATCCTTGGTTAGCCCCTCACTCTCCCAAAAATACACACATGTAGGTAACCAAAATGCAATTTGGAAAAACTGTTTAGGAAAACCCAACTGTACAGAAAAAGTTTAACTGTGAGCATTCTTCCACTTTCACTCTAAGAAAAAGGCAACATAGTAAGATAAGAGCCAAAGGACAAAAGCTCAGATTTCAGTTGTATAGTCTCTGCAGTCCATACTGGACCCTAAGCTGGAAACATATAGAATCAATTCTAACTAGCCTAAAATATCAAGCCAGCCTATATTTCAAAGATAATGCCAATTTCTAAATAAAGGGTATCCATACCTCTTCCAGTTTATTAACACTTGATTTATGAGAACTTTCTATGGATGATATTCGTTTAGATTTTTTTTCACATTCATCAATATCTCCATTTGATAGATCTTTTCTTCTTGACTTATGAGATGTGGAAAATTCATCTGAAAGTCTATTCAATCCTTCGTCAGTGTCTCCATTTAGCTTCTCTTTGATTTTAGCTTTTTTGGGCTTGGGAGCATCCAGGTCCTCTGTAACACCGTTTTCTCTTGTTTCTGCTTTCTCATCTGAGTCATGACGGTGCCTTGACTTCCTTCTATCACTCTGTAGACAAAGAAACAGAGATAAAAGGATTGCAGGTCTGCTTTTAGGACTTCTGAGAAGTTAGAGCATGACTCCCCAACCATTTAAACTCAATCTACAGTTTTACTGAAAATCTACCTGGCAGAAATCCATACTGGTAACTAATGCCAAGCTCTAAGCCTTATCTGTTACTATCACTATCACGCTATAACTTGTATTTTCAAGACTCAGCCTCTAGTCCAACTCTAAACCCATCACAAGATTTGGGGGAAATTAAAATAGCTCTTTCTCAGGAAAAGAACGAGCATGTCAAAATTATAAATTAAAACACAAACAAGAACTTCTAATATCTCCGAGAAAAAAAATTAATATTTATTGAGTACCTACCCATTGTTATGTAATGTGTTTTCGGCTTATCTTGCTTATATCTTCATAGCAACCCTATAAGGGAAGTACAGGTCCATAATCCCTTATCCGAAATTCCGATATCCATAAAGCTCTGAAAACCGAAAGTTTTTTTGGTAATTTATTTGGAGGTAAAAACCATACCTGATCTGAACTCATCTGATGGCAAAAATTGACTGGAACATAAGCCTTTTTACAGTCTTTTCCCCACTTAGTATGACTATTTATATTTAACATTAAGGCGTTTGATTACTAGCTCTAGTTCCCAAATCCTGCTGGGGTATAACCATTCTGTAAATCCCCAGAATTCTGAATTCAAAGCATACCTAGTTCCAGGGATTTTGGATAAGGGATAGTGAACCTGTATTACCTTTGCCATTGTACGCATGATGAAAGAGAATTTTTGTTGTTAATTTTTCTTTCTTTCTTTTTTTTTTTTTTTTTTGAGGCAAAGTCTTACTAAGTATCAAGCTGACCTTAAACTCACTATGTAGTCTTAAGCTGGCCTCAAACCCATGGTGATACTCCTGCCTCAGCCTCCCCAGTGCTGGGACTATAGGAATGCACCAACACACCCAGCAAAAACAGAAGTTCTTAGAAATTACGTGCAAAGATTCACATATGGGATTTCCAGTAGAAAGAAGTGTTAGAAATCTAACTCAAACCCTATCTTTTCACTTCACACTTTTCTCTAACTTTGATGATTAACAAGTTAAAAAAACTATATGAAACTCCAATTGCTGTATTTCCATGAAAGAACAGTAATCCTTGAAATTGTATTTCTTCTCATTTAGTTAACAGAACTTTAAAACACAAAAACCAAAGCTACTATTCTGTAATTACTACCAGCAAGGTTTTAATATTTGCAGTCCTCAAGGAAGGGTTTAAGAAATTCAACATTTCTTCAGAATTACTTGAAGTTTCAAAATAAATTAGTGATAGTTATTAAGTGATAGCATTTTCACCATAATCTACACGTTTCAGAGTGCTTCAGCACACCACTTCATCTTCCCCCCAAAAAAAGTTGTTGTGAGAACCGAGTAACACAGTACATGTAAAAATGCTTTGCAGTTGGATCATCTGATCTTAGTTAACTGCACTAGTCCACATATCCCCAAACCAGTAAGATCTAAAGAAAAACAAGATTATTTATAGAATCAGCCCTGGGGTGTGATTTGCTCCTGAGCCCTGCACTTCAGGGAGAAGATGAAACAAGGCAAAGTGAGATTGCTAAATCCAAACCCAAGAGCGACCTCCAGTAATGAAATCCATCATTCCAAATGAGACTCACAGAGCCTGACACTCCATTTCTTTGGTTTCCATCGTACTCTATACCCTTCTTATGCTCTTACTTCTATCACGTCTTCAATGGTTTCCCCTCTGTTCTCCATATACACTTCTATACCATTTTCATGACTTCAACTCACACCTCCAGACTTTCTTCCCTATCTGCATTCCAGTCAGAAGAACCTATTATCTCAAATATACAAACCAAATTTACTTTCATCTCAGTGCCATCAAGTCTTGTGCTGGTATTCCAATCCACTTCCAAATTTCTAGCTATCCTTCATAAAGGACAATCAACAAAGTGTTTCTAGAGAATTTACAATGTGACAGTCACCAACTCAGAATACAGAACATGAAAGTATACACTATTTTTGTAAAATATACAATCATTTTTTTAAAGAATCATAGGGAAATGTTTAGAAAAGACACACAAAGGAAAAAATAAGCTAACTTTAAGAGGACACATAATAGAAGACACACAAATAGCCCTAGAACAAGACTTAAATAGGAAATAAGATTACTGTACCCTGGGGTAGTTAGGCATAAGCTACATCTTGACAGATATGGTACTTGTATGTAAAAACAAAACCAAAGTCAGATGTAGAGGTGCATGATCAATCCCAGCTACTCTAAAGGCTGAGGCAGGAGAATCACAAGTTTGAGTCCAGTCTAGGTAACTTAGCAGGACCCAGTACCAAAATGAAATGAACAGGGCTGGGGGTATATATAACTCAATGCTAGAGCACTTGCCTAGTGGGTTAAGAGGGCCTGGGTTCCAGTGCAAGAAAATAAAAACAAAGTGAAGCACCTCAAGAGGAGCTGAAATTAAAATGACCTGCGTAGGGATTCCATCTATAGTCTTAAGTTATCATAGTAGTCAAATTCACTGGTACATTGTGGTTCCTGAGATGGGAGAGAAGAATGGGAAATTAGTGCTTAATGGGTGGACTTTCTGCATGATATGAGAAAGTTACAGAGATGGATGGTGGTGATGGCTGAATAACAATGTGAATGTACATGCCACAAAACTACACACTTTAAACAGGTTAAAATGTGAATTTTAAGTTGTGTATATTTTACCACAAGACAATAAAACAAAGCATAGCCAGGTGTGGTGGCACTCACCTGTAACCTCAGCACTCAGGAGACTGGGGATTACTGCAAATTCAAGGCCACCCTGGCCTGCATAGTGAAACCCTGTCTCAAAAAGGCAAAAGCAAAGTGCCCAGCATAGTGGCACATGCCTACTACCCCAGAACTCTGAAGCCTGAGGCAATAAGACTGCTGAGTTCCTGACTGGGACTATACTGTTAGTTCAAGGTCAGCCTGAAATACACACTGAGACCATCTCAAAACAAACAAAAATTGGTGGGCTCGAATGGCAAGTGTACCTTAGGGACCGGAAGGCACGTTCTGCTCAGTGTACAAAATGAATCTTATTTTATTTATGTGCAGTGTCAGTCCTTGAATACTATTTCACCCTCTTTAGGTATTTTCTCTGTAATCCTTTGCTTTGAGATTTGTTTTTTCGTTTTTGAAGGGGGAGTGGTGGTGGCTCTAAAACTATTACAGGCTCTTTGAGAATAGAGACCATTTCTCATATTTAAATGGATCATAAACTCGTTGGCACTTAGCAAAGAATACGGTATAAATTGGGCTCGACAAATACCTGTGGACTGAAATACTGGCAACAATAACTATTAATAATACAACCCACACGATCTCCATCAGACAAATCCTGGCAACGTTGGCTGTGACACTACTCATTTAGCCTCTATAAACTACTTACCGAGATTTGTAAACCTAAGATTCCGTTCCCTAATTTTTTACACATAAAACAAGACGACAGAGCAAAATATAGACAAGGCAATTATTTTTTTTAAATCCTCGTTTTTTTTTTTTAGTACCGGGGATCGAACTAAGGACCTTGTGCTTGCCAGGCAGGCACTTATTCCACTGAGCTAGCTCCCTGGCCCTTTAATCCTCTTCTAAGACAGCCCCAAAAGAATCAAATGTCAGGCTTTGCTGCTTACGGAAAAGGGACAGATTTGGCGGCGATGGGCGCTTCAGCCTGCCCATCGCTTAGCAGAGACTGAGGCACCAACGGGAACGGATAGTGGGCCAGAGGAGGCCGGGCCGAAGCCTAGGGCCCTCCTTCCCCAGGTCGGAAGTGTGATGGGGGAAGGGTCTCGGCGCTACCTCAGAGGCCGACGACGGCGCGAAGGGGAGGCCCACGGATGCTCCGGCCGGGTCCTGACAGGCCACCGTCAGGGACAGTTCCCCTCCCGCCCAAGCCGGCGCAGCCCCAAAGGAGGCGCGGCCCTCCCTCAGCGCACCTTTTGCCGCTCCTTCCTCTTGCTCTCAGACTCTTCCAAAGGTGCTTCCAGCTCCATAATATCCCCCCAGAGGAGTTTCCCAGGCATTACTGGCCGCTGCCACCTCCCTTCGAGCACGGTGGCCGCAACCACCTACGGGCAGCGACAGCGTGAAAGGAAGCGGGGGCAGGGCGGCCGCCCGGCCAGGGTTGTGCGTCACTTCCGGAACAAGCACCCCGCGGCGGGGAGGAAAAATAATCCCCGGATAACTCTTGGTTTAAACTCTGCCCTTGCGCCGCAACATTCTAGCCAATGAGAGTGAGAGGCCTAGAGGGACCCGCCCTTGTTCTTAAAATGATTGGTTTATGGAGTAATAACCTGGCCAATCCCCATAAAGGTTGCGCGTACTGCCTAGCATAAATGACTTCGTTTCTACCCCTCCTCTACTCCTAATTGTAATCGGCATTCCAGAGAATCTTCGGAGCTTCCCGGCATGCAGTGCGGGAGTGCGAAGCCCCTCAACAGCCGGGGGAGGGGCTGAGGCGCGCGCGGACTGGTGGGCGGGGAGCGCCACGCGCTGCCTCGCCATTCGCCGCCGGAAGCTGCAGCCCTCGCTCCGACCACTGCGGGGGAGGGCGTTAACGTCCAACGACTTTGCGCCCGGCGTCGGTGCCAGGGGCTTCCGGAGGTCGGGAGTCGGCGGGTTGGGCGTGAAGGGAAAGCAAGGGCAGGATGCACCTCAGGCTTCGACGATTTAGGCTTTGGGCGCGGCGTTAGGTACCGGTTCGCTTCTCACGTTCTCAGTCTGATGTCACAGGAAAACAAAATCCACCCCCAAAAGGAATCTGAATAGCACAGTTAATAGCATAGATCCGACTGAAGAATTTAATCTTTTGAATCAGTACTTTGTCTACCACAACAAAAACTTTTTTAAAAAATTTTATACTGGGGTGTGTGTCTCGTTTTATAGCCCAGGCTGGTCTTCAATTCCCAGCGCTCCTACTGCCACAGCCTACTAAGTGCTGTACCCGGTTTGAACACTTGAGTTTGAACACTTCAAGTTTCGTAGAATGCGTGGAATACGGTGTTCTCAAGAAAAAGAAGTAGAGTTTGTGTCTGGGGAACCCAGAGGGAAAACAAGCCTTAAATATTTTTCACAGATTATGTATTTATATGGAATAAAAGCATTTATTTTACCAATGGGGACTAACCGCCCCCTGAATCAAAGCTATATAGAAAACCGAGAATTTTCAAGGAGTAGTGGACTGCCTTAGCATGTATAATTGAACATAAGTGCTAAGTAGTTGGCTTTTTTCTTGAGGTTGTTTGTGTATTTCTTCGTGACCTCCTACTCTGCTCAGCTGCTACTGAACTAAGTGGAGAACAAGAAAGCAAATGAGATGTAGGCAGAGGCACCAACCAATCCATAAGCTTGCCTCTTGGCAATATTACAAACTGCTCCGTGGAGTTTGGGGTTGGTCCTGAGTAACTGGAGTCAAATATAACCGTGATTGCGTCAGCTTTTTTGAATAATTATGGATTGGCTAGTGTTTAGATTTAATGTCGATTTAATCCTGGGCATACAGGGAATGCTCAACTAACCGTGGTGGGAAAATGCATCTCTCCCCCAGAGTATAACTATGCGTGGGCTGGGGGAGGTAGCTCACTCACTGGCGTAGGCGCCTGCCTGGGAATTGCAAGGTCCTGAGCTCCATGCCCGTACAACCCCCTCAAAAAAGAACGTGTGTGTGTGTTTAGATGTGTGCTTTTCTAAATCCCTGGGTCCCATCCTTCATCTCTACTTTCAAGCCTACCATGGTGGTCTTGTAGCACCACAAAGGGTATGATAATGCAGAGACCGTGTGGGGAAAGATGCCACAGGTAGAGTGGGAAATGAACTGACAAAATTTGTGATGGAAGGTTGCACGAGGGCGGAGTAAAGTTTTAACTCAGGAGGCTTATTTTTGGTAGGCACACCTGTAAGTCCCTCCCAGCACTCAGGAAGCTGAGGCAGGAAGATCACCATGAATTTTAGGCCAGCCTAAGTTACTTAAATGAGCGCAAGGCCAGCGTATGCTATATAGCGAGACCGTGTCTTTAAAAAAAAAAGTATTATTTTGGCACCATTTGTATATCAGATGTCCTGCTTCCTCCAAAAAGGAAAGGGTGTTAACAATGTTTCCCAGGAGACCTGTGTCTCGTAATGCTTGTTAAGCCTGACACTCCGTGAACCAAAGTTCTGGTCGCTGTCTGTGCCAGGTAGAAAGGGCAATGTAAAGCTACACAGATAACTTCTCCAAGAAGTGGCTCCGCTGGAGAATTATTTGGGTGGAGTACAGGTGCCATATTGTGTTCTTGGTGGGTATCATTTTCCCTCAGTCAGCTACAAAACATGGGAATGAGGACCTTTTTTTTTTTTTATTTAAAGACAACACAAATAGTAAAAGCCAAAACCCCCCCCCAAAAAATTAGAAATGATACAGAACTTCACCAAACAAAACAATAGGAATCTGACAATGGTTGCTATATTGCATCATGTTGCCTTCAACATGACTTTGGCCAACTCACTGTGAAAATCTGTGTTAGTAATAGAAATGAGAATAACTAACATTTTAATTTTTATTTTTTTGTGGAACCAGGGATTGAACTCAGGCCCTTGCACTTGCCAGGCACACATTCTACTGAGCTATTTCCTCAGCCTCTAACTTTATGATAACGTTAAAAAAAAAACCCAATCAATCTAACAAAGGGAGTAAAACATCTATACAGTGAAAACTACAGTACTCTAGAGAATAAGATCAAAGAGGATTTCAGAAAATGGAGGGGCTGGAGAGATGGCTCCGTGGTCTAAAGCACCTACTTGGAGCAGGCTTGGCAAAGCACAGGGACCGTGGTTTGATCCCCCAGCACCACATGCCGGCCAGCCGCGCCCCCTGGTGGGCTGAGCTGGCCCCCCCACACACAATAAATAAATGTTTAAAAAGAAAATGGATATAGGCTGCAGATAATTCACTTTAGCCAATATTTTTATTTGTACATTTATTTGTAATTAAAAAATAATTGTATATACTCATGATATACAGCATGATATGGAACACATAAATTAATCTAATTAAACAAACTCTCAAAAAAAGAAAATGGAAAGATACTCCCTGCTCATTGGTAGGAATAACCAAACATTGTGAAAATAGCCATTGTTATGCAGAATTGTTACACAGAATCAATGTAGTCCCAATTAAAATACCAGTAGTATACTTCACAGATCTAGAGAAAACATTCCTAAAATGCATCTGGAACTAGAAGAGACCTAGAATAGCAAAAGCCATCTTGGGCAACAAAGGAAGGTAGGGGGCATCACAATCATAGCTACATCATAATCATCACAATCACTGACTTGAAATTATACTACAAAGTTAGTGTGATTAAAATCAGGTTGGTACACAACCCCCCATATAAAACCAAAGCCCAAAAAACAAGAAACCAGACCAATGGAATATATTAGAAGATGCAGGCTGGCCCGATAGCTCTGCAGATTAAAGCACCTGCTTAGGCAGACATAGGGACCAGGGTTCAATCCCTAGCATGCCAGCCCCACCCCCCAGAGCTGAGATGGCAATTGAGACTGAGAAGGGGGGGGGTGTGCCTGTAATCCAGCACTTGGGAGGCTGAAAAACAGGAGCATCACTACAAGTCAGATCTACGTAGTGAGACCCTGTAGACCCTGTACTAAATATATGAAAAAAAAGATGCATACACAAATACACCCTCAGCCCCCTTATATTTTTTTTAAAGATTAGTACAGGGTCTTGCTACACAACTTGGACTCAGTGATCCTTCTGTCTCAGCCTCCCCAGCCCTGGGATTATAGGCATGCACTACCACGCCTGGTTTCAGTGGCTGGCATGGACTGCCTGTGGTTTCAGGGCCTGCACAACATGTGGTACTAGGGATTGAACCTGGGTCCTTGCGCTTGCCAGGCAGGCACTTAGATCATGAGCTATCTCTCTAGCCCAGCAACTTTATTTTTGATAAAGGATCAAACATGTTCAACAGAAGAAAGATAGTCTGTTTAATAAAGGGTTCTAGAAATACTGGCTTTCCACATGCCAGAGGCTAAAATTAGATTCATGTCTAGCAACATGCACTAAAGTCAAAATGGAT